>NC_086448.1:254181116-254853616 GCF_028390025.1 Pseudophryne corroboree | reverse complement strand
TGATTTCGGATTCGCTTGAGCACCCTTAGGAGCAACGGAAATCGGAGGAAACAGGTAGACCAGCCGGTAAGGCCAAGGTGACGTCAGTGCATCCACTGCCCTCGCCTGAGGGTCCCTGGTTCGTGAACAATACCAGTGAAGCTTCTTATTGAGACGAGAAGCCATCATGTCTATCTTTGGGCAGCCCCACTGGTGGATGATCTATTGAGTATTTTTGACATCTCTCGCATGCAGGCTCTGCTGTTTGTTCCTCCTAGTCGACTGATGTTCGCCAGTGCTGTGGCGTTGTCCGACTGAACTTGAATCGCATGATCCGTGAGCAGAGGAGAGGCCTGAAGCAGAGCATTGTAGATCGCCCGAAGTTCCAGAATGTTGACCGGAAGGAGGGCTTCGTGGGCTAACCACCTGCCCTGGAACTGTTCCCCCTGGGTGACAGCACCCCATCCTCGCAGAAACGCATCCGTCGTGAGGAGGGTCCAATCCTGGATCCCAAAACGCCGGCCTTCCAGTAGTTTGGAGAACTGCAGCCACCACAGGAGGGAAATCCTGGCCCGAGGTGACAGCCGAATCATCTGGTGCATCTGTAGATGTGAACCGGACCACTTGCTCAGGAGATCCAATTGAAATGTTCTGGCATGGAACCTCCCATATTGGATCGCCTCATATGAGGCGACCATCTTCCCCAACAATCTGATGCAAAGATGTATGGATACTCGAGTAGGTCGGAGCACCATGCGGACCATCTCCTGAAGTTGTCTTGCTTTGTCCTCCGGCAGGAACACCCTCTTGGCCACTGTATCCAGCAACATCCCCAGGAACAGGAGCCGTTGAGTTGGCTCCAGGTGGGACTTCTGTGGATTGAGAACCCACCCATGGTGTGACAGAAGTTAGATAGTGTGGTCGATATGGAGAAATAAAAGCTTCCTGGATCTTGCTTTTAATCAGAAGATCGTCCAGGTAAGGGACAACATTGACCCCCCTGGCCCCTGTATTTGGAGCATCATCTCCGCCATCACTTTCGTGAATACTCTTGGAGCCATGGACAGGCCACAGGGTAGTGCCTGGAACTGGTAATGATCGTCCAGTAGGGCAAACCTCGGTAAGCCTGATGAGTGGCCAAATTGGAATATGAAGGTAGGCGTCCTTGATATCCAAAGAAACCAGGAATTCCTGTTCTTCAAGGCCCGCAATCACTGCCCTCGGGGATTCCATTTTGAACTTGAAAACCCTCAGGTAAAGATTCAAGGACTTCAGATTCAAAATGGGCCATGCCAAGCCGTCCGGCTATGGTACCACAAACAGGTTGGAGTAATAACCACTGACGCGTTGTGATATCGGTACTGGAACAATGACGCGGGACTGCACCAACTTTCGGATGTCCTGTTGCAACGTAACCTGCGTATCCTCCTAAGCTGGTAAGCTTGATTTGAAAAATCATTGGGGAGGAGCACCGTCGAACTCCAGTTTGTAGCCCTGAGAAATTAGTTCCCTTACCCAGGTATCCTGGCAGGAGCCTTCCCAGATGCGGCTGAAGTGACGCAGTCAAGCTTCCACCTCGAGATCTCCTCGGGGTGGGTGGGCACCGTCACGCTGAGGACTTGGTAGAAGCAGAACTGGTGCTCTGTTCCTGGGAGCCGGTGGTGGCAGGTCTTTTTGACTTACTCCTAGAGCCTCTATTCGCATTGGCCAGCAGGGCCCCGGAGGGGAGAAACGTGGATTTCCAAACCGTGACTTTGGAAATCCACGTATCCAACTCAACCCTAAAGAGCCATTCCCCAGAAAAGGGGAGGGATTCCACACTGCACTTTGATTCTGCATCCGCTATCCACTGACGCAACCATAAAGCCCTGCATGCCGACACTGCCATGGCAGAAGTCCTAGCATTAATATTCCCCATCTCCTTAATTGAGTCACATAGGATGCGTGTAGTGTCCTGAATGTGCTTGTGGAGAGTCACCATAGTTACCAGAGGCATATCCTCGGAGAGGTCCCCCTGAATTTGAGTAGCCCACGTATGAATGGCATGGATCATCCAGCAACCTGCTATGACCGGCCTCTGCGATACACCTGCTGCCATGTAAATAGATGAGTGTTGCTTCTATTTTTCTGTCCCCAGCATCCTTTATAGTAAAGGAGCCCGGGGCAGGCAGCACCGCCTTTTTGGACAGTCGAGAGACTGATACATCAACCCCCCGGGGGTTCCTCCCAAAAATTCCTACCTTCAGGAGCAAATGGGAAAGTGCGCAATGACTTTTATGACGCTTGGAATTTTTGGTCTGGATTTTTCTAGGCTAACTTGAATAAGTCATCTAACTCTGCAGTATCAGGGAAAGTGACATTAGGCTTGTTTTGTGTAAAGAAAAACGACTGCTGTGATACAGCGTCCTCTAGAGGGAGCTTTAACACTTCCCGTATAGCCAGAATGAGGGGTTCAATACCCTGAGCAGAATCGGAATCCCCACTAACGGGATCCAAGTCCTCCCCGTCCTCCTGTATTTCCTCATCTGAATCAAAGAGTAGAGCCGCAAACCATGCTTCTGTGGTGCTGCATGAGGGGGGGGGGGGGGGGGGGGCAGTGTAATATATGCTGTAGCAGCTAAGTCTGCAACAGCCTGTTGTAGTAGCTGTGTTTTCTGAACATTAGCAGTGAGCTGGGATGACATATAAGACATCATAGTTTTAAGAGACCTTAGCCAGGAGGGCTCTGGACCCTCTCCCCCAGCCCCTTCACTGATTTGTGAAGATTAGCTGCATTGTTCACAAGAAACAGAATCAGATGATACTGGAGAGAATCTAGTGTGACTGTTATGAGCCACGGCTGTGGCTCATTCCTGTTTTGCAGTTTTGTTCTGTATTTCATGTTATACTTCTGTTTATGTTCCCCGTGGGTGTCATGGGGTGCTCGGAGCTCACCCTTAAGGAGGGGATACTGTTATGAACCACAGGTAGTGGTTCATTCCTATTTTATGTTTATAAAGTTGTCTTGCATGCCAGGATTTCCTGTTGCTCTGTTTTAGAATACTCTTGTCTGCTGCCGCTGGTGAGTCTGTGTAATTGCAGCTTGTTCCCATGTGTTCAGCCTCACCTGGCTGCTAATTGCATCTTGTCAGTTTGGAATCATGCAACAGGGCAGCTGCATGGGATTATTAATTAGGCCTCTCTGTTATATGCTGGCTGACTGCAATTCACGGATGCTGGTGATATTTCTTGGTTTTCAGTCTGCTTGAAGTCTGACCTGGTTCCTGCCAGTCCCTGAGCTCCTGTATAGCAGTGTCTGACTAGCTGCTTCCTGTGTTGATTCCTGTGTCAGTCCCTGTGTCGATTCCTGTGTCTGATCCCGTGTCCTGCTGTGAGGCGTTCCTGCCCTGAGGTCCAGTGGCTTTGCCTATCCCTGGTCAAGTTCCTGGTTTCCTGGTGTCCACCGGTCTGTCGTTTGGGATTCTGCCTGTCCTCCAGTTCTGAGAGTGTGTGTCGGCATCATTGAGGGTTCCTGTCCGTTTACCAGTATTCGTACCGGTTCCGTGAGTAGCGGCACTGCCGCGTCCGTTGGCCTAGGCCGCTATATTTCATTATTGTTTCTGTCCCTGGTGTTTTGCAGAGGGATCTGCTTATGCTGTCACCGCCGGTACACAAAGGTATTGTGTCGGCGTGTGATCAGCATTTCCTTTGTTGTTATTTTCCTTTGGCGGTTTCTCCGCACATACTTTAGGTTTTTAGTTAGCTTGTAGCCCCTGGCCTGTTTGCTTAGTTAAAGGGCCTCTTGTTATCATCCTGTCTCGGATTTCCCTTTGTCTCTCACTAAGACCGGGGGGCATCGGAGTTGGGCAGACATAATCCGCCCTTCAAACGCGGCTGCCAAGGGCTCAAGAAACCATAGTCTCGCAAGGGATTTCTGACAGCACGGGTGAGACAACAGAGTTAGGGCGCCAGGGGCTATTCCCTTTCCATTCCCCTTTCCCAGCGTTACGTCCTGGTGCTCCGGACTCACTTCATGAACATCTCCCTTGTTCTGAGCACCAGGAACCTAACATTATCACCAGCCATACCACAAAAAAGAAATAAAACTTTTTTTCTTTTTTGGCCCAGTCCAGTGTCTAGTCTAGAATCCAGTCCTGTCTAGAATTCAGTGTGCAGAATCCAATCCGGTGTTTAGAATCCAGTCTTGTCTAGAATTCAGTGTGCAGAATCCAGTCCGCTGTTTAGAATCCAGTCCGCTGTTTAGAATCCAGTCCGCTGTTTAGAATCCAGTCCGCTGTTTAAAAAAAAAAAAGTCTTGTTTTGTTTAGCAAAAATTTAGTCTTGCCTTATCTTGTCTAGTTTTAAATCCTCCTATGTCTACTATGCAAGCCCTGCAGGCATCTCTCGCAGCCCTGAACTCTGTTTTCAGTGCTTTGAGACCAGAGCGACTAGAAGTTTTGCAGCAATCCCTAAAGCAACTGCAAAACCTTCTGACTAAAATCTTGCTCATCTTGCCAGAAGTCGTTGAGAGTACATCTATCTCTAAAGAGACTCTTGTTCACAGTATGGTGACAAGAGAATCCTCTGGTTTAATTGAAGAGAAAAGGTTTAAAAGTTTTCTGCGGCCCAGGCTCTCAGAAGAGGAGCGTCTGCGTCGCAGAAACTTAAACTTGTGCCTATATTGTGGGGGTTTAGGCCACTATCTGCAGACCTGTGAGTTGCGCAAGCCAAAGTGTGGTGACGAGTCTTGCCCTCTGGCCAAGTTGAGTCAGGATACAAGACCTACTCCTGTCTCTACTGTGGCAGAGGTACTTGTCACACAACCCACACTAAAAAACTCTCTGTCCTATAATTGGGGTCCTTGGTCAAGGGAGCCCCATTATAGATTCAGGAATCAAAAGAGAATGTTTCTCTCCTCTCTTGAGGTTCCTGTGGAAGCGGAGTTGCAAGCCCCTGGAGTGGTGCCCGATGCCCAGGTTCCTGGAGTGGTGCCCGTAGCTCAGGATCTTGGTGCGGTGCCCGATGCCCAGAGTGCTGGTGCCCGTAGCTCAGGATCTTGGTGCGGTGCCCGATGCCCAGAGTGCTGGTGCGGTACCCGATGCCCAGAGTGCTGGTGCGGTACCCGATGCCCAGAGTGCTGGTGCGGTACCCGATGCCCAGAGTGCTGGTGCGGTACCCGATGCCCAGAGTGCTGGTGCGGTACCCGATGCCCAGAGTGCTGGTGCGGTACCCGATGCCCAAGCTTATAGAGGGACATCAAATATTGTAGTTCAGGTGTCCATACCAGAAGGGGTCTCAGAAGCTGTTACCCCAGGTAGGGACTTGAAGAGCGCAACCCTAGAAAGGGTCTCTAAAACCATAGTTCTTGAAGGGAACTCGAGAAGCAAAACCCCAGAAGGGATCTTTGAAGTAATATCCCCAAGTGGGGTCTCGAGAGACGCAGCCCCAAAGAAGGGTCTAGAAGTCGCTTCCCCAAGAAAGAACTTAAGAAGCATAGCATTAGTGGAGGATCTGAACGTTATTGCTTCAGCAAAAGTCCCGGAAGTCATAGTCCCGGGAGAACTTTCGATAATTATCGACTCAGAGAGGGAGGCCGATGGCCCGATCCCAGTCAGGGAGGCCAACGGCCCGGTCCCAGTAAAAGAATCCGAGGTACTGCCCCAGCGGGGTTCCCGGAGGCCACTGCCCCAGCGGGGTTCCCGGAGGCCACTGCCCCAGCGGGGTTCCCGGAGGCCACTGCCCCAGCGGGGTTCCCGGAAGTGACTGCCCCGGGTGGGGTTCAGAAAGTCACTGCCCCGGGTGGGGTTCAGAAAGTCACTGCCCCGGGTGGGGTTCAGAAAGTCTCAGCCCCAGGTGGGGTTCAGAAAGCAACTGCCTCGGGTGGGGTTCAGAGAGTCTCAGCCTCGAGTAAGGTCAATAGTGACCAGGTCCTAGCAAAGCACTCCAGTCAGTCAGATGAGAAGGAAACAGATCCTGACTCTGATATCTCAACATCCATAACCTTTGATGGGGACTTAGCCCAATTTCAGGCGCTTTTCAAACACTATTACACTATTATGTTGTCTAGACCATTTCTGGGCGTCACTTCAGAAAACCTTGGGCTCTATCTGATTTATTCTTTTAGAGGAGAGCCTTTTGAGTGGGCGACCAGCCTAATGAAAGCTGAAGATCCCATTCTTCAGGATCCCCTAGCATTCTGTGATGCAATTATTAAAAGATATGGTTCCAAAGAAATTGGTTCAGGTTCCTCTAAGTCACCCGTCTTGTCTGCTGAGAGTCCACCAAATACTGTAAACTCGGCACAAGAGTCCCAGCCCGTTGTTTTGACTGCAGGATGTGCTTTTCTGACTTCTTCTTCTAATAATAGTACTTTACCAGAAAGTTCAGCTCCCAAGGGTAAGAGACCTGTCTCTGATTTGAACGCAGCCTTGCTGGGTGGTACCATCAGTTCAGACAATGTTTGGGGAATTACCTTGGTCAGACCTAAAGAGCTTTGTAAAAAGAAGAAGAAGAAAAAGAAATAATTTTTGACTCTTGCCTTGATAAAAAAAAAAAAAAAGAGATTTTTTTTTTCCCCTTGTCTTGTGTCCAGTGGCCACCATCAAGGGGAGGGCACTGTTACAAGTTGTTGCTACAGCTTGTTTTTTGTTTTCTTGTCTGTTAGACCAGTGTGTCAGGTTTTTTTTTGTATCCCTTGTTCTGGATAGTCTGAATTTTGGGGTCTTTTGACCCCTCCTCAAGGGGGGGGGGGGGGTAATGTTATGAGCCACGGCTGTGGCTCATTCCTGTTTTGCAGTTTTGTTCTGTATTTCATGTTATACTTCTGTTTGTTCCCCGTGGGTATCATGGGGTGCTCGGAGCTCACCCTTAAGGAGGGGATACTGTTATGAACCACAGGTAGTGGTTCATTCCTATTTTATGTTTATAAAGTTGTCTTGCATGCCAAGATTTCCTGTTGCTCTGTTTTAGAATACTCTTGTCTGCTGCTGCTGGTGAGTCTGTGTAATTGCAGCTTGTTCCCATGTGTTCAGCCTCACCTGGCTGCTAATTGCATCTTGTCAGTTTGGAATCATGCAACAGGGCAGCTGCATGGGATTATTAATTAGGCCTGTCTGTTATATGCTGGCTGACTGCAATTCACGGATGCTGGTGATATTTCTTGGTTTTCAGTCTGCTTGAAGTCTGACCTGGTTCCTGCCAGTCCCTGAGCTCCTGTATAGCAGTGTCTGACTAGCTGCTTCCTGTGTTGATTCCTGTGTCAGTCCCTGTGTCGATTCCTGTGTCTGATCCCGTGTCCTGCTGTGAGGCGTTCCTGCCCTGAGGTCCAGTGGCTTTGCCTATCCCTGGTCAAGTTCCTGGTTTCCTGGTGTCCACCGGTCTGTCGTTTGGGATTCTGCCTGTCCTCCAGTTCTGAGAGTGTGTGTCGGCATCATTGAGGGTTCCTGTCCGTTTACCAGTATTCGTACCGGTTCCGTGAGTAGCGGCACTGCCGCGTCCGTTGGCCTAGGCCGCTTTATTTCATTATTGTTTCTGTCCCTGGTGTTTTGCAGAGGGTTCTGCTTATGCTGTCACCGCCGGTACACAAAGGTATTGTGTCGGCGTGTGATCAGCATTTCCTTTGTTGTTATTTTCCTTTGGCGGTTTCTCCGCACATACTTTAGGTTTTTAGTTAGCTTGTAGCCCCTGGCCTGTTTGCTTAGTTAGAGGGCCTCTTGTTATCATCCTGTCTCGGATTTCCCTTTGTCTCTCACTAAGACCGGGGGGCATCGGAGTTGGGCAGACATAATCCGCCCTTCAAACGCGGCTGCCAAGGGCTCAAGAAACCATAGTCTCGCAAGGGATTTCTGACAGCACGGGTGAGACAACAGAGTTAGGGCGCCAGGGGCTATTCCCTTTCCATTCCCCTTTCCCAGCGTTACGTCCTGGTGCTCCGGACTCACTTCATGAACATCTCCCTTGTTCTGAGCACCAGGAACCTAACAGTGACATACACTGCACAGCTTGTGTTTACCCATGTTTCACAGTAAGCACAATAACGTATACACAGACAGTAATACTGTTCAAGCCTGCCCTTACTGTATGTAAGAGGAGACACTAGCACACCCCTAGCTGCACAGCCCCAGTGAGGCTGTACTGAGACACCCTGGTGGTCTAGTGGGGTCCCTGCTCGGTGACGGTGTCAACGCCAGCGCCCGAGACCCGTCTCCCTAGGTCGCAGACGGAATGCGATTTAATGGCGGGTCCCACCTGAGGAACCCACTTACCACCTCTCCGTAGCAACCACGCCAACCATGAGAGCATTTGCGCTCGTGTGCCTAACCAGGAGCGTCTCTGCCACATGTTCCCGGGAACTGAGCCGCAGGAGTATGCAACGCCGCTTGGGAGGTGATGGAGCTGCAGTGCTGGAGTGTCACTCTGACATACAGCGCTGACAGCCCAGAGAACAAATCTTCTTAGAAGCTTTTTCAGGGATGCCCAGTGCAGCCCTCCTATTAGGTGATCTGCTGCTGCAGGCACCAACACGAAACTAAGCTCTCAGTAGAGGAGGCCCCAATGCATCCTGGGACAGCCTAAAAGTTTAGCCTGTTGGTGTCTCTGGATCAAGATCCACTCTATACCCCCGATGTTTTCCTGTGGAAACCAATGTTTCCTTCTGCAGAAAGAACAATCAATAGATTTATTTTTTCCTTCTTGATTCCTTTACATGGAAGTAAGCATGAATGGGATCTGATTATTAGCATACAATGACATGCAGCAAGGGCACTGGCGTATTTATAATGGGTGCAAAGTATGCGGTGTACACAAGCCCCCGTGGGTCCAAGGGGGCCCACACGGCACCCATTAATTTAAACATTTACCTTCCGGAGCCCCGCGTCGCAGCAGCAGAAATGCGCAGTAGGAAAATCACTGTGAAAATGGCTGCCGCGCCATTTTCCCCGTGATTTGCGAATGCGCTTTGGGACCCTAGTGCCCAGAGTCACAGCGCTACCGCCGGCTAGAGATGAAGGGGCCCTGACGGAGCCAGCATATGGGCCTCCTCCTCTCTAGATATGTCCCTGAGGAAGAGCACGTATAAATTGCTTAAGTATTTATTCACTTTTGAACATTGTTTTAAGTACTTTATGATCAAATTTGGTCTGTCTAGCAGAATGCACGTACAATCTGTGCTGCTACATGAATGTAGATAACGGTGTCCAGGCATTATTAATTATGCTTTGCATAATTGCTCTGTGTACACTTGTGCCCACAAAGTTGCCAAGATCACATTATTGTGCTCAGGTTCTGCTACTCTTTGCCTATAACAGTGGTCTCCAACCTTAATTGGGGTGTGAGTTACTTTCGGATAATAAAACCTCTGAAGGAGCTTCCTCCTCCCCCCAATGCGCGTGCGTTCCTGCGAAAGTGGGTGTGGCCTCAAAAAAGTTGGTGTGGCCTCACAACTACAAGTAATGCCCCCCCGCATAGTGCCAGATATACAAATAATGCCCCTCAGCAGTGCCAGATATACAAATAATGCCCCTCAGTAGTGCCAGATACACAAATAATGCCCCCCAGCAGTGCCAGATACACAAATAATGCCCCCCAGCAGTGCCAGATACAATGCCCCCACCAGTGCCAGATACAAATCCCCCCGCAGTGCCATTTAAAATGCCCCCTGCAGCACCAGATAAAATGCAAACCCCCCGCAGTGTCTGATACAGTGCCCCACACAGTGCTAACCCTTGCTGGCTTCTTCTACTGCCGCCGATGCTGCTCCTCCTGTATGAGGGCTGGAAGGGGAGGAGAGCGCGCGCGCGCTTCTCCTGTGAAGTCCGGAGAGCGGCTGTGGTGAGGGTGACAGAGTCTCCGGCGGTGGCGGGCATTTAGAATATGGTGCCGGTAAGTGAGCCAATCAAAACTCGCGGCCCGGCAGCCACTCAGGTGCCACCACTGCCGGTCCACGAGCTCTGATTGGCTAACGGCCGGCACCATATTAAAAATTAAGGGAGGAGGAGTGCCAGTGACTGCCCAAGCCCGAGCGCTCTGTGAGCTACCCAAAATACTACGGCGAGCTACTGGCCTATAACATGGTCTAACAAAGTTACTTTTGTTCCTATAAAGACGCTGAAAAGAAAGTTCCACTAACATTTCTGCTGTTCTGTGTAAATGGATTTCAAGGCGTTTAGCAACATCCAGGTTTTGTCAGTTCAGGTTGCTATGAATAGTATGTGTAACATTAAATCTAGGTAAACAGATGTCTTAATAAGTTACTGTGATAGGAAGAAACTAATTTATGTAGGAACATGCCAAACGTCCTTAGTACCTCCTTGCTTGTGAAAAAAGGATTTTAATTACCTACCAGTAAATCCTTTTCTCATAGTCCGTAGAGGATGCTGGGGTCCACATTAGTACCATGGGGTATAGACGGGTCCACTAGGAGCCAAAGGAGCACTTTAAGAGTTTGGGCTGGCTCCTCCCTCTATGCCCCTCCTACCAGACCCAGTCTAGAAACCGAGCAGACAGACATCTTCGAGAGAAGGATTACACAGATAGTGGCGAGATTCACACCAACTCACACACAAGGCAAGCTAACTAGCTTGAAACATCAGCAACGGCTGAACAGGATTACTAACCAAGTAACAAAAAAGTACTTACTTACCCAGAACTAAGCAGTACTGAACTAAATAACCACTGCAGGATAACGAAGCGTTGGCCGGGCGCCCAGCATCCTCTATGGACTACGAGAAAAGGATTTACCGGTAGGTAATTAAAATCCTATTTTCTCTTACGTCCTAGAGGATGCTGGGGTCCACATTAGTACCATGGGGATGGTCCAAAGCTCCCAGAACGAGAGGGAGAGCGCGGAGGCTCCTGCAGAACCACTTGACCAAACTTTAAGACCTCAGAGGCCTCGAACTCGAAGTATCGAACTTGTAGAACTTTGCGAACATGTTCGACCCAGACCAAGTATCTGCTCGGCAGAGTTGCAAAGCCGAGACACTCCGGGCAGCTGCCCAGGAAGAACCCACCTTACCAGTAGAGTGGGCCTTAACAGATGTAGGACACGGCAAGCCTGCCGTAGAATACGCATGCTGGATAGTGAACCTGATCCAGCGAGATATCGACTGCTTAGAAGCAGGACACCCAATTTTCTTGGGATCATACAAGACAAACAGAGAGTCCAATTTTCTGTGACGAGCAGTCCCCCTCACATAGATCTTTAGAGCACCTACAATATCTAAGGACTTGGATGAAATTGAGGAGTGAGTCGCAACTGGCACCACAATAGTTTGGTTGATATGAAATGCCGACACAATCTTCAGAAGAAACTGCTGACATGTCCAGAGCTCAACTCTATCTTCATGGAAGATCAAATATGGGCTTTTACATGACAAAGCCCCCAACTCCGACACACGTCTTGCAGAAGCGAAGGCCAACAAAGTGCCAGCCTTCCACGTGAGAAATTTGATCTCAAACTCCTGTAGAGGTTCAAACCAGTCCGACTGGAGGAACGGTAACACCACGTTAAGATCCCAGGACTCACACCAAGAAACATATTTCTTCCAAATGCGATGGTAATGTTTAGACGTTACTCCTTTCCTAGCCTGCATCAGGGTAGGAATAACCTTATTCGGAATGCCCTTCCGAGCTAGTATCTGGCGTTCAACCTCCATGCCATCAAACGTTGCGAACGCCCCCTGCTGCAGCAGGTCCTCCCGAAGCGGAAGAGGGCTCGGCTCTTCTGGCAGTAGATCCAGAAGATCCGCATACCAAGGCCTTCTTGACCAGTCCGGAGCAATGAGGATTGCCTGAACTCCTGTTCTCCTTATGAGTTTGAGAACTGTTGGAATGAGTGGAAGTGGAGGAAACACGTACACCGACTGGAACACCCACGGAGTCACTAGTGTGTCCACCGCCACTGCTTGTGGGTCCCTCGACCTGGAACAATACCGCCGAAGCTTCTTGTTGAGACGAGAGGCCATCATGTCGATTTGGGGCACGCCTCAAAGATCTGTTACCTCCGTGAACACCTCCGGATGTAGACTCCACTCTCCTGGATGGAGATCGTGTCTGCTGAGGAAGTTCGCTTCCCAGTTGTCTACGCCCTGAATGAAGATTGCTGACAGCGCCAACGCGTGCTTTTCTGCCCAGAGGATGAGTCTTGTTACCTCTGACATTGCAGCTCTGCTCTTCGTTCTGCCTTGTCGGTTTATGTAAAAGCCACTGTCGTTACGTTGTCCAACTGTACTTGAATGACCCGATTTGGAGATGGGCCGCTTGGAGAAGACCGTTGTATACGGCTCTTAGTTCCAGAATGTTTATCGGCAGGCCGGCTTCTAGACTTGACCACCTTCCTTGGAAGGTTTCCCCTTGAGTGACTGCGCCCCAGCCCCGGAGACTTGCATCCGTGGTTAGAAGGATCCAGTCCTGAATCCCGAACCTGCGGCCCTCCAGAAGGTGAGGTAATTGCAGCCACCAGAGGAGTGAAACCCTGGCCTTTGTCGACAGACGTATTCTCTGGTGCATGTGTAAATGGGATCCCGACCACTTGTCCAGGAGATCCAGTTGGAAGGACCGAGCATGAAACCTCCCATACGGCAGAGCCTCGTAAGAGGCCACCATCTTCCCAGGAAGGCGAATGCACTGATGAACCGACACCCGGGCTGGCTTCAGGACATCCCGGACCATTGTTTGTATCACCAACGCTTTTTCCTCTGGAAGAAACACCCTCTGCACCTCCGTGTCGAGGATCATTCCCAGAAAGGACAACCTCCTGGTTGGTTCCAAATGTGATTTTGGGATATTCAGGATCTAACCATGTTCCTTGAGAAGCTGTGACGCGAGAGCTATAGACCGAAACAGCTTCTCCTTGGACGATGCCTTTATTAGCAGATCGTCCAGATACGGAATTATGTTCACCCCCTGCCTGCGTAGGAGAACCATCATTTCCGCCATCACCTTGGTGAATACTCTCGGTGCTGTGGATAGGCCGAATGGTAGAGCCTGGAACTGAAAATGACAGTCCAACAGAGCGAATAGGAGATAAGCTTGATGCGGCAGCCAAATCGGAATGTGGAGGTACGCATACTTGATATGCAGGGATACCATGAATTCCCCCTCCTCCAGACCTGATATCACTGCCCTTAGAGACTCCATTTTGAACTTGAACTCCCTCAGATAGGGGTTTAGTGCTTTAAAGTTCAGAATGGGCCTGACCGAACCCGAAAGGACTGAGATGCAGGTGAGGAAAAAGGTTTCTTCGTAGCAGGAGCTGCTGAGGGAAAAGGGGACTTACCCGCTGTAGCCATGGAGATCCAAGCATCCTATGTTTCCCCAAAGAGAGCCTGACCTGTGTAGGGTAGGGTCTCCACTCATCTCCTGGATTCCGCGTCAGCAGACCACTGGCGCAGCCACAGTCCTCGACGAGCTGAGATGGACATGGAAGAAATTCCTGCAGCCATTGAACCCAAGTCTTTCATGGATTCCACCATAAAACCTGCAGAATCCTGAATGTTACGGAGAAAGAATTCAATGTCACTCTTATCTAACGTATCCAAATCCTCAAGTAACGTGCCTGACCACTTTATTATAGCTTTGGAGATCCGTGCACAGGCAATAGTAGGACGGCGTACCGCCCCTGAAGCCGAGTATATGGATTTGAGCGTAGTGTCAATCTTACGATCAGCCAGCTCCTTAAAGGCGGTTGATCCTGGGACAGGTAAAACCACCTTTTTTGAGTCTGGATACAGACGCGTCCACTATGGGTGGGTTTTCCCATTTCTTTCTATCCTCCTCAGGGAAGGGGAAAGCAACCAGAACCTTCCTAGGGATCTGAATTTTTTTCTCTGGATTTTCACATGCTTTTTCAAAAATAGCATTTAATTATTTGGACGCAGGGAAGGTTAGCGAGGCTTTCTTATTGTCAGTGAAGTAAGCCTCCTCAACCTGTTCAGGTGTTGTGTCAGTAATATTCAACATATCTCTAATAGACTATCATCAACTGCACCCCTTTTGCAAGAGATGCGGCCCCCCTGAGCACATCCCCATCCCCGTCTGCCGTGTCAGAGTCGGTATCCGTGTCGTCTTGCATGATCTGGGCAAGAGCACGTTTGTGGGAACCTACAGAGGGGGGGCCAGAGGTAACAGAACCAGACCAAACTGCCATAGCATTCTGTAAAACCTGAGTTGCAGAATCATTCTGAGCAACCCTAGCAGAAATCTGAGAAATCATAGTTTTGATAGAGGATAACCACTCTGGCTCCCTTGCTGGTATCTGCGCTACAACAGTGCAATCCTGATTACATGGAATGAGATCATCCTGAGATGACATGTCTTCAGCTACATATGACACAGAGTCTCTGGACATAGCTAACTGGAGACCCCAAACACTCCACACACACACACACACACACACACACACACACACACACACACACACACACACACACACAGGGTAGGGTAGACAGAGTTTCTCCCCTGAGATTGGCAAGAGAGACACAGAGATCAGAGCCAACCCACTCACAGCGCTGTTATATATAAAGGACACCCCCTTATCGGGTGGTTTTCACTTTGCCGGCGGTTGGGCTCCCGGCGACCAGCATCCAGGCGTCGGAATCCCGACCACCGGCATACCAACAGTTCTTCTTCCTCTTGGGGGTCCACGACCCTCCTGGAGGGAGGATAACGTAGCGCACCACCGTGCCCGCAGCTTGGCGAGCGCAGCGAGCCCGCAAGGGTCTCATTTGCGCTCGCCCAGCTGTCGGTATGCCGACGGTCGGGATTCCGGCACCGGTATGCTGGTCGCCAGGAGCCCGACCGCCGGCAACACATACTACACCCCCCCTTATCAGCGCCCACGGTGTACTGTAATAGTTGCACAGATCCAATTCACCGCCTCCCCCCCTTCTACAACCTCCTGGTACCACACAGGATAGCTGGAGTTGCTTGGAGGGACAGCTCTGTCAGCGTCTGTGTACAGGAACTGCAGGCAGGAAAATGGCGCTGAACGCTGCTGGGTCTGCTCTGAGGAGAAGCTCCGCCCCTTGAAGATGGCGCATATTCCCGCACAAATTCTTTATACTGGCCTGAGGACTCCGTCGTAAAGGCGGGGGATTCCGTCCCCTGTTGAGCGTCTGAGTACGGAGGATTGTGACGCTAGCCTGGGGATTCAGTCTCCGGTTAGCGTCTGTGACCAGTGTAGGGTATTACGACGCTGGCTCAGGACGCCCCTCAAAGGGCCAACACTGTGTGCCGTTGAACCGCTCAGAGCTGTGCTCCTACCATTGTGCCGCCATATCTCGCCTCTTCTGATCTTCTGGCTCTGTAAGGGGGTGGCGGCATGCTGCCGGGGTGAGCGATCCCCTGTGGCAGTGAACGTTCTATCCCCTCAGGAGCTCAGTGTCCCGTCAGCGGAGATAGTTGCTCAGACCCCGCAGGGCGGACACTACTTCCCTTCCTTAGTCCCTCGAAGCAGGGAGGCTGTTGCCGGCAGCCTCCTGTAAAATAATAAACTCTAAAATAAACTTTTACTAAAGAAGCTCTGTAGACCTCTCCTAGCTGTGACCGGCTCCTCCGGGTACATTTTCTAAACTGGGTCTGGTAGGAGGGGCATAGAGGGAGGAGCCAGCCCACACTCTCACACTCTTAAAGTGCCAATGGCTCTTAGTGGACCCGTCTATACCCCATGGTACTAATGAGGACCCCAGCATCCTATAGTACGTAAGAGAAATGCTAAATATGGTTCTGATGGTCCAGTACGTTACTTTCTACCATTCCCTTGCAAAAGTGATGACTGAAAGAAAAGCTGTCTCACAAGTCAACAGTATCATAAAGCAACTACCAAATTTCTTTGTGTACTACCAGGCCATCCTTCTGGCGTTTTTATCACATTGTAGACTCATCTTCCACGTTCTAAGCAGTGGGTTATCATACAGCAGGGGTCAGCAACCCCCAGCACTCATGGCAAACGTTGCACCTGAAACAGTTTACCTGCTAGTACTAGTATGCAAGTTCCAGATGTAAATTGAGGCCTCAATATTTTATAATTAAAAGAACAATTTGTATATTTATTCAGTTACAGATGGCAAATAAATATTTGTATCAAACAACACCATTAAGCCTAAATCAACCGATAAGCTCAGTAAAGGCGGCTGCCATCAATGCTGATCCAACAGCTGTTCTGTTCTCCGCAAGGTAGCAGTCAGATAGTCAGTCTGTTTTCAGTTCTGTTGGCAACACTGCAAAGTGCCGTATGTGTGGCGTCTTGTGATAGTTTGTTTGATCACAGTTTTACATTTAAAATTTTTTGTTGTGTTTGGTAGTAGACAAATAAAATGATGTTTGTGCCTTCCAAACCAGAATAATCTGTTATTAGCATAATAAAACAATACATACTAAATGCATTGTTAAAACAGTGAGCTTAACTAGAGTTTAGTCAGCACATGGATAGCAAATGGTTGCCGATCCCTGTCATGAAGGAACAATTTCTGTCACGGCTGATAACTGTCCTGTCATGGACTTGGGACTTCACCTCAATTGAATTAATGTGTACGAAGACCTGAATGGTACACAATGATTTATAGCCTTAAAATTGAAAATCCTTGGCATCTTCCTCCTAAAATTTATGCAAGCCTGGGAACATAACTTCAACATATCTGGTAAAGTGATTCTGCTAATACTAGTCACTGAAGAGTCTCCAGTGGAACAGTTTCTCTCAAAGTACAAGGCTGCATCAACCATCACTGTCTTATGAAATGTGATTGGATTTTTTTTAGAGAGGAGTTGCCTGGTTTGAGTTTGGTATTTTTTGTCCCTTAGAAAGTGGATCTGAAGTAAACTGATATGAAACACTGTTCATTGTATTGTACCTACGATAGCTTGCCAACAACAGGATAACAAATTTGGCACCAGCCTATTGGTTCTTCAGGGACAAAGTAATCAGTGATAATTTGACAATGTAAGTCTTCAGGGAGAGACACTTGTCCTGACCTAGTGTTTATATAGACTCTTAAAAAAGATATCCTTTATACTGGACTGTTCCCAATTTATGCACCAATCATAACTGCTTATAGGATGGTCCTAACTTTCATAGTCAACATATCTCCTAGCTAAGCATACATTATCCACCCCCTTGATTCTCAATGTTGCCAGCAGCACAACCAGAGCTTTAATAATGTTGGTATTGGTAGTGATACTGAGTAACACAGAATCTCATGGAAATATGTAGTTATAGTTTTATGGGAATATACACAAACATCTTTTCAGTCTACTTTTACATCCAAGCCGTGATTCTCATCTGAGCACCCACAATTACAAAAAACAGAGTCTTCGTTGCAAGTCGGACTTCAGAGGTTTGCAATCTGGATTTGGAAACATTTTGTACGATTTAAAAGAATAATTTCCTGGGGGGGTGTGGCCACGGCAGCACAGGAGTAGGAAGCAGATCCCGGGAGCTCCCTGGATTAAACATCCTCCTGTAATATCCTGGCCCCTTTGGTGTGCCTGAATACCCTGCTTTTCTTCCCTACGCTGCAGGGCACCGGCAGGCGATTTCCCCGCTCTCCCCGGGGTCTGTACGGCCGAGGAGGCATACTTCCGGATTTGCGGCCTATACCTCCTCCGGATCCCCGGCCTCAATTTTGGAGATTCCCGGCCCCACTGCTCTGGACTGCTGCTTCCAGTCATAGAGGGAACACTCTCACTTAAAGGCTGACTGATATGTAACTGGTGAGTGACTTCTACCTCCTGGGATCAAATTACACTTTGACTTCAGTTGCTGTCTTATTTTACATACTAAATAACTGCATCGCTCCTGCTCTCACCTATATTCTGGGACGCTGCCAGTACTTTCTTTTACATTTGCCTACTACTTTGGAGACCAGCTGCGGATGTGTTTCTGCTTATTACAACCCTAAAATTCACTCATTGCTGAAGTCTCCTTCTACGCTTTTGACCTGAGATTATACCGGAGTGTCTGTTACTACCTATTGTCCGTCATGGTTCGGGACGGCCAGCGCACGGCTGCGGCGAAGCTGGAGAAATTTGCCAGACAACCTAACCCACTAAACCAACGGGCCTCGCAGGCCGCTTCGCAGGGGGCCTCTCCGTCCCACTCCTACTCCCCATCTGCAACAGCTGCTGAATCCCCTAACACACCCGCAGCTCCATCTCTTCAACAAGTGCTGGAGGCAATAGCTGGATCGGAACAGCGTCTTTCAGATAAGATGGAGAAAGTGCAGTGTGATCTCTCACTGCTTCGGCAGGACGTCCAGCGCATACGAGAGAGAGTGGGAGAGGCAGAAACCCGTGTCTCGAATCTGGAGGATATGTGCGGTCCTATGAAACAATCTATTTCCACGGTAACCCAGCAAGTAACATCCCTTCAATCCAAATTACTAGACATGGAGGGTCGGCTGCATAGAAATAATGTGCGATTTGTGGGCCTGCCGGAGAAGGAGGAGGGCTCCCAGCCTGAGGTCTTCCTGGAGTCATGGCTTAAGGAACTGTACGGCGCTGAATCCTTCACGGCACAGTTTACGGTGGAGCGTGCACACCGGATACCATCTCGTCCTCTACCTCCTGGCGCCCCTCCGCGCACCTTCATCGCCAAATTTCTGCATTATAAGGACCGTGACTCGGTCCTCCGGTTGGGACGCACAAAAGGCCCCCTTACCAGAAACGGGGTTACCGTGTCTGCTTTTCCTGATTTTGCCGCGGAAGTCCAGAAGGATCGAGCCCAGTTTATGCCTATCAAGAGGCGCCTCAGAGACCTGAACGTCTCCTACTCTATGCTATTCCCCTCCCGACTCCGGGTGGTAGCGGACGGGGAAACCAAATTCTTCAATTCCCCTAGAGAGGCGGCCCAATGGCTGGACAGATATGCTCCGGGAGCGCGCCAGATGGCCCCGGATTGAGGCCCTGCACTGTCTAATGATCGGTTGGGACCACCAGAGGCATCTACCCATTGTCCAGGGAGCCCCCCCTTGGCGTTGGTGGCTCAGGACTTTTCTTTCTCTTGATCGCTTGACTTTGGTTAAGGGTTTTGTTTAGTATTTAGCCCTTGAGAGATAGAAACGATAGTTTGGGATTTAAGTATGCCGAAGTTAGGGGTGGTATACGGGGAGGGGGGGAGAGTTCAGCGAACAGCTTGTTGCTGTGCCTTACACAAGTTTTTTTTCTTTCTATAGTTTGTTATTTTTCTCATGCTTAAATTTGTTTTGGAGTACATTAATTTTGATGTGGGAAGTATGTCTGATGCATTGGATACTGTCGATTAAGAATCAGGGATTGAGTAGTATAGCACTGTTATTACCCTCACTAACAATTTCCAGGAATATTCGCTGGACTGTATCTTTAGGTTACTACATAGAATATTACCAGATCTATGGCTAATTTGAAATTTCTGACATGGAATGTTCGAGGTTTAAATAATAAGATAAAGCGTTCCTTAGTATTAACTACACTTCGGAAATATGGCCCGGATGTTGCATGTCTCTGCGAGACTCACTTGGAGGGGAATAGGTTACTGTCACTTAGAAGACCCTGGGTGGGCTGGGCCTATCACGCTTCTCACTCCTCTTCCTCCAGGGGTGTGTCAATCCTGATAAAGAAATCGGTCCAATTTGAGCTGGTATCGGTCAAGACTGACAAATACGGTCGATTTGTGTTCCTTGAATGTAGACTAAGTTCCCAACCCTACTACATACTGGCGGTTTATATCCCCCCCCCCCATTCTCGTACGATGTACTACAGCAAGCCGCTTCATTCATAGCCTCCTCTCCGGACACCCCGGTAATCTGCTTGGGTGACTTTAACAATGTCATGAATTTAGCTTTAGACAGATGGCGCTCTCCGCAGGCTGCTGGGGTGCGCTCTAGTCCTACTAAATTTGCTGATTTTCTGAATAATTTGCAGTGGGTGGATGTGTGGAGAGCTCGGCACCCTACGACTAGACAGTTTTCATGCTTCTCTGGCACGCATGGTTCGTTCTCCAGGATCGATCTGACCCTACTCTCCCCCATTCTTCTCGCTAGGGTGGTTGACGTCCAATACGAGGCCCGGGGTATATCTGATCACTCCCCTATGGTGTTGACTCTCGCTATGGTGAGCCAGAGGGGTCAATCTTATTGGAAACTGCATCCTTCCTGGCTGCTGCAAATAGGTGACTGCTCTGACCAGGTGACTCAGTGGGAGGGATACTTTACTGACAATGTAGGCTCGGCCCCCGGAACAGTGGTTTGGGATTCATTTAAGGCATTCCTAAGGGGAACGTATATTAGACGTATTTCTGCCCTCAAAATGTCCTGCAGGGAGAGAGAGCGAGCCCTTGAGAGTGACGCCAGGGATTTGGAATCTAGATACTTAGTGGATGGCACCCCTGCGCTGAAGGTACGCTGGCTGGCGGCCCAGTCGGCATGGGTGGCTCATCTGTCTGATAAAAACTCGCGCTCGCTTCTATTTCAGGCTACTAATATTTACATGCAGGGCGATAGGCCAGGTGGCCTGTTGGCTCGATTGGTGCACAGTGACCGCCCAGGTTCTACAATTGCTCAGATGACCGGTAGCGATGGCGCCCTTGTGAACACCACGCCGGAAATTGCGCAGCTATTCCGCTCCTACTATGCTGAGGTCTGCAGTTCACAACTGGTAGACTCGACATCAGACCTCTCCGCTTATTTAAGTAATATTCCCCTACCCACACTCCCCCCGGAGGCCTCTGAGATGCTGGAGGCACCCTTAACTCTGGAAGAGGTAACGGCGGCTATTGGCTTGTCTCCCAGCGGCAAGGCACCGGGCTATGACGGCATCCCCTCAGAGGTATACAAGACCCACATTGATTTCTTCGGTCCTAGGCTTCACGCCCTGTATTCTGATATTTTTGTTAATGATCAACTTCCCCCCTCTATGGCGGAGGCGATTATTATAGTGATCCCGAAGCCCGGAAAAGACCCTAGATCCCCAGAATCCTATAGACCGATATCATTGATTCCCACTGACGCTAAGATCCTGGCAAAGATTTTAGCAGTTCGACTCAACACCGTAATTACTTCCATTATCCACTCCGACCAGACCGGCTTTATGCCAGGGATGTCCACTTCTATTAACCTACGTAGATTATATACCATCTTACAAATCCCATATGACTTCCCCTCTGACTCGGTAGTGGTCTCACTGGATGCCGCCAAGGCATTTGACAGTATCGAGTGGTCCTATCTATGGGAGGTCATGACAGCTATGGGTTTCGGGCCTAATTTTATAAAATGGATTAAATTGCTTTATCAGCACCCGACTGCCAGGATCTCAGTGAATGGCTATATCTCTCCCTCGTTCCGCCTGTTTCGCGGGACCAGGCAGGGATGTCCTCTGTCCCCAACCTTGTTTGCCCTGGCCATCGAACCCTTGGCCTGTCTAATAAGGTCCCACCCAGGCGTGGTGGGCATTCATACCGGCCCTCGTGAGGATAGGATTGCCCTTTACGCTGACGACATGCTGTTGTTTCTGCAGGATTACACCAGGTCTATGCCTACAGTGTTGCAATTGATTGAGGAGTTCGGTGTATATTCAGGCCTTCATATTAACTGGTCTAAGTCCTCTATTATGCCTGTGATTGCCCCCCCCCCCCCCCTGCTGCTCCTAAAATCTCCCTACCGCTATGTTGGACGGCAAAATTTAAATATCTTGGGATTCAGGTAACCAATGACCCCTCTGACTTTACACCTTTGAACCTTGATCCGATCATGCAACAAATTACTCGTAAATCCAAGACTTGGTGTAAGCTTCCATTGACTGTATCTGGCAGGGTCAGCCTCGTAAAAATGATAATACTACCTAAGATTCTATATGTGGTTCTGCAATCCCCTGTATATATTCATCCATCCTTCTTTAGAAAATTGAATAGTGTCCTGTCTTCTTTAATATGGGCTAGCAAACGTCCTAGAATACAACTGAACACTCTCACCAGGCTGCGCAGCGACGGAGGTCTGGCCTTGCCAAACTTTCAGATGTACTACTATGCCGCTCAGCTGTCTCATATTAGTGAATGGGTGCAGGATACTGGCGTCACTTCTCTACACTGGGTATTTGTCCAATGCTACTTCCCCGACTTATCCCCCCTGCAGGTGTTGCTGAGTGGGAGCCTGGCCCGGTTCCTCCCTCCTCTTATATACCAAGCCATGAAGGTGTGGCAGGCACTAAAAATTCTTTTGAAATTTGATGGATTGGACCCGGACACCCCCCTCTGGTATTCTAAATGGCTCCCTGAACTGTATGCGCTCGAGGGGAGGGAAGTTTGGGCCCCTAAATCAGTGATTTCCATAAATCACCTTTATACGGATAACACGCTCAAATCCTTCCAACAACTAAAAGATGAGTTTAATTTGCCTAACTCCTATTTTTTTAGATACCTCCAGCTCAGACATGCCTTGCAGTCCCAATTCGCCAATTCCCCCCCTAAAATTATACCATTTCCCATTAAGACCTTTGTAAGTATGCTGGGTCGAGTTAAGATGATTTCCCATGCTTATGGTTATCTACTCGCCAAACTCCATATAGATCCTTTGACACGTCTCCGTGTTAAATGGGAGCAGGATCTGGGCCCCATAGATGAAGAGAACTGGGCCCTTGCTTTGGAAACTCCGTGCACGGTTACCAAATCCATCAGGTATCAACAGATACAATACTTCCTTTTGCATAGAATATATATGACCCCGGCCAGACTGGCCAAATTCGGGACGGGTCGTGTGGGTGACTGCCCTAAGTGTGGGATGACTGCAGGTACTTTTTGGCACCTCATTTGGGATTGTCCGGTGTTGCGGGCTTTCTGGGCGGGGGTCGGATCGATTCTGGGGAACACAGGGGTGGACGAGGCCATGCTTACTCCGCAATTTTGCATCCTGGGAATGGGTAGCTCTGACTTTGTGTCTGGTCCAGAGGGCCTATATGCTCGCAACATATGTGCAATGGCGAAGGTGAGCATTGCGAGGCTATGGATGGCCCCTAAGGGCCCTACACTCCCCGCTCTTAAGGCACTAATAAACGACACTGTTTTTAAGGAACGATACATTTATATGAAACACAATGCGTCCACTAAATTTGAAAGAATTTGGTCTCCATGGCTGGAATCCATATACTCCGTCCCAGACCCTACAACTTAATGGTGATAGGGTTATTAACAGGTCCTGGATTTGCCAAGTTATGATCTTCTAGGGCCATAGGCTTCCCTCTCACCCAATGGGTTGTGAATGAGAGAGTGGCTCTGTGCCCATCTGGACAGGGTAGGATTTAGAGTGCTAGTATCCCCCAATGCGTCCTCTTCCCCATAATGTTTTTTGTCTCTTTGTTTTTTTAATTTTTTTATTTCTGGGGTTCTCTGTGTTTGGTTTCTGATTGTTTTCTTCTCTTTTAAAGGGTTTTACTCGGACGGATTGTCCGTAAGAGTTATATTTGAGGGGGGGAAAAAAACAAAACAAAGTATAATGTGATTTCATGAATACTAGAGTGTACGGATAATGCAAAATAATGGTATATATAACTGTACATTCCTATGCGCCTATGAGCAAATGACATAGTTTGAAAATAAGTCGAAAGTGAATGCTGTTCCCCGATGAGGACATGTCATTACGTGTTTAATGTGTTCCTG
This sequence comes from Pseudophryne corroboree, assembly GCF_028390025.1. Taxonomy (NCBI): domain Eukaryota; kingdom Metazoa; phylum Chordata; class Amphibia; order Anura; family Myobatrachidae; genus Pseudophryne; species Pseudophryne corroboree. Next base: position 254,830,041 of record NC_086448.1, on the reverse strand, counting down.
TTATGCAATGTCTGTATGCAAACTACTCTCCTTCGAAATAAAAATACTTTATTTAAAAAAAAAAAAAGAATAATTTCCTATAACTATGAAAAATGATGGACATTTCATTGTAACTATAAAAAGGTAACTACTTCCTGTGTTTTTACCATAACAAGATATCTCTTTGTATATATTCTGTTAGGTTATTGTCTAGAACCAGTGTTTGCCTGATTTCTAATGATCTGATTTACAATATAATCACTGAGGGTTCTTGACTGAATCTGTTCTTCCATATTTTCTTATACATAGTGTCATTCTCTACCGACCGAATGCTTTTTGTAATGGTCATCATACTGGCTGAATGAGGAACTGAATCAAAACATTCATAAGCATGTGGTACCTGTGTGGCAAAGACAATAACAGATCATAACCTTGGTCTTCATCTGAACCGATGACTACAAGAGCTCACGATCAGCTGGCCCCCACATGCTGCAATATTGCATCAGAAATTGCCCTGTTTTCATGTGTGTGTGACCCCCAAAACATTGAGATTATTAGTTACAACCCATGTGTGGCCATCACTGACATTGAAAACGGCTGTGTGAACAGTGGGCTGAACAGCTAAATCACATATAAACGTGCCACTGATGCTGAAACACTGGCCAAGCAGCGAGTCTTATAAGCCCTACACACTGGCCGATCCGCCGCCGAGCTGCCCGACGGCGGATACTGCCGACAGGCGACCCGGCGGCGGGGGGGCAGTGACGGGGGGAGTGAAGTTTCTTCACTCCCCCTGTCACCGGGCTGCATTAAAGTGCAGGCAAATATGGACGAGATCGTCCATATTGGCCTGCATGTACAGCCGACGGGGGACCAGCGATGAACGAGCGCGGGGCCGCGCATTGTTCATTGCTGGAGCCTCCACACTCAAAGATATGCACGTTATCTTGTTCATTAATGAACGAGATAGTTCATATCGTGCAGTCATGTCGGCCAGTGTGTAGGGCACATTAGAGCTTACACAGTCTCCTATTCCAGATAATTCAGCATTTAATTACAGGTAGAAGGTGGCGATTTTTCACTAGACATTAATACTGGTTCTAAATATTCAGACCCCATCATGCCCACTACTCAGTTCTTTTAATTTCCCTTCACATATCATCCTGTAGCATGCATTTCTGCCCTCATTTAATGGATCATAAAAGTGGACAGGTAACGGACACCAACAAGGCACAGGAAAGCACACTTGCCTTCTGAAACACTTTGTGCTGCTGTTAACACTTTGCTGCTCTGAGATGCAATCAGAACGTACATTTTCAAACTCGGTCCTCAGTACCCCAAACAGTTCATGTTTTTCAGGTCTCCTCACAGAATCAAATAATTAGCTCCACCTGTGGATCTTTTAAAATGCGTCAGTGAGTGATTATGCTAGGTGTCCTTTAAAACAAGAACTGTTTGTTGTCCTGAGGGTTTAGAAGAATAAATACAAGTGCTCAGACCTTAGCCAAAAACTTAAGTAATCAAACAAATACTATATAAGCCCACTCTAGTTACAAGCATTTTATAATTGTAATGCCTAAAAGAAATAAAAAATAAAATAAAAAGGTACAAATACACATAAACTAAACACTTCTAAAATAAACCACCACAAACGTGGAGAGAAAAAAAACAAACCTTGAATTCAAATCAAATAAAGACAGCCTTACATATAAGAGTGATATTTAAGACCATGGTAACATTACCGTACATCTATTTTTTCCAGAAACAGAGTATTGAAAACTATTATTTGATCTTCACATACCTTATATATGTTAAACAATATACAGCATTAAACTCGTGTTTCCACCTGATCAGTTCAGAAAGATAGAAACTTGCCCTTGGTGCTATAAAATGCATTTCACAACCTGATCGAATCAGACACAACCTAACCTATGCTCTTAGGTTCCAAGAACGTTAAGTATCTCACACTTCTCTCATGGTCACACCATGTCTCATAATAGGCCATAACTATTCCCCCAACTTATTTCTATCAAGTGTCAGAATAATTTTTCCTCAAGCAATTTAGATGCACAGTGTTGATCTGGAAAAGGGCTCTGTTCTTAACGTGTGGCTCTTGATTTGTCACTTGAAGATGTCCTACTCTTAAGCCAGTACAACCCCTGAGGGACACAATGGTTCCCGTTGGTGAAGTATTGTTGAATAAGCGCATGTTACTGAAACCATGGTTGACACAGGCTAGGCTTTGCAGAAGGGAGGCCTGAAGTTATGTTCTGGCCAATCATGTTCACTAAATATCATTGTGTGCCCAGAGGAGAAGAGGTATGAGGAAACCTGGGAGTTGTCAAACAACTATTTACAACGTAACTATTTTTTTACTTCATATGGACAGTTGTTTTGGTAGATTTTTTTTTCTTTATTGAAAGCTGGTTAATATTTTATTGGTTTATAGTTTACAGGTCTACGGCTTTGTTTCACATGTTAACGTTGTAGCTCGCTGTAGAATGTGTACCCAGCATATGTGCATGATACACATAGGGACATAAGAGAACAGCAAAAGATCCTGCCTAACAAGAAAACCATGCTTAAAATAACTAAGAATACAGGTTATTAGACGAAGCAACATCTATTCAGTTCCTCTACACTTTTTATCTTCAAACACACAAGTCTCTCCTATTGTATATATCTAACATTATTAAATATAACTGGCTGGAACGGTCCTTAAGTAGGATGGCTGTAAAGCCGGCTACACATCAGAGAGATATGTAACTGTCCGATTCAGCGAGTGACAGGACCATGCATCGGCAAATGCATACACACTAGCACAATGAAGGGGCAAACGGAGCGCAGCACTATGCCATTCTGCCATAGTTACCAATGTCTTATGGTTGACCCTACAGCAAGGCCAACCACAGGAGCTCGCACGCTTAATGATCCAGCAAATACGTAATTCAAATTTGCCCGGAAACAACATATCGGGCTGCGATCGTTCTAGTGTGTACCCGGCTTGAGTCCAGTATTAAACCAGTCTGCGACATACACCAGAAATTTGACATACTCACTACAGTTTGGCATGTGATGAGAGAACCGTTACCATTACCCAAAAACAGGATACTGACATGGCAACCTTCTTCTTCACTGAGGAATAAAGGTGCATATTATTATAATAATTACTACTACTACTACTACTACTAACTACTACTACTACTACTACTACTACTACTACTACTACTACTACTACTACTACAAGCGACCTTGGTTGCTGATGACTATCCTGTAGTAAACTTCAGCAAACTGGAGATCATTTGGATGTGCAATTTTAGCACTGTAACCAATGACAGCTTGTTGTACTGTAGTAAGTACCTGAGATTAAGAGTATAGTGCCCAGATTTATCAAGCCTTGGAGAGTGATAAATAGCACAGTGATAAAGTACCAACCAATCAACTCCTGTCACTTTTCAAACACAGCCTATAACATGGCAGTTAGGAGCTGATTGGCTGGTATTTTATGCTATTTATCACTCTCCAAGGCTTGATAAATGGGCCCAGATCGTCCAGATGGTAAGTACTGTCTTGGTAGAAGGCTGTGTATTACATAGATGGACACAATCAGGTGGTTATCCTGGTGACAGAATTATGTACGACAGGCACAATACTGTACTGTGCACATAATTTACTTTAACTGTACACCAACTATATATACTGTGGCTGATTAAAACCAGGTGAAATGCAGGCTTGAATTTCCCCAGCTACAGAACCCGTGTAAATCATAGGTATGCCAGATTAAAGGGATATTATGGCAAAGTAATATATAGTGTATATTTTTTTCTGGAAACTTCCTGAAAAATGTTGCAATGGTTTTCTGGCTATAAGTAAAGCAATATGCCACCAGCAACATGTAAAAAAGATAAGATTCTATTTTTTTTTTTTTAAATGGACAACTTTTTGTGATATTACAGATTTTTTTTTTGTTTTGTTTTTTGGCTAAAGTCTCACTTGTCCCTATTTCCTTAACAATGTGTATTTCCCTGCATCAAAAAGTTTACTTTATATTGAATCCATTTATTACTAGAGTATACTGAAAGCTATGTTTTATGTTATCTTGCAAATGAAAGTCAATGTGGTAACATTGAAGGTCATTCAGAGTTGTTCGCTCGGTAAAAATCTTCGCATCGCAGCGATTTTCCGCTTAATGCACATGCGCAATGTCCGCACTGCGACTGCGCCAAGTAAATTTGCTATGCAGTTAGGAATTTTACTCACGGATTTTTCATCGTTCTGGCGATCGTAATGTGATTGACAGGAAATGGGTGTTACTGGGCGGAAACAGGCCGTTTTATGGGCGTGTGGGAAAAAACGCTACCGTTTCCGGAAAAAAACGCAGGAGTGGCCGGAGAAACGGGGGAGTGTCTGGGCGAACGCTGGGTGTGTTTGTGACGTCAAACCAGGAACGACAAGCACTGAAATGATCGCAGATGCCGAGTAAGGTTGAAGTTACTCAGAAACTGCTACGAGGTGTGTAATCGCAATATTGCGATTACTTCGTTCGCAATTTTAAGATGCTAAGATTCACTCCCAGTAGGCGGCGGCTTAGCATGAGCAAATCTGCTAAAATCCGCTTGCGAGCGAACAACTCGGAATGACCTCCATTATTCTTAAAAGTACGTGGATCTCTGACAAAGTGAATGTTAGGGATGTGTTAGCAGGCTGGAATGTAAAGTTGAGCACAGATTGTAGGATTACATTAGCAAATCACTGCAAAGAATTAAAAGTGAATGTAGTATTGACTAAATCACGCAATGACACAAACTCGGATATGAAACATAGGTTAATGAAGAAATAACTAGTTATAGTGGAAAAGATGGTGATCTTGATAGGCTGTCGCTAACTGTACAAGAAGTTTAAAAAAAATAAGTTTGCTAAATATAAATATACACACAGAACCATTATATATGGCTGACTATGCGTACCACTATTCTCTAAGGCCTGTCGAATGGCAGACCTATGCAAGGCCACCCGTTCTTTAAATTGCCTTGTGGTCTTCCCCACATAGAGGAGACCACAAGGACAACGAATGATGTAGACAACAAACGTGCTGGCGCACGAGAAAAAATCTGTCGTATGGCACACCTTTCACCCGTATGCGAGTGCGGAAAAGAATTTCCCGTTTCCATGAAGCTGCATGTGGTGCATCCCGTGCACCTATAGCAACCGGGTTTTTTAGTAAAAAAATTAGTAGGAATTGGTTCCTGGAAGGAAGAGATATAATTCTTGACCAGCCAATCCTTAAGATTGCGATCCCTGGCAAAACTGGGCACCACAGCAGCATCATGGAGAAACGGCAAATACTTATCCGTGGTCACAATGGGCCACAGCTTTTTGGCACATTTTGCAATCTCCATACTGGAGGAGTTAAATCTCTGTACAAAAGGGACAACCTCTCTGCCCCCCTTCCCCACCGGACTTTTCTTTAAAGTGTTGGCCCTGGGGATATTCTGAACTTTCACTTTAGCCTTAATCAGATCGTCATACTTGTAGCCCCTCAGCACAAATTGTCGTATCATGATATCAATTTCCTTCTCAGTTTCTGCGGGATCATCCGAAATCCGATGAACCCTCAGAAATTGGGAAAAAGGCAACCCTCTCTTGGTCGCAATAGGATGTTGACTGGAGAAATGCAACATGGTATTTCTATCTGCACTTTTCTTGTATAAACCTGTGTGGATCTGACCTTCGTACAAAGAAATGCGGACATCTAAATAATTAACACTAACGTCACTGATCTCATAAGTGTACTTAATGGTGGTATCTTGAGAATTAACCTGCACCATTAATTCAATGAAATCCTGCTTCGAGCCAGTCCAAATCAGTAGCAAGTCATCTATATAACGCACGAAGAACAAAATCTTCCCTGCAACAACTGGATCAACAAAAAAAGCCTCTTGCTCCAGCTCGAACATATAGCAGTTGGCGAACGCGGGGGCCACACATGACCCCATCGCGCACCCCTGCCGCTGTACGTACCACCCTTTGTCAAAGAGGAAATAGTTACGTTGCAAGGTGAGTTCTAACAATAATAGGAAGAATGTTAGATCAGGACCATTATATAGAGGGCTCGTGGAAAGCAGTCTCCTGGCTGCTTCCTACCCCTTCTGATGGGGTATGTTAGTGTACAGGCTAACAATGTCCATCGTACATAGGAAGCTCCCTGGTGGAATCTCTGTAATCGCCTGCAACTTCAAAATCAATGACGTCGTGTCCTTCAGGTAGGTAGACTGAGCCTGGATCACGGGCTGGAAAAAGTTATCCAGATACTTGGAAACTTTCTAATAGATGGAATCTCTAGCAGCGATGATGGGCCGACCGGGCGGCTCCGTCGGGTGCTTATGCACTTTAGGCAAGGTATATAATACTGGCGCCACTGGATGTTCCTCAAAGAGAGCCTTTTGTGTATCTTTAGTAATCACTCCATCCCTGACTGCTGATTCCAAAATAGTATTCAATTCAAGATTGTACGTCATAGTCAGATCTGAACTGAGTTTTGAATAAACGGCTGTATCCCCCAACTGCCGGTAGATTTCTTTACGGTATTGACTCAGATCTTGTAACACAATTCCGCCCCCCTTATCGGCAGGGCGGATAATGATGGACTCGTCCTTGCTGAGGGCCCTCAACGCTTCCATCTCACCTTTGGACAGATTGGGCCTAGAGTGTCCGTCCCGTCTGCTAATCTCATGGACCTGTTGATCCAGAGTTCTGTTAAAGCACTTCAGTGACACATTTATGCTAAGTGGATCAAACTTTGATTTACTGCGGATAGCTGTTTTGGTCTCAGTCGGCATGGCTGTGGTCATATTGGAAAAATGTTCCTTAAGTCGGAGCTTACGATCAAATTTATAATGATCCAGTTTCCACTGGAAATCATCAAAGCCACTGGAAGGCACAAATGTCAGTCCTTTATTCAGAACCCGCAGTTCAGCATCAGATAAGACCCGAATGGATAAATTGAAGATTATTTGTTTTTCTTCTTTGCAGCCGCTTTTGAGCGTCCTATGCCACTGCCGCCCTCGTCGGGTAACCGATCTCCTTTGGTGTCGCGCTGCGCGCGCGTACTCACTCCTAAGGGGGGTTTGTTGCCTGTACCTCTCTTCTGGGTCTCTGACTCACTCAGAGAGGAATTGCCCCCACTGGAGGACTCCGTGTCACCAGGGAAACGTCTGAACCTGTATTGCCGAGGTCTAAATTGTCTTTGACCTTCGGGGTGATGTGCCCAGGAATAGACCTTACATTCAGCATAATCTTTTTGTACTAGCTGTAATTTATCCCTCTTAAACTTGACCAGCTCACGTCGATATTTCTCGACCTGTGTTGATAATTTCTCAAGCCAGTTCTCTTTCTCATCAGATTTGAGGGTGTCAAGATGCAACGCCTCAAAGGCGTTAGCCTGTACACTAACATACCCCATCAGAAGGGGTTGGAAGCAGCCAGGAGACTGCTTTCCACGCGCCCTCTATATAATGGTCCTGATCTAACATTCTTCCTATTATTGTTAGAACTCACCTTGCAACGTAACTATTTCCTCTTTGACAAAGGGTGGTACGTACAGCGGCAGGGGTGCGCGATGGGGTCATGTGTGGCCCCCGCGTTCGCCAACTGCTATATGTTCGACCTGGAGCGAGAGGCTTTTTTTGTTGATCCAGTTGTTGCAGGGAAGATTTTGTTCTTCGTGCGTTATATAGATGACTTGCTACTGATTTGGACTGGCTCGAAGCAGGATTTCATTGAATTAATGGTACAGGTTAATTCTCAAGATACCACCATTAAGTACACTTATGAGATCAGTGACGTTAGTGTTAATTATTTAGATGTCCGCATTTCTTTGTACGAAGGTCAGATCCACACAGGTTTATACAAGAAAAGTACAGATAGAAATACCATGTTGCATTTCTCCAGTCAACCTCCCATTGCGACCAATAAAGGGTTGCCTTTTTCCCAATTTCTGAGGGTTCATCGGATTTCGGATGATCCCGCAGAAACTGAGAAGGAAATTGACATCATGATACGACAATTTGTGCTGAGGGGGTACAAGTACGACGATCTGATTAAGGCTAAAGTGAAAGTTCTGAATATCCCCAGGGCCAACACTTTAAAGAAAAGTCCGGTGGGGAAGGGGGGAAGAGAGGTTGTCCCTTTTGTACAGAGATTTAACTCCTCCAGTATGGAGATTGCAAAATGTGCCAAAAAGCTGTGGCCCATTGCGACCACGGATAAGGATTTGCCGTTTCTCCATGATGCTGCTGTGATGCCCAGTTTTGCCAGGGATCGCAATCTTAAGGATTGGCTGGTCAAGAATTATATCTCTTCCTTCCAGGAACCAATTCCTACTAATTTTTTGACTAAAAAACCCGGTTGCTATAGGTGCACGGGATGCACCACATGCAGCTTCATGGAGACGGGAAATTCTTTTCCGCACCCGCATACGGGTGAAAGGTGTGCCATCCGACAGATTTTGTCGTGCGCCAGCACGTTTGTTGTCTACATCATTCGTTGTCCTTGTGGTCTCCGCTATGTGGGGAAGACCACAAGGCAATTTAAAGAACGGATGGCCTTGCATAGGTCTGCCATTCGACAGGCCTTAGAGAATAGTGGTACGCATAGTCAGCCAGTTGCACGACACTTTAAGGCCTTTAATCATGGGTTAAGCACCCTGCGCTACAAAATCATTGATCAAGCCCCCAAGACACTGCGGGGTGGAGATCGCAATAGGGTGCTGCTACAAAAAGAGTCGCGCTGGATTCACCGTTTGGATACGGTCTCCCCGCGTGGCTTAAATGAAATGTTGCCCTTAAGTTGCTTTTTGTAATTTGGTCGTATTGTCAGATTATTTTGTTATGACTCGGGAATTCTGTGTAACCTGTATATTGTGTGCATTTGTCCTGCTCCGGCTGTCTGACCAGTAATGGTGTGGTGATGTACATTAAGCCGCTTTAGGCTTTGTTTTGCAGCCTGTAACCATGACTAGCTTGTTATCATTGGTATGTCTTGTATGTTCACATGGGTTTGTTTATGTTTTGCCGGGTTGCCATGACGCCGGGCAGTCATCCGTCGCATGCGTGTGACGTCATTGACCCGGGAGACGCCGCTGGCCTCTTGACAGGGGGAAACGAGGTTATGTAAGTATGCACTTCATGTTTTGTTTGTGATATGATCCGGATGACGGTTTTTCCATAAATCGAAACGTTGATCTCTACGGAGTAGTTTGTTTGTCTCTTCTGGTGTTCTAAAGTTATCAGTCCTGTGAGTGCCGCCTATTGCTATATAAAGACTGTTTAGACCCGTGCAGGGCCTGCTTGGATGGCACCCAGGCACATTCTGGGATACAGCTGAGTGCCGGTGCGTACAGATGGTGTATAATATATATATATATATATATATATATATATATATATATATATATATATATACATACATACACACATACATACACACACACACACACACACACACACACACACACTCACAAAATACGAAAGCCCTCACTCACGCATCACTGACTCATCACTAATTCTCTTACTTCCTGATATGTTAGGAGGATGAAATATAACATAGGTATGCTTAAGATGGGAAATAAGAAAACAGCATAATTAGAATTTTAATAAACCTTCCCTAAGGGGATGAAAAGGGGGTTGACATAATGACATCATCACCGATGCGTGGCTTGCGTTGTGTGAACGATAACGCCCAAACGGACAATCGGATCAAAATTTGGATTGCACCTCCAGTGTGTAGAATTTAATAAACGACAAAAATGTTCCTGTCACTTTTTACAGTATCTGCTATGGGTGCTCCTCAGGTAACTCCAAGAACCATGGATTAATATTTACTTACATTAAGACGTCTCAAATTTACATCTCTATAGATTTACCAAATTTTTAACACTCATTTATATATACAACCGTCAAAATCAGAAACTCCCGTGCGAAGAACGGGTAGAACAGCTAGTTTTTTTAAATATAAAAATAAGATAATAATTAAGCCTGATATGGACATAGGACTGGCGCACAATAGGTAATAGCAACATCCAGCAAAAGAACACCTGTTTTATACCTTCCATAGTTGGAAGCACTTTTCATATGGGACAGGTGCTGTTGGTGGAAGTACAAATGTGTCTTCTCACATCCTTGCTGCACGCTAAACAGCCCTTGAAGTCACACCATGCTGTGGCAGGACTCAGTAGCGCCAATCATCCTTTTTAGCGTTTTTTTCCCAAGAAAATGCATCTAAGATGCAAAGTAATGTGATAGGACGGACAAGCAGCTTCTGCTGATTCACATGATATGCGGCATGCTTATATTCTGTGTGTAATTGCAGTTCTATATGCATCCATGAAAACACCGTAGCATAGCATTTTGGCCCTCATTCCGAGTTGCTTGCTCGCTAGCTACTTTTTGCAGCTGTGCAAACGCATAGTCGCCGACAACGGGGGAGTGTATTTTCAGTTTGCAAGTGTGCGATCGCATGTGCAGCCGAGCGGGACAAAAAAGTTTTTTGCAGTTTCAGTGTAGGTCTGAACTTACTCAGCCCTTGCGATCACTTCAGCCTGTCCGGTCCCGGAACTGACGTCAGACGCCCGCCCTGCAAACGCCTGGACACGTTTTCCCTACCACTCCCAGAAAACGGTCAGTTGACACCCATAAACGCCCTCTTTCTGTCAATCTCCTTGCGATCACCCGTGCGAATGGATTAGACGCTAAAAGCATTGCCCAGCAACGATGCTGTTTGTACCCGTACAACACGCGTGTGCATTGCGGTTCATGCGCAGTAGTAACCTGATCGCTGCGCAGTGAAAATCGGCAGCGTGCGATCAACTCGGATTGACCCCCTTTGTATGCAAAAATAATCGCAGTCACACACAGAATAGAGGCATGCTGCATAGAATTTTAAACAGCAAAAGCTGCTAGTACGTCCTATTACTTTGCGTCTAAGACACATTTTCGAAGAAAAAAAAAAATCGCAAAAAAGACGCTCTGCGCTACTGAGTCAGACGGCACTCTCGCGTTATGTGTAACACAACTTGTAACTCACGGATCAAAGATGTAAGAGGACACATCTGTACCTCAACTCCAGGCAAACCACATTTGTATTAACGAATGTCCTTATAATGAAACGTTTGTATCTTACCTTCGACATGTTCTGCGCACAGCACTCTAGCTTTCTCTCTCATTATCTTAGGAATAAGAACATCTTTCTCTACATGCCGCAAGGCAGGCTCCTCTGCAGAGAAAGAAGACTTACTTTAAATGAAATAATAATAATAATAATAATAATAAAAAATAATAATAATAATAATAATAATAATAAGGTATACAATCACAGTATAGGAAAAGTTTGAGAACTTTTGGTGTATTCATTTAAATCAGTGAAAAATAACAAAATGAAGACAGAAATGAGAACAAGCAAAGCTTAAGACTTTTCATTATTCTATCATTGAGAAGAAATCAATTTTCACCTTCTTTACTGACTGAATTTATTAGGCTTTATTTTGCTTTAAGACTCTTGCATTCTCATAATGTGCTAGCACAGAATAATGATATGAATGTGCACACCATAAATACCTAGTGACTAAATGACTTTGAAACAACAGGATTTGCCACTAAAGGATAAAGGATCCGGAATACAAATCAGTTACAGAAAGCGTACTTTTTTTTAACTCTTCCTTCACAAATATATTATACTAGGTGATTCATCGCGCCCTGCGGGCGCTCTTCACACCGTCGTAAGGGGCTACACCCCCGTAACCCCTATATAAAGGTGAAGGTCTAGAATAGTAGTTGTCAAATGTATTGTGGTGGACTGTTGGTTTTGATGTTGGTTAAATGTTGTTTGGCAAAAGGGAAATGTGATGGTGAATGGTCTGTAGGGGGTTGTGAGTGTGTGAAGAGTGTGTGTAGGGTACGATGTAGAGAATTAGGATGGGAATGATATGTAAATGAAAACGCTTTGTTTAGGTAAAGTATGTGAAGGCATGTTTTACATTTGAAACACTTGATTGAAAACAACATTTTTTGTAAAGTGACGGTCGTCACCCAGGAGCTGTCCTTGTTGGTCAGTTGGTGTAATGTGTAGTTTGACGTGATGTTCGTTGCGAGAGCGTGATAATGCAACGTACAGTTTGCCATGTGAGAAAACTGTTGTTTGAAGAAGAATGCCAACGTGATCAAAAGTTTGTCCTTGAGATTTATTTATGGTGATTGCGTATGCGGGAATGACGGGAAACTGCCTACGGCGTAGGATAAATGGTAATGTGGCATCATTGACAGCTAAATCAATCCGTGGAATAAATACGTCGTCGCCTCTGTTGCACTCTGATAGAATTCTGCATGTTATGAAGTGATGTTCTAGTTTTTCGACAATTAGGCGTGTTGGTTATACTGAGTGTGACCAGAGGTAGCAAAGCAGGTGATACACAGCGGGGACACAGGTTGCATAGTCGATATATTCCCATTGTGCATAGTTAGGAGTGTGAATAAGCACACAATGGGCTGAGTTGACAGGGCCAGGTAGAGACGCAATGTTAAGTGCTAGCAGTAGTGGTTATACACATCTTTGGCAGAGATTATGGAAGTATGAGGGTGAGTGTATATGATGTGTGCTAGGGGTGAGGGATGTTTGTGTGTGTTGTAGGTGTTGTGTTTGATTGATGTGTGGGGTGATGTGGTCAGGGGTATGGTGTAGGGTGTCAGCCGGTGTCATAAGTGGTGGAGGTCCACATGGTGTGTGTGGGTGGATGGGGTAGCTTATGTAGGGGGGTGTTGTGTGCAGGGGAGTGGGAAAGGGGAATGGGTGAGGTAGTGTTGAAGTGCAGGTTGTGGTTACGGGGTGATGGTTGTGGGGAAGGTGGGTGTGGGGTATGAAAATTGTTTGGGTGGTGGAAGTACTTGTGCGTGTGGTGGGGTGGGTGTTGTACAGGTGGGTGTATTGTTATTGAAGGTAGCACCAACAAAGATTGTTTCATTAGATTGTGAAAGGTGCTGGCTAGGTTAGTGTGGCTTATGGTTAGGGGTAGAGGAGGTATGTGATAGGTTGTGTTTGGTTTTTTTGTGTATTGCGGAGGGTGGTGAAGGTAGTGTGGTTGGGGGAGTGTTGGTTGTGAGGGGAAAGTGGTGTGTGCAGTGGGTTCCCAATATGGAGTGGGTGGTGGATGCGTTGTGTTTGTTTGAGGATGGGTGGCGTTTGCTGTATATGCAGGTAGCTAGAGGTGAGAGATGGTGGAGGGGGCAGGAACTGTATAATTTTTTTGTGCCTGTATGGTGTGGGTAGTGAAGTTTGAGTGTCCGAGAGCTTAGACCTGGGTTAGGAGGTAGGAGGTGTTGCCCTTGGGTGTTTTGTGGTTGTGTGGGTCTGGGAGATGGGTGAGGGTGTGTGAAGGTGGTATGCTCAGTGGACGTACACAGGGATAGTGTTGTTGAAGGGTGGAGGGTATTTGTGGTGTGGATTGTGTAGGGTAGGGGTGAGGACTGTTGTAGGGGGATGGGAAAGGATGTGTATAGGGTCAGGGGTAGGTGGGGGGGTGGAATATGTGTATAAGTGGTGTGTTAGGTATGGGGTTTGTTTATTTTGTGGATAGCATTGTGAGGTGTTGTGGGTGATGGGTAGGCATTTGCATTGTGGTTGTGTGGCAACTGGGAGTAGTGTGTGTGTTGCATGTGAAATGGGGTAGATTTCGTGAGGTGGAGTGGTGGGTCCGTCTGGGTGTGTGCGTGTGTTGTACGTATTGAGTGATTTTGGTGTGGACTTGTGTTTAAGGTGGTGTGTGTGATGGATGAGTGTTTGTGAAAAGGTGCTGTGCATGGTAGATTTGTTGTAGAGGTGATGTAGATAAAGGGGAAGGTAGACGTTGTGATTGGTAGAGGGTTAGCTGTGGTTGGTATGTAAATGGTGGAGAGGGAAGAGAGAGTGTGTGTGTGAGGGAAAGAGGGTTGTGGTTCATGTGGTTTTAGAGTGTGGGGAGCTTATGGCATAGGGGGTGTGTAGGGTATTTGTTGGTGGGTAGTGGGGGATTGTTGGTATACGGTGAGGGTTGGAGGATGTATGTGTTAAGTATTGGTGTGTTGTATTGTGGAGGCTGTTGAAGGTGCTGTGGTTGTGGGTGGCCTAGTTGTTTGGGGAAAGTGTTGGTCTGGGGGGCTTTGTAGTGGTAATGTTAGTGGTGGGGAGTGGGGTAGGTGGAGTTTGCTGGTTTTGTTGATGTATAGGGGGAGGTGGAGCGGTGGTGTATTGGAATAAGCTGTGTGTCAAGTATGGGGGAGGGTTTTTGTTGGATGTTAATGAGGGGGGTTGTGGGTGTTAGGCATGTGTGTGTTGTGTGATTGTGGGGCAACAGTGTACATGGTGTTTTGTTTGAATGTGAAAGGGGATGGGTGTAATGATGTGGAGGTGTGTGTGTGTGTGTGTGTGTGTGTGTGTGTGTGTGTGTGTGTGTGTGTGTGTGTGTGTTGGTGTAGGCCTGTGAGTGAGGTGTTGAATGGGTGTGTGGAGGGTTGGTGTTGTAGGTGGTGCGTGCGGTGAATGGTTGTTTGTACAATTGTATTGTGGAGGGGGATGTTGGTGCAGAGGTGGAATTGTAAATGGGATATGTGGATGTTGTGATTGTAAATGGGATATGTGGATGTTGTGAGTGTTGGAGGGTTGCCAGGGGCGTTATGGATCAGTAGAAGGGCTAACTGATGTGGGTGTGTGTGAGTGAGGAACGTGTGGTGTGTAGGTGGGTTAAGAGGGTGTTTTGGGATTGGCATAAGTGGTTATGGGGTGTTGTGGTGTGGTGTGGTGGTTAGGTGGGTTAGGGTTTGAGGATGTATGTGTTTTGGAGAGTGGGGGTTGTGTTAGGAGTGTTGATGGTAGTCAAGGTAATGTGTTTGGTGTGGTGATGTGTGTGTGTGTGTGTGTGTGTGTGTGTGTAGGGTAGGGGTGTGGGTTGGTAATATGGTAGGAAGGGTGAATGACCATGTATGTCGGTAACCGTGGATGGTGGCTGGTGACTGTTGGTTGTTGGGTGGTGGTTGAGTCAAGATGGTTAAGGTGTTTTCTGTGTGGAGGGGGGAGAGTTAGATTAAGGCACATGTGTTTGTGGGGGTTTGGGGGCAGCAGACAGTGGGGGCTGGTAAATAGGCAGGTGGGGATGGTGGGCGGCATGTAGAGTAATGTGTTAGTGCGGTGCACAGCAGCGTTTGGCTGTGGCTCCTGGGCAGTGTGTACATGTGGGAGTTGTGGAGGGGGGGATGCAGAAGGAGTGTGTGGTGCTGCGGGTGTGTTGCGGCTGTCAAACAGCGTTGTATGTGAGAGGCTGGAGGTGGGGAGTTGTGTTTGGGGAGGCAGCCTGTGGTGGATTGTGGTGCGGGTGTATTGGGGATTTAGTCGTGTGCTTCTTGCGAGAGGCTGGAGGTGGGAGGTAGCATTTATGTGGTGTGTGTGTGTATCTTGGGGCTCCAGTCCCCTGCCTTCATATGAGAGGTGGGAGCTGGGGAGGGGGGTTAGGGGAGGGTGGCTGTGGTGGGTCGGGGTGCGGCCGGCTGGCGTGGTGCGGAGATGTGAGAGGCTGGAGGTAGGAGCTGGGGAGGGGGATTAGCGGAGGCTGCCTGTGTTGGGTTGGGGTGCGGGTGGCTTCCGTGTTGCGGGTGATGAGAGGCTGGAGGTGGGAGCTGGTGAGGGGGTTAGCGGAGGCTGCCTGTGGTGGGTTGGAGTGGTGTGTGCGGGCGGGCCCCGTGCTGCGGGTGATGACAGGCTGGAGGTGGGAGCTGGGGAGGGTGGTTAGCGGAGGCAGGGAGCATTGGTTAGGGTGGCCCCCGTGTTGCGGTTGATAAGAGGGTGGGTATGAGATTTGGAGAGGGGGGTTAGCAGAGGCTGCCTTTGGTGGGTCGGGGTGGGGGGTGCGGGTGGGTCCCGTGCTGCGGGTGATGACAGGTTGGAGGTGGAAGCTGGGGAGGGGGGTTAGGGGAGGCTGGATGAGGTGGGTTTGGGTTGTGGCCGGCCCCCGTGCGGTGGGTCATGAGAGGCTAGAGGTGGGAGCTGGGGAGGGTGGTTAGCAGAGGCTGGATGTGGTGGGTGGATCTGGGGGGTGCATGCAGCCCCTGTGTTGCGGGTGATGACAGGCTGGAGGTGGAAGCTGGGGAGGGGGGTTAGTGGAGGATGGATGTGGTGGGTCGGGGTGGGGGGTGCGTTTGAGAAGTGGGAGGTGTGGAGGGGGGTTAGTGGAGGGTGGATGTTGGGTGAGGGGGCTGCTCCCGTACAGGGGGTGATGACAGGCTGCAGGTGGGAGGTGGGGAGGGGGTTTAGGGCAGGGTAGGTGTGTTGGTAGTGGGGTGGGGGGTGCTGCCTGCTCCCGTGCTGCGGGTGATGAGAAGCTGCAGGTGGGAGGTGGGTAGGGGGGTTTTTGGAGTGTGGGTGTGGTGGGTTGAGGTGCGGGTGGCTCCCGTGCTGCGGGTGATGAAAGGCAGTAGGAGGTAGCTGGGGAGGGGGCTTAGTGGAGGCTGGAACTGGAAGATGGGTGTAGGGGGTGCGTGTGAGAGTGGGCAGCTGGGGAGGGGGGTTATTGGAGGCTACATGTTGGGGATCGGGGTGGGGGGTGCGGGCTGCTTGCGTGCTGCGACCGATGACAGGCTGGATGAGGTGGGTTGGGGTTGTGGGGTGCGGCCGGTCCCCGTGTGGTGGGTCATGAGAGGCTAGAGGTGGGAGCTGGGGAGGGTGGTTAGCAGAGGCTGGATGTGGTGGGTGGATCTGGGGGGTGCATGCAGCCCCCGTGCTGCGGGTGATGACAGGCTGGAGGTGGAAGCTGGGGAGGGGGGTTAGTGGAGGATGGATGTGGTGGGTCGGGGTGGGGGGTGCGTGTGAGAGGTGGGAGGTGTGGAGGGGGGTTAGCGGAGGGTGTATGTTGGGTGTGGGGGCTGCTCCCGTACAGGGGGTGATGACAGGCTGCAGGTGGGTGCTGGGGAGGGGGTTTAGGGGAGGCAAGCTGTGTTGGTAGTGGGGTGGGGGGTGCGGGCTGCTCCCGTGCTGCGGGTGATGAGAAGCTGCAGGTGGGAGGTGGGTAAGTGGAGTGTGGGTGTGGTGGGTTGAGGTGCGGGTGGCTCCCGTGCTGCGGGTGATGAGAGGCAGTAGGAGGTAGCTGGGGAGGGGGGTTAGTGGAGGCTGGATGTGGTAGATGGGTGTAGGGGGTGCGTGTGAGAGTGGGCAGCTAGGGAGGGGGGTTAATGGAGGCTACATGTTGGGGATCGGGGTGCGGCCTGCTTGCGTGCTGCGGCGGATGAGAGGCTGGATGAGGAGGGTTGGGGTTGTGGGGTGCGGCCGGCCCCCGTGCGGTGGGTCATGAGAAGCTAGAGGTGGGAGCTGTGGAGGGTGGTTAGCAGAGGCTGGATGTGGTGGGTGGATTTGGGGGGGTGCATGCAGCCCCCGTGCTGCGGGTGATGACAAGCTGGAGGTGGAAGCTGGGGAGGGGGGTTAGTGGAGGATGGATGTGGTGGGTCGGGGTGGGGGGTGCGTGTGAGAGGTGGGAGGTGTGGAGGGGGGTTAGTGGAGGGTGGATGTTGGGTGTGGGGGCTGCTCCCGTACAGGGGGTGATGACAGGGTGCAGGTGGGAGCTGGGGAGGGGGTTTAGGGGAGGCTAGCTGTGTTGGTAGTGGGGTGGGGGGTGCGGGCTGCTCCCGTGCAGCGGGTGATGAGAAGCAGCAGGTGGGAGGTGGGGAGGGGGGTTAGTGGAGGCTGGATGTGGTAGATGGGTGTAGGGGGTGCGTGTGAGATTGGGCAGCTGGGGAGGGGGGTTATTGGAGGCTACATGTTGGGGATCGGGGTGGGGGGGCTGGCCTGCTTGCGTGCTGCGGCGGATGAGAGGCTGGATGAGGTGGGTCGGGGTTGTGGGGTGCGGCCGGCCCCCGTGCGGTGGGTCATGAGAGGCTAGAGGTGGGAGCTGTGGAGGGTGGTTAGCAGAGGCTGGATGTGGTGGGTGGATCTGGGGGGTGCATGCAGCCCCCGTGCTGCGGGTGATGACAGGCTGGAGGTGGAAGCTGGGGAGGGGGGTTAGTGGAGGATGGATGTGGTGGGTCGGAGTGGGGGTGCGTGTGAGAGGTGGGAGGTGTGGAGGGGGGTTAGTGGAGGGTGGATGTTGGGTGTGGGGGCTGCTCCCGTACAGGGGGTGATGACAGGCTGCAGGTGGGAGCTGGGGAGGGGGTTTGGCTGAGGCTAGCTGTGTTCGTAGTGGGGTGGGGGGTGCGGGCTGCTCCCGTGCTGCGGGTGATGAGAAGCTGCAGGTGGGAGCTGGGTAGGGGTGTTAGTGGAGTGTGGGTGTGGTGTGTTGGGGGTGCATGGGGTTTCTGTGGTGCGTTTGCAGAGATAGTGGAGGAGGTTGCTGGAGAGGGAGGGTGGCGGAGGCAGGCAGCACTGCTAGTTGCGGGTGCCGTCCCCCGGCTTCATGTGAGAGGTAAGAGCTGGGGACGGGGGTAAGTGGAGACTGTGGGGTATATTTACTAAGGTCCCGATTTTGACCGAGATGCCATTTTTTCATCAAAGTGTCATCTCGGTAATTTACTAAGCAATAATCACGGCAGTGATGAGGGCATTCGTAATATTTTGGAAGTCCTAGGAAAAAATCACGAATCAATACACCATCGGTCAAATACGCCTGCAATTTGCTAGAAATCGGGAATTTACTAAAAAGTGCAAAACACAAACACTGCCGACAATAGCCAAACACTGCCGTGATAAAATACAAATCGTGAAAAAGTGCTAAAAAAAAAAAACAGACCTGCTTTTTTATCCCGTGTTTGTATAGGCATGCACGGATCCATGAGATCCGTGCATGTTTTTCAGTGGGAAGGGGGGGGAAATGTTCTAAATGTTCTGGAAAAAAATTGCGTGGGGTCCCCCCTCCTAAGGCAAACCAGCCTCGGGCTCTTTGTGCCGATCCTGGTTGCAGAAATATGGGGGAAAAATGGACAGGGGTTCCCCCATATTTAAGCAACCAGCATCGGGCTCTGCGCCTGGTCCTGGTTCCAAAAATACGGGGGACAAAAAGCGTAGGGGTCCACCGTATTTTTAAAACCAGCACCGGGCTCCACTAGCTGGACAGATAATGCCACAGCCGGGGGTCACTTTTATACCGTGCCCTGCGGCCGTGGCATCAAATATCCAACTTGTCACCCCTGGCCGGGGTACCCTGGGGGAGTGGGAACCCCTTCAATCAAGGGGTCCCCCCCCCCAGCCACCCAAGGGCCAGGGGTGAAGCCCGAGGCTGTCCTCCCCATCCAATGGGCTGCGGATGGGGGGCTGATAGCCTTTGTTGATAGTTATGAATATTGTTTTTAGTAGCAGTACTACAAGTCCCAGCAAGCCTCCCCCGGAAGCTGGTACTTGGAGAACCACAAGTACCAGCATGCGGCGGAAAAACTTGGCCGCTGGTACCTGTAGAACTACTACTAAAAAAATACCCCAAAAATGACAAGACACACACACCTTGAAAGTAAAGTTTTAATACATCCATCCACACAAACATATACACATACTTACCTTATGTTCACACGCAGGTCGGTCCTCTTGTCCAGTAGAATCCATGGGGTACCTGTTGAAAAAAGTATTCTCACAAAATCCAGTGTAGATCGGTCCTCTTCAAATCCATTTGTAATCCACGTACTTGAGAAAATAAAAAAACGGAGTCCCGACCACGAACTGAAAGGGGCCCCATGTTTTCACATGGGACCCCTTTCCCCGAATGCCAGAAACCCACTCTGACTTCTGTCTAAGTGGGTTTCTTCAGCCAATCAGGGAGCGCCACGTTGTAGCACCCTCCTGATCGGCTGTGTGCTCCTGTACTGACTGACAGCACACGGCAGTGTTACAATGTAGCGCCTATGCGCTCCATTGTAACCAATGGTGGGAACTTTCTGCTCAGCGGTGAGGTCACTTTCGGTCAACCGCTGAGCAGAAAGTTCCCACCATTGGTTACAATGGAGCGCATAGGTGCTACATTGTAACACTGCCGTGTGCTGCCTGTCAGTCAGTACAAGAGCACACAGCCGATCAGGAGGGTGCTACAACGTGGCGCTCCCTGATTGGCTGAAGAAACCCACTTAGACAGAAGTCAGAGTGGGTTTCTGGCATTCGGGGAAAGGGGTCCCATGTGAAAACATGGGGCCCCTTTCAGTTCGTGGTCGGGACTCCGTTTTTTTATTTTCTCAAGTACGTGGATTACAAATGGATTTGAAGAGGACCGATCTACACTGGATTTTGTGAGTATAATTTTTTCAACAGGTACCCCATGGATTCTACTGGACAAGAGGACCGACCTGCGTGTGAACATAAGGTAAGTATGTGTATATGTTTGTGTGGATGGATGTATTAAAACTTTACTTTCAAGGTGTGTGTGTCTTGTCATTTTTGGGGTATTTTTTTAGTAGTAGTTCTACAGGTACCAGCGGCCAAGTTTTTCCGCCGCATGCTGGTACTTGTGGTTCTCCAAGTACCAGCTTGCGGGGGAGGCTTGCTGGGACTTGTAGTACTGCTACTAAAAACAATATTCATAACTATCAACAAAGGCTATCAGCCCCCCATCCGCAGCCCATTGGATGGGGGGGACAGCCTCGGGCTTCACCCCTGGCCCTTGGGTGGCTGGGGGGGGGGGGGACCCCTTGATTGAAGGGGTTCCCACTCCCCCAGGGTACCCCGGCCAGGGGTGACTAGTTGGATATTTGATGCCACGGCCGCAGGGCACGGTATAAAAGTGACCCCCGGCTGTGGCATTATCTGTCCAGCTAGTGGAGCCCGGTGCTGGTTTTAAAAATACGGGGGACCCCTACGCTTTTTGTCCCCCGTATTTTTGGAACCAGGACCAGGCGCAGAGCCTGATGCTGGTTGCTTAAATATGGGGGAACCCCTGTCCATTTTTTTCCCATATTTCTGCAACCAGGATCGGCTCAAAGAGCCCGAGGCTGGTTTGCCTTAGGAGGGGGGACCCCACGCAATTTTTTTTTAACATTTAAACTTTATTTTTTTTTTAAACAAAGTGCACAATGAAGCCCAGCACGGATCTCTCAGATCCGGCCGAGATTCATTGTATTAAAGTCGGCAGTGTTTTACAAGTCACTCACGTAAAACACTGCCTAAAAAAACGAATGACATCGACATCGGAAAACCCGAAAATGCAGAATACGGCAGCTAAGTAAATTAGTCGTAATCAATTCAAAAAGTTGCATATTTACACTTTCGATGTCATTCGTGATTGAACTTTGACCTCAAACGGGAAAACCCGAATCTTAGTAAATTTACCCCTGTGTGTGTTGGGTCGGGGTGGGGGGTGCGGGTGGCTCCCGTGCTGCGGGTCGGGGTGCGTAGTGTTTCCGTGGTGCGTTTGCAGAGATAGTGGAGGAGGTTGCTGGAGAGGGAGGGTGGCGGAGACAGGCAGCGCTGCTAGTTACGGGTGCCGTCTCCCGGCCTCATGTGAGAGGTGAGAGCTGGGGACGGGGGTAAGTGGAGGCTGCGTGTGTTGGGTCGGGGTGGGGGGTGCGGGTGGCTCCCGTGCTGCGGGTCGGGGTGCGTAGTATTTCCGTGGTGCGGCCGCAGAGATAATGGAGGTTGCTGGAGAGGGAGGGTGGCGGAGGCAGGCAGCGCTGCTAGTTGCGGGTGCCGTCCTCCGGCTTCATGTGAGAGGTGGGGACGGGGGTGAGTGGAGGCTGCCTGTGTTGGGTCGGGTTGGGGGGTGCGGGTGGCTCCCCTGCTGCGGGCGATGAGAAGCTGCAGGTGGGAGCTGGGGAGGGGGGTTAGCGGAGTTTGGCTGTGGTGGGTTAGGGTGCGAATAGCAGGTGTCATTAGGGGTGTGAGTGGCTGCTTGTGGTAGGGAAAGCAAGGGAGGGGTGTGTGGTACCGTGCTCAGTGGGCTGTCCGTCCAGTGCTGGTTCCCTGTGCTGATGGTGGCTGGATTGTGTGGCTGTCCATCTAGGCACTGGTCAGAAGCAGGTGGCTCCGCCCCGGACAGCCCTGTGACTCCACCCAGCGTTACGGGCAGGCACAGAGTCACAGATGTAGCCAAATATAGAGCGTGACGGCACTTAATCCCAAATGCAGTATATACTAGCCTCGGTGCTTTCTTTAGACCCGGCAGTGGACAGATATATGGACACTGTACGAAGCGACACTCTGAGGATTTGCCAAACAAATGTAGATATAGGCGTCAGGCACCTGTATTCTTATCAACGTTTCAGTTTTATTAATCAGAACTTTTGTCAGCCCTGATGAAAGGTTTGCGTAATAAGTACAGAATATACTCTCTAGCAGAGAATAAGTTAACATAGCTTTTCAGTAGATATTTATCACTTACATTTTATTTCATATTTTAATTTAATATTGCTTGTAGGATCTTTCAGATCATTTTGGCTACAAACTGGGATACTAATTACTGAAGAAGCATCTCTGATAGGTGGGTATGGAAGGATCATTAAAAAAAACAAAAAACAATACTGTTTTGAAAATAATATTTCAGCATACTATACGTTTTCAAAATATGTTTAAAACAACAAGATCACAATTTAATTAGTAAGTATATTTTTGGCATTTCATGCATATCAGAACCCATCTCTGCTTCAACAATATTAGTAAGCCGTAATCAAAGCAGCAGCGCTCATTGTCAAGCAGCCACTACAATAGCCAATATAAATTACTGGGATAGGTGATTATTTATTTATTAACAGTTTCTTATATAGCGCAGCAAATTCCATTGCACTTTATAATTTGAAAGAACAATGATAAAACAAAACTGAGTAATAACAGACAGTCATAGAGGTAGGACGGCCCTGCTCGCAAGTTTACAATCTAAAGGGAAATAGGCATACTGACAACACAAGAACATGTGTTGTCTACTGCATAAAGGTCCACCAGATTGCAAAGGTTCTTGGTGGGCAATATGATATGGTCACACAGCAATGTTGTCCAGGGGTCAGGAGGATGTGAAAATTAAGAAAGAGAAAATATATGAGAATATATGTGTAGATTCTACAGTGGGGATGGAATTGGATAGGAAAGTTTATGAAGGTTATAGGAGTGGTTCCAGCATTTCATAAGCTTGCCTAAAGATGTGAGTTTTCAGGGTAAGAGTTTGAAGGTCTAGAGCCTAGAGGAGACTTATTGTGCATGGGAGGGCATTCCACAGAGTGGGTGCACCCCGAAGAAGATCCTGCAATCGTGAATGAGAGCAAACAAGTGTGGATGAGAGACGTAGAGTTTGTGAAAAGCGAAGAGGCCGGGTTGGGAGATGTACGTTTATGTAGTTTGGTTAATGGGCTTGTGTGAGGAAATGTATTTTATATTGAATACGGTAGAATACAGGTAACCAATGGAGGGACTGACAGAGTGGAACAGCAGACGTTGAATGTCTAGCGAGGAAAGGTAGCTTAGCTGCATTCAGAATGGATTATAGTGGCAAGAGTCTCTTTTTGGTAAAACCAGTAGGAAGACTATGGCAACAATCAATGCGGGAAATAATGAGTGAATGGATTAGAGCTTTTGCAGTGTCTTGTGTAAGGTATGGTCACAGTTCGGATATGGGGGGGTCATTCAAAGTTGTTCGCTCTATTTTTTTCTCGCAACGGAGCGATTAGTCGCTAATGCGCATGCGCAATGTCCGCAGTGCGACTGCGCCAAGTAAATTTGCTATGCAGTTAGGTTTTTTACTCACGGCATTATGAGGTTTTTTCTTCGTTCTGGTGATAGTAATGTGATTGACAGGAAGTGGGTGTTTCTGGGCGGAAACTGGCCGTTTTATGGGTGTGTGCGAAAAAACGCTACCGTTTCTGGGAAAAACGCGGGAGTGGCTGGAGAAACGGAGGAGTGTCTGGGCGAACGCTGGGTGTGTTTGTGACATCAAACCAGGAACGAAACTGACTGAACTGATCGCAGATGCCGAGTAAGTCTGGAGCTACTCAGAAACTGCTAAGAAGTGTCTATTCGCAATTCTGCTAATCTTTCGTTCGCAATTTTAATATGCTAAGATTCACTCCCAGTAGGCGGCGGCTTAGCGTGTGCAAAGCTGCTAAAAGCAGCTTGCGAGCGAACAACTCGGAATGACCCCCATGTTTTTTAGATGCATGTATCATGATTTTGAGACAGACTGATTGTGGGGAACAAAGGCAAGTTCAGAATCAAGGATGACAACTAAGCAGCGAGCTTGTAAGATAGGACTGATAGTTGAGTTCTCAATAGTGATAGATATATCAGGGTGGTAACTACTAATTTCTGGTGGAAAATAAGATTTTACTATTTCTCGTAGTCCGTAGTGGATGCTGGGGACTCCGTAAGGACCATGGGAATAGACGGGCTCCGCAGGAGACAGGGCACTTTAAGAAAGAATTAGGAATACTGGTGTGCACTGGCTCCTCCCTCTATGTCCCTCCTCCAGACCTCAGTTAAGGAAACTGTGCCCGGAAGAGCTGACAGTACAAGGAAAGGATTTTGGAATCCAGGGTAAGACTCATACCAGCCACACCAATCACACCATATAACTCGTGATAAACTTACCGAGTTAACAGTATGAACAATAACAGAGCATCAGATAAACCTGATGCAACCATAACATAACCCTTATTTAAGCAATAACTATATACAAGTATTGCAGAAGAAGTCCGCACTTGGGACGGGCGCCTAGCATCCACTACGGACTACGAGAAATAGATTTACCGGTAAGTAAAATCTTATTTTCTCTAACGTCCTAGTGGATGCTGGGGACTCCGTAAGGACCATGGGGATTATACCAAAGCTCCCAAACGGGCGGGAGAGTGCGGATGACTCTGCAGCACCGAATGAGCAAACACAAGGTCCTCCTCAGCCAGGGTATCAAACTTGTAGAACTTTGCAAAAGTGTTTGAACCCGACCAAGTAGCTGCTCGGCAAAGCTGTAATGCCGAGACCCCTCGGGCAGCCGCCCAAGAAGAGCCCACCTTCCTTGTGGAATGAGCTTTTACTGATTTTAGAGGCGGCAATCCAGCCGCAGAATGAGCCTGCTGAATCGTGTTACAGATCCAGCGAGCAATAGTTTGCTTTGAAGCAGGAGCACCCAGCTTGTTGGATGCATACAGGATAAACAGCGACTCAGTTTTCCCGACTCCAGCCGTTCTGGCTACATAAACCTTCAAAGCCCTGACTACATCTAGTAACTTGGCATCCTCCAAGTCACGAGTAGCCGCAGGCACCACAATAGGTTGGTTCAAATGAAAAGATGACACCACTTTTGGCAGAAATTGAGGACGAGTCCGTAATTCTGCCCTGTCCATATGGAAAACCAGATAGGGGCTTTTATATGACAAAGACGCCAATTCTGACACACGCCTAGCCGAAGCTAAGGCCAATAGCATGACCACCTTCCACGTGAGATATTTTAACTCCACGGTTTTAAGTGGCTCAAACCAGTGTGATTTCAGGAAACTCAACACCACGTTAAGATCCCAAGGTGCCACTGGTGGCACAAAAGGGGGCTGAATATGCAGCACTCCCTTTACAAACGTCTGAACTTCAGGAAGAGAAGCCAGTTCCTTTTGAAAGAAAATGGATAGGGCTGAAATCTGGACATTAATTGACCCCAATTTTAAGCCCATAGTCACTCCCGACTGTAGGAAGTGAAGGAAACGGCCCAGCTGGAATTCCTCTGTAGGGGCATTCCTGGCCTCACACCAAGCAACATATTTTCGCCATATACGGTGATAATGTTTAGCCGTCACGTCCTTCCTAGCCTTTATTAGCGTAGGAATAACCTCATCTGGAATGCCTTTTTCTGCTAGGATCCGGCGTTCAACCGCCATGCCGTCAAACGCAGCCGCGGTAAGTCTTGGAACAGACAGGGCCCCTGTTGCAACAGATCCTGTCTGAGAGGCAGAGGCCACGGGTCCTCTGTGAGCATTTCTTGCAGTTCTGGATACCAAGTCCTTCTTGGCCAATCCGGAACAATGAGTATTGTTCTCACTCCTCTTTTTCTTACGATTCTCAGCACCTTGGGTATGAGAGGAAGAGGAGGAAACACATAAACCGACTGGAACACCCACGGTGTCACTAGTGCGTCCACAGCTATCGCTTGAGGGTCTCTTGACCTGGCGCAATACATTTGTAGCTTTTTGTTGAGGCGGGATGCCATCATGTCCACCTGTGGCAGTTCCCAACGACGTAATCTGTGTGAAGACTTCTTGATGAAGTCCCCACTCTCCCGGGTGGAGGTCGTGCCTGCTGAGGAAGTCTGCTTCCCAGTTGTCCACTCCCGGAATGAACACTGCTGACAGTGCTTGTACGTGATTCTGCGCCCAGCGAAGAATTCTGGTGGCTTCCGCCATCGCCACCCTGCTCCTTGTGCCGCCTTGGCGGTTTACATGAGCCACTGCGGTGATGTTGTCTGACTGAATCATCACCGGTTGGTTGCGAAGCAGAGGCTCCGCTTGACTTAGGGCGTTGTATATGGCCCTTAGTTCCAGGATATTGATGTGCAGACATGCCTCCTGACTTGACCACAGACCCTGGAAACTTCTTCCCTGTGTGACTGCCCCCCACCCTCGGAGGCTTGCATCTGTGGTCACCAGGACCCAGTCCTGAATGCCGAACCTGCGACCCTCGAGAAGGTGAGCACTCTGCAGCCACCACAGAAGAGACACCCTGGCCCTGGGGGATAGGGTGATCAACCGCTGCATCTGAAGATGCGATCCGGACCACTTGTCCAACAGATCCCACTGAAAGGTCCTCGCATGGAACCTGCCGAAGGGAATGGCTTCGTATGACGCCACCATCTTTCCCAGGACTCGCGTGCATTGATGCACCGACACCTGTTTTGGTTTTAAGAGGTCTCTGACCAGAGTCACGAGCTCCTGAGCCTTCTCCGCCGGGAGAAAAACCTTCTTCTGGTCTGTGTCCAGAATCATGCCCAGGAAGGGCAGACGCATCGTAGGAATCAGCTGCGACTTTGGAATATTCAGAATCCAGCCGTGCTGTTGCAACACTTCCCGAGAGTGTGCTACGCTGATCAGCAACTGCTCTCTGGACC
Source organism: Pseudophryne corroboree (assembly GCF_028390025.1). Taxonomy (NCBI): domain Eukaryota; kingdom Metazoa; phylum Chordata; class Amphibia; order Anura; family Myobatrachidae; genus Pseudophryne; species Pseudophryne corroboree. Next base: position 254,803,016 of record NC_086448.1, on the reverse strand, counting down.
TCGCCTTTATGAGGAGATCGTCCAAGTATGGGATAATTGTGACTCCTTGCTTTCGCAGAAGCACCATCATTTCTGCCATTACCTTGGTAGATATTCTCGGTGCCGTGGACAGACCAAACGGCAACGTCTGGAATTGGTAATGACAGTCCTGTACCACAAATCTGAGGTACTCCTGATGAGGTGGATAAATGGGGACATGCAGGTAAGCATCCTTTATGTCCAGAGACATCATAAAATCCCCCTCTTCCAGGCTTGCAATGACCGCTCTGAGCGATTCCATCTTGAACTTGAACCTTTTCAGGTAAATGTTCAGGGATTTTAAACTCAATATGGGTCTGACCGAACCGTCCGGTTTCGGTACCACAAACATTGTGGAATAGTAACCCCTTCCCTGTTGAAGGAGGGGAACCTTTACCACCACCTGCTGGAGATATAATTTGTGAATTGCCGCTAACACTATTTCCCTCTCTATGGGGGAAGCTGGCAGGGCCGATTTGAGGTAACGGTGAGGGGGCATCACTTCGAATTCCAGCTTGTATCCCTGAGATACAATCTGTATAGCCCAGGGATCCACCCGTGAGCAAACCCACTGGTGGCTGAAATTTCGGAGACGCGCCCCCACCGATCCTGGCTCCACCTGTGGAGCCCCAGCGTCATGCGGTGGATTTAGTGGAAGCCGGGGAGGACTTCTGTTCCTGGGAACTAGCTGTATTGTGCAGCTTCTTTCCTCTACCCCTGCCTCGGACTTTCTTGCCTCTTTGTGATCGAAAGGACTGCATTTGGTAATATGGTGCTTTCTTAGGTTGTGAGGGAATATATGGCAAAAAATTTGACTTCCCAGCCGTAGCTGTGGAAACTAGGTCCGAGAGACCATCCCCAAACAATTCCTCACCCTTATAAGGTAAAACCTCCATGTGCCTTTTGAGTCGGCATCACCTGTCCATTGCAGAGTCCACAGGACCCTTCTGGCAGAAATCGACATTGCATTTATTCTAGAGCCCAGTAGGCTAATGTCTCTCTGGGCATCTCTCATATATAGGACAGCGTCTTTTATATGCCCCAGGGTCAGTAATATAGTATCCTTGTCCAAGGTATCAAGTTCCTCAGATAAGGTATCTTTCCATGCTGCTATAGCCCTACACATCCAGGCCGACGCAATTGCCGGCCTTAGTAGGGTACCTGAATGTGTATAAACGGACTTCAGGATACCTTCCTGCTTTCTATCCGCAGGATCTTTTAAGGTGGCCGTATCCTGTGACGGCAGGGCTACCTTCTTAGATAAGCGTGTCAAAGCTTTGTCTACCCTAAGGGAGGATTCCCAGCGTAACCTGTCCGCTGGCGGGAAAGGATACGCCATAAGCAACCGTTTGGAAATCTGCATTTTTCTATCTGGAGATTCCCAAGCTTTTTCACATAACTCATTCAACTCATGTGAAGGGGGAAAGGTTACCTCATGCCTTTTTTCCCCAAACATATAAACCCTCTTGTCAGGGACTGGGTTTTCCTCTGAGATGTGCAATACATCCTTCATTGCTATAATCATGTAGCAGATGGCTTTAGCCATTTTAGGCTGCAATTTTGCATCATCGCCATCGACACTGGAGTCAGAATCCGTGTCGATATCTGTGTCAACAATTTGGGATAGTGGGCGCTTCGGAGACCCTGACGGCCTCTGCGACATAGGATCAGGCACGGGCTGAGCCCCTGACTGTCCTAAGGTTTCAGCTTTATCCAACCTTTTATGCAAGGAATTAACATTATCATTTAAAACCTTCCACATATCCATCCAATCAGGTGTCGGCGGCGATCCCACATTCATTTGTACCTGCTCTGCTTCCACATAGCCTTCCTCGGCAAACATGCCGACACAAGCGTACCGACACACCACACACACAGGGGATGCTCTATTTGAGGACAGAACCCCCACAAGGCCTTTTGGAGAGACAGAGAGAGAGTATGCCAGCACACACCCCAGCGCTATATGACCCAGGAATTACACAGTATCTTATTGTTTACCCAGTAGCTGCTGTATATACTGATTTTGCGCTAAATTTATGTGCCCCCCCCCCTCTCTTTTTACCTTCTTTCTACCGTGAATCTGCAGGGGAGAGCCTGGGGAGCTTCCTCTCAGCGGAGCTGTGGAGAGAAAATGGCGCTGGTGAGTGCTGAGGAAGAAGCCCCGCCCCCTCAGCGGCGGGCTTCTGTCCCGCGATTTTGTGTAAAATAATGGCGGGGGCTCATTCATATATACAGTGCCCAACTGTATATATGCCACTTTGCCAAGAGGTCTCTAATTGCTGCCCAGGGCGCCCCCCTCCCTGCGCCCTGCACCCTACAGTGACCGGAGTATGTGGGTTTAATGTGGGAGCAATGGCGCACAGCTGCAGTGCTGTGCGCTACCTCATATGAAGACTGGAGTCTTCTGCCGCCGCTTTTGAAGTCTTCTTGCTTCTCACGCCGGATTCTGGCTCTGCGAGGGGGACGGCGGCGCGGCTCCAGGATCGGACGACCAAGGGTGCGTTCCTGTGTTCGATCCCTCTGGAGCTAAAGGTGTCCAGTAGCCTAAGAAGCATGACCTATCCACAGTGAGTAGGGCTGCTTCTCTCCCCTCAGTCCCACGTAGCAGAGAGTCTGTTGCCAGCAGATCTCTCTGAAAATAAAAAAATCCTAACAAAATACTTTCTATTTAGCAAGCTCAGGAGAGCTCACTAAGGTGCACCCAGCTCGTCTGGGCACAGATTCAAACTGAGGTCTGGAGGAGGGACATAGAGGGAGGAGCCAGTGCACACCAGTATTCCTAATTCTTTCTTAAAGTGCCCTGTCTCCTGCGGAGCCCGTCTATTCCCATGGTCCTTACGGAGTCCCCAGCATCCACTAGGATGTTATAGAAATATAATTATTTTTAGAAAAGGTTAAGTTTGAGGTGGCAAAATGACATCCAAGAGAAAACGTAAGAGAAGCAATCAGTAACACGGGCCACTACAGATGGTGACAAATCTGAGGATAGGTAGATTTGAGTATCACCCATGTACAGTTGATACTGGAATTCAAAAGAGCAGATTAGTTTGCCAAGAGATGAGGTATAGATTGAGAATAGCAGAAAACTGAAGACTGAGCCTTGCGGTCCTCCAATTGATGGAGGTGGCAAAGAGGAGGTGGATTTAGAGAAGTGGACACCGAAAGTGCAATTAGCTATGTAGGATGAGAACCAAGAAAGGGCTGTATCCTGAAGACTTAGGGGTTACAGTGTTTATATGAGAAGAGAGTGGTTAACTGTGTCAAAAGCACCTGAGAGATCTAGAAGAGTAAGTGAGTAATAGCCTTTAGACTTCGCAGTGACCAGATCATTCACTACTTTAGTCAGTGGAGTGTTGGGTCCAAAAAATTGTGTGAGATAGAAAGTATATGAGGCAAGTGTAGGCAAGTCTCTCAAGTAGCATGGAGGGGCATGGGAGCTAAGAGATGGGATGGTAGTTTGAGAGAGAGTTTGGGACAGAATTGAGAAATCACTGCATGCTTCAACAGTGAAGAAAAGATAGCGAGAGAGAGAGAGAGAGAGAGAGAGAGAGAGAGAGAGAGAGAGATTACAGATTTTACTTAAGGTTGGGATGAGCACAGGAGACAGAGCTGTGCAAATTTCTGAGGGTATAGGATTAAGAAGAGAGGTAGTAGAATAGGAGGATGGGAAAAGTGTTAATACTTCATCTTCATATGGGATCAAATGAAGAGAAGGTGCCAGAGGGTTCAGGTAGGGAATTGAGCAGGTCACTGGTTGAGGAAGAGCATACCATTTCATCATTTCACCTCAGATGTTAACCTTGTCCTTCAAGCAGGAAGCAAGATCGTGCGCATTGATAGTGGCTAGTGGGTTGGGCATGGGAGGGTAGAGAAGTGATTTAAACGTATTTAAAAAAAATCACTTGGGGTTAGAGGCTTGAGCAGAGATGAGAGTTTAGAAGTATGTGAGGCAAATCTAGTTTTATTTGGAAAGTAGTAACAATGTTGGCAGTTACAATGTATACAACAGACAGACAGAGAGAGGGAAGGGGGGGTTGCAAATCCCCACCCCTACATTTCCCTTCCGCACACTGAAAATTACCTACCTGTAACCATCCCTGAACCTATCTGGTAATAAAATTCAGAGAATTAGTCACAAATGTTTGCAAACACATGTTTAGCTGCTGGCCACTTCACGGCTTCTCCGATACAGCAGTCCTAACCTACATAATAGCAGTGCCCACATAGGGCCATGTAATTTGTCACAGTAGGCCTCATGATAAAGGCTATTACTAAAACACATCCAGACAGAGAGCTAACTTACCCGGGAGCCACCCCCAGGATCTCCCATTGGCACTACAAGGAACAGCATGCCTTCCAAATACTGCTCCCATTCAATGCCTCTCACACACATGCAGACAAACAATTTGGCAGCTGCTCAGTCATACCTTGAGATAATTATATATCAGGTGCTGGAAGGGGGAGGGGTCACAGACAAACAACAGACAGAGGGGGGGGGGGGGTTGCAAATCCCCACCCCTACATTTCCCTTCCGCACACTGAAAATTATATTGTAATGCCGCTGGCATAATTCCGCTGAGCTACCATTTAATGATGTTGCTGTTTTAGCTTTAAACATGCTGATGTGGACATCGCGCTGTCCACATTGTAACTGCTGATGAAACATAGCAGATTATCACTGTATAAATGAGGCAGTTTAACTACATCAATATTTAAAGTCAGCACAATGAATATCTACTGCGCATAGGCCAAGGGGACACCAGTATCAAATGGAGCCAACTACTGCAAGGCTAACCTCAACTACGGGATATTCTGAATAATTCTAAAACAAGTTAGATGTAGAGACAGTGTTGACATCACATTCTTCTCTTAGAACTTTAACACAAGTCTCTCAGCTCAGGTAATCTGCCCCTATAGTTTGTGATATCTCTCACACATCATTACACAGGCGCATATAAGTGGATATAAGAAATGATAAGAAAAGGTGGCCTAATACTAGTCATCTTAAAAATGAGATGTTTGTATAATAGTATCTACGGCTATAACGTGTAAATAATGTTACTGAGGATGGGGTCTGCCGACACCTCTTGTCAGAAAGTAAACCATCAGCTGTCTTGTTTGAACTTTTTATCGTTTCTGAATGGACACCGCTAAAATGTAAATCTGAATAGGCCTACCTGACTAACATTACCTAATTTCTATATTTTCTCTTAATGGAATGTAAATGTCATCGTAGAATAATCTTCTACATGAAATGGCTCATGCAGAGTTGGACAGAATTTGCACCTAATTCGGAAGTGCACAAAATGCACTGTAGGAAAAGGTGCCTGTTGCTTAGATTGCAGGGCTGGCCATATCAACAGATTTTCATAAATAACATAGGGGGTAATTCAGACCCAGCACAGGGCTAGTCCACCCCGCATGTCAGGCCCTACCCCTGCACAGGAACAAAAGCATTGCATGGCGGCGATGCTTTTGTACCTGACAAGTAGCTCCATGCCAGCACAGCTCCTGTGCGCTAGCAGGGGGCTAACCGCCGTGTCTCGGGTTGCAGCGGCTGCGTGTGACATCACGCAGCCGCCACGCCCTGCCCTACCAACGGTCCAGACGTGCCTCCGCTGTCTGGACCGCGCCCCGCCAATGGCGTTCTAACATCATTGGCATGCCTCCTCTTGCCCCACAACCGCCTCTGCCTGTCAATTAGGCAGAGGCGATCGCACCAGTGAGATGCTTTCACGTCTCACTGGCTGCACATGAGCAGTGCGCCCACCGCGCGTGCGCACTACGCATAGTAATTTAGACTGTGACAGCTGCCGTTTCATGTCTGCCCAGGGTTGTTAATAATAAAATAACCTAAATCACGTAAAAAGAAATAAGAACAAGATGCAGGCAACTGCAAATTAAAAAATCTTTCAATGGTTTCCCTTTAAAAGCATGAAATGGGAATCTATTTTCTTGTTGCGGACTTTGCAAATAGCTTTTCAGCAGCCACATTAAAATAATAACAGTAGGAGAAATTCAGATGCACTGAGACAAAAATGGCTACAGATTGTCATCATCACATGGTTAACATTTTGCACGAGGGGGGTCGAGCACCTGCAAGTCATCTGCCTCCTCTTATAGTCAGCATGGGACGTGTGTTAGGCAGACATGCTCTCACTGCATTTTGCCCATGATTGTACGCTCCCTCCAAACCCTGTTCCACCCTTCTAAGCGCAAGTAGCCATAAGTGCAACATGTGTCCCTGTCACCATAGGTAGAGATGTATGAGGATTTCAGGTACAGAATGCACAGTAAGAAAAAACACGGTTGCAAGATGGAAAAAAAACAACTTAATTCATGTCCAATTCGACAAGAGCCCCAAAATGAGCAGGATGAGACACGTGCCCACCTCTTGCATGCAAAGTCAAACAACTGGTTCTTTTCAGCATACAGAGGGACTTTACATAACTACACATCCTTGGTGACTCTCACAGCTGGCAAAGACAGATAGTTCTTACAATTCAATGAAAGGAGAAATGTTACAGTTAAGAGATACAACAGATAATGAAGACTTAATTAACACATAACTGAGTCTACCTAGCTTAGTTACACGGTGACCCAGATCCATTAATTTACAAAAAGTGTGGAGTCAGCACAACTCTTCTAATGTAAGGTTGTTCAAATCATATGTGTGCAGAAACTTATTTATTGCCTGCGTGCTTCAAAACTGTTAGGGAAAATTAATGATGGATTTATTTACTAGTAAAATGTGTTGATTAGTAGAGCTTGAAAAAAACACAAGTCATTATTAATTCATGAGGCGCCACAAATTCTGGAGCATTGTGCGCAAATAGTGTGCAACTTCAAAAATGGGCTCAAAAGGATCTCTTGGAGTGGGTTGAAGGCTACACACTAATGATGATTGCTCTGGCTGCAGATGGGAACACAGTAGGTGGGACAGCATGCGCATGGATGTACAGCATACACGGTCAGATTCTCACATTACCATGAGCTAGAAAATGGGCTGCCGTGGCCTCATGGAACAGTGGATGCAGATCTTTCCCACCCAGAGTCAGCCCCAATGTCTGCAAACATCTATTTTTTCCGTAGTTAGACTAGTTTTACACTCCTCAGAGAGAGAGAGAGAGAGAGAGAGAGAGAGAGAGAGAGAAAAAGAAGGGGAGTGAAAAAACGTCACTACCGCCATCACCTCCCTCCCGCCGCCGGGTCGCCCACCGTATCAGCCGTCGGGCAGCTCGGGGGCGGGTCGACAAGTGTGTAGGGCCCATTAGATTTGCATATTGCATAGTTTATATATCAATTATACTATTTGCAATATAATTTGGATATTGGGTTCATATAACCACCAGTATATTCAAAGATAGTTTGTCCTGTAGCAATTTATAATATACAGTAATATGTTACAGTATACTTATCTGTTTATAGTGATAGGCAACATAGGGGTATATGCAATTCACGGCGAATCGCGGCAATTTTTCGCCGTTTTTTAATTCGACTAAATTCGCCAGGTGAATTCCGGAAGGTGGCTTCCGGAATTCACCATATTCAATGAAAAACGGATTCGCCAGAGTCGCGGGCGAAAATCGGCCGATTTGGCGGATTTTGCCGCGATTTTAAAAAACGGTAAAAAACGGGAAAAACCCGGAAAAAAAAATGGCGTGGGGTCCCCCCTCCAAAGCATAACCAGCCTCGGGCTCATCGAGCTGGTCCTGGTTCTAAAAATCCGGGGGAAAATTGGCCAGGGATCCCCCGTATTTTTAAAACCAGCACCGGGCTCTGCGCCTGGTGCTGGTGCCAAAAATACGGGGGACAAAAAGAGTAGGGGTCCCCCGTATTTTTAACACCAGCATCGGGCTCCACTAGCTGGACAGATAATGCCACAGCCGGGGGTCACTTTTATGCCGTGCCCTGCGGCCGTGGCATTAAATATCCAACTAGTCACCCCTGGCCGGGGTACCCTGGGGGAGTGGGGACCCCTTCAATCAAGGGGTCCCCCCCCCCCAGCCACCCAAGGGCCAGGGGTGAAGCCAGAGGCTGTCCCCCCCATCCAATGGGCTGCGGATGGGGGGGCTGATAGCCTTTTGTGATAATAAAAAGATATTTGTTTTTTCCAGTAGTACTACAAGTCCCAGCAAGCCTCCCCCGCAAGCTGGTACTTGGAGAACCACAAGTACCAGCATGCGGGAGAAAAACGGGCCCGCTGGTACCTGTAGTACTACTGGGAAAAAAATACCCCAAAAAAAACAGGACACACACACCGTGACAGTAAAACTTTATTACACACTACCGACACACACATACTTACCTATGTTGACACGCCGACTGCCACGGTCTCCGACGATCCGAGGGTACCTGTGAAAAAATGATACTCACCTTCCAGCGTCCAGAGATAAATCCACGTCCAGAGAGATAAATCCACGTACTTGTAAAAAAAAAAAGAAAACGCAAATACCCGCTCCATACCAGACTAGAAAGGGGTCCAATGCTTTCACATCAGACCCCTTTCTCCCGAATGCCGGGACATCACGTGACTCCTGTCACTGAAGTCCCTTCAGCCAATCAGGAAGCGCTACTTCCGTGGCGCTCACCTGATTGGCTGTGCGCTGTCTGTACTGTGACAGCACATCGCAAAGCCGCTCCATTACTTTCAATGGTGGGAACTTTGCGGGTAGCGGTGGGGTCACCCGCCGGTCAGCCGCTGACCGGCGGGTGACCTTACCGCTAGCCGCTAAGTTCCCACCATTGAAAGTAATGGAGCGGCTTTGCGATGTGCTGTCACAGTACAGACAGCGCACAGCCAATCAGGTGAGCGCAACGAAGTTGCGCTTCCTGATTGGCTTAGAGACCTTTCTGTGACAGCTGTCACTGACAGGTCTCATTCGTGGAAAGGTGTCCCATGTGTCAGCATGGGACCCCTTTCAGTCCGGCATGGAGCGGGTGTTCGGTTTGTTTTTTTGCCAAGTACGTGGATTTATCTCTGGACCATGGCTGAGGTGAGTATATTGATCTTTTCTTTTCAGGTATCCGTGGATTCTACATGGAGAAGAGGACCGATGTCGGCGTGTGAACATAGGTAAGTATGTGTGTGTCGACGTATGAAATAAAGTTTTACTGTCGACGGTGTGTGTGTCCTGTTTTTATTTGGGTATTTTTTTTCCAGTAGTACTACAGGTACCAGCGGGCCCGTTTTTCTCCCGCATGCTGGTACTTGTGGTTCTCCAAGTACCAGCTTGCGGGGGAGGCTTGCTGGGACTTGTAGTACTACTGGAAAAAACAATATCTTTTTATTATCACAAAAGGCTATCAGCCCCCCCATCCGCAGCCCATTGGATGGGGGGGGGGACAGCCTCGGGCTTCACCCCTGGCCCTTGGGTGGCTGGGGGGGGGGGACCCCTTGATTGAAGGGGTCCCCACTCCCCCAGGGTACCCCGGCCAGGGGTGACTAGTTGGATATTTAATGCCACGGCCGCAGGGCACGGCATAAAAGTGACCCCCGGCTGTGGCATTATCTGTCCAGCTAGTGGAGCCCGATGCTGGTGTTAAAAATACGGGGGACCCCTACTCTTTTTGTCCCCCGTATTTTTGGCACCAGCACCAGGCGCAGAGCCCGGTGCTGGTTTTAAAAATACGGGGGATCCCCTGTCAATTTTTCCCCCGCATTTTTAGAACCAGGACCAGCTCGAAGAGCCCGAGGCTGGTTATGCTTTGGAGGGGGGACCCCACGCCATTTTTTTTTATGATTTCACCGTTCCAGCATAAAAAAATAATAATAATAATAATAATATTTTAAAAAATATATAAATAATATTTGTGCCTCCAAAAAAAAAAAAAAAAAAGTACCTAATCCCTTCTAATATAAATAGATCTGCTATTCCCCCCCAAAAAAACACAAAAAAAAACATGTTTAAAATTTTTTTATTTGTTTTCACCCTCCAAAGTGTGGCGGATTGAAAATGACGAATTTGCTGTCTAAAAGCACTGCTGTCGAATTTCCAAACTTGAATTGAATATGCTTTGGTCGAATTGCAGCACTTGTATCATTGCAGAAAAGTCGAATTTGCAAAAAGTCGAATTTCAAAAAGTCGAATTTTGAAAGTCCGTTTTTTGGTCGGAAAGCACTGAATTGCATAGGCGATTTTTTTTTTGGTCGAAAATGACCCGAAATTCGACAATTTCGGGAATTCGACCGCAATTGCATATACCCCATAGTGTTCATTCTAGCATCCTGCACATCCTGAGGTACGAGATGAAATGTGCAAAAACAATGTGGTTTGAGCTCCCTAACCAGGATTTTAGATGGGTTTAGCTGCTTTGCACGGCTAAACATAGTACTAATGGGTGCACACATGGGGCATGCACACCAAACTGGGAGAACAACTGAATAGCTCCAGTAGGTGCCAATTACATTTGGGCGCTCCCAAAACAACTGAATTGCCCCCATAGAATGCTGTAGCATTAAGATCACTCTTCACTTAAACTAAGGGACACAGGCCAAACCATTATTCCTTCTCCTCCAAACATTACAGTTGGCAGTATGCATTTAGGCAGGAAGCATTCTCCTGACAGCTGATAAACCCAGATTGGACCAACTGGAGTCCAATGTCGGTGTAAATCACACAACTCTGGGGGTAATTCAGAGTTGATCGCAGCAGCAAATTTGGTAGCAGCTGGGCAAGACCATGTGCACTGCAGGGGGGGGGGGGGGGGGGGGAGGGGGGAGAGAGATAGAACATTTGCAGAGAGTTAGATTTGGGCGTGTTATTTTATTTCTGTGCAGGGTAAATACTGGCTGCTTTATTTTTTCACTGCAATTTAGATTTCAGTTTGAACACACCACACCCAAATCTAACTCTCTCTGCACGTTATATCTGCCCCCCCCCCCCCCCACAGTGCACATGGGTGGTCATTCCGAGTTGTTCGCTCGTTGCCGATTTTCGCTATGCTGCGATTTGTTGCTAAATGCGCATGCGCTTACTTATTTAACTAAAAACTTAGCAGTTTTGCTGTTGTTCGTGCGGCGCTTTTCAGTCGCACTACTGATCGGTGAGTGATTGACAGGAAAGGGGCATTTCTGGGTAGTAACTGAGCGTTTTCCGGGAGTGTGCTAATAAACGCAGGCGTGCCAGGTAAAAACGCGGGAGTGGCTGGAGAAACGGGGGAGTGGCTGGCCGAACGCAGGGCGTGTTTTTGACGTCAAACCAGGAACTAAACGGACCGAGCTGATCGCAATCTAGGAGTAGGTCTGGAGCTACTCAAACTGCAAGAAAATATTTAGTAGCAATTCTGCTACTCTTTCGTTCGCTATTCTGCTAAGCTAAGATACACTCCCAGAGGGCGGTGGCCTAGCGTTTGCAATGCTGCTAAAAGTAGCTAGCGAGCGAACAACTCGGAATGAGGGCCCTGGTTTTCCCAACTGCTAACAAATTTGCTGCTACGATCAACTCTGAATTACCCCCTCTGACCGATGTTAGGTGCATGGTGACCTAAGGCAGCTGCCCAGCCATGGAAACCCAAAAACCAGTTCTTGTGCTGATATTGCTTCCAGAGACAGATGGAACGCAGTGTTGAACTGAGGCCAGATGATTTTCACACAATACCAATTTTGTGGCTGAGCTGTTGTACAGACATGTCCTCATACATCTTGCCTCAATGCGCCACACATCTGGAGATTCCTGGTATGATTGAGATGACAGGTCTGTGCAACTTCGTTAGCGTCGGCAGTCTTTTTTTTTTTGCAGAAAATGCATCTTATGTGCATCGCTATGCGATTGAGACACATCAGCTTATGCTAATTAAAATGACATACGGCATGCCTATGTTCTGTGTGTCTGTATCTGCATACAAAATGCTATGTTACAGTGCTTTCTAGGTAGTAGCATTTCGTATGCAGATACAGCCACAGTCGCACACAGAATACAGGTGTCACGCTCAAGCAGAGTGCGTAGCGGGGGTCCCAGCGCATTATCCGTTCGGACACTGTGGCATCCTCTGCTCGGAGGAGCAGCAGCAGTGGCGAGTGTCTGGCAGGAGGGAAGCTGGCATTCAAGGTGGTATCTGCAGTGTCCCTCCAGAATCAACGGGGGTCAGCTCCCACCGGCTCTGGGTTCCAGGCGTCGCCATCTTAACTATACCTCATGTGACATCACATGAGCCACTCCAAAGCCCCAATCCATTGGCTGATAATGCCAATCACAGCTTCCCAGCAAGTATAAGACTTGCTAGCCGGGAAGATTAAGCTGCCAGTCCTTTGTTGTCCACAGCCTAGCTGTGTGTCTACAAGTGAGCTCCTTCAGATTTATCCTATTCAGAGACTCCAGTGCAGTTACATCTTCTGCACTCACCGGCTTCATTGGGTTTAGCCTGATACAGCCTCATCAGTTCAAGTCTGATAATTGTTTCATTGGGTCCAGTCAGTTATAGCTCCATGGTCAAGTCTGATAATTCCTCCATTTGCTCCAGCCCATCACAGCTCCATCAGTTCCTGTTCGGTAATTCCTCCATCGGGTCTAGCCCATCACATCACATCTCTATCGGTTCCAGCCCATCACAGCATCATCGGATTCTCGACCCTATTCAGCTTCAGTAGCAGATTCTGCTAAAAAGCAGAATCTGCTACTGCTGAAGATCGCATGCTGGGGGCGGTCCAGCCCAGGGCAAGCCCCAGCATGCTAAGTCCCGATCAGCATCACAATCGCATCGCTGACCTGGTATTTGAGGATGCCTTCTGTATAAGCAGCATGGCTGCGTATGCAGCCGAACCGCCACCATTTTCTTCTTCAGAGCGGCTGCATGTGACAGCATGCAGCCACCCCGAGAACGGTCCGGACCCGCTTCTGTTGTCCGGACCATGTCCCCATAATGCCGCATCGAATCCCCCCCCCCCCAAAAAAAAAAAAAAAATGGCGCCGCAGTCAAAGTGTGATTGCATGACATGTCTTGAGCTCAGCTCTATCTTCGTGGAAGATCAAGTAAGGGCTTTTACAGGACAAAGCCCCCAATTCTGACACACGTCTAGCAGAAGCTAAGGCCAACAACGTGACAGCCTTCCTTGTAAGAAATTTGACCTCAACCTCCTGTAGAAGCTCAAATCAGTTTGACTGGAGAAACTGCAACACCACGTTAAGGTCCCAAGGCGCCGTAGGCGTTACAAAGGGAGGTTGAATGTGCAGAACTCCCTTAAAAAAAGTCTGAACCTCAGGGAGGGCAGCCAATTGTTTGTGGAAGAAAATGGACAGGACTGACCAAACAGCTCCACACAGACCCTAGAGAGCCCCAGGAGGGACACTTGAGGAGCGGACACCAGCAACCAGAAACACAACAGTATAAGAGTAACTAAATGTATGACCTGATAGGAGTGCATCAGCGATGTCGCTAGTGTGCTCCCCTCTGTCTAAGACCCCCTGGTACCAGTACAGAATCCTGTAGCATCATGGGTCTCTGGAGGAGCAGCGTTGTGTGCAGCTTGATCCGCAGCAGCAGGAAAATGGCACCTTCCCACCTCAGGTCCAGCTCCGGGAAGCCCCGCCCCTGTAATGGCGTGCGGTCCCTGTTAATAGATTATACTGGCTATGTCAAAAAATAAGATTTTAAACCTACCGGTAAATCTTTTTCTCGTAGTCCGTAGAGGATGCTGGGGACTTCATAAGGACCATGGGTATAGACGGGCTCCGCAGGAGACATGGGCACTTTAAGAAAGACTTTAGGTATGGGTGTGCACTGGCTCCTCCCTCTATGCCCCTCCTCCAGACCTCAGTTAAAGAAACTGTGCCCAGAGGAGATGGACAGTCAGAGGAAAGGATTTTTGTTAAACCAAGGGCAAGATTCACATCAGCCCACACCATTTACACCGTATAACTTGTGATAAACTAACCAGTTAACAGTATGAAAACCAACATAGCCTCAGTCGGAGACCGATGAAAACTATAACATAACCCTTATGTAAGCAAAACTATATACCAGTCTTGCAGAAGTAGTCCGCACTTGGGACGGGCGCCCAGCATCCTCTACGGACTACGAGAAAAAGATTTACCGGTAGGTTTAAAATCTTATTTTCTCTTACGTTCTAGAGGATGCTGGGGACTCCGTAAGGACCATGGGGATTATACCAAAGCTCCCAAACGGGCGGGAGAGTGCGGATGACTCTGCAGCACCGATTGAGCAAACAGGAGGTCCTCCTCAGCCAGGGTATCAAACTTATAGAACTTTGCAAAGGTGTTTGAATACGACCAAGTAGCAGCTCGGCACAGCTGTAGTGCCGAGACACCTCGGGCAGCCACCCAAGACGAGCTCACCTTCCTAGTGGAATGGGCCTTGACCGATTTTGGTAACGGCAATCCTGCCGTCGCATGTGCCTGCTGAATCGTGTTACAGATCCAGCGAGCAATAGTCTGCTTTGAAGCAGGAGCGCCAACCTTGTTGGCTGCATACAGGACAAACAGTGCTTCTGTTTTTCTGACTCTAGCCGTTCTGGCCACGTAAATTTTCAAAGCCCTGACCACATCAAGGGACTCGGAATACTCCAAGTCTCGCGTAGCCACCGGCACCACAATAGGTTGGTTCATATGAAAAGACGACACCACCTTAGGCAAAAATTGCAGACGGGTCCACAATTCCGCTCTATCCATATGGAAAACTAAATAGGGGCTTTTATGAGACAAAGCCGCCAATTCCGACACTCGCCTAGCCGAAGCCAAGGCTATCAACATGACCACTTTCCAAGTGAGATATTTTAACTCCACCGTTTTAAGTGGTTCAAACCAGTGTGACTTAAGGAAACTCAACACCACGTTAAGGTCCCAAGGCGCCACCGGGGGTACAAAAGGAGGCTGGATATGCAGCACTCCTTTCACAAAAGTATGTACTTCTGGGAGAGAAGCCAATTCCTTTTGAAAGAAAATGGATAAGGCCGAAATCTGAACCTTAATGAAGCCTAATTTTAGGCCCAAATTCACTCCGGTTTGTAAGAAGTGAAGGAAACGGCTCAGATGGAATTCTTCTGTAGGAGCATTCCTGGCCTCACACCAAAAAACATATTTTCGCCATATACGGTGATAATGTTTAGCTGTCATGTCCTTCCTAGCCTTTATCAGAGTAGGAATGACCTAATCCGGAATGCCCTTTTCCGCTAGGATCCGGCGTTCAACCGCCATGCCGTCAAACGCAGCCGCAGTAAGTCTTGGAACAGACAGGGCCCCTGTTGCAACAGGTCCTGTCTTAGAGGAAGAGGCCACGGATCTTCTGTGAGCATCTCCTGCAGATCCGGAAACCAGGCCCTTCGTGGCCAATCTGGAACAATTAGAATTGTCCGTATTCCTCTTTTTCTTATTATTCTCAACACCTTTGGGATGAGAGGAAGAGGAGGAAATACATAGACCAACTGGAACACCCATGGTGTCACTAGGGCGTCCACAGCTACCGCCTGAGGGTCTCTTGACCTGGCGCAATACCTCTGCAGCTTTTTGTTGAGGCGGGACACCATCATGTCTTTCTGGGGCAGTCCACACTGACTTGCAATCTGTGCGAAGACTTCCTGATGAAGTCCCCACTCTCCTGGATGCAGGTCGTGTCTGCTGAGGAAGTCTGCTTCCCAGTTGTCCACTCCCGGAATGAACACTGCTGACAGTACGCTTACATGATTTTTCGCCCAGCGAAGAATCCTGGTGGTTTCCGCCATTGCCACTCTGCTCCTTATGCCGCCCAGGCGGTTTACATGAGCCACTGCGGTGATGTTGTCTGACTGGATCAGAACTGGTAAGTCGCGAAGCAAGGTCTCCGCTTGACGAAGGGCATTGTATATGGCCCTCAGCTCCAGGACGTTGATGTGAAGACAAGTCTCTTGACTTGACCAAAGACCCTGGAAGTTTCTTCCTCGTGTGACTGCTCCCCAACCTCGGAGGCTCGCGTCCGTGGTCACCAGAATCCAGTCCTGAATGCCGAACCTGCGGCCCTCTAGAAGGTGAGCACTCTGCAGCCACCACAGGAGAGATACCCTGGCCCTGGGGGACAGTGTGATCAACTGATGAATCTGTAGATATGACCCGGACCACTTGTCCAATAGGTCCCATTGGAAGGTCCTCGCATGGAACCTGCCGAACGGAATGGCCTCGTAAGATGCCACCATCTTTCCCAGAACTCGAGTGCAGTGATGCACTGACACCTGTTTTGATTTTAATAGGTTCCTGACCAGAGTCATGAGTTCCTGAGCCTTTCCCGTCGGAAGAAAAACCTTCTTCTGGTCCATATCCAGAATCATGCCCAAGAAGGTCAGACGAGTCGTAGGAACCAGCTGCGACTTCGGGATATTGAGAATCCAGCCGTGTTGCTGTAACACCTTCAGTGAAAGTGACACGTTGTTCAGTAACTGCTCTCGTGATCTCGCTTTTATGAGATCGTCCAAGTACGGGATAATTGTGACACCCTGCTTGCGCAGGAGCACCATCATTTCCGCCATTACCTTGTTGAAAATCCTCGGGGCCGTGGAAAGCCCAAACGGCAACGTTTGAAATTGGTAATGACAATCCTGTACCGCAAATCTCAGGTATGCCTGATGAGGTGGATATATGGGAACATGAAGGTACGCATCCTTTATGTCCAGAGATACCATAAAATCCCTCCCGTCAAGGCTGGCGATGACCGCCCTGAGCGATTCCATCTTGAACTTGAACCTTTTCAAGTATAGGTACAGGGATTTTAAATTTAAAATGGGTCTGACCGAACCGTCCGGTTTCGGGACTACAAACAGAGTTGAATAATATCCCCTCCCTTGTTTAAGTAGGGGAACCTTGACCACCACCTGTTGAAGATACAATTTGTGAATTGCATTTAACACTACCTCCCTTTCTGGAGGAGAAGTCGCCAGGGCCGATTTGAAAAACCGGCGCGGAGGCACCTCTTCGAATTTCAGCTTGTAACCCTGAGAAACAATTTCTATTGCTCAGGGATCCACCTGTGAGTGAACCCAGATGTGGCTGAAAACCCGAAGACGTGCACCCACTGGGGCGGACTCCCTTAGCGGAGCCCCAGCCTCATGCGGTGAATTTTGTAGAGGCCGGGGAGGACTTCTGTTCCTGAGAACTAGCTGTGTTGTGCAGCTTCTTTCCTCTTCCCTTACCTCTGGCAAGAAAGGAAGCACCTCGTACTTTCTTGTTTTTCTGTGACCGAAAGGACTGCATCTGATAATGTGGCGCTTTCTTAGGCTGTGAGGGAATATAAGGCAAAAAATTGGCTTTACCAGCTGTAGCTGTGGAGACCAGGTCCGAGAGACCTTCTCCAAACAATTCCTCACCCTTGTAAGGTAAAACCTCCATATGCGTTTTTGAGTCGGCATCACCTGTCCATTGCCGGGTCCATAGGACTCGTCTAGCAGAAATCGACATAGCGTTGATTCTAGAACACAATAGACCAATGTCTCTTTGAGCATCTCTCATATAGAAGACAGCATCCTTTATATGTCCTAGGGTCAATTAGATGGTATCCTTATCTAGGGTTTCAATTTCCGCTGATAAGGTATCCGTCCATGCCGCTACAGCGCTACACACCCAGGCCGACGCAACAGCCGGTCTGAGTAAGGTACCCGAATGCGTGTACATGGACTTCAAGGTAACCTCCTGCTTGCGATCAGCAGGATCCCTGAGGGTAGCCGTATCTTGGGATGGCAGCACTATCTTCTTGGATAAGCGTGTCAACGCTTTGTCCACCCTAGGGGAGGATTCCCACCGTATCCTGTCCGTTGGCGGGAAAGGATACGCCATAAGAATCCTTTTGGGAATCTGCAGTTTTTTGTCTGGAGATTCCCACGCTTTTTCACATAACCCGTTCAGCTCATGTGAGGGAGGAAAGGTTACCTCAGGTTTCTTTTCCTTCTACATGTGTACCCTCGTGTCAGGGACAGGGGGTTCCTCTGTGATATGCAAAACATCTTTTATTGCAATAATCATATATTGAATACATTTAGCCAACTTTGGCTGTAACTTTGCATCATCGTAGTCGACACTGGAGTCAGAATCCGTGTCGGTATCTGTGTCTACTATTTGGGATAGTGGGCGCTTTTGAGACCCCGAAGGTCCCTGCGACATAGGGACAGACATGGGTTAATTCCCTGGCTGTTCCCTAGCTTCAGCTTTGTCTTATCTTTTGTGCAATAAATGTACATTAGCACTTAAAACATTCCACATATCCATCCAGTCAGGTGTCGGCGTTGTCGACGGAGACACCACATTCATTTTCTCCTCCCCCTGAAAGCCTTCTACCTCAGACATGTCGACACACGCGTTCCGACACACCACACACTCAGGGACTCCTCTTATCTGAAAACAGTTCCCCCACAAGGCCCTTTGGAGAGACAGAGAGAGAGTATGCCAGCACACACCCAGCGCTATATGACCCAGGAAAAAACACTATATAAATATATGTTTACCCAGTAGCGCTGTTTGTACATATATATATGCTCCAAATTATGTGCCCCCCCTCTTCTTCAAAACCCTCTTTCACCGTGGAATAAGCAGGGGAGAGTCCGGGGAGCTTCCTCTCAGCGCTGTGCTGTGGAGAAAATGGCGCTGGTGAGTGCTGAGGGAGAAGCCCCGCCCCCTCGGCGGCGGGCTTCTGTCCCGCTCAAATATACTAAAAACTGGCGGGGGCTCTTTATATATACAGTGGCCAGCTGTGTGTGTGCGTATATATATATATATATATATATATATATATATATATATATATATATATATATATATAAAATTTTGCCAAATCGAGGTTTATATGCTGCCCAGGGCGCCCCCCCTGCGCCCTTACAGTGACTGCCGTGTGTGAGGTGTATGGGAGCAATGGCGCACAGCTTCACCGCTGTGCGTTACCTCAGTGAAGATCATGAAGTCTTCTACCGCCTCTGAAGTCTTCTTTTCTTCTCATACTCACCCAGCTTCTACCTTCCGGCTCTGCGAGGACGGCGGCGCGGCTCTGGGACGGACGGCGAGGGTGAGACCTGCGTACCGATCCCTCTGGAGCTAATGGTGTCCAGTAGCCTAAGAAGCAGAGCCTTGAAACTCACAGAAGTAGGTCTGGTTCTCTCTCCTCAGTCCCACGATGCAGGGAGTCTGTTGCCAGCAGGCTCCCTGAAAATAAAAAACCTAACAAATATACTTTCTGACGGGAAACTCAGGAGAGCTCCCTGTAATGCACCCAGTCTCCTCTGGGCACAGTAGTAAACTGAGGTCTGGAGGAGGGGCATAGAGGGAGGAGCCAGTGCACACCCATACCTAAAGTCTTTCTTAAAGTGCCCATGTCTCCTGCGGAGCCCGTCTATCCCCATTTATTTATTACCAGTTATTTATATAGCGCACACATATTCCGCAGCGCTTTACAGAGAATATTTGTACACTCACATCAGTCCCTGCCCCAGTGGAGCTTACAATCTATATTCCCTACCACATGTACACACACATTCACGCTAGGGATAATTTGTTGGAAGCCAATTAACCTACCAGTATATTTTTGGATTGTGGGAGGAAACCGGAGCACCCGGAGGAAACCCACGCGAGTACGGGGAGAATATACAAACTCCGCACAGTTAGGGCCATGGTGGGAATCGAACCCATGACCTCATTGCTGTGAGGTAGTAATGCTAACCATTACACCATCCGTACTGCCCCATGGTCCTTACGGAGTCCCCCGCATCCTCTAGGACGTAAGAGAAATAGATATATACAGTACTCTCAAAGCCTTTCTGTGACAGTGACCACGAGGGGTGTCTGCCCGTTGCCAGTTAGTCAGCGGCGGGCACCGCAGCTCTGGGCCTGTGACTGCGGCACGACCTGCCGCCAAAACTGCACCGGGGACCCGCTATCCGGGACCCCGGTGTAACACTCCCCGCACCTGTATCTTCGGCATCTGTTAGAGGGCGGCGGCTAGCAACTGGAGTGGGCACACATACTAACGATGTGTGATCAGTACGTCAGGAACTCAGAGTCCTGTCAGCTGGGATAACGAACCATTATCCCTCAGGAGGTTGGTTCGGTCACCGCTCTAAGTTCCACGAAGCAGGTAGTCTGTCTACCAAGCAGAGTTACCTGAAAATAATAAACTAAATTAAACTTGAAGGAAAAAATCTCTGGAGCTCCAGAGAAGTGCACCCGGCTCCTCCGACACATTTTCTAAACCGAGTCTGGTATGAGGGCGGGGCATAGAGGGGAGGAGCCAGCACACACATACACACACTAAAAGTTTTAAAGTACCAGGCTCCAGTGGACCCAATCTATACCCCATGGTTCTAAAGTACAAGACCACAATATCCACTAGGACATAAGAGAAAAGCATATTTTGCCTCATTGTAAAAGCACTCAATATGAGTTTCTAATAGAATAATATTCAGTTATAGTGACATTGGAAGCTGTCTGCACGTTAAAACAAATGAAAATGTTCACAAAATATTAACGGCGTCTGTATTCTGAGCTATACAGACATAATTAATCAGATACTAATAGTTATGAAAAATGCACAGTGCAAGCTGTGTTACTCATACATGTACCAGACTACAAGGAAGCATGGACTGTAGTGTATATTATAAAACTGTATATAATCATGCTTCCTTGTAGTTTGGTACATACAGTATATTGTTATCACGTACGTCATCTCCCCTTAGCTACAGGTGTACGCTACATGCAGTGAGGGGAGCGGGGCTTACCGGCTGTGCCAGGTTCCATGGCACGGATACTATATGTACAGTATGCGGCTATACCGGCCAGTCACAGCGTGCACACAGTAGTAACCTTCCTGGGGTCGTGACTCGGACGCTCCGCCCCTGTGATGCTGCGATATTTCCTTCCGGTTAATATGGTTACTGTGGCCGGGCTGAGCGTGTTCCTGCCGGTGGAGGAGGAGGAGAGTGTGCCGGCCAGTGCAGCTGACCCGTGTTATGGTGTGCCGGAGGCCGGCGCCAGCCTCACCTCTGCCGGGGCAGTGGACTCTGTGTGTCCAGATCTAATAGTAGCCCAGCAGCTAGTGCTATGTAATAACCTTGCAGTTATACTGTAAAAGGGCGCATGTCTGTACTGCATTCATGTTACCAGCAGCCTACCATTACAATGTGCCCAGTGCAGGACAGTATGTCATGGATTATACAGTTATATGGGTTTTGGCTGTGTGTTGCACGTGCTGATTGCTTTTCTTAGGTGCAATAAAGTGAAAATAAGTTATTTCAAATGACATTTTTTACGTGTTATTTTTAATGAATAACTACTATGTATTTGTTTGTTCAACTTAATAGAGAAAAATTAAACATGTGACAAGTACATAACTTTTGGAATCCTGTGAGTCAGACCTTGGAACTAATTCAGAGATATATGCAATCCTGATGTTTATAGATTTGCGCATTATCTGTACTGCACATGTGCAGATCTTTGTCTGCGATGACGGTCATGGTGCTACTTAAGCCACTACATACATTTAGGGGCAGGGAAGGGGTGGCGATGACCAGCGTTTCAGAAAATTGAGTCATGTCGGCCCTGCTTTCTAGGTGAGTCGAGGTCAGTTGCTGCTTCCTGGGACTGGCCCGGGCAGCATGAAAACACCAGCTATCCCGAGTAACCAAAGTTACTCGGATGCCCGATGTGCAAGCAGTAGATCAAATGTGCATCTTTGAGCACAGCAGCGGATCCGTGAAGCCGGGAAAAGATGTCTATTTACCTATGATGCCTCCTGCAGGCATTAGCATATTTTCCTACAGCAGCTGCGTCCAAAGACGCAACTGCTGTATGAACTAACAGAAAAAAATACGGTAGCGTCTGAAGGGTTAAAGGGTCTGTGTTCTCTACTCACTGTTATTGCTACAGAGACAAAGACGTCTCTGTGTTCCCATTGAAGGTTATAACCTTATGAAGCTACTCCCACGTCACACACTGAAACTATGTACTGACTGCTCTTTAATTTCAGCACGTACCCCTGTCCGTGTCCGGAAGCCCCTATAAGGACATAGAGCTCGTGGTGCCCTCGTGTTATTCATGCTTCCGCTGTATGATATCCTGCATGTAGTGTCGTATGTTACCTTCATTGTCCAATTAAGTTCTTGCACATATTGTATACACCCATGTGTCTTATCTATATAGTAAGCCGTAATCCCTATAATAAACCAGAGTGATTCTTAACCAACAGCTGCGTGTTTATTCTTTGTGTTAAGAGTTGCTCTCACGGGTACCTAAGAGGTCATCACATCGAGGTGGTTCAGAGATATTATCCTTACAATTTGGGAGCTCGATGCCGGGATCCAGCCGATCGTCCCCTGATCGGTAAGATAGAGAATTTTGTTGTCTGTCTTGTCCGCTAAGGGATTGCGACCATCTACTGGATCTGAACTCACTCCGTGTTCCGGGAACACGTGACAAGGTAATATTTAAGTCCGGGACTTAATGTTACGTAGTTTTATGTAAAGGATTTTTTTAAGGCGCCATACACAGGTATCAGGGATACCATAGAAGGACCAGGGGTCCACGTAACAACGCCTCCTCGATTTGATCACCTAAATATTTGTATGTCTGTCTTATAAGTACTCATATTGTAATTTTTCTATTAAGGACACTCAGTGAACGGGTGGTAAGTGCACGGACGCTGAGTGTCAGAGGACATTGTTGTTTACAGTGATTTTAAGTACATTTAGAAGTTGATTTGTGACAAATATTATTGTGTACAGTTATAGGGACATTAATTGTACGGGTGGTAAGTGTACGAACATTTGGTGTCACATATTGTTGTACTGTTGTTGTTTTCTGTCCCCGGTAGTTTTTGTAGGGAATATGCACTCCCACATGTTACCAATGATCTATGATCAGATCAGCTGAATGCATACATAGACTATTGTTCCCTTTCCCTGTTATTTGTGAATTCTTTTAGAAATATATATATTGCGCGGGTGGTAAGTGTACGCGCATTATATGACATTGTGCTCGGAACAGTCTATGTTTTTATGATAAGATTGTTGCAACTTCACTTTAAACACGTTAGTTACTTGTTGGTAATATGGGATCAGACCAGAGTAAAGAAACTGAATACCCCCCTCCCCTCCCGGGAGAGACCTGCAAGGAATATGTTGCTCGTGTCTCCCCTACAAACTAATACCTTGTTAACCCCTGGCTAGACAACCTAGCTGGCTGGACGGAAGCCATGAAAAGTCCCGATCCCTTTCCAAGAGACGGGTCAAATTTACCATTTTATATGGATATGGTAAAAGGCTTATGCCTTGAGGACAAGGAAGCTTGGCCGTGGTATGACCACGATCCTCAATGGGATATGACATATATGCGGGCGGGGGGAGAGCAGTGGCTTACCATAGCCCCTCATTGGCAGGATAGACCAAGAAAAGTCAGAACTAAGAACAGATCCAACACTCAGTCCCAACTCCATGCAAAAGAAAAAGACAGATTTCAAAAGTTGACTAACAACATCTGTCCCCCACCCTACAATCGCCTATACCCATCTTTAACAGACGAGGACATCTTAGCCCTGTCCTCTGCAGTTATTCCAGCCCCGCCATCTGCCCCCACGCCCCCGCCACCTCAGTCATCATCCATCTCCATTTCACTCTCACCCCCTCGCTCCGCTTCTGCAACCACTCGTCAGTCAGCGGACTCCACAATTGTCACTAATGAAATCACTAGTCCTGGACATACCCGGTCCGGTAGACTCATTTCAGGGACAGACGGCGGTGCACAGGGGACAGAGACACACATGCCTTTTATGACAGTGGGTGATCAACTATTAAAAAAACCCATTGAGATTGAGGATCTAGACAGAATTATTAAGAACTGTCCCAAACCTACGGTAGCACCCAAGGGCTGCATCGCCTATTTAAAAAAGGCTTGTAAAGGCCGCAGTTTCACACAGGAAGACATGAGGCTTATCATAGACGGAGTCATAGATCATTACAACGGGTGGGATTGGAGTAAAGTGCCCACAATCAGTACCCCTATAGCACCGGCTAATCAAACTGCCACTAATTACCCCCTCAATACACAGGACGGCATAGAGAAAATGTGGGATGAACTGAGTGAACATATGGACACAGTGTTTAAAACCCGCTCGTCCCTCCCAGTAGCAGTAGCTTGCAAACAGAAACCTAGTGAGAATGTGACTGAATTCTGGAAGAGATTTAAAAAGTGTTGGTCAGAGGAGGCAGGTCTCACCCTAGTTAATACCGACAACTTACTCATTTCTACATTTATAAACAACTTGTTGCCAACAGTGACATTAACTGTAAAACAAAGTGTTTCTAGTTGGACCTCAGACAACATTGAGGTATTTGGTAAACATTTATATGAAAAGGAAGCAGCAGGCTGTTTTGACATCAAAAAGATTACTCAAAATGTACCAACCCACAGTTTTCAGAACCCCCGGAGGCAGTACAGGAACCCTCACCCCCAGCGGGACATCCCACAGAATAGGGGGCCCCCTGCACCTCCGAGCAGACGACATACATCCTGCTTTAATTGTGGAAAAGATGGACATTGGGCTAGGGACTGTCCTTACCCCTTTAATAAAACTAAACAACCATTGACTGAACCTGTCCCCACTAACAATACTCCCAGAGACGCCCCAAGGTTCCAAATTGACTGGCAGGGACAACCCCGCTGACGGGGCCCGGAGGAGAGTGTCCCGACTTTCATGCAGCTCACTGATCACTGGAAGGAGGCCCCAATTGTCAATCTAGGCATAAATGGAACAAGTGTTCCATTCCTGATTGACAGTGGAGCCACCACCAGTGTCCTGTGTAGGGACCAGTATCATGGACCCTTGAGAAAGTCCGCTCCTTCAATGGGAATCAATGGGATACCCACAAAAGCTTACTCCACTGTACCCCTCCCTATTGACACACCACGTGGGCATTATATAGGGACTCACTCATTCACTGTCATACCTGACTGCCCAGTTAACTTGTTGGGAAGAGACCTCCTTACTGAACTACAGATAACCATTACCCCTACTGGTAAAGGCATGGACATAATCTCACCACACTTCCCCGTGATTACTGAAACCTCTGAACTAGACACTATAGACCCCCACGTATGGGCAGAAGGGCCCCTCGACACAGGCCTGATATCTTGTACCCCATACAAGGCCACACTGAAATCTGATGTACACCCCGTTTACCAGAAACAGTACCCATTGTCCAAAGAGAAAATGGATGGCCTTAAGCCCATGGTAGAACAATTCCTGCAGCAAGGCATACTTAGACCTGTCGTCTCTCCTTACTGTACACCTGTCAACCCTGTTGTTAAATCAGATGGATCAACCAGATTTGTACAAGATATGAGGGCAATTAACCAGCTAATTGTCCCCATTGCTCCCATAGTTCCAGACACTAACTCCCTCCTCTCAGCCATCCCTGCGGACGCTGTGTACTTCACCGTCATTGACTTAAAAAATGCCTTTTTTAGCATACCTGTTGACCCACAGACACAACCGCTGTTCGCATTTTCTTTTGGGGGCCAGCAATTAACTTGGTGTAGGTTACCCCAGGGGTTCATAGACGCTCCTGTTGTTTACACCATTGTCCTCCAAGCCACTTTAAAATCATGGCACCCCCCCCCCAAGGTTCTGTCCTGCTACAGTATGCAGATGATCTGCTTCTCTGTAGTCAAACGGAGGAGGCCTGCCGAGAGGATGGTTTATCACTGCTACAATGGCTCTGTCAATGTGGACACAAAGTGTCAAAAACTAAAATGCAATGGTGTAAAAAGCAAGTTGATTATCTGGGTTTTGTCCTCACAGAAGGAGAGAGGAAGGTCAGTCCACAACACATTCAGTCTGTACTGGGTCTGGTCCGCCCAGCCACTCAGAAGGAAATGCTGTCCTTTCTGGGTATGATAAACTACTGCAGACAGTGGATATCTGATTGTTCCTATTATGACAATATTCTGAGGCAAACCACACTAGCTGACAAACCCAGAGACATACAATGGTCACAAGAAATGTTGGATGCATATGAGAATTTGAAATGTTTGTTAATTAAAAGTCCGGCACTTGGCCTCCCCAACTATGTATTACCTTTTCATCTCTTTGCAAGGGACAACTGTAAAACCATGGCGGGGGTACTAACTCAAGAACATGGAGGTAAGCTGCGCCCCGTGGCATTTTTTTCTAACATAATGCCCGTGTCAGTCCAGGGAATGCCTGCTTGTCTTCGAGCCCTGGCAGCCTGCGCAATGGTGGCTGAGATGGCCATGACTCTCACCCTAGGTCACCTTACTGTACTACATACCACACATAATGTAGTTACCCTACTTAAAGGCCTCCACACGCAACATATGTCTGCCCAACGCCTCAGTGGCTATGAAGTACAATTGCTGGGAAATCCCTCCCTTACTATTAAGTATGCCAATGCAACTTCAGGCCCTGCCCCTATACTAAATGCTCTTCTTGGTCTCAAAGGCCCCCTAGACGACTTGCCCGATGACCATGACTGCTGCATGACTATTGAGACTGAGACATCTCCCAGATTGGACATGTCCCCCATACCGGTACCTGATTCTGACCACATCTTTGTTGACGGCTCTTGTACTAGACCAAATGACTCCACATACCAAGCAGGTTATGCCGTTGTGCGCCTGCCCAATGACATTCTTGAAGCAAAGCCCATACCTTATCAATCTGCACAGGCTGCTGAACTCATAGCCCTAACCAGGGCATGTATTCTGTACCAGGATAAACCTGTCACCATCTACACAGACTCAAAATACGCCTACGGCGTTGTGCATGACCATGGAGTTATCTGGTCCCGCCGGGGTTTCATCGGAGCTGACGGTAAGAACATTTCACATGCCCAACTTATCACAGACTTACTTCATGCAATACTCCTGCCTAGTGACATTGCCATCTTACATTGTAGAGCCCACACTGGTGGGGCTGATGAAATTTCCAGGGGTAATGCTCTCGCAGATAGCTCCGCCCGCCAGGCAGCTCAGCTCCCCACCATACACCAAGCCATGGCTGTCATGACCCCACCCATGTTAGATGATCAGTATCTACTTACTGAACTCCAAGTTTCTGCCTCCCCCAAAGATTTAGCTGATTGGTTGTTTCCAATAATGCAGAAGAATCCTAAAACAGGATTAATCTGCAAAGAGGGGAAACCATGTATACCTCAAGCAAGCGCTCCTTTGTTCATATCTCACTATCATGGGATTGGTCACAACAGCAAACATACAACACATACATTACTAGACAAAGATTTTTACATCACAGACGCGAGATTACTAGTTGATCAGTATGTTAGCAGATGCATTACATGCTTAAGAAACAACCCTAACAATCCTATGAAGGCAGCTCACCAACACCTGGCCTGGGCAAAGAAACCCATGATAGCGCAAGAGGGGGATCTAGATCAGATTAGGGAAGAGTATGTAAGGTCTCTCATAACCAAACTGACTGAAGTTGAGCATAATGTTGTTCGGAAAAATCCCTCTAATCCACAGGAACCAACTCACCCCTTCCAGGTGGGAGACAGAGTGGTTGTTAAGGTTCTCCCCAGAAACAAAGAACCAGGAGACTTTGCGTACGGTCCCGAAACAGAGGTTGTTGCAGTTACCAGAACAGCGATCCTTACCAAAGAAGGCCCTACCTGGATACATGCGTCCCGAGTAAAGAACATACCTAGACCAGACCGGGAAGGAAGACCAGAAGGGGTACTAACGGGAGTAGACAACTCTGACCCCCAACAACAAAGAGAGGTACTAACGGGGGCGGACAGCCCTGACCTCCAGCAGGAAGAGGTACTAACGGGGGCAGACAGCCCCGACCTCCAACTCATCCAAAATGATGACTTCATACATGGAGAAGACGATGGTGAACCACGGATCATGCTGGGCTTGTGTTGCCCTGACTTTTATCACAGTCCTGACACTCCCCTGTAAAACTGAGGTTGACATCTCACAGAAGGGAGGGGTGATCACTTTATGGTATAACTCCTCCAACACACATGTAGCCACATATATTGTAGAATATTTTAAGTTCCATAAGCTTGCTAAGGCAGAGGCCTCCATACACCCTAGCCATAAAAAACTAGAGGATTTATCTGTAGAATTGAGAAAGAATTCAGGCATTGATAACCCCTGGAGCCAATACTTCGGTTGGTTTGAGAACTGGAAACAAGCACTTGTACAATTGGGAATCTTTATCTTGATTATTCTCATTCTTATATGTGTTATTGTGTTCTGCATCCTACCATGTTGCAGACGGCTCACAACTAAGACCATCGAGAATAATCTCATGTATGAGTCTATAGCCCCACCACATGACAACTCACCTGCAGGTTATAAACAATATCTGGCCAAATACCGTTCAGGGAAACCATCTTTGAAGAATCATATCATATGAATTTATGATTCTAAGAGGGGGTTGAAGGGTTAAAGGGTCTGTGTTCTCTACTCACTGTTATTGCTACAGAGACAAAGACGTCTCTGTGTTCCCATTGAAGGTTATAACCTTATGAAGCTACTCCCACGTCACACACTGAAACTATGTACTGACTGCTCTTTAATTTCAGCACGTACCCCTGTCCGTGTCCGGAAGCCCCTATAAGGACATAGAGCTCGTGGTGCCCTCGTGTTATTCATGCTTCCGCTGTATGATATCCTGCATGTAGTGTCGTATGTTACCTTCATTGTCCAATTAAGTTCTTGCACATATTGTATACACCCATGTGTCTTATCTATATAGTAAGCTGTAATCCCTATAATAAACCAGAGTGATTCTTAACCAACAGCTGCGTGTTTATTCTTTGTGTTAAGAGTTGCTCTCACGGGTACCTAAGAGGTCATCACATCGAGGTGGTTCAGAGATATTATCCTTACAGCGTCTAGTTCACCTTCGTGGAGAGGACCTTTCCCATAACCCCCTGGGTCCATGTCACAATCTATTTGGAATAATAAAGTGTGGCGAGTGTCCAAAGCTGCATAGAAAAGAAAAAATTACCCCAAACGAACGGAGAATGAAGAAAACATTTAGGTGTTGTAAGGGCGTAAGTTCTCTCCTGCCCTCTCGTTTTGTCACTTCCAGGTCCTGAGCACGAAGGCAAAATAGATACAACCGAAAAAATACACACACTTGGGTACTGGTCAGACTCCGTGGCAACTATTAGTTGGACTGTAGCTTCCCGTAACAAGGAATTGTTTCACCTTAAAGTGCAGAAAACAAAAGAATTGGAGAACAATGTCCCCCAAAAGGAAGCGTTATTCAACTAATTAAGGGATAATAAATGTATTCATCAATTTAAAAAGATATCTTCTGTATATAAAAAAGTAATATAATAATATATTTGGTGACAATTATTCTAATTCATATAAAATGTTAAAAAAATTGTATATTAAAATAAAACACAAGTCAATGAATACTTGATAAAGGACAATTATTATTTATTTATAGTTTCTTATATAGCACAGCGTATTCCGTTGCGCTTTACTATTGGAAACAACAGTGATAAGACAAACTGTAATAACAGAAATAGAGGTAGGAAGGCCCTGCTCGCAAGCTTACAAGCTATAGGGAGAAGAATATTGACCCTTTGTGCGCTTAATGTCAGTTAGATTCACAATAAAAAAAACCTTCACCGTGGTTCTAATGGATAATATATATACAAAATGTGATACCAAGTGGCGCAACTTTACACATTCAGTGATACAAATGGCTTACACATTATAATGTAAGGGAATCTGTATTCTTTTCTAGAACCTCAATTAACCTTCAACACTTCAAAAAGGTTTACACATATTTCTCTTTAGATGATCAACACTGGAAATGGAAAGGAACACAGAACATAGGGGGTCATTCCAAGTTGATTGCACGTAGCAACTTTTTGCTGCCCGTGCGATCAACTAGACCCCGCCTATGGGGGAGGGTTTTTTTGCATAGCAAGGCTGCGAACGCCAGGGTAAGAGTTACTTACCCTGTGCGATGAATCCAGCGTTGATGGACCCGGAATTGACGTCCGACATCCGCCCTCCAAACGCCTGGACACGCCTGCATTCGCCGCACCACTCCCAGAAAACGGTCAGTTGACACCCACAAACGCCCTCTTCCTGTCAATCTCCTTGCGATCGGCTGTGCGAATGGATTCTTCGTTAAATCCATCGCTCAGCAGTGATCCGCTTTGTAGCCGTACGATGTTCCTGCGCATTGCGGTGCATGCGCATGCACAGTAGTAACTTGTTTGCTGCACTGCGAAAAACAGCAGCGAGCGATCAACTCGTAATGACCCCCATAGGGCAATCCAGTTTGTAATGAAAATGGATTTATTTGTTATAAGTCCCACTCACATGGAGGAACAGATAAATCAGCATGTAGATATCATGTCTCCGGATACAAGCTATTCAACTTCACAGATAAACTAATCAAGCTCTCTATCCGTCAAGCACTTTTGAAAGATGAAATGATAATAGTGCGATAATGTACATTATCCGTAATTTAAATGAATTTTAATAAAACACACTCACAAACACTGATTAAAAAAGGCATATAGAATAATGAGGTGCTGAAAAACCCTCCAGTAAACAAGATTCCGCCAATCGCAAACCGAGAGTATAGTCACCACAAGTCCCGGTTACTCAGGTGTCCCCCAATTCACTTATCGCGGCATCCGGCTCCTGGATCCTTAGAACAGCACAATCAGTCCCCTGCTTTAGCGATTTCGGATAACCATCCGTCTTCTGAAGCATAGGAGAACGTGTGCTTCCTAGTTTAAATACTATTCTAATTCTCAAACACAGAACACCTATAATTGGACGCGACATCTCCGTCCTCACGGCAGCCTATTCCACGTCACACAAAGTGACATTCTTGCGTTCCAGTTATGCCGCCGGAAGACGCGTCACCGGAAGTGACATTTGCGGACCACATAGGCTTCCACCCGGAAATGTATATACCAACTTACGTATCCTCATACTGATGGTATGATATTCATTTCCTGAAGTGCGTTCCAGCTCCAAACATTTGCGTTCCACCATATAAAACCGGTCTAACAGGTTTCTTAATCACTCATTAAAAGTCCATCCATAAGACCCCCCAAAAAAGGAGATAAACAAATATAACAATAACATTTAAAAAGGGTACATCATTCATTTAAAATAGATGAGCTAAAAGAAGAGATATAAAACTATAGGAACCATTTGAGCTCGAACTCACTGTTGAGCCCAAATTGTACCAAAGTCTTTAATTTATATATCCATTTCATTTCAGTTTTTGAGAGGATAACATCAATTTCTTTATTACGTGATGTTGGGCTAATTAAATGGTTTCCCCAAAATGACTTAAAATGACACGGTTACATGCATGTTTTGATTTGAAGTGTTTAGAAACCGTATGGGTCTCCAAGCACTTTTTAACATTTTATATATATGCTCTGATAATCTAGTTTTAAGGTTTCTACTGGTCTTTCTAACATATACAGTTGTGCTCATAAGTTTACAGCAGAATTTGTGATTTTCTGTCCATTTGTCAGAGAATATGAATGATAACTCACAAACTTTTCTTTCACTCATGGTTAGTGGTTGGGTGAAGCCATTTATTGTCAAACAACTGTGTTTACTCTTTTTAAATCATAATGACAACAGAAACTACCCAAATGACCCTGATCAAAAGTTTACATACCCTGGAGATTTTGGCCTGATAACATGCACACAAGTTGACACAAATGGGTTTGAATGGCTACTAAAGGTAACCATCCTCACCTGTGATCTGTTTGCATGTAATCAGTGTGTGTGTATAAAAGGTCAATGAGTTTCTGGACTCCTGAAAGACCCTTGCATCTTTCATCTAGTGCTGCACTGACGTGTCTGGATTCTGAGTCATGGGGAAAGCAAAAGAATTGTCAAAGGATCTGCGGGAAAAGGTAATTGAACTGTATAAAACAGGAAAGGGATATAAAAAGATATCCAAGCAATTGAGAATACCAATCAGCAGTGTTCAAACTCTAACTAAGAAGTGGAAAATGAGGGATTCTGTGGAAACCAAATCACGGTCAGGTAGACCAACAAAAATTTCAGCCACAACTGCCAGGAAAATTGTTCAGGATGCAAAGAAAAATCCACAAATAATTTTAGCTGAAATACAGGACTCTGAAAAAAAAGTGGTGTGGTTGTTTCAAGATGCACAATAAGGAGTTATTTGAAGAAAAATGGGCTGCATGGTCGAGTCGCCAGAAGAATGCCATTACTACACAAATGCCACAAAGCATCCCGCTTACAATACTCCAAACAGCACAGAGACAAGCTTCAAAACTTCTGGAACAAAGTCATTTGGAGTGATGAGACCAAAATTTAACTTTTTGGCCACAACCATAAACGTTACATGTGGAGATAAGTCAACAAGGTCTATGATGAAAGGTACTCCATTCCTACTGTGAAACACGGAGGTGGATCGCTGATGTTTTGGGGATGTGTGAGCTACAAAGGCACTGGAAACTTGGCCAAAATTGATGGCAAGATGAATGCAGCATGCTATCAGAAAATACTGGAGGAAAATTTGCACTCATCAGCCCGGAAGCTGCGCATGGGACGTACTTGGACGTTCCAACATGACAATGATCCAAAACACAAGGCCAAGTCGACCTGTCATTGGCTACAGCAGAATAAAGTGAAAGTTCTGGAGTGGCCATCTCTGTATCCTGACCTCAATATCATTGAGCCACTCTGGGGAGATCTCAAACATGCAGTTCATGCAAGACAGCCCAAGAATTTACAGGCACTGGAGGCTTTTTGCCAAGAAGAATAGGCAGCTTTACCATCTGAGAAAATAAAGAGCCTCATCCACAACTACCACAAAAGACTTCAAGCTGTCATTGATGTTAAAGGGGGCAATACAAGGTATTAAGAACTGGGGTATGTAAACTTTTGATCAGGGTCATTTGGGTAGTTTCTGTTGTCATTATGATTTAAAAAGAGTAAACACAGTTGTTTGACAATAAATGGCTTCACCCAACCACTAACCATGAGTGAAAGAAAAGTTTGTGAGTTATCATTCATATTCTCTGACAAATGGCCAGAAAATCACAAATTCTGCTAGGGTATGTAAACTTATGAGCACAACTGTATTATACCACCATCACACTCCAGTGCATATATTAAATTTCTTGAGTTACAGGTGATAAACTCTTACTGGGTAAGTGGAGCCATTAATCGTAAACTCTTTCATTGTACTTACTCCTTTCGTACATTTACATATTGCATAAAGCCCACACCTATAAAAACCTTGACTCCTAATACTACTTCTTTTTGGACCTTCAATTGAGCTATGTACCAACTTATCTTTCAGGAATTTTGATCTCCTATAAATAAAACTTGTCTTGCTTGGTATTAAACTGCCCAAAATTAAGTCTTTAATAAGTACTTTTCAATTTTTTTTCACAATATGTTCAATTTCCAGCGGAAGGAAGCCTTGCCTTCCAGTGTACAATATATACACAAATATAGTGGAAAAGGGGGGAACCTGGATTGCACATCCTATTACTAAAGCTATGAAGAGGTACTATCATGCTTAGGCTTCTAATACTATGCCGGGGGAAGAGAGATGCAGATGCACACTCTTAGCACTAAGAACACTGATAGTAAAAATACTTTAAATAAACCCTCACAATTAACATGGAGTATAATTGAAGTTCTTAGCACACATTTGCGCAAATATGCGGGCCCATGTACCGAGGCCAGGTGACTTAATCACATGGGTCCCTAACATTCCTAATACTATCACATTCTATAAATTTATTCAGGACTTACCTCTAAATAGGGCCTTATCAATGTGTGATCTGAAATGCAGGAACCCAGCTAATTAAAACACCTGAGGGTGAATGGGAGGGGTGCCAATACCAGAGGAAGGTGCCTTGCCTTCCAGTGTACAATATATATACAAATATAGTGGAAAAAGGGGGGGACCCGGACTTCACATCCTATTACTAAAGATATCAAGAGGTGCTATCATGCTGAGGCTTCTAATACTATGCCGGGGGAAGAGAGATGCAGATGCACACTTAGCACTAAGAACACTGATAGTAAAAATAATTTAAATAAACCATCACAATTAACATGGAGTATAATTAAAGTTCTTAGCACACATTTGCGCAAATATGCGGGCCCATGTACCGCGGCCAGGTGACTTCATCACATGGGTCCCTAACATTCCTAATACTATCATATTATATAAATTTATTCAGGACTTACCTCTAAATAGGGCCTTATCAATGTGTGATCTGAAATGCAGGAACCCAGCTAATTAAAACACCTGAGGGTGAATGGGAGGAGTGCCAATACCAGAGGAAGGTGCCTTGCATTCCAGTGTACAATATATATACAAATATAGTGGAAAAAGGGGGGGGACCTGGACTTCACATCCTATTACTAAAGATATCAAGAGGTGCTATCATGCTGAGGCTTCTAATACTATGCCGGGGGAAGAGAGATGCAGATGCACACTCTTAGCACTAAGAACACTGATAATAAAAATAATACACAAGATTTGTTCGTACAGCTCTGCTACACATGCGTTCGCACACTTGCAAAGCTAAAATACACTTCCCTGTGGGCGGCAAGCGATCATGTCTGAATTAGGCCCTGTGTTCTGTGTTCCTTTCCATTTCCAGTGTTGATCATCTAAAGAGAAATGTGTGACAACCTTTTTGAAGTGTTGAAGGTTAATTGAAGTTCTAGAAAAGAATACAGATTCTCTTACATCTATAATGTGTAAGCCATTTGTATCACTGAATGTGTAAAGTTGCGCCACTTGGTATCACATTTTGTATATCTATAGGGAATTAGGAAAGATACACAATGATAGGCACTATCTATAGGATAGCGGTCCCACCAGATTGCAAAGACAGTCCTGATGGGATGTAATTAGATATGAATGCTTCTGAAGGTCATGTGGGCGGTTCAGGAATTTGATTGGCTTGTCTGAAGAGGTGAGTTTTCAGGAAACGCTTGAAAGATTGGAGGCTAGAGGAGAGTCTTATCGTGCATGGGAGGCATTCCACAGAGTGGGTGCT
This sequence comes from Pseudophryne corroboree, assembly GCF_028390025.1. Taxonomy (NCBI): domain Eukaryota; kingdom Metazoa; phylum Chordata; class Amphibia; order Anura; family Myobatrachidae; genus Pseudophryne; species Pseudophryne corroboree. The sequence continues at coordinate 254,767,990 of NC_086448.1, read as the reverse complement.
GCCCGGAGAAAGTCCTGCAATTGTGAATGGGAGCGAGTGATCCGTGCAGATGTGAGACGCTGATTATGTGCAGAGCGGAGAGGTCGAGTTGGGAGATATATTGAGATAAGCGAAGAGATATATGTTGGTGTAGTTTGGTTAATAGCTTTATATGTGAGTAGAAGTATTTTAAATTGAATACGGTAGAATATGGGAAACCAATGGAGAGACTGGCAGAGTGGATCCGCAGACGAATAATGTCTTGCTAAGAAGATTAGCCTTGCAGCTGCATGCAAAATGGATTGTAGTGGCAAAAGTCTTTTCTTGGGAAGACCAGTAAGGAGACTATTGCAATAACCAATGCGGGAGATAATGAGTGCATGGATTAGAGTTTTTGCAGTGTCTTGTGTAAGATACAGTTGTATTTTGGATTTGTTTTTTAGATGCATGTAACATGATTTAGAGACAGATTGAATGTGTGGCACAAATGATAGTTCAGAGTCAAGGATGACACCTAGGCAGTGAGCTTGTGAGGTAAGGTAGATTGTCAAGTTGTCAACCGTTATGGAGATATCATGTTGGTAACTACTTTTGGCTGGTGGGAATATAATTAATTCTGTTTTGGAAATGTTGAGTTTGAGGCGGTGAGATGACATCCAAGATGAAATGGCAGACAGGCATTCAGTGACACAGACCAATACAGATGGTGATAAATCAGGGGAGGATAGATAGATTTGAGTATCATCAGTGTACAAATTATACTGAAATCAGAAGGAGCTGATTAGTTTACCAAGAGATATGGTATAGATTGAGAAAAGCAGAGGACCTAAGACTGAGCCTTGTGGTACTCCAACTGATAGAGGTAGTGAAGAGAAGGTGGAATCAGAGAAGTGAACACTGAAAGAGCGATTAGATATGTAGGATGAGAACCAAGAAAGGGCTGTGTCCTGAATACCTAGGGATTGTAGTGTTTGTATGAGAAGAGCGTGGGCAACAGTGTCAAAAGCAGCAGAGAGATCAAGAAGAATAAGAAGTGAGTAATGGCTTTTAGATTCGGCAGTGACTAGATCATTCACTACTTTAGTCAGTGCTGCCTCTGTGGAGTTCTGGGAACGAAAGCCTGACTGAAGTGGGTCTAATAAGTTGTGGGAGTTAAGAAAGTGTGTGAGGCGAATGTAGGCGAGTCTCTCAAGTAACAATAAGAAAGTGTGTGAGTCGAGTCTCTCGAGGACAATGAGACTTAATAATTAGTACATGCATAAACCTGGATATACAGTATGGAGCTTTCCTTTCCAGGTAAAGAAACTGATTTGTCCTTTTTCATAATGGTCAATAGTTGTCATGCAGTTAATGAGAAATGGCCAGTATTTCCTCCACTTTGTCAGTATAGTTGTAATCTAGTTAATATCCATATAGGGGCGGATCTAAACTTTGCCTTTAGGGGGGCAATCTAATTATCCTGACTCCTCCCCTTTTCTGTCCTGGCACCTGCTCTTCGTGGTCCCTTTTTTTTTTTTTTTAGTTTGGTGGTCCAATCATTTTTTTTAATTCTTTATATTGCTTATTCTTTTTTTCACATAAAGTATAAGAAGCTAATATACATATGGTTATGTATCATGTACCTCCCGCCCCATATTGCATGCATACCGACATTTATTAATGCCGTATTCATGATTACTTACACACACGCGCGCGCACACACACACACACACACACACACACACACACACACACACACACACACACACACACACACACACACACACCAGCTCTTCCGATAAGACCTGCCCCATGCAAAGTTATGAATTCTAGGTCTATGACCATTGGCCAGCACATGTGGGTGGAACGAGGGATCCAAAGGATCCCACTCTGGGGATTTCTGTGGTAAGAAGCCCATGTGTTTCTATGGGCATCGACATCTATAATGCGGTCAAACCTCAGAAAACTCCCATTTCCGTAGATTTGACAGCATTTTAGCATTAGTACATCGCACCCTGTAAGAGATGAGAGGGTCCGCATGCATGCTGTGTGCAGACCCCCTCATCTCTACTAGCACAGCAGACTTCTTTGCATGCTGCAACTAAACCTCCTCTGCATGCTGCTCATGCTAAATTATCTCAGCTGCTGCACCTGAAGTGAACTTTATAAGTATTGTGGATCCTGCTAAACCAACAGCACAATCAAGAACTCCATGGCTGAACTTTCTCTGAACACTGGAATTGTTCTGGCTGTAGGTAACCTAGAAGGATAAGGCATGTGATAAGGAGTTAACATGTCACACTCACAGACTCCCAAGCACATGGAGAGTGGAGGCAGCATAGCACATTCCAGGAAGCTGTGGCAGACAGTACTGTTGCTTCAGTACTTTTGTACACGTGCAGCAGGGATCCGTGACCGGTCAGTCGGAGCTGGAGAGCAAGTGAGAAGAGCTGGGTGGCTCAGCCCTTGGTGCATTTGTCTCTGTCAGGAACAGTCCATTATAGAGGCACCACCAGGGGTAAGAGATCGACCATACAATATGCTCTCTCTATGGAGTCTTCCCCTCCCAGTACTGTAGTATCGGCCAGGGCCGGTGCTAGGGTGTTCGGCGCCCCCCTGCAAACTATAAATTTGCGCCCTCCCATATTCCTTTGGCGCGCGCCGGGAAAAGGGGTGTGGTCTCACAAGTAAGGGGCATGGCCACACAGTAGTACCCCCATTTAAAATTACGCCACAATGTAGCACAATCTTATTAATCTTATACGTAATGCCTTACCCGTAGTAGTAGCGTCCATATACGTAATACCCCCCAATAGTAGTGGCGTCCTTATACGTAGTGCACCCCCAGTAGTATTAGCGTCCTTACACGTAATGGCCCCCCCAGTAGTAGCGTTGTTACACGTAATGCCCCCCTGTAGTAATAGCGTCCTTATACGTAATGCCCCCCCAGTAGTAGCGTTGTTACACGTAATGCCCCCCTGTAGTAATAGCGTCCTTATACGTAATGCCCCCCCAGTAGTAGCGTTGTTACACGTAATGCCCCCCTGTAGTAATAGCGTCCTTATACGTAATGCCCCACCCGTAGTAGTAGCGTCCTTATACGTAATACCCCCCAATAGTAGTGGCGTCCTTATACGTAGTGCACCCCCAGTAGTAGCGTCCTTACACGTAATGGCCCCCCCAGTAGTAGCGTTGTTACACGTAATGCCCCCCTGTAGTAATAGCGTCCTTATACGTAATGGCCCCCCCAGTAGTAGCGTTGTTACACGTAATGCCCCCCTGTAGTAATAGCGTCCTTATACGTAATGCCCCACCCGTAGTAGTAGCGTCCTTATACGTAATACCCCCCAATAGTAGTGGCGTCCTTATACGTAGTGCACCCCCAGTAGTATTAGCGTCCTTACACGTAATGGCCCCCCCAGTAGTAGCGTTGTTACACGTAATGCCCCCCTGTAGTAATAGCGTCCTTACACGTAATGGCCCCCCCAGTAGTAGCGTTGTTACACGTAATGCCCCCCTGTAGTAATAGCGTCCTTATACGTAATGCCCCCCCAGTAGTAGCGTTGTTACACGTAATGCCCCCCTGTAGTAATAGCGTCCTTATACGTAATGCCCCCCCAGTAGTGGCGTCCATAGAGCGCGCGCACAGACATACCTCACACACACACACACACACACACACACACAATTCACACATATATACACACACATACACACCCACCACACACACACACACACTTCTCTCTCACCCTCCACTTACCTAATCCAGTCTCCCTATGTACAGCAGCCAGGTCTGTGTAGCTCCGCCCCCTTGTGGCCCGTTTAGCCACGCCCCCTACCGTCCCATGTAGCTCCGCCCCCTTCTGTCCCGTACTCCGCGCTCTCACAGTCACAGTGTCACACAGATGAGATGAGGTGAGGGAGGAGGCGTATCATGCTGCAGGTGCCCGCTGCCAGTGCCTGTCATACAGTGACAGACACAGCAGTGGCAGCAGCAGCAGGGGGGACAGGACGGCGCAGCAGGGAAGGGATGCAGAGCAGTGGAAGCGCCTATCCGTCCCAGCGCCTCCCTGCACTGCATCCCTTCGCTGAGCGGGTAGCGCCGGGCCTGGTATCGGCGGAACCCCTGTGTCTCCCGGAGGAGGGCTGTGTTTCTTCTGTGCTGCCGGGTGGTTCAGGCTGACTGTGCGTGTGGCCAGACACACCGATCAGTAAGTGGGCATGGCTTTGATTGTTTTACTGGGGGCGATCGCCCTGTTCGCCCCCTGCTAAATCCGCCAATGCATCCATATGCAGGTCTCCCAAGTCTCTCCACATTATAGGGGGCAATCCAGGGGTTAAAGTGGGGAGAAAATTAGTTCCATCACCTGTAATGGCCCTGCACAGTAATTCCAATCATGTGGGCAGTGCTACTATCATTGACGCGCTGCATCCGCATCCCCCTTCCTTATGTCTTGGTGGCTCCATTGTCCTCCTCCATCTGCGGTCCGCCGCTCCTGGTACTCACACATGCTCTGTCTATCAGGTGGCGTTCGTCCCCTCATAAGGTCCAAGCAGCTTCCTTTTCCGGCATGGCACGTGTTTTTTTTTCAGTGTTTTCTTTGCAGGGGGATTGCATGCACCACAATGCTGTGGCAGCCACTTAATTGACCATGACATGGCTTGCTAGAACCTTTAGTTTTCCAACCAATAAAATAATACATATTTATTCTACTTGAAGGAATAAAAATACAAGTACCTAATAGATTGATATAAATCCCATTTCATATCGGAATGGGCATATTAACAAATTTTATGTTGTATCAATGTATATTCTGTATGGAAGATGTTATTTTAAAACTGTATTGCAAATTGAGATTCCGTTATTAGCAGGCCAAGTGACTGAACCTGCTAGATTGTAAATTAACTGTTTGTTTACTGTACACATCAGGGGGCCACGTGTGAGGTACAACTTTGTAGCTTGTACAGACTTTGCATCTGCCTATGTGATAGAAAATTCTCACGGCATGTGGCTAGGCTACTCTCCTTCCTGATTAAGGGCCTGATTCAGGTGTGTTAGCAAAGCAAAAAAGCACACAACTGGGCAAAACCACGTTGCAGGTGGAGCAGATATAACATATACCTAGAGATTTAGATTTGGTTGGATTATATTTTTTCTGTGCAGGGTAAATACTGACTGATTTTGCATGTATTCCACAAATGTTATTACTTTGCAAATTAGATTTCATTTTGAACACACCCCACCCAAATCTAAATCTCTCTGTACATGTTACATCTTCCCCACCTGTAGTGCAGCATGGGTTTGCCCAGTTGTGTGCTTTTTTGCTTTGCTAACAAACCTGAATAAGGCCCTACCTAACAGGATCTACACACTGGTCGATCTCACTGAAAGATATGAACGATCTCGTTCATTAATGAACGAGATATTGTTCATAACTTTCAGTGTGGAGGCACAGGCGATGAACGATGCGTGGCCCCGCGCTCGTTCATCGCTGGTGCCCCGTCGGCTGTGCATGCAGGCCAATATGGACGATCTCGTCCATATTTGCCTGCACTTCTATGGAGCCGGGTGACAGGGGGAGCGAAGAAACTTCACTCCCCCCGTCACTGCCCCCCAGCCGCCGGGTCGCCCGTTGGCCGTATCCGCCGTCAGGCAGCTCGGCGGCAGGTCTTTAAATGTGTAGGGCCCTTAAGTCTATAAAACTTCTAAGTATATTGGCTAATCACAGGTCTTAGGCTTCAAACAGAATGAAGCAAGTAATTAAATGACCCTGGTCTAGGTTAAGAGCACACAAAAGACATATAGGCCACTAACAATTAATTCTGGTATTGAAAGGGTTAACTCCCAAGGGTGGGTGGGTGTTAGTCAAGAAACAGTTTTGCTGTAATTATAAAAAAATGTCTGTCTTTTCTGAAAAGGTGATATGTGAACTATGTTTTTTATTCTTTTTATTTTCTTTGAAATTGTCTAATCTGTGTGAACTAGTCTTTGTAATTCGTTTTTCTAGCTATAAGCTTTAAAATTATTCTTAAATTAAAACTTAATTTCTAGTTCTGACATTCTGCGTCCTTAGACCTATGGCCTTGAGAAGCACATGCTACTGATTTTTAAAGCATATATACTGTGAGTGGAACCGAAGGGCCGTTGTGGGAGGAGTTTACGCCTGGAATCCCCTTGTTTTATTGTTAGGATAATCTGCAAAAACACCAACGTCTTGACCACCAAACTTGGAAGGAGTTCTGAGTATGGGTGCGGGAGCTACTTTATATATATTAAGGAAGTGCATCCTGGATCATACTTGCCTACCTGACCCTCTCCATGAGGGAGAAAATGCTCTGTTCCTGGATTTTCCTGGTAATGTATGATTGCCATCACCTGTGGTGAGCTAGGTAATTGATAAGAAAGGTGTTTCACCACAGGTGATGGCAATCATACATTACCAGGAAAGTCCAGGAACAGAGCACAAGGAGCAAGAGGGGATATCAGGGGGCATGTGGCTGGATTGAAGGAACAGAGGGGGCTGGAGGTGACACATTTTACTAGCTCACACTGATATCTCGTATTATTATCATTATTATTGTATAGAGTAGAGGGGACCGCACAGTGAAATATGAGGGGGAATAACACAGCTCCCAGATCACACTGATACAGGCTTGCCTACCCTCCTGCATTCAGCAGGAGGCTCACGATATTTCAATGAGCCTCCCGCTGCCCTGCACACATTGCCAGCCCTCCCGGTTTTTAAGAGCTCCTACCTGAAAATCCGGACTGCGCATGCGCGAGTCTGGCAATGCGGGGTGGGCTGCAAGGTAAAGTCATGGCCGGCCACTGCACCGCGGGGTTGTGGGTAGCGGCGGCCGTCTTGTGCAGTATGGAGACGAGCAGTCTGAGCGGCAGCAGTGTCGGGGACTAATGAGAGCAGAGCAGCTGCCTATTCACGGAAGCACATACTGTAGCCCGGCAGCCAGGGCTCTGCATCGTTGTGGCTGGCCCCGCCCATCACACCCACCCACTGCATGTAACAGGCCAGCTTTCCTCTTCCTGGTTCCTGCATGTGCCTGGCCTGATCTGCCTTCCCCCACCTCACTGTCCGTGGGCCGGCTCCATGCTCTTCACAGTAGGCAGCAACAAAAGTCAGGTGGGTGCTGTCTGTACTGGGGGTTATATGGGGGATGGGGGGCTGTGTATCGTGTAGAGTGCTACTGGGTGTAATATGAGGGAGGGGGATGTGTAAAATGTAGTGTAATGTGCTACTGGGTGTAAGATGGAGGGCTGTGTATAGTGTAGAGTGCTACTGGGTGTAATATGGGATCTGTGTATAATGTAATCTGCTGAGTGTGTAATATGGGGGGGCTGTGTGTAATGTAATCTGCTACTGATTGTGTAATATGGGGGGGCTGTGTATAATGTAATCTGCTACTGGGTGTGTAATATGGGATCTGTGTATAATGTAATCTGCTACTGGGTGTGTAATATTGGATCTGTGTATAATGTAATCTGCTGAGTGTGTAATATGGGGGGGCTGTGTATAATGTAATCTGCTACTGATTGTGTAATATGGGGGGCTGTGTATAATGTAATCTGCTACTGGGTGTGTAATATGGGATCTGTGTATAATGTAATCTGCTACTGGGTGTGTAATATTGGATCTGTGTATAATGTAATCTGCTGAGTGTGTAATATGGGGGGGCTGTGTATAATGTAATCTGCTACTGATTGTGTAATATGGGGGGCTGTGTATAATGTAATCTGCTACTGGGTGTGTAATATGGGATCTGTGTATAATGTAATCTGCTACTGGGTGTGTAATATTGGATCTGTGTATAATGTAAACTGCTACTGAGTGTGTAACATGGGGGGGGGGGCTGTGTATAATGTAATTTGCTACTGGGTGTGTAATATGGGATCTGTGTATAATGTAATTTGCTACTGGGTGTGTAATATGGGATCTGTGTATAATGTAATCTGCTACTGGGTGTTATATGGGGGGCGGTGTATAATGTAATCTGCTACTGGGTGTAATATTTGGGGTGCTGTGTATAATGTAATCTGCTACTGGGTGTAATATGGGGGGCTGTGTATAATGTAATCTGCTACTGGGTGTAATATTTGGGGTGCTGTGTATAATATAATCTGCTCCTGGGTGTAATATTTGGGGTGCTGTGTATAATGTAATCTGCTCCTGGGTGTAATATGGGGGGCTGTGTATAATGTAATCTGCTACTGGGTGCAATATGGGGGTGCTAATGTAATCTGCTACTGGGTGTAATATGGGGGTTCTGTGTATAATGTAATCTGCTACTGGGTGTAATATGGGGGGGCTGTGTATAATGTAATCTGCTACTGGGTGTAAAATGGGATCTGTGTCTAATGTAATCTGCTACTGGGTGTAATATGGGGGGGCTGTGTATAATGTAATCTGCTACTGGGTGAAATATGGGGGAGGGGGCTGTATATATTGTAATTTATTATGGTGCTGTGTGCAAGGGCGTAACTAGGGTGGAGCAGACGATGCCTTGCACACTGCACACTTTTCATGCTGATCGTCTGCACTTACCCTTATTGTCCAGCTCTGTCTGCATAGTTGTTGACAGTTGCAGCGCTGCCTCCTGTGTATATTAGTGTCAACCCTCGTGTGCTGCGTGGGGCAGCTGGAGTCATGGAGCGGTGGGTCCCGGAGCTGCTCACAGAAGAGGGTGAGAAGTGGAGCTGCGGGTTTCCATTGGTGTAAATGACACACAAACACACACACACACACACACACACTTTTTTCCTCAGGTGTAGCGGCTCTACCTGGCGTAATGTGTATAAGGTTCTACCTGGCATTATGTGTGTAAGGGGCTCTACCTGGTGTAATGGTGTAATGTGTATAAGAGGCTACCTGGAGTAATGTGTATAAGGTTCTACGTGGTGTTATGTGTGTAAGGGGCTCTACCTGGTGTAATGTGTATAAGAGGCTACCTGGCATAATGTGTATAAGGTTCTACGTGGTGTTATGTGTGTAAGGGGCTCTACCTGGTGTAATGTGTATAAGGGGTACTACTGTGTAGGGTAATTTGACAAATGTACACTACTGTGCAGGGTAATGTAATGTGAATTCTGTGGCCACGTCACTTCCCCATGAAGCAAAGTATATGTTTGGTGCGCACTGTCCCTATTTTTAAATATACGGGGGGTTGGCACACAAATTCTTTTTTTAATATAGAGTAATATAATCTATTCTGGTGCTGTGTGTACTGGGTGTAATATGTATGTGTGTATGTATATATCACACAATCGCACACCAGTGTTTATACTGTAGGTTTTCCTCTTCTCACAAATGTACATGTACACCTATTATTACTCAAGTGTACCTATATTATTACTCTCTTTTACATTTTTCGCCGCTTTTAGTACTATAGTTTTCATTTGCCATTGCAGGATACACCCCTGAATGGCAATAAATACGCCCACAGATGGGCCTAGACATGCCCTTTGGGCGGAGCATGACACACCCTATCAACAGAAAGCGAGGCGTATTCTGCCTCCATCTGGAATCTCCATGAAACTAGTTTTCAAAAGTAGGCAAGTATGCACTGATATGTGGTATTATTATATAGAGAAGAGAGGATCACACAGTGATATATGAGGGAAAATAACACAGCTCCCACCTCACACTGATATGTGGTATTATTAATATATAGAGGAGACGGGACCACACAATGATATATGAAAGCATAAAGCACAAATGCTTAAAAAATGAAGGCGCAGGAAATGTTAAAATTGGAAAATGAATAGAATGATAGGATATAACATATTGTTACTCCACTGAATGGGACCTTCAACTTTCTGCTAGGTTTCTAGTGGGGTGGGCAGTAAGTGTGACCCTCCAGCTGCTACACATACAGTACCAGCAAGCCCTACCACAGTTTTGCTATCAGGGCAGGCTGGAATGTGTACTTCAACAACACCTGCAGGGCTGCATTTTGCCCACCCCTCTAAGCGTGTTAGAGGGGTGGGCAGTATGCAGTCATCACATTTAAACATGCTTGTGTTTTTATTTGTTTATTTCAGTATAGTTCCACTACAGGTTGAGTTCTCCATCGTAATTTGGGGCTAATTCAGACTGAATCGCTGCAGCAGCAGCGATCGCAGTCTGAATCTTTTTGTGGAGTGCGCTCACGCAGTGGGCGCGCTGCGCGTGCGCAGCAGCTGCACTGCGCGTTCGCACTCGGGAGCCCAGTGAAATGCTAAAAGCATCTCTGGGCTGCGATTGCCTCTGTCTGATTGACAGGCAGAGGCGGGAGGGTGCATACCAACGGCATTAGAACGCTGTTGGCGGGGTGCGGTCTGGACCGTTGGGGGGGGGGGGGGGCGCGGCGGCTGCGTGATGTTACATGCAGCCGCTGCGACCTGGGACACGTCGAGTAGCTGCCTGCCAGTGCACAGCAGCTGTGCTGGAAGGCAGCTTCTCGCCAGGTACAAAAGCACCACCACCGTGCGATGCTTTTGTACATGTGCGGGGAGGTAGGGCCTGACATGCGGGGAGGACTAGCCCTGTGCTGGGCGTCTCCCCGTATGTCAGAGTAAATGATCATAGATGTGCTAAATTAGCACATCTACGATCAGATCTGAATGACCCCCTTTATGGTTTCTCAGTAGTAAATGAAACAGCAGTCGTTGCACTGCATCCATTTATTTCAGAATTTTAGCTGCTCTTGTTAGTAACACAAACTTTTGACTGTTTAAAGATACTGGCTTTGTGTAAGAAAACATTTCTTTTAAAGAAAAATGCCTTTACAGTACATATGTTGATTTGTTTTCCTAGACAAATTATATAAACGAATAACACATAGACATGTATTTGTGCAAATGACAGCTCCTGTTCTAAATATTAGGTGTTAATTATATGGCATTCCTGTTACTGGTTTTTAGATTTACTAATTGTGTTATAGCTGTATTGATGGAATAATTATTTATTAGTCACAAATAACTGCTATGGTAAATTAAAGCTTTGATCGATAAATGTACTTTTTATTTAGTTGCTGGATAAGTTATATACAGCATAGCATGATCATGTTGAATTAGTGTTTTACTGGCCAGAAAAAAATAAAAAGCTCTAAACATACTGCTTTACCAGCATCTTTACAGTTGTACTATCGACAGTGTTAAAATGTTTTAAGCTGTATTTGAACTGTGAGCTTGATTCAAAGATGTACGTTTGGGGGCCTGAATGGGTGCTGAAGGGGAATGAAAATGGAGAGGGTTGTCAAACCCATTTTCGGGGCATGCTGTCTCCGTACACAGCAGTGGATCACAGGAGCCTGCAGTGAGCATCTTTTCCACAAAAACACAGCCGCTGTGCTATTGCGTCCATCTCTGAATCATACTGCTGCTGATTTCCTGCTTATGTATCCCGCTGTACACGGGGCAACCACCTATAAGTGATCGATTCCCCTAGAATCAGTGACTGAAAAATCACTTCATAGTAATCATTGCCAAATTATTTCTGGGAAAAAAATGTTATTTACTTTTATCTAAAACTAGAATATGGACTTAAAAACAATTGTGCTTTATGGCGCTGATTCAGAGTGACACAATATGGGTGTGATGTGACAAAAACAACAACACCCAGATGCTAAGCGTATGGCTTCACATCGGCAGCATACTGTATGTGTCTGGTTTATGCCAGGCATGTGTAACAATGTAATAGTCTTGTGTGCGGAATAAAAAGAAAACTGTTTACTAAATATACATATACTGTAATATATGCACCTATCAGCATTTGCGGTGTATTCACAATCAGCTAATAACAAGTGGGTCACTAGTGCTGATGACCACCATCAGGATCAGTGTAGTTACTCTGGATTATGACCACAAACAGTATGTGTTTAAAACACCACCCGTCGGGATCCCATCGGTCACAATACCGACGCCATAATCCCGACAGGGGTACAATCCCACCATCGGAATACCGGCAAAGTAGGTGATTCTCCCTCTGTGGGTGTCCATGACACCCACAGAGGGATAATAAAATAAGAATTTACTTACCGATAATTCTATTTCTCGTAGTCCGTAGTGGATGCTGGGGACTCCGTCAGGACCATGGGGATAGCGGCTCCGCAGGAGACAGGGCACAAAAGCAAGCTTTTAGGATCACATGGTGTGTACTGGCTCCTCCCCCTATGACCCTCCTCCAAGCCTCAGTTAGGTACTGTGCCCGGACGAGCGTACACAATAAGGAAGGATCTTGAATCCCGGGTAAGACTCATACCAGCCACACCAATCACACCGTACAACTTGTGATCTGAACCCAGTTAACAGTATGATAACAAAGAAGTAGCCTCTTAAAAAAGATGGCTCACAACAATAATAACCCGATTTTTGTAACAATAACTATGTACAAGTAATGCAGACAATCCGCACTTGGGATGGGCGCCCAGCATCCACTACGGACTACGAGAAATAGAATTATCGGTAAGTAAATTCTTATTTTCTCTAACGTCCTAGTGGATGCTGGGGACTCCGTCAGGACCATGGGGATTATACCAAAGCTCCCAAACGGGCGGGAGAGTGCGGATGACTCTGCAGCACCGAATGAGAGAACTCCAAGTCCTCTTTAGCCAGAGTATCAAATTTGTAAAATTTTACAAACGTGTTCTCCCCTGACCACGTAGCTGCTCGGCAAAGTTGTAATGCCGAGACCCCTCGGGCAGCCGCCCAAGATGAGCCCACCTTCCTTGTGGAGTGGGCTTTTACAGTTTTAGGCTGTGGCAGGCCTGCCACAGAATGTGCAAGTTGAATTGTGCTACAGATCCAACGAGCAATCGTCTGCTTAGACGCAGGAGCACCCATCTTGTTGGGTGCATACAAGATAAACAACGAGTCAGATTTTCTGACTCCAGCTGTCCTTGAAATATATATTTTCAATGCTCTGACAACGTCCAGTAACTTGGAGTCCTCCAAGTCGCTAGTAGCCGCAGGCACCACAATAGGCTGGTTCAAGTGAAAAGACGAAACCACCTTAGGGAGAAAATGAGGACGTGTCCGCAGTTCTGCCCTGTCCGAATGGAAAATTAGATATGGGCTTTTGTACGATAAAGCCGCCAACTCTGAAACTCTCCTGGCTGAAGCCAGGGCCAATAGCATGGTTACTTTCCATGTAAGATACTTCAAATCTACCGATTTGAGAGGCTCAAACCAATGAGATTTGAGAAATTCCAAAACTACGTTTAGATCCCACGGTGCCACTGGAGGCACAATTGGGGGTTGTATATGTAGTACACCCTTGACAAAAGTTTGTACTTCAGGCACTGAAGTCAATTCTTTCTGGAAGAAGATTGATAAGGCCGAAATTTGAACTTTAATAGACCCCAATTTGAGGCCCATAGACAATCCTGCCTGCAGGAAATGTAGGAATCGACCCAATTGAAATTCTTCCGTTGGGGCCTTCTTGGCCTCACACCACGCAACATATTTTCTCCAAATGCGGTGATAATGTTGTGCGGTCACTTCCTTCCTAGCTTTAATCAAGGTAGGAATAACTTCCTCTGGAATGCCCTTTTCTTTTAGAATCCGGCGTTCAACCGCCATGCCGTCAAACGCAGTCGCGGTAAGTCTTGGAACATACAAGGTCCCTGCTGAAGCAGATCCCTTCTTAGAGGTAGAGGCCACGGATCTTCCGTGAGCATCTCTTGAAGTTCCGGATACCAAGTTCTTCTTGGCCAATCCGGAGCCACTAGTATTGTTCTTACTCCCCTTTTCTGTATAATTCTCAGTACCTTTGGTATGAGAGGCAGAGGAGGAAACACATACACTGACTGGTACACCCACGGTGTTACCAGAGCGTCCACAGCTATTGCCTGAGGGTCTCTTGACCTGGCGCAATATCTGTCCAGTTTTTTGTTGAGGCGAGACGCCATCATGTCCACCTTTGGTTTTTCCCAATGGTTCACAATCATGTGGAAAACTTCCGGATGAAGTCCCCACTCTCCCGGGTGAAGGTCGTGTCTGCTGAGGAAGTCTGCTTCCCAGTTGTCCACTCCCGGGATGAACACTGCTGACAGTGCTATGACATGATTTTCCGCCCAGCGAAGAATCCTTGCAGCTTCTGTCATTGCTCTTCTGCTTCTCGTGCCGCCTTGTCTGTTTACGTGGGCGACTGCCGTGATGTTGTCCGACTGGATCAACACCGGCTGACCCTGAAGCAGCGGTTTCGCCAAGCTTAGAGCATTGTAGATTGCTCTTAGCTCTAGTATATTTATGTGAAGAGACGTCTCCAGGTTTGACCATACACCCTGGAAGTTTCTTCCCTGTGTGACTGCTCCCCAGCCCCGTAGGCTGGCATCCGTAGTCACCAGGACCCAGTCCTGTATGCCGAACCTGCGGCCCTCTAACAGATGGGCACTCTGCAACCACCACAGGAGAGACAACCTTGTCCTTGGTGACAGTGTTATCCGCTGATGCATGTGCAGATGCGATCCGGACCATTTGTCCAGCAGATCCCACTGAAATATTCGTGCATGGAATCTGCCGAATGGAATTGCTTCGTAAGAAGCCACCATCTTTCCCAGGACTCTTGTGCATTGATGTACTGACACATTTCCTGGTTTTAGGAGGTTCCTGACAAGTTCGGATAACTCCCTTGCTTTCTCCTCCGGGAGAAACACCTTTTTCTGAACCGTGTCCAGAATCATTCCCAGGAACAGCAGACGTGTTGTCGGGGACAATTGAGATTTTGGAAGATTCAGAATCCACCCGTGTTGTTGAAGCACTACTTGGGTTAGTGCTACACCGACTTCCAGCTGTTCTCTGGACTTTGCCCTTATCAGGAGATCGTCCAAGTAAGGGATAATTAATACGCCTTTTCTTCGTAGAAGAACCATCATTTCGGTCATTACCTTGGTAAAGACCCGAGGTGCCGTGGACAACCCAAACGGCAGCGTTTGAAACTGATAATGACAGTCTTGTATCACGAACCTGAGATACCCTTGGTGTGAGGGGTAAATTGGGACATGCAGATAAGCATCTTTAATGTCCAGGGACACCATGAAGTCCCCTTCTTCCAGATTCGCTATCACTGCTCTTAGTGACTCCATCTTGAACTTGAATTTCTGTATGTACAGGTTCAAGGATTTCAGATTTAGAATAGGTCTTACCGAACCGTCCGGCTTCGGTACCACAAATAGTGTGGAATAATACCCCTTTCCCTGTTGTAGGAGGGGTACCTTGACTATCACCTGCTGAGAATACAGCTTGTGAATGGCTTCCAATACCGTCGCCCTTTCTGAGGGAGACGTTGGTAAAGCAGACTTTAGGAAACGGCGAGGGGGAGATCTTTCGAATTCCAACATGTAACCCTGAGATACTATCTGCAGGATCCACGGGTCCACCTGTGAGCGAGCCCACTGATTGCTGAAAATCTTTAGTCGACCCCCCACCGCTCCTGAGTCCGCTTCTAAAGCCCCAGCGTCATGCTGATGGCTTTGTAGAACCCGGGGCGGGCTTCTGGTCCTGGGCAGGGGCTGCTTGCTGCCCTCTCTTACCCTTTCCTCTGCCTCGTGGCAGATAAGACTGTCCTTTTGCCCGCTTGTTTTTATAGGAGCGAAAGGACTGCGGCTGAAAAGACGGTGTCTTTTTCTGTTGGGAGGGGGTCTGAGGTAAAAAAGTGGATTTGCCGGCAGTTGCCGTGGCCACCAGATCCGATAGACCAACCCCAAATAATTCCTCTCCTTTATATGGCAATACTTCCATATGCCTTTTGGAATCCGCATCACCTGACCACTGTCGCGTCCATAAACTTCTTCTGGCAGATATGGACATCGCACTTACTCTCGATGCCAGAGTGCAAACATCCCTCTGAGCATCTCGCATATAAAGAAACGCATCCTTTAATTGCTCTAGAGTCAATAAAATACTGTCCCTATCCAGGGTATCAATATTTTCAGTCAGGGAATCCAACCACACTACCCCAGCACTGCACATCCAGGCTGAGGCTATTGCTGGTCGGAGTATAACACCAGTATGCGTGTATATACTCTTCAGGGTAGTTTCCAGCCTCCTATCTGCTGGATCCTTGAGGGCGGCCGTATCTGGAGACGGCAACGCCACTTGTTTTGATAAACGTGTGAGCGCTTTATCCACCCTAGGGGGTGTTTCCCAGCGCGCCCTAACCTCTGGTGGGAAAGGGTATAATGCCAATAACTTCTTAGAAATTAGCAGTTTTCTATCTGGGTTAACCCACGCTTCATCACACACGTCATTCAATTCTTCTGATTCTGGAAAAGCTACAGGTAGTTTTTTCACCCCCCACATAATACCCCTTTTTGAGGTACCTGCAGTATCAGAGATCTGCAAAGCCTCCTTCATTGCCGTGATCATATAACGTGTGGCCCTATTGGAAAATACGTTTGTTTCTTCACCGTCGACACTAGATTCATCTGTGTCGGTACCTGTGTCGACTGACTGAGGTAAGGGACGTTTTACAGCCCCTGACGGTGTCTGAGACGCCTGAGCAGGTACTAACTGGTTTTCCGGCCGTCTCATTTCGTCAACTGACTTTTGTAATGTACTAACATTATCACGTAATTCCATAATTAAAGCCATCCATTCCGGTGTCGACTCCCTAGGGGGTGACATCACCATTACCGGCAATTGCTCCGCCTCCACACCAACATCGTCCTCATACATGTCGACACACACGTACCGACACACAGCAGACACACAGGGAATGCTCTTATCGAAGACAGGACCCCACTAGCCCTTTGGGGAGACAGAGGGAGAGTTTGCCAGCACACACCAAAAGCGCTATAAAATGTATATAAACAACCCTAAAAGGTGTTGTTTTTGTTATATGCGCTTTAAATATATAAATATCGCCAAAATATGCCCCCCTTCTCTTTGTTACCCTGTTTCTGTAGTGCAGTGCAGGGGAGAGTCCTGGGAGCCTTCCTCACAGCGGAGCTGAGCAGGAAAATGGCGCTGTGTGCTGAGGAGAATAAGCCCCGCCCCCTTTTCGGCGGGCTTTTCTCCCGGGTTTTGAGATATCTGGCCTGGGTTAAATACATACATATAGCCTCAATGGCTATATGTGATGTATTCTTTGCCATCAAAGGTATTAAATATTGCTGCCCAGGGCGCCCCCAGCAGCACCCTGCACCCTCCGTGACCGTTCAGTGTGAAGTGTGTAGCAACAATGGCGCACAGCTGCAGTGCTGTGCGCTACCTTCATGAAGGCTGAAGAGCCTTCTGCCGCCTGTTTCCGGACCCTCGATCTTCAGCATCTGTAAGGGGGATCGGCGGCGCGGCTCCGGGACGAACCCCAGGGTGACCTGTGTTCCGACTCCCTCTGAAGCTATGTCCAGTAGCCTAAGACTCCAATCCATCCTGCACGCAGGTGAGTTGAAAATCTCTCCCCTAAGTCCCTCGATGCAGTGAGCCTGTTGCCAGCAGGACTCACTGAAAATAATAAACCTAAAAACTTTTTCTAAGCAGCTCTTTAGGAGAGCCACCTAGATTGCACCCTGCTCGGACGGGCACAAAAACCTAACTGAGGCTTGGAGGAGGGTCATAGGGGGAGGAGCCAGTACACACCATGTGATCCTAAAAGCTTGCTTTTGTGCCCTGTCTCCTGCGGAGCCGCTATCCCCATGGTCCTGACGGAGTCCCCAGCATCCACTAGGACGTTAGAGAAAAACTGTTGCGAGCCACCAACCTGCAGCGAGCCTGCAAGGGGCCTCAATGCGCTCGCCCCACTGCTGGCATTCGGGCTTCCGGGATGCCGCTGTCGGTATAGGGATAGCCGGCATCCTGTACGACAGGATCCCATACCGATCCCTCACAAACAAGTAATATAGCTTCTCAGATGTATATACATCTGGTTGCTGGTCTGCACATGTTCACAATTACACAAACACCGTCTTACTGTACTTGAACAAAATGAAAACACATGTGCCCTCCTCCATCTTGCCTCTCCAAATGCAGGCGGGTGTAAATGCCAGAAACATGCACACCTACATAAGTATCAATCCATGCTTTAGGCGAGCTCATATGCAAACGTGTAGTGCTCCCACTGCATCAGTCGTCTATGTGATCACTTTTCAAAGAGCATTTTTACATTCTTTTTTAAACATTTTCAATATATAAATACTACTCTAGAAACTCTTTTGTATAGCATTCATTCCAAAGCTCTAGTCAAACATCCATATTGTCATTTGATTAGCTAATCATCTGTTTTGTGAGGTGTGAATGTGTTTTTGCACTTTTAAGACAGTGTTAACTATGAAACTATAGATAGCAATAGAGATTAATTATCTGTTGCAGAAATCCCACACCTTTTGGTTATCAAAAAAAAAGAGAGGTTATAGATGCCTTCAGGTGTGACACTTGATTAAAATATTTTTTATTTAAATGGCGCCTTTTAAAGATGTAAACTTTGACATTGCGCCTTAGATATTTTTCATTAATATTAGATCATCAGTCGTATTTATTTTATTGACTACTTAACAGTGGAGTCCCTGTCTCCATTTTTGCTAATTTTCTTATTTCATTATTTATTTATGAATACAAGGACACAGCTTGTTTACTAACAGTAGGGTTCATTGTTTGACGTAAGGGAGACTAGCAAAAGGAAAATATTCCTCAATTTATTTGAAAAATGTTGCACTTAAGTGTAATGTAATGTTAATTGTTTCTAGCATTTAATACTGTTTACTAGTACAATAATAAAAAATTAAATAATCAACCAGGTAATGATTGTTTGTATGGGTGCCTCTTCTATATTAAAATGTTTTTGGCATTGAAATCCCTTTTAAAGTGGTGTAATTTGTCCCTACAAAGGTAGTTGTCTGACTCAGGAGCTCCACTAATATCTATTTCAATAAAACATCTAGTGGCTACAGTTAGGGCCCAATCTCACTTTCCCCCTGAATCAGAGAATCTACCCTGAAGTTGCTGCTGTTCCAAAAAGCTCTCTAAGGTGCCATGTGCATTTTGATCTGTGATCCGTTACCTTCCCTTTGTCCCTTTGTCAGGTTTTTGATTTCCACTGCAAGATAATATAGCAACAAACAATATTTAATGTCCTTACTCATTACTAATAGTTTTGCTTTGAGCCACTGCCAGCCTGTGGTCCTAGTACAGGGAATTATTAAATGATCTCCCACTTGCCTTTGCCGTCACTCTGCCTACAGTAAAGTGTTATGTTGTAGAGACTGCATGATGCTTATTGTGTCTAGTCTGCCATATTCATTGTGCCCTTACGGTGGCTAAAATGATTGCTTGTGGAATTGCTCCAAGTTTAATTAACACTTATTTAATTGTTAATTTTTTTTTTTTCCTTTTGAACTTTACACAGTATATTAGAGAATTGTGATGCTGCACCAGGATTTCTCAGATTCTTTAGCTCTGCCGGAGTTTATTCATTTACATTATTTTAAGAGTTTATAGTATGATCCATGCCTTTGTTTATAGAACCATGCAAATGCATCACATCATGGGGGAAATGTAATGGGGCGTGAGAATCAGAAAGTGAGATATTTTGTGAGAGTTCCCCTGTGCTTTTAAAGGGGCAATCATTTACAAAATCAATGCGGTTTTGCCATGTAAATGATTGCCACTTTAAAAAACCAGGAGAACTCTCACAAAATCTCTCACTTTCTGATTCTCACACTCTATTATGGGGGTCATTCCGAGTTGTTCGCTCGTTGCCGATTTTCGCTCTACTGCGATTAGTCGCTTACTGCGCATGCGCAAGGTTCGCAGAGCGCATGCGCTTAGTTATTTTACACAAAAGTTAGGTATTTTACTCACGGCATAACAAAGCTTTTTCATCGCTGTGCTGATCGTAGTGTGATTGACAGAAAGTGGGTGTTTCTGGGCGGAAACTGGCCGTTTTATGGGAGTGTGCGGAAAAATGCAGGCGTTCGAGTTGCAAAACGCAGGAGTGGCTGGAGAAACGGGGGAGTGGTTGGGCGAACGCTGGGTGTGTTTGTGACGTTAAACCAGGAACGAAAAGGACTGAGCTGGTCGCAATGGCTGAGTAAGTCTGGAGCTACTCAGAAACTGCTAAGAAATTTCTATTCACAATTCTGCTAATCTTTCGTTCGCACTTCTGCTAAGCTAAGATACACTCCCAGAGGGCGGCGGCCTAGCATTTGCAATGCTGCTAAAAGCAGCTAGCGAGCGAACAACTCGGAATCACCCCCTATATTTCCTCTTATGTGTTTTTTTTAATGTTGCTTTGTGCATGTTCTATGATAGCAGAGGGACAATGGCCCTCATTTCAAGTTGTTCGCTCGCTAGCTACTTTTAGCAGAAATGCAAACACAAAGCCGCCGCCCTCTGGGAGTGTATCTTAGCATAGCAGAATTGCTAACGAAAGATTAGAAATTCTGCTATTATTAGCAGAATTGCTAACGAAAGCAATTTCCTTGCAGTTTCTGAGTAGCTCCAGACCTACTCCTAGATTGCGATCACCTCAGTCCGTTTAGTTCCTGGTTTGACGTCACAAACACGCCCTGCGTTCGGCCAGCCACTCCTGCGATTTTACCTGGCACGCCTGCGTTTTTTTAGCACACTCCCTGAAAACGGCCAGTTTCCGCCCAGGAACATCCACTTCCTGTCAATCACACTACGATCAGCAGAGCGATTGAAAAGCTTTGTTCGCCCGTGAGTAAAATAGCATAGTTTTGTGTAAAATTGCTTAGCGCGTGCGCCCTGCTGTGCATACGCATGCACAGAACTGCTGGATTTTAGCCTATTAGCAATTCTGCTAAAATTAGCAGCGAGCGAACAACTCGGAATGAGGTCCAATGTCACTGTCTTTAATCTTTAATGCATGTACACCTGAGGCAGTGCCCATGTCACTCAGGGGGTTATTCAGGTTTGTTAGCAAACCAAAAAAGTTAGCAATTGGGCAAAACCATGGTGCACTCTAGGTGGGGCAGATGTAACATATGCAGAGAGATCAGAGGCGTAACAAGGGTAGGGCGAGTGGGGCACGTGCCCTGGGCGCCTTGGCAGGTCCAGGAGAGGGGGGCGCCGCCGCCGGCCAGGGCATCATGCCCCACTCGCCCCCATCATGCCAAAATGTGAGGGGAGGAGAGCGCAGCGTCTCTCCCTCCCCTCACCGCTGCCAGCAGCGCTGCGTGTGTCCGGTCTCCGGCGTTAGCCAATCAGAGCTTGCGGACCGGCTCCTGATTGGCTGCCGGTCCGCGAGCTCTGATCGGCTGGCGAACCGGAGCCACACAGCTGCCGGAGACCGGGAGTGGTGAGGGGAAGGAGAGGCGTGGCGCTGCGCTCTCCTCCCCTCACAGACACAACAGGCGGTGAGTGACTGGGGGGGGGGGGGGGCGCACAGTGGGGCATGTATCTGGCACAGTGGGGCATGTATCTGGCACAGTGGGGCATGTATCAGGCACAGTGGAGCACAGTAGGGCATGTATCTGGCACAGTGGGGCATGTATCTGGCACAGTGGGGCACAGTGGGGCATGTATCTGGCACAGTGGGGCATGTATCTGGCACAGTGGGGCATGTATCTGGCACAGTGGGGCAATGTATCTGGCACAGTGGGGCAATGTATCTGGCACAGTGGGGCAATGTATCTGGCACTGTGGGGCAATGTAACTGGCACTGTGACGCAATGTAACTGGCACTGTGGGGCAATGTATCTGGCACTGTGGGGCAATGTATCTGGCACAGTGGGGCATGTATCTGGCACAGAGGGGCATGTATCTGGCACAGTGGGACATGTATCTGGCACTGTGGGGCAATGTATCTGGGACTGTGGGGCAAAGTATCTGGCAATGTAACTGGCACTGTGGGGCAATGTATCTGGCAATGTAACTGGCACTGTGGGGCAATGTATCTGGCACTGTGGGGCATGTATCTGGCACTGTGGGGTATGTATCTGGTACTGTGGGGCATGTATCTGGCACTGTGGGGCATTGTATCTGGCAGTGTGGGGCAATGTAACTGGCACTGTGGGCCATTTTCAGTGACCACACCCCTTCTGGTACGTGGCCACACCCCTTCTGGTGCGTGGCCACACCCCTTCTGGTGTGTGTCCACGCCCATTTTTTCGCCTCACGCACATGCTTCTTTTGCTGGTTGATTTTTTTTTTGGGGGGGGGCGCCATTTTCCATCTTGCCCTGGGCTCCAAAAACCCTAGCTAAGCCCCTGAGAGAGATTTAGATTTGAATAGGTTATATTGTTTCTGTACAGGGTAGATACCGGCTGCTTAATTTCTACACTGCAATTTAGATTTCAGTTTAAACACCCCCCCCACCCCAAAAATCTAAATCTCTCTGCATATGTTACATCTGCCCCACCTGCACTGCAACATGGTTTTGTCCAATTGGTAACTTTTTTGGTTTGCTAACAAACCTACATAAGGCCCTCAGTCTCGATTGTCTTTAGGAGACGTAGAACTACAGCTGGATATACACTATAAGATTTTCTATCCAATCTTTCTGGTTGGAATGAAAATCTGGTAATGTATGGAAGCAAATGACATTTGAACAGTTGTTCCCAAACACTGGAAAATAGCCCAAAATGGTCATTCTGTCAAATTAGTTAAATCCGTTTGATTTAACTAATTTATCTGAACAACCATTTTTGCTCATTTTCTGTCTTTTGGGAGCAAATGGTTGCTTGTTAGTTGCTCCCATATATTACCAAATTATTATTCCAACCAGCCAGATTGGACAGATAATCTTGTATGTCCCATAAGGATTACAATGGCGCAATGCTGGACGGCCTGTCTACTTGCTCTGTTCACCAGAATGTTAGTACAGGTTGAGTATCCCTTATCCAAAATTCTAAATCCCACATTTTTGGGTCACCTACTGAGCTAATGACATATATATTATATATTATGTGTATATATAGATATATTATATATATATATATATATATATATATATATATATATATATATATAAAATATAATATATAAATACATGTGTCATTATCTCAGTAGGGGAATCAAACATGTGGGCTGTATCTTAGAACAGACTCCAGTAACCTTCTTAAAATCTCCTTCTTCTGAAGAATGCCTAGTTCAAGATCCTTAGACCTACATGGATAGCAGGATAGCAGATTCACTGCAGATACAATATTTTCCATAAAACCATTCCAGGTGCGATGGACCTTCATTCATTACTTAAACTGGATTTTAAATATCTTTCACTAGAATTTTATACCATTAATTATTACAGTATGCAGAGTTCCAAAAATTCTGTCACCCAAGCCTGTTGCTTTCCCAACCCAGAGATTTTTGATTATTTATTATATTTTAATGTGGACTATCCTGCTTCTTGAAAGAAATGCAAACAACTGGATTAGTTTCAAGTTTGACTACACTTATATGTGCAAACAGACTGGATGAGATTCAACTTCTCTTCTGCCTTCTCTATGCCTGTTAATGGGGTCAGAAGGTGCCTATATCGGTCGAAGATGAACTCATCCACCTACTTTACAACATGCCAATCACTATTGAGCTAACTAATTATTTATGCCATGCACTCTGCAATATTGGACTAGATACCTGATATCTTTGATATAATTGCCATTATCGTAGTCAACATAAGATGTATGTATTTATCACTTACTATGCCACAGAAAAATGTGTGATCTAAAAAGCCACACTCATAATGGAGCCCAATATTGTGGGAAAGTCTCTCCAAACAATGGGCCTAATTCAGTAAGAAGAGCAAATTGTGCTAATTAGCCCATCGCAGGGCAAGGCCACCCAGCATGCTGCCAACCGCCTCTCCCCCTTCAACAAGCAGAAATTGCGATCTCATCACAATTTCTGTTTGTTAGTAGAAATAGAGGAAGCCTCCTGCTGCACCCGCAGGAGACCCGCCGCCGTATTCCCAATCACGACCCCGACACGTCCCTGTTTGCACCGCACCCTTCCCATTTGTCCAACTCCGCCCCCGCTACCGCCTCTGCCTGAGTCACGGGCAGAGGTGATTGCATTTTCTGCAGCTCCCCCGCAGGACGGGGCGCTGAGCATGTGTCCGCGTCATTTTCTAGATAATTCCGGTTGGATTGCACACTGCAATCCAACCTGAATTAGGCCCAATGAGGAGGTTTTTCACCCTGAAGACCACAATTACCTTCAGCTCTTGTTGGCACAATTGTATTCTGACTTCATTGATGTGATATATTCAAGGTTTCTGTTTGACTCTTTATGTGGCTAGAAATGTTCTGTTAGTTATGTCCTTCCATTCCACACCTTCCCTTAACTGCTTAGGAATATTTTTTAACCTCTCACCACCATTTAGCTAAAATCAATGGCAGTGTTATACCTGTGTGAAACCGAAGGAAAACAGAAGGCAAACAAATCAACAAGATAACAGAAGGCCTGCGTTACAACCACAGAACTCAGGATCATTATGTGGCCTCTCCTCACCTCTATCGTGAGATCTCCAGGCACAGGCTTACCTCCTCTCCAGCTGAGAACATCAAGTCTGCCCCTGTGCCTAACACTCAACTGTGGAGAGAGAGCACCAGGACCAGGCTCAGCAGGGACGTCTCCATTGCTCCTGAGTGTGCTCCCCACATTCTCATACCCACCCGTACTATGATCTTATCAAAATGTTGTTATCCCAATTTTCTTTCTGCCACTAGTTACCTGCAATTGTTTTTTTCCTCCCTGTTGTATTATTTTTTTTTTTACTCTTCCACCACAATGTGTGCTTTTCCTGTAATGTTTACCTCAACTGATTGCACACCCTGCCATTGCGCCCTACATACAGGGTACATCATACTACTACACAAGTGTCAGTTTTCCCATATATGCTTTGGGCCCTTGTATGGCTCACCTCCCACAGTGTAACCTTCGAAGTGCGCCCAATATGGCTGCCTCATCTGTTACGCTTGTGGATGGGTTGAAAAATGCATGAACCTGGTAGTTTTGTTGGAACCCTACTCTGAACTTTAGGACTCTGAAATCACCCCCATTTTGTGTCATCTCTTCTTGGGGTAGACTATTCCACCCTAGGTAATGCTACGTTGTGCGCCCAAGATGGCTGCCGCACCTGGTACCTTGTGAGGGTGGAATACACAGCCCTTGGAAGTTATTACCCAAAATGCCTACACCAATCATGCATTATGCTTTCTGTGTGCTTAAGGTTTTCTTTTATGTCTGTGTGGCTTATCTATTGCTGTATTACTTAGATCCTCTGTATTATGTGCATTGTTTTTGATGTCTGTAAATTGTGTAACAACCGGATATGATGACACAGTACCTTCCTTCACAGCAGGCTTGGGTAAGTTCTTTGCTACATCTCCAAGATCGATGAGATGGAGAAGTGAACTCAATTTCAAAGTAATAACAATAGTTTCAAATGAGGTTTCAATTTATTAACTAAGACATTGGAGTTAACTCAATAAATGTTCTCGGTGAGTACTATATGGGTACACACAATAAGTATAGAAGTTTACGAAATTAACTTTAAAGGTTTTTGCATAAACAATAACATTAACTATGCAATTACCTCAAATGACACCATAAATTCGGTCTTACTTGTATACAAATACAATATTAGATAATAATCACATACAATCACCTGATAGCTTGCATGCAACCTATTAGTGATATCGGGCCACAAGTTCCTTAGACTTCGTGCACGTATAAATGAATGTTAATGAGAGCTCTTTTGCTATTCGTTGCCTGGGTTAAGTAGATGCAAGGAAATTAACTGTCACTGAATGGTATTCCTCAGCGGTACAGTCTATCTTATAAATTAGTGCTGCTTCTGGGGAAATTGGCTCCAATAAGTCTGACAAATCTCTGCTTCTGAATAGTTACAGAGTTTCAGAGATAAAGCGCCAGATTATTATGCACAGTCTCTGTTCTGTAGCTGGAATTAAGATAACTTCACAATAGACACTTTGTAACTCCTCCCCTGTATATGCTCGAGCTGGGAACGTTTAATTACTTTCAATATTGTCACACATGTATACTTTTAAAGCTGCACACATTTGGTAATACCCTGCTCTTGTACAATCTAAGTCTCTCCATATGATGTCAGGGGAATATCAATACACTGGGTAGCGTTGTAGATTAAGGTGTCAAGCAGTAATTCACTATAGCTGTATGCTATCCCTCAAGTTTACTGTTTGCAGAGGTCCTTCATTATCAGCTAATCCTCTTCCTTCTACATTAAAGGAATTCTTGTCACTACATGAGATGGCCTGGATGGTAATAATGGTGCTTAACAGTACAGGGTTATGAAGTGGTAGTTTACCACTATATTTATCACTGTCCACAATAGGGTTTAGTTTAAGCTGCTTTTGTTCTATTAGGTTAGTATCTCTCCAGTTGCACTACTTTAGAAATAGTCTCTCAGCAGTAGTCTCTGTAATATATATGGCTGGGATGGTGGCTAGTAGTTAATGAACCTGCACTTTTACACAGAGTCCATTCGGGTTCACGTAAAAGAAGGGTCTCTCAATGACCAAGTACTCCTTCCCCTCTAACTGCTCCCTGTCTCCCTTCAGTGTGAGTGTGCGTTTTACTTGCCGTGCAGGGCCGGGAATCCATCTCACATCCCACCTCTACCTGCCTTAGCTGCAGAGCCGGATTAAGGGGGGGGGGGGGGGTCCCGGGGATACGTACCCCGGGCCCCCCTTTCCAAAAGGGCCCCCTGCCACACCACAGATCGGATCTCTCTTCAATCCGCTCTGCAGTGCTGCGCTCACGAACCCCGGCTCCCCGCTGCCCTGTCCCGCCTCCTCCTTCAGTTTAGCGTGCGGCGCACCAATGACTGAGCCGCAGGCTTGCTGAGCCGGACAGCAATTGGACAGCTGAGCCGTCGCTCAGCTGCGCTGACTACAGCTCTAAGAAGAGTGCTCTAACAGCTGTAGTCAGGGCAGCTGAGCGACGGCTCAGCTGTCCAATTGCTGTCCGGCTCAGCAAGCCTGCGGCTCAGTCATTGGCGCGCCGCACGCTGAACTGAAGGAGGAGGGATTCTTAGCGATGTGGAGATATATATATATATACCAACACACCTACTGCATACAGCGGCACTCGGAGACTCGGTAAAGTGGCAAAAAAGTGCTTTTACTGGATCATCATAACAATTTGCATTCCCAGTATGATGATCCAGTAAAAGCACTTTTTTGCCACTTTACCGAGTCTCCGAGTGCCGCTGTATGCAGTAGGTGTGTTGGTTCAAGTAATGTTCCAGATGGCACCGGAGCAATTTACCACCTGGTAGGTGAGTGCCGATCCGTTTACAGCAGTTAAATATATATATATATATATATATATATATATAATAAGAATTTACTTACCGATAATTCTATTTCTCGTAGTCCATAGTGGATGCTGGGGACTCCGTCAGGACCATGGGGAATAGCGGCTCCGCAGGAGACAGGGCACAAAAGTAAAAGCTTTAGGATCAGGTGGTGTGCACTGGCTCCTCCCCCTATGACCCTCCTCCAAGCCTCAGTTAGGATACTGTGCCCGGACGAGCGTACACAATAAGGAAGGATTTTGAATCCCGGGTAAGACTCATACCAGCCACACCAATCACACTGTACAACCTGTGATCTGAACCCAGTTAACAGCATGATAACAGCGGAGCCTCTGAAAAGATGACTCACAACAATAATAACCCGATTTTTGTAACAATAACTATGTACAAGTATTGCAGACAATCCGCACTTGGGATGGGCGCCCAGCATCCACTACGGACTACGAGAAATAGAATTATCGGTAAGTAAATTCTTATTTTCTCTGACGTCCTAAGTGGATGCTGGGGACTCCGTCAGGACCATGGGGATTATACCAAAGCTCCCAAACGGGCGGGAGAGTGCGGATGACTCTGCAGCACCGAGTGAGAGAACTCCAGGTCCTCCTCAGCCAGGGTGTGCCCCTGACCAAGTAGCAGCTCGGCAAAGTTGTAAAGCCGAGACCCCTCGGGCAGCCGCCCAAGATGAGCCCACCTTCCTTGTGGAATGGGCATTTACATATTTTGGCTGTGGCAGGCCTGCCACAGAATGTGCAAGCTGAATTGTACTACACATCCAACTAGCAATCGTCTGCTTAGAAGCAAGAGCACCCAGTTTGTTGGGTGCATACAGGATAACAGCAAGTCAGTTTTCCTGACTCCAGCCGTCCTGGAAACCTATATTTTCAGGGCCCTGACAACATCTAGCAACTTGGAGTCCTCCAAGTCCCTAGTAGCCGCAGGTACCACAATAAGCTGGTTCAGGTGAAACGCTGACACCACCTTAGGGAGAAACTGGGGACGAGTCCGCAGCTCTGCCCTGTCCGAATGGACAATCAGATATGGGCTTTTGTGAGACAAAGCCGCCAATTCTGACACTCGCCTGGCCGAGGCCAGGGCCAACATCATGGTCATCTTTCCATGTGAGATATTTCAAATCCACAGATTTGAGCGGTTTAAACCAATGTGATTTGAGGAATCCCAGAACTACGTTGAGATCCCACAGTGCCACTGGAGGCACAAAAGGGGGTTGTATATGCAGTACTCCCTTGACAAACTTCTGGACTTCAGGAACTGAAGCCAATTCTTTCTGGAAGAAAATCGACAGGGCCGAAATTTGAACCTTAATGGACCCCCAATTTGAGGCCCATAGACACTCCTGTTTGCAGGAAATGCAGGAATCGACCGAGTTGAAATTTCTTCGTGGGGCCTTCCTGGCCTCACACCACGCAACATATTTTCGCCACATGTGGTGATAATGTTGTGCGGTCACCTCCTTCCTGGCTTTGACCAGGGTAGGAATGACCTCTTCCGGAATGCCTTTTTCCCTTAGGATCCGGCGTTCAACCGCCATGCCGTCAAACGCAGCCGCGGTAAGTCTTGGAACAGACATGGTACTTGCTGAAGCAAGTCCCTTCTTAGCGGCAGAGGCCATGAGTCCTCTGTGAGCATCTCTTGAAGTTCCGGGTACCAAGTCCTTCTTGGCCAATCCGGAGCCACGAGTATAGTTCTTACTCCTCTACGTCTTATAATTCTCAGTACCTTAGGTATGAGAAGCAGAGGAGGGAACACATACACCGACTGGTACACCCACGGTGTTACCAGAACGTCCACAGCTATTGCCTGAGGGTCTCTTGACCTGGCGCAATACCTGTCCAGTTTTTTGTTCAGGCGGGACGCCATCATGTCCACCTTTGGTCTTTCCCAACGGTTCACAATCATGTGGAAGACTTCCCGATGAAGTCCCCACTCTCCCGGGTGGAGGTCGTGCTGAGGAAGTCTGCTTCCCAGTTGTCCACTCCCGGAATGAACACTGCTGACAGTGCTATCACATGATTTTCCGCCCAGCGAAGAATCCTTGCAGTTTCTGCCATTGCCCTCCTGCTTCTTGTGCCGCCCTGTCTGTTTACGTGGGCGACTGCCGTGATGTTGTCCCACTGGATCAATACCGGCTGACCTTGAAGCAGAGGTCTTGCTAAGCTTAGAGCATTGTAAATTGCTCTTAGCTCCAGTATATTTATGTGGAGAGAAGTCTCCAGACTTGATCACACTCCCTGGAAATTTTTTCCTTGTGTGACTGCTCCCCAGCCTTTCAGGCTGGCATCCGTGGTCACCAGGACCCAGTCCTGAATGCCGAATCTGTGGCCCTTTAGTAGATGAGCGCTCTGCAGCCACCACAGAAGAGACAACCTTGTCCTTGGAGACAGGGTTATCCGCTGATGCATCTGAAGATGCGATCCGGACCATTTTTCCAGCAGATCCCACTGAAAAGTTCTTGCGTGAAATCTGCCGAATGGAATCGCTTCGTAAGAAGCCACCATTTTTCCCAGGACCCTTGTGCAATGATGCACTGACACTTTTCCTGGTTTTAGGAGGTTCCTGACTAGCTCGGATAACTCCCTGGCTTTCTCCTCCGGGAGAAACACCTTTTTCTGGACTGTGTCCAGAATCATCCCTAGGAACAGCAGACGTGCGTCGGAGACAGCTGCGATTTTGGAATATTTAGAATCCACCCGTGCTGTCGTAGAACTACTTGAGATAGTGCTACTCCGACCTCCAACTGTTCTCTGGACCTTGCCCTTATCAGGAGATCGTCCAAGTAAGGGATAATTAAGACGCCTTTTCTTTGAAGAAGAATCATCATTTCGGCCATTACCTTGGTAAAGACCCGGGGTGCCGTGGACAATCCAAACGGCAGCGTCTGAAACTGATAGTGACAGTTTTGTACCACGAACCTGAGGTACCCTTGGTGAGAAGGGCAAATTGGGACATGGAGGTAAGCATCCTTGATGTCCAGGGACACCATATAGTCCCCTTCTTCCTGGTTCGCTATCACTGCTCTGAGTGACTCCATCTTGATTTGAACCTTTGTATGTAAGTGTTCAAATATTTCAGATTTAGAATAGGTCTCACCGAGCCGTCTGGCTTCAGTACCACAATATAGTGTGGAATAATACCCCTTTCCTTGTTGTAGGAAGGGTACTTTGATTATCACCTGCTGGGAATACAGCTTGTGAATTGTTTCCAATACTGCCTCCCTGTCGGAGGGAGACGTTGGTAAAGCAGACTTCAGGAACCTGCGAGGGGGAGACGTCTCGAATTTCCAATCTGTACCCCTGGGATACTACTTGTAGGATCCAGGGGTCCACTTGCGAGTGAGCCCACTGCGCGCTGAAACTCTTGAGACGACCCCCCACCGCACCTGAGTCCGCTTGTACGGCCCCAGCGTCATGCTGAGGACTTGGCAAAAGCGGTGGAGGGCTTCTGTTCCTGGGAATGGGCTGCCTGCTGCAGTCTTCTTCCCTTTCCTCTATCCCTGGGCAGATATGACTGGCCTTTTGCCTGCTTGCCCTTATGGGGACGAAAGGACTGAGGCTGAAAAGACGGTGTCTTTTTCTGCTGAGATGTGACTTGGGGTAAAAAAGGTGGATTTTCCAGCTGTTGCCGTGGCCACCAGGTCCGATGGACCGACCCCAAATAACTCCTCCCCTTTATACGGCAATACTTCCATGTGCCGTTTGGAATCTGCATCACCTGACCACTGTCGTGTCCATAAACATCTTCTGGCAGATATGGACATCGCACTTACTCTTGATGCCAGAGTGCAAATATCCCTCTGTGCATCTCGCATATATAGAAATGCATCCTTTAAATGCTCTATAGTCAATAAAATACTGTCCCTGTCAAGGGTATCAATATTTTCAGTCAGGGAATCCGACCAAGCCACCCCAGCGCTGCACATCCAGGCTGAGGCGATCGCTGGTCGCAGTATAACACCAGTATGTGTGTATATACTTTTTAGGATATTTTCCAGCCTCCTATCAGCTGGCTCCTTGAGGGCGGCCGTATCTGGAGACGGTAACGCCACTTGTTTTGATAAGCGTGTGAGCGCCTTATCCACCCTAAGGGGTGTTTCCCAACGCGCCCTAACTTCTGGCGGGAAAGGGTATAACGCCAATAATTTTCTATCGGGGGAAACCCACGCATCATCACACACTTCATTTAATTTATCTGATTCAGGAAAAACTACAGGTAGTTTTTTCACACCCCACATAATACCCTCTTTTGTGGTACTTGTAGTATCAGAAATATGTAACACCTCCTTCATTGCCCTTAACATGTAACGTGTGGCCCAAATGGAAAATACGTTTGTTTCTGCACCGTCGACACTGGAGTCAGTGTCCGTGTCTGTGTCTGTGTCGACCGACTGAGGTAAATGGGCATTTTAAAGCCCCTGACGGTGTTTGAGACGCCTGGATAGGTACTAATTGGTTTGCCGGCCGTCTCATGTCGTCAACCGACCTTGCAGCGTGTTGACATTATCACGTAATTCTCTAAATAAGCCATCCATTCCGGTGTCGACTCCCTAGAGAGTGACATCACCATTACAGGCAATTGCTCCGCCTCCTCACCAACATCGTCCTCATACATGTCGACACACACGTACCGACACACAGCACACACACAGGGAATGCTCTGATAGAGGACAGGACCCCACTAGCCCTTTGGGGAGACAGAGGGAGAGTTTGCCAGCACACACCAAAACGCTATATTATACAGGGACAACCTTATATAAGTGTTTTCCCTTATAGCATCTTAATATATAATAATATCGCCAAATAAGTGCCCCCCCTCTCTGTTTTAACCCTGTTTCTGTAGTGCAGTGCAGGGGAGAGCCTGGGAGCCTTCCTAGCAGCGGAGCTGTGTAGGAAAATGGCGCTGTGTGCTGAGGAGAATAGGCCCCGCCCCCTTTTCGGCGGGCTTCTTCTCACGTTTTTCTGACAACCTGGCAGGGGTTAAATACATCCATATAGCCCCAGGGGCTATATGTGATGTATTTTTAGCCAGCATAGGTACTTTCATTGCTGCCCAGGGCGCCCCCCCAAGCGCCCTGCACCCTCAGTGACCGTTGGTGTGAAGTGTGCTGAGAGCAATGGCGCACAGCTGCAGTGCTGTGCGCTACCTCATGAAGACTGAGAAGTCTTCAGCCGCCGATTTCTGGACCTCTTCTCTCTTCAGCATCTGCAAGGGGGTCGGCGGCGCGGCTCCGGTGACCCATCCAGGCTGTACCTGTGATCGTCCCTCTGGAGCTAGTGTCCAGTAGCCTAAGAAGCCAATCCATCCTGCACGCAGGTGAGTTCACTTCTTCTCCCCTAAGTCCCTCGTTGCAGTGAGCCTGTTGCCAGCAGGACTCACTGAAAATAAAAAACCTAACAAAACTTTTACTCTAAGCAGCTCTTTAGGAGAGCCACCTAGATTGCACCCTTCTCGGCCGGGCACAAAAACCTAACTGAGGCTTGGAGGAGGGTCATAGGGGGAGGAGCCAGTGCACACCACCTGATCCTAAAGCTTTTACTTTTGTGCCCTGTCTCCTGCGGAGCCGCTATTCCCCATGGTCCTGACGGAGTCCCCAGCATCCACTTAGGACGTCAGAGAAATATATATTTATTTATTTTTTATTTATTTTTTAGTCCATGGGGGCCACCTGCTCTTTAGTGCCCCAGGCCTCCCGGGGCCTTAATCCGGCTCTGCTTAGCTGTGTGGGTGGAACTGCATCACCACAGTCCCTGGGTCGTCTCCACCTCTGCTCTGCCCAAGTCCATTACTTTCCAGCCACTGCCACCGTGGATGTGCTCATGGAGTCTCAGACTGTTCTCCAGTTGCTGTTTTACTTACCCTGGCTACCAGGAACAGTGGCTCCGACAGATCAGTTGTACAGCGTCTCCTCACACACCCTCTCCATCACTCTCCCTTAAGATGGCTGCCGCCCAGCTGCCAACGGTCCCAGCACCCAGCTGTTAACTGTCCCAGCGCATGCCAGATACAGCACAGAATATGACTTTAACTATTGCACTGCTGACAAGCACAAAGCATTCAGTGAGGCTGTATTATGGTGGGGGTGGGAAGGGGCACAGAAGTAAGTTAAAAGTCCATGGCATCTCTGATGGGGTGCCACAAGTGCCTTGAGTCCTGTTGGAGAAAGAGCACTATATAAATAAAATTATTATTATTATTATTATTATTATTTAAGACAGAGGGGCAAATATACTAAACCTCGTGGAGGGAGATAAATGACCAACCAATCATCTCCTGCCATTTTCCAAACACAGCCTGTAACATTGCAGTTAGGAGCTGATTGGCTGGTACTTTACCTTTCTCCACTTTATCACTCTCCAATGCTTAGTACATCTCCCCAATAATGCAAGTCATTAAATCACAAAGCTTGAAATATCATTGCTACGGATGGATATAACTAACATTTTTTTAAATTGCTTCTTCAATCACAACAATACTGTTCCAATGGTTTCCAATAATCCTCAACTCATTGGCAAAATATCGCAGTTGGCTTTGGTACAAGGAATCACCAGCACAACAGGGAACCTCCTTTTCTACGACCTGTAGACCCTCTAAGATTTTGGGATAGTGTTGTGATTCAGTGTTTGATATTAGAATCCTGATCAGAGTGCTCCTTTAAATAAAATAGGTTTAGCCAACAAGGTATTCTGGCAAAGCCTAAACAATAAATGGATTAGAAAAGCCCACTGAGGATTTTCATTTGCAGTAGTTCTGACTTACAGGGGTGTATCAGTGTCAGAGTGATTATTTTAAGTATAAAGAGACACCAACAAGTTTGCCTAGCAAAGCACAGACATTTAATGGTTTGGGAAAGCCAATTGTTTACTTGCATTTACAATAGTTCATACAGCAATACAGTATGTCTGACATACAAAGGTATATTAGAAGGGCAGCTGAGGCATAAGGGGGCCCCGTGAGATAGAGAGGGGTTGGGTCCAAATCCTGTAGGTGAAAACCACTGTGTGCGTAGCTGCAAAATTATGGCACTTTAGCCAGCCTGTTCGTTGCTGCCTTTGGGCAATATTATTGAAGATATTCACAGTTGTGAGGTGGTCATTTAGCGTATTGACTGTAAAAGAATGTTTTTTTTATATAAATACTAATACAGGTTGAGTATCCCTTATCCAAAACTCAAAATCCCAAATTTGTGGGTCGCCTACTGAGATAATAGCATAAATATTATATATATATTATATATATTATTTATAAATATATATGCAGGTTGAGTATCCAATATCCAAAATGCTTGGGACCAGAGGTATTTTGGATATCGGGTTTTTCCGTATTTTGGAATAATTGCATACCATAATGAGATATCATGGTGATGGGACCTAAGTCTAAGCACAGAATGCATTTATGGTTCATATACACCTTATACACACAGCCTGAAGATAATTTTAGCCAATATTTTAATAACTTTGTGCATTAAACAAAGTGTGTGTACATTCACACAATTCATTTATGTTTCATATACACCTTGTACACACAGCCTGAAGGTAATTTAATACAATATTTTTAATAACTTTGTGTATTAATTAAAGTTTGTGTACACTAAGCCATCAGAAAAATAAGAATTTACTTACCGATAATTCTATTTCTCGTAGTCCGTAGTGGATGCTGGGGACTCCGTCAGGACCATGGGGATTAGCGGCTCCGCAGGAGACAGGGCACAAAAGTAAAAGCTTTAGGATCAGGTGGTGTGCACTGGCTCCTCCCCCTATGACCCTCCTCCAAGCCTCAGTTAGGATACTGTGCCCGGACGAGCGTACACAATAAGGAAGGATTTTGAATCCCGGGTAAGACTCATACCAGCCACACCAATCACACTGTACAACCTGTGATCTGAACCCAGTTAACAGCATGATAACAGCGGAGCCTCTGAAAGGATGGCTCACAACAATAATAACCCGATTTTTGTAACAATAACTATGTACAAGTATTGCAGACAATCCGCACTTGGGATGGGCGCCCAGCATCCACTACGGACTACGAGAAATAGAATTATAGGTAAGTAAATTCTTATTTTCTCTGACGTCCTAAGTGGATGCTGGGGACTCCGTCAGGACCATGGGGATTATACCAAAGCTCCCAAACGGGCGGGAGAGTGCGGATGACTCTGCAGCACCGAATGAGAGAACTCCAGGTCCTCCTCAGTCAGGGTGTGCCCCTGACCAAGTATCAGCTCGGCAAAGTTGTAAAGCCGAGACCCCTCGGGCAGCCGCCCAAGATGAGCCCACCTTCCTTGTGGAATGGGCATTTACATATTTTGGCTGTGGCAGGCCTGCCACAGAATGTGCAAGCTGAATTGTACTACAAATCCAACTAGCAATCGTCTGCTTAGAAGCAAGAGCACCCAGTTTGTTGGGTGCATACAGGATAACAGCAAGTCAGTTTTCCTGACTCCAGCCGTCCTGGAAACTATATTTTCAGGGCTCTGACAACATCTAGCAACTTGGAGTCCTCCAAGTCCCTAGTAGCCGCAGGTACCACAATAAGCTGGTTCGGGTGAAACACTGACACCACCTTAGGGAGAAACTGGGGATGAGTCCGCAGCTCTGCCCTGTCCGAATGGACAATCAGATATGGGCTTTTTTGAGACAAACGCCGCCAATTCTGACACTCGCCTGGCCGAGGCCAGGGCCAACAGCATGGTCACTTTCCCTGTGAGATATTTCAAATCCACAGATTTGAGCGGTTTAAACCAATGTGATTTTAGGAATACCAGAACTACGTTGAGATCCCACAGTGCCACTGGAGGCACAAAAGGGGGTTGTATATGCAGTACTCCCTTGACAAACTTCTGGACTTCAGGTACTGAAGCCAATTCTTTCTGGAAGAAAATCGACAGGCCGAAATTTGAACCTTAATGGACCCCAATTTGAGGCCCATAGACACTCCTGTTTGCAGGAAATGCAGGAAACGACCGAGTTGAATTTTCTTCATGGGGCCTTCCTGGCCTCACACCACGCAACATATTTCCGCCACATGTGGTGATAATGTTGTGCGGTCACCTCCTTCCTGGCTTTGACCAGGGTAGGAATGACCTCTTCCGGAATGCCTTTTTCCCTTAGGATCCGGCGTTCAACCGCCATGCCGTCAAACGCAGCCGCGGTAAGTCTTGGAACAGACATGGTACTTGCTGAAGCAAGTCCCTTCTTAGCGGCAGAGGCCATGAGTCCTCCGTGAGCATCTCTTGAAGTTCCGGGTACCAAGTCCTTCTTGGCCAATCCGGAGCCACGAGTATAGTTCTTACTCCTCTACGTCTTATAATTCTCAATACCTTGGGTATGAGAAGCAGAGGAGGGAAGACATACACCGACTGGTACACCCACGGTGTTACCAGAACGTCCACAGCTATTGCCTGAGGGTCTTTTGACCTGGCGCAATACTTGTCCAGTTTTTTGTTCAGGCGGGACGCCATCATGTCCACCTTTGGTCTTTTCCAACGGTTCACAATCATGTGGAAGACTTCCCGATGAAGTCCCCACTCTCCCGGGTGGAGGTTGTGCCTGCTGAGGAAGTCTGCTTCCCAGTTGTCCACTCCCGGAATGAACACTGCTGACAGTGCTATCACATGATTTTCCGCCCAGCGAAAAATCCTTGCAGTTTCTGCCATTGCCCTCCTGCTTCTTGTGCCGCCCTGTCTGTTTACGTGGGCGACTGCCGTGATGTTGTCCCACTGGATCAATACCGGCTGACCTTGAAGCAGAGGTCTTGCTAAGCTTAGAGCATTGTAAATTGCCCTTAGCTCCAGTATATTTATGTGGAGAAAAATCTCCAGACTTGATCACACTCCCTGGAAATTTTTTCCCTGTGTGACTGCTCCCCAGCCTCTCAGGCTGGCCTCCGTGGTCACCAGCATCCAATCCTGAATGCCGAATCTGCGGCCCTCTAGAAGATGAGCACTCTGTAACCACCACAGGAGTGACACCCTTGTCCTTGGAGATAGGGTTATCCGCTGATGCATCTGAAAATGCGATCCGGACCATTTGTCCAGCAGATCCCACTGAAAAGTTCTTGCGTGGAATCTGCCGAATGGAATCGCTTCGTAATAAGCCACCATTTTTTCCCAGGACTCTTGTGCAATGATGCACTGACACTTTTCCTGGTTTTAGGAGGTTCCTGACTAGCTCGGATAACTCCCTGGCTTTCTCCTCCGGGAGAAACACCTTTTTCTGGACTGTGTCCAGAACCATCCCTAGGAACAGCAGACGTGTCGTCGGAAATGGCTGCGATTTTGGATATTTAGAATCCACCCGTGCTGTCGTAGAACTACTTGAGATAGTGCTACTCCGACTTCCAACTGTTCTCTGGACCTTGCCCTTATCAGGAGATCGTCCAAGTAAGGGATAATTAAGACGCCTTTTCTTTGAAGAAGAATCATCATTTCGGCCATTACTTTGGTAAAGACCCGGGGTGCCGTGGACAATCCAAACGGCAGCGTCTGAAACTGATAGTGACAGTTCCGTACCACGAACCTGAGGTACCCTTGGTGAGAAGGGCAATTTGGGACATGGAGGTAAGCATCCTTGATGTCCAGGGACACCATATAGTCCCCTTCTTCCTGGTTCGCTATCACTGCTCTGAGTGACTCCATCTTGATTTGAACCTTTGTATGTAAGTGTTTAAAGATTTCCCATTTAGAATAGGTCTCACCGAGCCGTCTGGCTTCAGTACCACAATATAGTGTGGAATAATACCCCTTTCCTTGTTGTAGGAGGGGTACTTTGATTATCACCTGCTGGGAATACAGCTTGTGAATTGTTTCCAATACTGCCTCCCTGTCGGAGGAAGACGTTGGTAAAGCAGACATCAGGAGCCTGCGAGGGGGAGACGTCTCGAATTTCCAGTCTGTACCCCTGGGATACTATTTGTAGGATCCAGGGGTCCACTTGCGAGTGAGCCCACTATGCGCTGAAACTCTTGAGACGACCCCCCACCGCACTTGAGTCCGCTTGTACGGCCCCAGCGTCATGCTGAGGACTTGGCAGAAGCTGTGGAGGGCTTCTGTTCCTGGGAATGGGCTGCCTGCTGCAGTCTTCTTCCCTTTCCTCTATCCCTGGGCAGATATGACTGGCCTTTTGCCCGCTTGCCCTTATGGGGACGAAAGGACTGAGGCTGAAAAGACGGTGTCTTTTTCTGCTGAGATGTGATTTGGGGTAAAAAAGGTGGATTTTCCAGCTGTTGCCGAGGCCACCAGGTCCGATGGACCGACCCCAAATAACTCCTCCCCTTTATACGGCAATACTTCCATGTGCCGTTTGGAATCTGCATCACCTGACCACTGTCGTGTCCATAAACATCTTCTGGCAGATATGGACATCGCACTTACTCTTGATGCCAGAGTGCAAATATCCCTCTGTGCATCTCGCATATATAGAAATGCATCCTTTAAATGCTCTATAGTCAATAAAATACTGTCCCTGTCAAGGGTATCAATATTTTCAGTCAGGGAATCCGACCAAGCCACCCCAGCGCTGCACATCCAGGCTGAGGCGATCGCTGGTCGCAGTATAACACCAGTATGTGTGTATATACCTTCTTAGGATATTTTCCAGCCTCTCAGCTGGCTCCTTGAGGGCGGCCCTATCTGGAGACGGTACCGCCACTTGTTTTGATAAGCGTGTGAGCGCCTTATCCACCCTAAAGGGTGTTTCCCAATGCGCCCTAACTTCTGGCGGGAAAGGGTATACCGCCAATAATTTTCTATCGGGGGAAACCCACGCATCATCACACACTTCATTTAATTTATCTGATTCAGGAAAAACTACAGGTAGTTTTTTCACACCCCACATAATACCCTTCTTGTGGTACTTGTAGTATCAGAAATATGTAACACCTCCTTCATTGCCCTTAACATGTAACGTGTGGCCCTAAAGGAAAATACGTTTTCTTCACCGTCGACACTGGAGTCAGTGTCCGTGTCTGTGTCTGTGTCGACCGACTGAGGTAAATGAGCGTTTTACAGCCCCTGACGGTGTTTGAGACGCCTGGACAGGTACTAATTTGTTTGCCGGCTGTCTCATGTCGTCAACCGACCTTGCAGCGTGTTGACATTATCACGTAATTCCTTAAATAAGCCATCCATTCTGGTGTCGACTCCCTAGAGAGTGACATCACCATTTCAGGCAATTGCTCCGCCTCCTCACCAACATCGTCCTCATACATGTCGACACACACGTACCGACACACAGCACACACACAGGGAATGCTCTGATAGAGGACAGGACCCCACTAGCCCTTTGGGGAGACAGAGGGAGAGTTTGCCAGCACACACCAAAAACGCTATAATTATACAGGGACAACCTTTATATAAGTGTTTTTCCCTTATAGCATTTTAATATATATATACATATCGCCAAATAAGTGCCCATCCTCTCTGTTTTAACCCTGTTTCTGTAGTGCAGTGCAGGGGAGAGCCTGGGAGCCTTCCCACCAGCATTTCTGTGAGGGAAAATGGCGCTGTGTGCTGAGGAGAATAGGCCCCGCCCCCTTTTCGGCAGGCTGCTTCTCCCGTTTTTCTGAGACCTGGCAGGGGTTAAATACATCCATATAGCCCCCAGGGGCTATATGTGATGTATTTTTAGCCAGAATAAGGTACTATCATTGCTGCCCAGGGCGCCCCCCCCCAGCGCCCTGCACCCTCAGTGACCGCTGCTATGAAGTGTGCTGACAACAATGGCGCACAGCTGCAGTGCTGTGCGCTACCTTATGAAGACTGAAGAGTCTTCTGCCGCCGTTTCTGGACCTTCACTTTTCGGCATCTGCAAGGGGAGTCGGCGGCGCGGCTCCGGGACGAACCCCAGGGTGAGACCTGTGTTCCGACTCCCTCTGGAGCTAATGGTGTCCAGTAGCCTAAGAAGCCAATCCATCCTGCACGCAGGTGAGTTCACTTCTCTCCCCTAAGTCCCTCGTAGCAGTGAGCCTGTTGCTAGCAGGACTCACTGAAAATAAAAAACCTAACAAACTTTTACTCTAAGCAGCTCTTTAGGAGAGCCACCTAGATTGCACCCTTCTCGGCCGGGCACAAAAATCTAACTGAGGCTTGGAGGAGGGTCATAGGGGGAGGAGCCAGTGCACACCACCTGATCCTAAAGCTTTTACTTTTGTGCCCTGTCTCCTGCGGAGCCGCTAATCCCCATGGTCCTGACGGAGTCCCCAGCATCCACTTAGGACGTCAGAGAAACAAAGGTATCACTATCTCAGTCTCACTCAAAAAATTCTGTATTTCGGAATATTTGGATATGGGATACTCAACCTGTATATATTTATAGATAATGTATATAATACATATGTCATTATCTCAGTAGGGGACACAAAAATGTGGGATTTTGAATTTTGGATAAGGGATACTCAAAAAACAGCTCGGTGTTTTAGGATTTCACCTGTTTTGGACCATTTTAATTAGATCCCAAACTGAATCAGGGTGGTTTTGCCAAAACCTAGTTAGGTAAAACTACAGGCCACCCAATGAAAATGACATACACACTATCATGAAGCAGTGAAAAGAGTGGAAAAAAGGACCAGTGGAGGAGTTGTCCATGACAACCAATCAGCATCTCCTTTACATTTTATAGAATTTACTTGATTAAGGCTTCCTTCAAAGCTGGTTGCTACGGGCAACTTCTCCACTGGTCCTTTTCTCCACTCTTTTCACTGCTTCATAAATAGACCCCTCTAGGTTATAGGGGTTTTAAAATAAGAATTTACTTACCGATAATTATATTTCTCGTAGTCCGTAGTGGATGCTGGGGACTCCGTAAGGACCATGGGGAATAGCGGCTCCGCAGGAGACTGGGCACATCTAAAGAAAGCTTTAGGACTATCTGGTGTGCACTGGCTCCTCCCCCTATGACCCTCCTCCAAGCCTCAGTTAGGATACTGTGCCCGGACGAGCGTACACAATAAGGAAGGATTTTGAATCCCGGGTAAGACTCATACCAGCCACACCAATCACACCGTACAACTTGTGATCTGAACCCAGTTAACAGCATGATAACAGAGGAGCCTCTAGAAAAGATGGCTCACTACAGCAATAACCCGATTTTTTGGTAACAATAACTATGTACCAGTATTGCAGACAATCCGCACTTGGGATGGGCGCCCAGCATCCACTACGGACTACGAGAAATAGAGTTATCGGTAAGTAAAATCTTATTTTCTCTAACGTCCTAAGTGGATGCTGGGGACTCCGTAAGGACCATGGGGATTATACCAAAGCTCCCAAACGGGCGGGAGAGTGCGGATGACTCTGCAGCACCAATTGAGAGAACTCCAGGTCCTCCTCAGCCAGGGTATCAATTTTGTAGAATTTTACAAACGTATTTGCTCCTGACCAAGTAGCTGCTCGGCAAAGTTGTAAAGCCGAGACCCCTCGGGCAGCCGCCCAAGATGAGCCCACCAGTGGCGTAAGTTCGTCCTAGTCGCCCGGAGGCATGATACATTTTGGTGCCCCCCTACACATACACACACATACCATATGTAGCTATCCGGCACCCAGGGTGAACAGTAGCAGCGTGCTCAGGTACCTTTCCCAATAGTAATATAGATACACATAGAAAGTGGACGCACTCCAAGTCAGTCATTACAATAAAACAGACACCAGCATACCATTATAGTACACCTACAGTGCTCCCTCACCCGCCAGGTCTCCATGGAGATGCTTTGGCGCAGCGGTGTGCCAATATAATTAGTGTTCACTGTGGTATTTTTTTTTAGGGCAGGGTGCTGATCACGGGGAGGGCACATTTTTCATTCGGGAGGGCACATTTTTAAGTTAGATGGGCAAACTTAGGTACATACTATAATGCTTGG
The DNA here is from genome assembly GCF_028390025.1 of Pseudophryne corroboree. NCBI lineage: Eukaryota > Metazoa > Chordata > Amphibia > Anura > Myobatrachidae > Pseudophryne > Pseudophryne corroboree. The sequence continues at coordinate 254,725,916 of NC_086448.1, read as the reverse complement.
TGCTCCCATTCCTATGGCCAAAACATGGACAGTGCGCACCGAAGGTGCGCAGCAAAAATCTAGGGGCGTTGTTTCGTGGGGAAGGTAGTGCCCCTAATACACATTGCACCAGTTAGAACCTCCTATACACACTGCGCCAGGTAGAGCACGTTATACATATTGCGCCAGATAGAGCACATTATACACATTGCGTCAGATAGAGCACATTATACACATTGCGTCAGGTAGGGAGCACTGAGGCACATTGCACCAGGTAGAGAGCACTGAGACACATTGCACCAGGTAAAGAGCACTGAGGCACAATGCACCAGGTAGAGAGCACTGAGATACATTGCACCAGGTAGAGAGCACTGAGGCACACTGCACCAGGTAGAGAGCACTGAGGCACACTGCACCAGGTAAAGAGCACTGAGGCACACTGCACCAGGTAGAGAGCACTGAGGCACACTGCACCAGGTAGAGAGCACTGAGGCACACTGCACCAGGTAGAGAGCACTGAGGCACACTGCACCAGGTAGAGAGCACTGAGGCACACTGCACCAGGTAGAGAGCACTGAGGCACACTGCACCAGGCAGAGAGCACTGAGGCACACTGCACCAGGTAAAGAGCACTGAGGCACACTGCACCAGGTAGAGAGCACTGAGGCACACTGCACCAGGTAGAGAGCACTGAGGCACACTGCACCAGGTAGAGAGCACTGAGGCACACTGCACCAGGTAGAGAGCACTCAGGCACACTGCACCAGGTAGGGAGCACTGAGGCACACTGCACCAGGTAGGGAGCACTGAGGCACACTGCACCAGGTAGGGAGCACTGAGGCACACTGCACCAGGTAGAGAGCACTGAGGCACACTGCACCAGGTAGAGAGCACTGAGGCACACTGCACCAGGTAGAGAGCACTCAGGCACACTGCACCAGGTAGGGAGCACTGAGGCACACTGCACCAGGTAGGGAGCACTGAGGCACACTGCACCAGGTAGGGAGCACTGAGGCACACTGCACCAGGTAGAGAGCACTGAGGCACACTGCACCAGGTAGAGAGCACTGAGGCACACTACACCAGGTAGAGAGCACTCAGGAACACTGCACCAGGTAGGGAGCACTGAGGCACACTGCACCAGGTAGAGAGCACTGAGGCACACTGCACCAGGTAGAGAGCACTGAGATACATTGCACCAGGTAGAGAGCACTGAGATTAATGTTTACAGCTGCAAAATACTTACAAGGTTAATTTAGCCCAGGGGGACTCTCATGTACGTACCGGGTCTGGCGGCGCACGGCTGGCCGACGTGGAGGGGTCCGGCAGGCAGCAAACGGCGGGGCGGCAGGGCGCACAAAAACGGGCAGGGCGGGATTCAGCTGTCTAAAAAAGGGGCAGACACCTAGCGTGAACACTAGATATATATTAAAAAAAACACAAACGCCTCATTCACTTAAACACTCACACACGTCTCACTTAAACACACACGCCTCTCACTTACATACACATGCCTCTCACTTACACACACCTCTCACACACGTGCCTCTCACTTACACACACCTCTCACACAAGTGCCTCTCACATACACGTGCCTCTCATATACACATGCCTCTCACTTACATACACATGCCTCTCACTTATAGGCCCTACACACATAGCGATTTCACTGCACGATATGAACGATCTTGTTCATTAATGAACGAGATATCGTTCATATCGTGCAGTGTGGAGTCCCCAGCGATGAACGATGTGCGGCCCCGCGCTCGTTCATCGCTGGGGCCATGTCGGCTGTGCATGCAGGCCAATATGGACGAGATCGTCCATATTTGCCTGCAAGTCTACGGAGCCGAGTGACGGAGGGAGTGAAGAAACTTCACTCCCCCCGTCACTGCCCCCCCGCCGCCGGGTCGCTCGTCGGCCGTCGGGCACCTTGGTGGCGCATCGCCTAGTGTGTAGGGCCCCTTACATACACATGCCTCTCACACACACACACACACACACACACACACACATGCCTCTCACTTACATACACATGCCTCCCACTTACATACACATGCCTCACACACACACACACACACACACATATGCCTCTCACTTACATACACATACATGCCTCTCACACACATGCCACTCTCACACACACATCACACATGCCTCTTTTACTTGAATGTACAACTTTCCTTAAAAACACACACACCTCACTTAAAAACAAGCACACACAAAACACAGTACTTCCCCCCCAAATACACCTCTCCCCCACCCCCCACACAGTGCCTACCTTTGGCTATCATCCAGAGCATGGAGGAGCAGAGAGTTCTGAGCTTCCCTCGGCTGGCTTACTAAGGGCCCGGGAGGAGCTGTGCTCTGGAGCTCCCCCTAGCTGCAGCCAGTGCCATCTCTCTCTACAGGAGGCAGCTTCCGTGTCACTGACACAGCTCCTCCATCTGCAATAGCAGCGCAGTTCTCAGGCTGCGGGAGACAGTGGAGGAGATGCGCCCCCTTGTGGCCAGGAGCCCGGCGGCAGCCGACTCCACTGCCTCCCACAGTTCCGCCCCTGGAGCCCACCTTCCTTGTGGAGTGGGCATTTACAGATTTTTGGCTGTGGCAGGCCTGCCACAGAATGTGCAAGCTGAATTGTACTACAAATCCAACGAGCAATAGTCTGCTTAGAAGCAGGAGCACCCAGCTTGTTGGGTGCATACAGGATAAACAGCGAGTCAGATTTTCTGACTCCAGCCGTCCTGGAAACATATATTTTCAGGGCCCTGACAACGTCTAGCAACTTGGAGCCCTCCAAGTCCCTAGTAGCCGCAGGCACCACAATAGGTTGGTTCAGGTGAAACGCTGAAACCACCTTAGGGAGAAACTGAGGACGAGTCCTCAATTCCGCCCTGTCCGAATGGAAAATCAGATAAGGGCTTTTACAGGATAAAGCCGCCAATTCTGACACGCGCCTGGCCCAGGCCAGGGCCAACAGCATGACCACTTTCCATGTGAGATATTTTAACTCCACAGATTTAAGTGGTTCAAACCAATGTGACTTTTGGAACCCAAAAAACTACATTGAGATCCCAAAGTGCCACTGGAGGCACAAAAGGAGGCTGTATATGCAGTACCTCTTTTACAAACGTCTGAACTTCAGGGACTGAAGCTAGTTCTTTTTGGAAGAAAATTGACAGGGCCGAAATTTGAACCTTAATGGACCCCAATTTCAGGCCCATAGACACTCCTGTTTGCAGGAAATGTAGGAATCGACCCAGTTGAATTTTCTCCGTCGGGCCTTACTGGCCTCGCACCACGCAACATATTTTAGCCAAATGCGGTGATAATGTTTTGCGGTTACATCCTTCCTGGCTTTGATCAGGATAGGGATGACTTCATCCGGAATGCCTTTTTTCCTTCAGGATCCGGCGTTCAACCACCATGCCGTCAAACGCAGCCGCGGTAAGTCTTGGAACAGACAGGGTCCTTGTTGGAGCAGGTCCCTTCTTAGAGGTAGAGGCCACGGATCCTCCGTGAGCATCTCTTGAAGTTCCGGTTACCAAGTCCTTCTTGGCCAATCCGGAGCCACGAATATAGTGCTTACTCCTCTCCATCTTATCAATCTCAGTACCTTGGGTATGAGAGGCAGAGGAGGGAACACATACACTGACTGGTACACCCACGGTGTTACCAGAGCGTCTACAGCTATTGCCTGAGGGTCCCTTGACCTGGCGCAATACCTGTCGAGTTTTTCCCAACGGTTTATAATCATGTGGAAGACTTCTGGTTGAAGTCCCCACTCTCCCGGGTGGAGGTCGTTCTGAGGAAGTCTGCTTCCCAGTTGTCCACTCCCGGAATGAATACTGCTGACAGTGCTATCACATGATTTTCCGCCCAGCGAAGAATCCTTGCAGCTTCTGCCATTGCCCTCCTGCTTCTTGTGCCACCCTGTCTGTTTACGTGGGTGACTGCCGTGATGTTGTCCGACTGGATCAACACCGGCTGACCTTGAAGCAGAGGTCTTGCTAAGCTTAGAGCATTGTAAATGGCCCTTAGCTTCAGGATATTTATGTGAAGTGATGTCTCCAGGCTTGACCATAAGCCCTGGATATTTCTTCCCTGTGTGACTGCTCCCCAGCCTCGCAGGCTGGCATCCGTGGTCACCAGGACCCAGTCCTGAATTGCGGCCCTCTAGAAGATGAGCACTCTGCAACCACCACAGGAGGGACACCCTTGTCCTTGGTGACAGGGTTATCCGCTGATGCATCTGAAGATGCGACCCGGACCATTTGTCCAGCAGGTCCCACTGGAAAGTTCTTGCGTGGAATCTGCCGAATGGGATTGCTTCGTAGGAAGCCACCATTTTACCCAGAACCCTTGTGCATTGATGCACTAAGACTTGGTTCGGTTTTAGGAGGTTCCTGACTAGCTCGGATAACTCCCTGGCTTTCCCCTCCGGGAGAAACACCTTTTTCTGGACTGTGTCCAGGATCATCCCTAGGAACAGAAGACAAGTCGTCGGAACCAGCTGCGATTTTGGAATATTGAGAATCCAATCGTGCTGCCGTAACACTACCTGAGATAGTGCTACACCGACCTCCAACTGTTCCCTGGATCTTACCCTTATCAGGGAATCGTCCAAGTAAGGGATAACTAAAATTCCCTTCCTTCGAAGGAATATCATCATTTCGGCCATTACCTTGGTAAAGACCCGGGGTGCCGTGGACCATCCATACGGCAGCGTCTGAACTGATAGTGACAGTTCTGTACCATAAACCTGAGGTACCCTTGGTGAGAAGGGTAAATTTTGACATGAAGGTAAGCATCCTTGATGTCTCGAGACATCATGTAGTCCCCTTCTTCCAGGTTCGCAATCACTGCTCTGAGTGACTCAATCTTGATTTTGAACCTCTGTATGTAAGTGTTCAAAGATTTTAGATTTAGAATCGGTCTCACCGAGCCGTCCGGCTTCGGTACCACAACAGTGTGGAATAATACCCCGTTCCCTGTTGCAGGAGGGGTACCTTGATTATCACCTGCTGGGAATACAGCTTGTGAATGGCTTCCAAAACTGTCTCCCTGTCAGAAGGAGACATCGGTAAAGCCGACTTTAGGAAAACGGCGAGGGGGAGACGTCTCGAATTCTAATTTGTACCCCTGAGATATCACCTGAAGGATCCAGGGGTCTACTTGCGAGTGAGCCCACTGCGCGCTGAAATTCATTGAGACGGGCCCCCCACCGTGCCTGATTCTGCTTGTAAAGCCCCAGCGTCATACTGAGGGCTTGGCAGAGGCGGGAGAGGGTTTCTGTTCCTGGGAACTGGCTGATTTCTGCAGCCTTTTTCCTCTCCCTCTGTCACGGGGCAGAAAAGAGGAACATTTTGCCCGCTTGTCCACGAAAAGACTGCGCCTGATAATACGGCGTCTTCTCATGTTGAGAGGCGACCTGGGGTACAAACGTGGATTTCCCAGCTGTTGCCGTGGCCACCAGGTCTGAAAGACCGACCCCAAATAACTCCTCCCCTTATTAAGGCAATACTTCCAAATGCCGTTTGGAATACGCATCACCTGACCACTGACGTGTCCATAACCCTCTACTGGTAGAAATGGACAACGCACTTAGACTTGATGCCAGTCGGCAAATATTCCGCTGTGCATCACGCATATATAGAAATGCATCTTTTAAATGCTCTATAGGCAAAAATATACTGTCCCTATCTAGGGTATCAATATTTTCAGTCAGGGAATCCGACCACGCCAACCCAGCACTGCACATCCAGGCTGAGGCGATTGCTGGTCGCAGTATAACACCAGTATGTGTGTAAATACATTTTAGGATACCCTCCTGCTTTCTATCGGCAGGATCCTTAAGGGCGGCCATCTCAGGAGAGGGTAGAGCCCTTACAAGCGTGTGAGCGCTTTATCCACCCTAGGGGGTGTTTCCCAACGCACCCTAACCTCTGGCGGGAAAGGATATAATGCCAATAACATTTTAGAAATTATCAGTTGTTATCGGGGGAAAACCACGCATCATCACACACCTCATTTAATTTCTCAGATTCAGGAAAACTACAGGTAGTTTTTCCTCACCGAACATAATACCCCTTTTTGGTGGTACTCGTATTATCAGAAATGTGTAAAACATTTTTCATTGCCTCAATCATGTAACGTGTGGCCCTACTGGAAGTCACATTTGTCTCTTCACCGTCGACACTGGAGTCAGTATCCGTGTCGGCGTCTATATCTGCCATCTGAGGTAACGGGCGCTTTAGAGCCCCTGACGGCCTATGAGACGTCTGGACAGGCACAAGCTGAGTAGCCGGCTGTCTCATGTCAACCACTGTCTTTTATACAGAGCTGACACTGTCACGTAATTCCTTCCAACAGTTCATCCACTCAGGTGTCGACCCCCTAGGGGGTGACATCACTATTACAGGCAATCTGCTCCGTCTCCACATCATTTTTCTCCTCATACATGTCGACACAAACGTACCGACATACAGCACACACACAGAGAATGCTCTGATAGAGGACAGGACCCCACTAGCCCTTTGGGGAGACAGAGGGAGAGTTTGCCAGCACACACCAGAGCGCTATATATATACAGGGATAACCTTATATAAGTGTTTTTCCCCTTATAGCTGCTGTATTGTTAATACTGCGCCTAATTAGTGCCCCCCTCTCTTTTTTAACCCTTTCTGTAGTGTAGTGACTGCAGGGGAGAGCCAGGGGAGCTTCCCTCCAACGGAGCTGTGAGGGGAAATGGCGCCAGTGTGCTGAGGAGATAGGCTCCGCCCCTTTTTCGCGGACTTTTCTCCTGCTTTTTTATGGATTCTGGCAGGGGTTAAAATTAATCCATATAGCCCTGGGGGCTATATGTGATGTATTTTCGCCAGCCAAGGTGTTTTTATTGCTGCTCAGGGCGCCCCCCCCTAGCGCCCTGCACCCTCAGTGACCGAAGTGTGAAGTGTGCTGAGGAGCAATGGCGCACAGCTGCAGTGCTGTGCGCTACCTTGGTGAAGACAGGATGTCTTCTGCCGCCGATTTTCCGGACCTCTTCTGTCTTCTGGCTCTGTAAGGGGGCCGGCGGCGCGGCTCTGGGACCCATCCATGGCTGGGCCTGTGATCGTCCCTCTGGAGCTAATGTCCAGTAGCCTAAGAAGCCCAATCCACTCTGCACGCAGGTGAGTTCGCTTCTTCTCCCCTTAGTCCCTCGATGCAGTGAGCCTGTTGCCAGCAGGTCTCACTGAAAATAAAAAAACCTAAACTAAAACTTTCACTAAGAAGCTCAGGAGAGCCCCTAGTGTGCACCCTTCTCGTTCGGGCACAAAGATCTAACTGAGGCTTGGAGGAGGGTCATAGGGGGAGGAGCCAGTGCACACCAGATAGTCCTAAAGCTTTCTTTAGATGTGCCCAGTCTCCTGCGGAGCCGCTATTCCCCATGGTCCTTACGGAGTCCCCAGCATCCACTTAGGACGTTAGAGAAATAATGCTATTTTACTGTGGGCAACAGAGTTTATTTTGTGTGTTTGTATGTCAGGGTTATTTTGAGGAGACTAGTGTTGATGCTGTGTTGTCAGTTTTTCAGTACTGAGAGGGTAAAGGCAAAGAGATGTGCATTGGGGGAGTTTACATGAGCTGCCGTGGGGGAGTTTACATGAGCTGGTAGAGACGTTGCCTTATATTCTGACCACTCATATCTACCATCATACAGTATTGGAAGAGGCCAGAAAAGGAGTAGACATGATGATAATGGCTACATATTGAAAATTGTTCAGTCAGATTGCAGTGGGTCTTGGTGGGCTACATGATCCGGATACACAGCTTTGTTGTCATGGGGTCAGTGGGTTGTGTGAGTGTAGAAAATGAACACATGTAAAGTTATGTGTGGACTGTATAAAAGGGAGCTATTTGCATACGATAGTCTATGGAAACTATATGGGTTGTTCTGGAATGTGATAAGCTTGCCTGTAGAGGTGTGTTTCCAGTGAATGCTTGAAGGTTTGGAATCTAGAAAAAGGTCTTGTTATGTGAGCCAGGACATTCCATAGAGTGGGGGCACCCGAAAAAAAGTAATGTAACCATGACTGGGAGCAGGTAATGCATGCAGATGAGATACACAGATCTGGGCAAGAACATAGGGGCCAATGGGGGTCATTCCGAGTTGTTCGCTCGTTATATTTTTCTCGCAACGGAGCGATTAGTCGCTAATGCGCATGCGCAATGTCCGCAGTGCGACTGCGCCAAGTAAATTTGCTATGCAGTTAGGTATTTTACTCACGGCATTACGAGTTTTTTTCTTCGTTCTGGTGATCGTAATGTGATTGACAGGAAGTGGGTGTTTCTGGGCGGAAACTGGCCATTTTATGGGTGTGTGCGAAAAAACGCTACAGTTTCTGGGAAAAACGCGGGAGTGGCTGGAGAAACGGAGGAGTGTCTGGCTGAACGCTGGGAGTGTTTGTGACGTCAAACCAGGAACGAAACTGACTGAACTGATCGCAGTTGCCGAGTAAGTGTGGAGCTACTCAGAAACTGCTAAGAAGTGTCTATTCGCAATTTTGCTAATCTTTCGTTCGCAATTTTGATAAGCTAAGATTCACTCCCAGTAGGCGGCGGCTTAGCGTGTGCAAAGCTGCTAAAAGCAGCTTGCGAGTGAACAACTCGGAATGAGGGCCAATATGAGATATTTCTTGAGATAAGTGAACAGATGTATGTTGGTGTAATGTTGTTAATGGCCTTGTATGTTAGCTTAAGTATTTTGGGTTAGATTTGATAAGTAATGAGACTACTGCAATAGTCAATGCAGGAGTTAAGTGCATTATGTAAAGTTTTGCAGTGTTGTGTGTGAGATATTCTTGAAATATATATAATAAATATATATATATATATATATATATATATATATATATGTCTTAGGTGTGTGTAACAGGATTTGGAAACAGATTGAATGTGGGCAAAAAAGGAAAATTCAGAGTCCAGGATGACACCTGGACAATGAGTATGAGGAGTAGGGTCGATTATTGTGTTTCAACACAATAATAATATCAGCAAGGTAACAGTGAGACAGTGACACAAGCCGACATAGGGCCTAATTCTGAGTTGATCGCAGCAGCAATTTTGTTAGCAGTTGGGCAAAACCATGTGCACTGCAGGGGGGGGGGGGGACAGATATAACATGTGCAGAGAGAGTTAGATTTGGGTGGGGTGTATTCAAACTGGAATCTAAATTGCAGTGTAAAAATACAGCAGCCAGTATTTACCCTGCACAGAAACAAAATAACCCACCCAAATCTAACTCTCTCTGCACATGTTATATCTGCCCCCCCCCCTGCAGTGCTCAATTGCTAACAAATTTGCTGCTGCGATCAACTTGGAATTACCCCCATAGATGGTGATCTAGAGAGGATAATTAAATTTGGTTATCATCTACATACAGATGATACTGAAAACAGTGGCGTAACTACTGCCCCCGCAGCCCTCGCGGTGGCTTGGGGGCGCAGGGCTGCGGGGGCGCCGCCACTGATTTAGCATAGATTGACATGTGGACGAGCATCCGCATGTCAATCTGCTGTCTCCTCTCCCTCCTTCCCTCCGCTGCTGTGATGGAGGGACACGGAGAGCACAGCGCGCGCCTCTCCTGTGTCCCTCCTGGGTCTCCGGCGGGTCTAATAAATGAAGTGCCGTTCGTGAGCTCTGATTGGCTCACGAACCGGCACTTCCTTTAACAGACCCGCCGGAGACGCAGGAGGGACACAGGAAAGGCGTGCGCTGTGCCCTCCGTGTCCCTCCATCACAAAACAGTGGGGGAGCGTGGGGGGGAGGGGGGGTAATTAACTGGCACTGGGGGAGCATATTCGGCACAGGGGGAGGGGGAGCACTTCGGGGGGCTATGCGGCACTGGGGGGGTATATGTGGCACTGGGGGGGTATATGTGTACCTGGCACATGGGGGGGCTATATTTGGCACTGGGGGCATGTGAGTACCTGGCACTGTGGGGGAATATCTGGCACTGAGGGCATATGTGGCACTGGGGTGGTATATGTGTACCTGGCACATGGGGGGGCTATATTTGGCACTGGGGGCATGTGAGTACCTGGCACTGTGGGGGAATATCTGGCACTGGGGGCATATGTGGCACTGGGAGCACAGCCCTAGCAACAAGCACTACCCTTTAGCGACGAGCATGACACCCAGTGCATGAAACCCCTGGCAACGAGCATGACACCCTGAGCATGAAAACCCCTGGCACCGTGCATGGAACCAAGAGCATGAAACCCCAAGGCAACGAGCAGGTAATTTAAAAGTAATTAGAAGCCTTACTGTAGGACTTAATGTGTAATGGACATTACGGTGTGTGGCATAATGTATCACGGACATTGCGGTGTGTGTCATAATGTGTCACAGGCATTACGGTGTGCGGCATACTATATCACGGGCATTGTGGTATGTGGTATATTGTCTCAGGGGCATTGCAGTGTGGCATAATGTATAACGGGCATTGTGGTGTGTGGCATAGGGTATAACGGGCATTGCGGTATGTGTCAGGCATTACGGTTGTGGTATACTATATCACGGGCATTGTGATATGTGGTATAATGTCTCAGGGTCATTGCAGTGTGTGGCATAATGTATCACGGACATTGCGGTGTGTGTCATAATGTGTCAGGCATTACGGTGTGTTGTATACTATATCACGGGCATTGTGGTATATGGTATAATGTCTCAGGGTCATTGCGGTGTGTGTCATAATGTGTCACAGACATTGTATGTGCTATAATGTATCAGGGGCATTGCAGTGTGTAGCATAATGTATAACGGGCATTGCGATTCCTGGCATAATGTGTCGGGGGCATTACGGTGTGTGGCATAATGTGTCGGGGGCATTACGGTGTGTGCATATTGTGTCATGTGCATTATTGTGTGTGGCATAATGTCTAAGGGCCATTGCAGTATGTGGCATAATGTACACTGGGCATGACTATAAGGAGGAAAAATGACAAATAATGTAAGGGGCATGAATCAGGATTATTTTTCTTTCCTGTGGTGGCTAACGTCTGGGCATGCAGGTTACAAAACTGGGGTATAAGGTAGTCTTTTCCTGCAATGCCACGCCCCTTTATGTGAAGCCACGCCCATTTCAACTAAGCCACACCCCTTTTACAGCACACGCACGTTTGTCCCTTTACTAGTGCCAATTATGGGGGATGGGGCGCCGAAGAATTTTTTGGTTTGGGGGAGAAAAATTTCTAGTTACGCCACTAACTGAAAACCAAATGAGTTTATTAGTTTTCCAAGTGATGTGGTATAGATAAGAGCAAAGGGTCTAGAACTGAACCATGGGGGTCATTCCGAGTTGTTCGCTCATTGCCGATTTTCGCAACGGAGCAATTAAGGCAAAAATGCGCATGCGCATGGTACGCAGTGCGCATGCGCTAAGTATTTTAGCACAAAACTTAGTAGATTTACTCACGTCTGAACTAAGAATTTTCATCGTTCTGCTGATCGGAGTGTGATTGACAGGAAGTGGGTGTTTTTGGGCGGAAACTGGCCGTTTTCTGGGAGTGTGCGGAAAAACGCAGGCGTGTCAGGGAAAATCGCGGGAGTGTCTGGAGAAACGGGGGAGTGGCTGGCCGAACGCAGGGCGTGTTTGTGACGTCAAACCAGGAACGAAACGGCCTGAGCTGATCGCAATCTATGAGTAAGTCTGGAGCTACTCAGAAACTGCTAAGAATTTTCTGTTCGCAATTCTGCTAATCTTTCGTTCGCTATTCTGCTAAGCTAAGATACACTCCCAGAGGGCGGCGGCCTAGCGTGTGCAATGCTGCTAAAATCTGCTAGCGAGCGAACAACTCGGAATCACCCCCCATGTTGTATTCCAACTTGTAAAGAAAGTGGAGAGAAGGTGGATACAGAGGAGGAACACTGTAAATGTGATTTAATAAGTAGGATGAGAATCAGGATAGCACAGTGCCCTGAAGACCCAAGTTATTTAGTATTTCTCTTACATCCTAGAGGATACTGGGGTCCACATTAGTGCCATGGGGTATAGATGGGTCCACTAGGAGCCATGGTCACTTTAAGAAATTAATATTGTGGGCTGGCTCCTCCCTCCATGCCCCTCCTACCAGACTCAGTTTAGAAAATGTGCCCGGAGGAGCCGGTCACGCTTTGGAGAGCTCCTGAAGAGTTTTCTGCTTTTATTTTAAATTTTTGTTATTTTCAGTCAGGGCTGTTTAGGAAACAGCCTGACTGCTTCGTGGGACTTAGGGGGGAGAACGGCCCAACTTCCTTAGAGTTAATGGTCCTGTTTCTCTGCTGGCAGGACACTGAGCTCCTGAGCGAGCAATTCGCAAGCCACACCATGGTTCAGCGTTCCCTCCCGCAGCATGCCGCCACCCCAAACAGAGCCTAAAGTCTGAAGAGTGGTGAGTACAGCACCGGCGACCCGGTTAGCGGGTCGGTGGCGGGAATGGCGGCACTAGGGTAGGAGCGCAGCTCTGTATGTAGGCTGCACTCCAGGGAGGCTCAGATGGACACACGCTGCGGCGGGTCCTGCTGTGAGGGGCACGCTGGGCCACCCAAGATAACCACACTGGCCAACTCCTATTAACAAGTATTTCTACACTGTGTTAAGTAAAAATTACCTCAGGGCCAGTATAAAATAAATGTGGGAAGCCGCGCGCCATTTTAGGGGGAGGTGCTTCCCACTGAGCGGATCCAGCGGCTCTCCGTTGCCATTTCCCTCTGCAGCTCTGACAAGCACTACACAGGGACGCGCAGCTCCTCTATCTGGACCCCAAGTCTCCTAAGAGGTACCAGGGGGTCTTAGAGGGGGGGGGGGGGGAGCAGTGTACATATTACAAGCACTATTCCGGTGTTTGTTTATTGCGACCCAGCTGTGTTTTCACCTATTGTGTGGGTGTGTGTATGTAGGGGTCCCTTTACAATCATGTCCAGGGACTGTGTTTCTTGTACAGCTGAATGTCTCTCATCTCCTGGGGACTCACTACCCTGTACTCAGAATAGTGTTCACTCCCAGTCCAGTGGGGCTGAAACCCCGTGGTTGTCTTCCATTAAAGGGATGATTTCAAATATTTCTACTAAAAAAGGAGACACAATTCTTGCGGTAGTCTATAGATGACCTGATAAATAAAGATTCAGCTCCATGCCTGCACCCCAAGCTCTCACCATTTGCCCACAAAAACGTACTCTGGCACAAATCATGCAGGGTGATATGGATCCTGATACACCGGATCCAGAGGAGGGTGAGGTGGATGCGAGCGGGAGGATGCTGTCTTATCACAAAGCATACAGGCCCTGATGGAGGCTATCAGAAATGTCATGCACATTCCTGACAAGACTGCAGAGGTGGAGGAGGAATCCTTTTTTAATGTAAAAAAGAAGTCCTCTGCTACTTTTCATGCATCAAAGGAATTGAATGCCCTGTTTGAAGAAACTTGGGCTAACCCTGACAAAAAATGTCAGATCCCTAAAAGATTGATTACATCCTTTCCCTTTCCCCTGGAAGATAGAGTGAAATGGGAAAACCCGCCGATTGTCGATGCATCGGTATCCAGGTTGTCACATAAGATTGTATTACCTGTGCCCGGGGCTGCGTCCTTAAAGGACACAGTGGACCGGAAAATTTAAAATACTCTCAAATCACTATACATGTGTGCGGGAGTGGTCCAGAGGCCCACTATTGCTTGCGCATGGATCACTAGAGACATCGCAAAATGGTCAGGTAACCTACTTGACAATTTGGATTCCTTACTCAGGGGGAGATAGTTTTACAGCATATCCAAGATTCTGCATACTTTATGGTGGAGGCCTTAAAGGAAATTGGTTTGCTCAATGCACGCACCACTGCCATGGCGATGTCAGCACGCAGGGGCTTGTGGCTACGCCAGTGGAATGCGGATGCGGACTCCAGGAAAGGAGTGGAAAATCTACTTTACACAGGGGACGTCCTGTTTGGGGATGAATTGGATAAGTTGATATCCAAGGCTATGGTGGGTAAGTCTGCATACCTTCCTTCCGCAACAGCTCCAGCTAGGAAATCCTACTCTGCTCCAACTCTGCAGTCCTTTCGGACATCAAAGTTCAAGGGCAAATCCAAGGGTTCTTCTACAACCTACAAGGGTAATAGATGTAAAACCAGAAAACCAGCAGCTGCAGGTTCTCAGGAACAGGCATCCGGGTCTGCTTCCTCAAAGCCGTCAGCATGACTGTGGTTCGCACTGCCTGGAGGACAGGCAGGTGGGAGCTCGGTTACGTTATTTCAGTCACGTTTGGACAACATCTTGCCAGCATCCCTGGGTCATAGACCTTATCACCCATGGATACAAACTGGAGTTTCAAGAACTCCCACCTCACAGATTCTTCAAATCAGGCTTACCAGCTTCTCCGGAAGCAAGTACGATGTTACAGGCAGCAATTCAAAAACTGGTAGACTCAGGTCACTGTCCCAATTCCACTTCACCTACAAAACAAAGGTTATTACTCCAGCCTGTTTGTGGGAACAAAACCGGACGGTTCGGTAAGACCCATTTTAAACCTCAAGTCACTGAACCCATACTTGCGGGTGTTCAAGTTCAAGCTTATCTAAGGTTTGCAGGACTGTCACTACCAGTTTCAGGCCCTGCCATTTGGCCTCTCCACGACACCGAGGGTATTCACCAAGGTGATAATAAAACAAAATGAAAGGAGCGCTAAAATAAATGAAAAAAAAAATATATAAATTGCAAACACCTGTGAAAAAAAAGAAATAGTTAATAGATAATGTTTACAGCACTTTTGTGCTGATGTGAAAGTCCTGCACAAGGGTCCCTTTACAAACGCCGGAGCTGCGATCCGTGCTGCGGCTGCAGTGGGGAAACCTATCTGTCTTTCCCTATCGCTGCCTACTTTCAGTCACGTTCAGACTTCAGCTCTCCCGTATGGATCGCGTCCTGCCGGCTGGTTCCCGATGCTGTTACTTGCACTCTCGTCCCCGCACCCGTCTGGCGCAGGCGGGATGACGTCAGGGCTTCACTTGTTAATTCCTCACCAACGCATTTCGGACTTGCTGGTCCTTAATCTTGGTCCTTAATCTTGGATCATTATTCACCAAGGTGATGGCAGAGATGATGTTTCTCCTCCGCAAGAAGGGAGTGAACATAATACTGTATCTGGACGACCTGCTGATAAAAGCACCTTCCAGGGAGAGGTTGTTGGACAGCATTGCCCTCTCAACCCGATTGCTTCAGGATCACGGATGGATTCTGAACTTACCAAAATCCCACTTGGAACCAACATGGAGGCTTCCGTTCCTGACCGAGGATCGAAGGTTCGGGATTCAAAGTTGGATTCTGCTAACCACGGACGCAAGCCTCAGAGCTTGGGGAGCAGTCACCCAAGGGGAACAGTTCCAAGGAAAATGGACAAGTCAGGAAGCCATTCTTCCAATCAACATTCTAAAACTAAGGGACATATACAACGCCCTTCTACAGGCATTGCATCTTCTTCACGATCAAGCCATCCAGGTTCAGTCGGACAATGTGACGGCAGTAACGTACATAAACTGACAGGGCGGAACGAAGAACAGAGCAGCAATGTCAGAGGTAACAAAGAGGTAACAAAGATTCTCCTCTGGTGGTGCTGTCGGCAATCTTCATTCCGGGAGCAGACAACTGGGAAGCGGACTTCCTCAGCAGACACAACCTCCACCCAGGAGAGTGGGGCCTTTACCCGCAGGTGTTCAGGTGTTCGAGTCCTTGACACGTCGGTGGGGAATTCCACAAATAGACATGATGGCCATTTAGCTCAACAAGAAGCTCAAGCGGTATTGTTCCAGGTCGAGGGACCCGCAAGCAGTGGCAGTGGACGCTCTGGTGACTCCATGAGTCTACCAGATGGTTTACATGTTTCCACCTCTTCCACTGATCCCAAGAATTCTCAAAAGAATAAAAAGGGAATAGGTTCAAGCAATTCTCATTCATTGCTCCAGATTGGCCAAGGAGGGCCTGGTACACGGATCTACTGGAGATGCTCCTAGAGGACCTGTGGCCTCTACCTCTTCGAGAGGATCTTCAACAACAAGGGCCATTCGTCTATCAAGGCCTACCATGGCTACGTTTGATGGCATGGAAGTTGAGCGTCAAATTTGAGCCCAAAAATGCTTCCCGGACAGGGTTATTCCAACCCTGATCCAGGCCAGGAAATGGGTAACATCTAAACATTACCTCCATATTTGGAAAAAATATTTCTTGTGGTGTGAAAACAGGAAATTTCTTGCAATGGAATTTCAGCGGGGACGTTTTCTCCTTTTTCTGCAGTCAGGTATGGATGTGGGACTACGTCTGGGCTCCTTGAAGGTCCAGATTTCGGCCCTATCTATTTTCTTCCAGAAACAATTGGCTTCCCTCCCTGAGGTTCAGACATTCTTAAAGGGGATTCTGCACATCCAACCGCCCTTTAGCCTCCCACAGCGCCTTGGGATCTTAACGTGGTGTTGCAGTTCCTACAATCGGATTGGTTTGAGCCTTTACAGGAGGTTGACGTAAAGTTTCTTACGTGGAAGACCGTTACACTGTTGGCCTTAGTTTCTGCAAGACGTGTGTCGGAACAAGAGCCCCTATTTGATTTTTCATGAAGATAGAGCTGAACTCAGAACGCATAAGCAATTTCTTCCTAAGGTGGTGCCTGCGTTTCATATCAACCAACCTATTGTTGTTTTGCTACCTCAAAATCTTTTGATGTGGTGAGAGCTTTGAAGATCTATGTTAAATGGACAGCTGTTTGTTCTCTATGATCCCAAGAAAATTGGGTGTCCTGCTTCCAAGCAGTCTATTGCTCACTGGATCAGGTGTACTATCCACCTGGCTTATTCTATGGCAGGATTGCCGGTTTCTAAAGTACAGGCCTACTCGACTAGATCGGTGGGTTCTTCCTGAGCGGCTGCCCAGGGTGTCTCGGCTTTACAACTCTGCCGAGCAGCTACTTGGTCAGGTTCGAACACGTTTGCTAAGTTCCACAAGTTCGATACTTTGACCGCTGACCTTCAGTTTGGTCAATCAGTTCTGCAGGAACCTCAGCACTCTCCCACCCGGTTTGGGAGCTGTACATCCCTATGGTACAAAATGGACCCAAGTATCCTCTAGGACATAAGAGAAAATAGGATTTTAATTACCTACCGGTAAATCCTTTTCTTGTAGTCCGTAGAGGATACTGGGCGCCTGCCTGGTGCTTTGTTTCTGCACTGTTACTTGGTTAAGTGTTGCTGTTGGTTCAGCCGTTGCTGTTCCTATTCGAGTTGGGTTAGCTTGGCTTTCCTCTTGTTGTGTGTGCTGGTTCGAATCTCACCACTCCAGTTAAATCCTTCTCTCGAAGTATGTCCGTCTCCTCGGGCATAGTTTCTAGACTGAGTCTGGCAGGAGGGGCATGGAGGGAGGAGCCAGCCAACACTATTAATTTCTTAAAGTACCCATGGCTTCTAGTGGACCCGTTTATACCCTATGGTACTAATGTGGACCCCAGTATCCTCTACTCTACGGACTACGAGAAAAGGATTTACCGGTAGGTAATTAAAAACGAGTTTTATGGTAAGAACTTACCCTTGTTAAAACTCTTTCTGCGAGGTACACTGGGCTCCACAAGTCTGGACAATGGGGTGTAGAGTAGGATCTTAATCCGAGGCACCAACAGGCTCAAAGCTTTGACTGTTCCCAGAATGCACAGCGCCGCCTCCTCTATAACCCTGCCTCCCAGCACAGGAGCTCAGTTTAGTTAACCAGCCCAATGCAGTAGCAGGAAAAGAGACGACAACGGTTAGTAGCCACATACACCACACTCTCACGACAAGAGAAGTGTCAGCGGCTAATGCCATATCAACCCAAAGTAGCTAAGTGCGTCAGGGTGGGTGCCTTGTGGAGCCCAGTGTACCTCGCAGAAAGAGTTTTAACAAGGGTAAGTTCTTACCATAAAACTCGTTTTCTGCTGCGGGGTACACTGGGCTCCACAAGTATGGACAATGGGGATGTCCTAAAGCAGTTCCTTATGGGAGGGGACGCACTGTAGCGTGCACAGTGAAAGAACCCGGCGTCCAAAGGAAGCATCCTGGGAAGCGGCAGTATCGAAGGCATAGAACCTTATGAATGTGTTCCCGGAGGACCACGTAGCCGCCTTGCACAATTGGTCAAGGATCGCACCACGTTGGGCCGCCCAAGAAGGTCCAACAGACCGAGTAGAATGGGCCGTAATGTGAACAGGAGCTGACAGACCAGCCTTCACATAAGCATGCGCAATCACCATTCTAATCCACCTGGTCAGGGTCTGCTTGTGAGCAGGCCAGCCACGTTTGTGAAATCTAAACAAAACAAAGAGAGAATCAGACTTTCGAATAGAAGCAGTTCTCTTCACATAGATAAGGAGCGCCCGTACCACATCCAAAGACCGCTCTTTGGGAGACAAATCAGGAGAGACAAAAGCTGGAACCACAATCTCCTGATTAAGGTGGAACGAAGAAACCACCTTAGGTAAATATCCGGGACGGGTCCTAAGAACCGCCCGGTCACGGTGAAAAATCAGATATGGGGAACTACAAGACAAGGCACCCAAATCCGACACTCTTCTAGCAGAGGCAATAGCCAGAAAGAACACCACCTTAAGGGAAAGCCACTTAAGGTCAGCTTGAACCAAGAGGTTCAAATGGAGGCTCTTGCAACGCCTCCAAAACCACCGACAAGTCCCAAGGAGCCACAGGCAGGACATAGGGAGGTTGGATACGCAACATACCCTGAGTGAAAGTATGAACATCAGGTAAAGTCGCAATTTTTCTCTGAAACCACACCGACAAGGCAGAAATATGAACCTTGAGGGAGGCCAGACGCAGGCCTAAATCTAGGCCCTGCTGTAGAAAAGCCAAAAGTTTGGCTGTACTAAACTTGGAAGCGTCATAATGGTTAGATGTGCACCAAACAAAGTAGGAATGCCAGACCCGATGGTAAATCCGAGCAGAGGCCGGTTTTCGGGCCTGCAACATAGTTTTAATGACCTCTTCAGAAAAACCCTTAGCTCTTAAGACGGAAGCTTCAAAAGCCACGCCGTCAAAGACAGCCGGGCTAGGTCCTGGTAGACACGGGGGCCCTGAACGAGGAGGTCTGGGTGTTGTGGAAGTAGAAGTGGACGCTCTGACGATAGGCCTTGCAGGTCTGAGAACCAGTGCCGTCTGGGCCACGCCAGAGCTATGAGAAGCAGATTTCCTTTTTCTTGCTTGAACTTCCGAATTATCCTGGGCAGGAGCGACACCGGAGGGAACACGTACGGCAGACGAAACCTCCACGGCACTGCCAGCGCATCCACGAATGCTGCTTGAGGATCCCTTGTCCTTGCTCCAAAGACCGGAACCTTGTGATTGTGTCGAGACGCCATCAGATCCACATCTGGAAGACCCCACCTTTCCACGAGGAGTTAAAACACTTCTGAATGGAGGCCCCACTCGCCGGCATGCACGTCCTGACGATTGAGAAAGTCTGCTTCCCAATTCAGGACTCCCGAAATGAATATTGCCGATATTGCCGGTAGATGGCGTTCTGCCCAACGTAGAATCCGTGAGGCTTCCTTCATTGCCAAACGGCTTCGAGTACCACCTTGATGATTTATGTAAGCCACTGTGGTGGCGTTGTCCGACTGTACGTGAACAGGACGGTTCTGAATCAAATGCTGGGCTAGGTTCAACGCATTGAAGACCGCCCGCAATTCCAGAATGTTGATCGAGAGGAGAGATTCCTCCTTGGTCCACCGACCCTGCAAGGAGTGCTGCTCCAGCACCGCGCCCCAACCTTTTAGACTGGCATCTGTCGTCAACAGGACCCAGTTGGATATCCAGAAGGGACGGCCTCTGCACAATTGTCGGTCCAGGAGCCACCAGAGCAGCGACAGACGGACCTCCGGAGTCAAAGAGATCATTTGAGACCTGATCCGGTGAGGCAGGCCATCCCACTTGGCTAGAATCAGCTTCTGGAGGGGGCGAGAATGGAATTGAGCATACTCCACCATGTCGAATGCTGACACCATGAGGCCCAGCACCTGCATTGCCGAATGTATCGACACTTGCGGATGAGAAAGGAAGCAACGAATCCTGTCCTGAAGTTTCAGGACTTTCTCCTGAGACCAGAACAACCTCTGGTTGTGAGTGTCCAACAGCGCTCCCAGATGCACCATGCTCTGAGCAGGGACCAGGGAGGATTTATTCCAGTTGATGAGCCACCCGTGGGCTTGTAGAAACCGGTCCGTCATATCCAGATGACGCAGGAGATGATCTGGGGAATTTGCCAGGATTAACAAGTTGTCCAGATACGGCAGTATCCTGACCCCTTGACGGCAGAATACCACAGTCATCACCGCCATATCTTTGGTGAAGACTCGCGGAGCCGTTGTTAAACCAAAAGGTAACGCCCGAAACTGGTAATGGAGGTTGCCAATAGCGAACCTCAGGTATTGTTGATGTGACACTGCTATAGGAATATGCAGGTAAGCATCTTCTTTTGAGGTACAAACTTCGTACCCAGGCTTTGCCAGGGTTCCTGACGTATATCCACTAGGTGGTCAGAGTGAGGTAAAACTTGTTTAATCACCTTCTGACGCTTGAACCTATCTGGTTTCTTAGGAGGAACGGATGGCTCGGGATCATCCGTAATCTGCAGAATTAACTTAATAGCCTCCAAAAGATCAGGAACATCCACATGTGAACTACCCTCCCCATCAGCCGTATCTGAGTCAGAACCTGTGGGGTCAGTGTATGTGCTGTCTTCATCAGACGAGGTGTCAGTGACAGCAGTGGATTGTGAGGAGACGAGCGCTCGCTTAGAGGACCTCTTGGACTTAGGCGAGCGTTGGTCAGACTTTTTAGTAGTCAGGGACTGGTTCAACTTCTTTAATTGAGCAGATAAATCGTCCGCCCACGGCGGGTTAGCTGCAGGGACCACATACGGTTGTACCGGCATTGGATGTCCCATAGGGGGTGTTAGTTTATGAACTAGCGTATGCAGAAGCGTGGAAAAAGCGGCCCACGGAGGGTCAGTATGTGCCTCCGTTGCCACAGTCCCACTGGGGGGCAAGGAGCCCCCAGAACCAGAGCCCACAGCTGCTATATTCTCCCCATATGTGCCTGTGGCTTCAGCAACACCAGCAGTGTGTTCCGCCCCAGAACCGTTACCCTCAGAAGCAAACATGATATAACTTGCAGTATGAGGTAACACAGTACAATTATTAGCAGCACTATATCCCTAAACCCAAACCCCTGCGCAGTGTAGTCAGCACCAGCAGAGATAAAGGAGAGATATGGTGACTAAATCACAGAGAAAAATACGTAATACAGTATATCTTTGTGAAAATCCTATATTAAATAACACCTGACGCACCAAGCCCCCTCAGGTTATAGAATATAGGGATAGCAAGTTGAGTGAAAGACATGAGATGGACACCACTCAGCTATCAATGCACACACAAATAGTCACAGTTTGTACAATGCAGAGGTTATTACAGACAATAATACTGCACTGGACTAGCTTACACAGCTATATAGTCAATAGATATAACACTACACAGTAAGAAACTGGATGTATATCACAGGGTAATTGTACTATAAACCCCTGACTAAATGCACTCTTTCTTACTAACACTGACTAAAAAGGCAGGTAGAATACTTAAGTGTCATGTAAAGGCACAGCGCTGACAACCAGGCGGCTTTACATACAGTAGGAGGATTTGCCCAAGCAGTCCCAGGAACAGTGAGCTGAGGAGTAATGGCACCGCAGACACTGACAGGGAGTGAGGAAAGACAGAGATGCAGCTCCAGGGCGGGAACACTTGCTGGAAATGGCTCCCTGGGGCTGGGGGAGGGGCTTCAGGTCTAAGCCTTATCCCCCTTGCTGGCAAAACCACCGGGTACTGTGGACGATATTAAAATCGGTTTTAAGAGAAAACCTGACCTGCGCCCATGCCCTGGTGATCTAGTGGGATCGCCTGTATCCACAGTGTCCACCGCCAGCGCGCGCAGCCCGCCTCCCACTGACCGCGCCGGATCGCGATTAAGACCGGGTCCCGCGAGCGGGACCCACTTACCACCTCCCGAAGCACGGCCGCGCGATCCTGGAGAGCCCCAGCCGTGTGTGCCTAACGTGAAGTAAACCGGAGCCTCAGCTGTAGGTACCCGGCAACCAGGGCTCGGGAGTGTACAGCGCCGCTGGGGAGAGCTGGAGCTGCAGCAGAGAATGTCAGAAGACATTTACCCCTGCTGCTGCCCTTGAAGTCTTCACTTTTTTACCTCATAAAAAGCTTTTCTTAGAGCTGCCTGGAGCAGCCCCTCTGTTAAGTGCCTGCTTACTGCAGCACCAACTGACAAACTGAGCTCCTGTGCTGGGAGGCGGGGTTATAGAGGAGGCGGCGCTGTGCATTCTGGGAACAGTCAAAGCTTTGATCCTGTTGGGGCCTCGGATCAAGATCCTACTCTACACCCCATTATCCAGACTTGTGGAGCCCAGTGTACCCCGCAGCAGAAATAGAGTGGTTCGTAGTGTCAAACTCAGCAGAGAGATCCAGGAGAATTTTAAAGAAAGTAATGGCGTTTACCTATGTCAGTGCAGTCTCAATAGAGTGCTGGGAACAAAAGCTTGTATGAAGAGGATCAAGTAGGTTGTGTGAGGAAAGAAAATGAATGAGGTAGGAGTAGCCAAGCCTCTCTAGAAGTTGGGAGGCTCAAAAGAGCTGAGAAATAGGATAGTAATTTGAGTCAGAAATTGGTGCAGATTTTTTTCTTCCAGAATGGGTGTAATCACTGCATGCTTAAATAAGTATGGAAACATATCACTAGAGAGAGAGAGAGATAGATTATTTATTATTACATATTTTGGAATCTTGGCATGATGATATCACACAACTGCTGAAGATTTCTTGGCGTCACAATTTTTATGCAAATCTTCCTTTCCACCACACCCCAAAGGTGCTCTATTGTATTGACACCTGGTAACTACTGAGGCAATTGAAGTACACTGAAGCCACTATCATGTTTGTGGAACCAGCATGATATGATGTGTACCTTTTTACATTGTGCATTATCCTGCTGGAAGTACCTATTATAAATGAAGTAGTCTATGAAGGGATCTATATGGCTAGCAACAATACTGAGGTAGGCTGTGGCATTTTAAGGATGCTCAATTCGTGTTAAGAGCCCTAATGTGTATCAAGAAAACTTTCCCAACACCCTTATACCTCCAGCCAGAAGTATGGACACGAGACAGGCTGTATGTATGAATTCATATGTGTCACGATCCGGGTATCTGGACGCCATTACTTACCCTTCAGATGCCTCCTAAGGCGGGCTCAGCGTTCCAGGACCAGATTCCGCTGTTCCTGAGTTTCCACATGCAGAGTGTCAGAGTGGTGTTTTCATCAGCCGCGGCCTCCGCTGTGCCCGCGTGGTTAAATGTGCATCTATCAGCCTGGCGTCTCCTGTCTCCGGTGGCCGGCGCCGCCATTACTGTTTCCCAGACCACATGGATTACAAACCAAACTTCCCTCCAAGTGTCTGCATGGGCGCAGCCATCTTGGATTCTGTCATCTGATCATTTCCACCAATCTGCTGTTTGTATTGTTGATTTGCATAATTGCCTAGCCAACCCCTTCCTTGCTGCAGGTATAAGTAAGCTGTGCCTGAGCAAGGAAGACGTCAGTGCTTTGGTTGTCAAACCTAGTTCCTGTTTGTCTCTCTTCTATGATTGTCTTCCAGGTTCCAGCTCCTGTCTCAAGACTTCCACCATAGAGACCCGCACCAGCATTCCACCTGCGGTGTAGCCTGACTCTCCAATCCATTGTGGATTCATCTGTTTCCAGCTACAACACTACCTGCTTCCAGCCTCAGCTTCCAGCAGAATACAGCTTCCCTTAAAGGGCCGGTGTCCTTTCTACACTTTACCACTCTCCACCGGAATTATTATTTCTCCGCTCTCAAGTTCTACATTTCAGTTCACATTTCATCGCTCCCAAAGTTCATTTATAATTTAACTGGTTCCAGCCAGTATCCACTCCGTGCTAACAACAGTCTGGTTCCAGCCAGTATCCACAGCAGCTGTTTTACCTTCAGCAACCCAGCTCTTCCTGGAACACCAGCTGGTACAATCCTGGGTTATCTCCATTGCTACAGCCGGGCCTGGTAAGGACTTTCCATCTAGAAGATCATAAGAACTATCTCACACTACCAGTGCCCTGTGGCTCCTGCCATGCTGTAGTACTCAGGAACTGTATTTATTCTTTGCTGACTTTTACGTTTTCTTTTATTGCTGCTGTGATGCGGAGTTGTCATAATAAACATCATTGACTTTTATCTAAGTTGTCGTGGTCACGCCTTCGGGCAGTTATTATTCATGTTACTTACATGTCCAGGGGTCTGATACAACCTCCCAGGTTCCGGTACATCTCAGCCCCTACAACTGAGGCTGCCTCCCGTCAGCTCAGGCCCTCAGTTGTGACAGTAAGCACTGACCTAATGAATCCAGCCGGAGACCAGGATCAAGCGGCCAGGCCGATGCAAGAACTGGCAGCCCGACTAGAACATCAGGAGGCTGCACAGGGCCACATCATCCGCTGTCTCCAGGATCTCTCTACTCGGCTGGATGGGATTCAGACCACTCTCCGTGGATCAGGCGCGTCTGGTGCGTCAACCACAGTGACTCCAGCTATAACCCCACCCACCTTACCCATTCCTGCTCCACGTCTTCATTTTCCAACGCCAGCAAAATTTGACGGATCTCCAAGATTCTGCAGGGGATTTCTCAACCAGTGTGAGATTCAGTTTGAGCTACAACCTGGCAATTTCCCCAGTGACCGTACAAAAATTGCCTACATTATTTCTCTTCTCAGTGGCTCAGCCCTCGATTGGGCATCACCGTTATGGGAGAGGTCCGACACCCTGCTATCTTCTTACACTGCATTCGTGTCAACATTCAGGCGCATCTTCGACGAGCCAGGCCGGGTAACTTCAGCTTCGTCTGAGATTCTCCGTTTACGCCAGGGATCACGTACTGTAGGACAATATCTTATACAGTTCCAGATCCTGGCATCCGAACTGGCATGGAACGACGAGGCCCTGTATGCTGCATTCTGGCATGGTTTATCCGAGCGTATTAAAGATGAGTTAGCTACCAGAGACTTACCCTCCAAGTTAGATGAGTTAATCTCACTTTGTACGAAAGTTGACTTACGTTTCAGAGAGAGAGCAACTGAGCGTGGAAGATCATCTGCTCCAAAATCTTCTGCTCCTCCTCCTCGCCAACTGTCACCAACTAAAGATGAACCCATGCAAATTGGCCGTTCCCGTTTAACTCCTGCTGAGCGCCGAAGACGTCTCTCCGAGTTTCTCTGTTTGTACTGTGCAGCTCCGTCTCACACCATTAATGCCTGTCCCAAACGTCCGGGAAACTCCAAATCCTAGCTCGCCAAGGAGAGGGCCGGCTAGGAGTAATGATCTCCTCTCCATCTCCTCAAGATTGTAACCTCCCAGTCTCGCTTCAAGTTGCTCAACGTTATCAGAACGTCATTGCCCTCCTGGATTCCGGAGCAGCTGGGAACTTTATTACCGAAGCCTATGTTAAACGGTGGTCCCTACCCACCGAGAGACTTCCTTCGTCCTTTTCCTTAACTGCTGTGGATGGCAGTAAAATTTTTGATACAGTTATTTCTCTAAGGACTCTACCAGTTCGTCTGAGAGTGGGAGTTCTTCATTCCGAACTTATTTCACTTTTAGTGATTCCAAGAGCCACACATCCTGTGGTCCTGGGCCTTCCATGGCTCCGTCTTCACAATCCTACAATTGATTGGACGACTACGCAAATCCTGGCATGGGGTTCCTCCTGTACTAAGACATGTTTGTTTAAAGTGTTGCCTGTCTGTTCCTCCTCCCCCAGGTCGTCTGATGTTCCACCTCCTCCATATCAAGATTTCACGGATGTGTTCAGTAAAGCTTCTGCTGATATCCTTCCCCCTCATAGAGAATGGGACTGCCCGATTGATCTCGTTCCAGGGAAGGTTCCACCTCGAGGCCGAACTTATCCGTTGTCTCTCCCCGAGACGCATTCTATGGAGGAATACATAAAAGAGAACCTAGCAAAGGGGTTCATTCGACCTTCTTCTTCTCCAGCCGGCGCAGGCTTCTTTTTTGTAAAGAAGAAAGATGGTGGTCTGCGGCCGTGCATCGACTACAGAGGTTTGAACGACATTACCATCAAGAACCGCTATCCTTTACCCCTGATTACTGAGCTCTTTGACAGAGTTAGCGGAGCTACCATCTTTACAAAGCTGGACCTGAGAGGTGCATACAATCTCATCCGGATCCGTGAGGGTGACGAGTGGAAGACCGCATTTAACACCCGTGACGGACATTATGAGTACCTCGTCATGCCCTTCGGATTGAGCAATGCTCCAGCTGTCTTCCAGCATTTCGTCAATGAGATCTTCAGAGACATTCTATACCGTCATGTCGTGGTTTATCTAGATGATATCCTCATTTTTGCCAACAATTTAGAGGAACATCGTTTCTGGGTAAAGGAGGTTCTGTCCCGTCTCCGTGTCAATCATCTCTACTGCAAATTAGAGAAATGCGTCTTTGAAGTCAAGTCCATTCCGTTTCTAGGGTACATTGTGTCCGGTTCCGGACTAGAGATGGATCCTGAGAAACTACAAGCAATCCAGAATTGGCCAGTACCCTTAACCCTCAAAGGGGTCCAGAGGTTCTTAGGGTTCGCCAATTATTACCGAAAGTTTATACGAGACTTTTCCACCATTGTGGCGCCTATTACTGCTTTCACCAAGAAGGGTGCTAACCCGTCCAAGTGGTCTGAAGAAGCCATGCAAGCTTTTCATCTTTTAAAACAGAGGTTCATCTCTGCACCTGTCCTGAAACAGCCTGACGTCGACTCTCCTTTCATCTTAGAGGTGGATGCCTCCTCCGTTGGAGTAGGAGCGGTGTTATCTCAGAGGGCTAAAGATGGTCATTTACATCCTTGCAGTTTCTTCTCACGGAAGTTCTCCCCAGCGGAGCGCAACTATGCCATTGGCGACCAGGAGTTGCTAGCCATCAAGCTCGCTCTAGAGGAGTGGAGATATCTGTTGGAGGGAGCTTCTCATTCAATCACCATCCTTACAGACCACAAGAACCTTCTATATCTAAAAGGCGCACAATGTCTCAACCCTCGTCAGGCCAGATGGGCACTTTTCTTTTCCAGGTTCGACTTTAAACTCCAGTTCTGTCCGGGCTCTCAGAATCGCAAGGCCGATGCCCTTTCCCGCTCATGGGAGCAAGAAAATGAGTCAGAGTCTTCAGACAAGCATCCTATTATAAATCCGTTGGCATTCTCCACGGTAGGGATGGACTCTACGCCCCCATCAGGGAAAAGTTTTGTGAAGCCGACACTAAGGAAGAAGCTCATGCATTGGGCCCATGCTTCCCGTTTTGCCGGACATACAGGTATCCAAAAAACCCTGGAGTTTATCTCTAGGTCCTATTGGTGGCCAACTCTGAAAAAGGACGTTTTGGAGTTTATTGCATCTTGCCCAAAGTGTGCTCAACATAAAGTATCCCGCCAGTCGCCTGCGGGGCAACTGGTTCCACTATCTGTTCCCCGTCGACCATGGACCCATTTGTCGATGGATTTTATTACAGATTTGCCCATGTGCAACAAGTTCAATACCATCTGGGTGGTAGTTGACCGGTTCACCAAGATGGCACACTTCATTCCTCTCACCGGTCTTCCGTCAGCTTCCAAGTTGGCTCAAGTATTCATACAAGAGATCTTCCGACTCCACGGTCTTCCAGAAGAAATTATCTCAGATCGAGGAGTTCAATTCACAGCCAAATTCTGGCGAAGTTTATGTCAAGTCCTCCAAGTCAAGTTAAAGTTTTCCACGGCTTACCATCCTCAGACCAATGGTCAAACTGAGAGGGTGAATCAGGACTTGGAGGCCTTCCTCCGCATCTATGTGTCCTCCTCTCAAGATGACTGGGTTCAATTACTTCCCTGGGCCGAGTTCTGTCATAACAACCAGTATCATTCTTCATCTTCTTCAACACCATTCTTCACCAACTTTGGATTCCACCCTAAAGTCCCTGAGTTCCAACCGCTTCCAGCAACTTCTGTTCCCGCAGTGGATATCACCTTGCATCAGTTTGCCAATATCTGGAAGAGCGTACGATCAGCTCTGCTCAAGGCATCGTTCAGGTACAAGAAGTTTGCGGATAAGAAGCGTCGAGCAGTTCCTGCTCTCAAGGTGGGTGATCGGGTATGGTTATCCACGAAGAATTTGAGGTTAAGAGTTCCCAGTATGAAGTTTGCACCTCGCTACATCGGTCCTTTTAAAATTGATCAAGTCATCAATCCTGTTGCTTACAGACTCCAGTTACCTCCCTTCTTAAAAATACCCAGGACATTCCATGTTTCCCTGTTGAAACCGCTAATCTTGAATCGGTTTCATTCCTCACTTCCACCAACTCCGAAAGTCCAAACTCAACGAGGCGTTGAGTATGAAGTGGCCAAGATCCTGGACTCACGTCACCGTTACGGTCAACTTCAGTATCTCATTGACTGGAAGGGCTATGGTCCTGAAGAACGCTCTTGGACCAATGCCTCTGACGTCCATGCTCCTGCCTTGGTCCGAAATTTCCACGCAAAGTTTCCTTTAAAGCCTAAGAAGTGTCCTGGGGCCACTCCTAAAGGGGGGGGTGCTGTCACGATCCGGGTATCTGGACGCCATTACTTACCCTTCAGATGCCTCCTAAGGCGGGCTCAGCGTTCCAGGACCAGATTCCGCTGTTCCTGAGTTTCCACATGCAGAGTGTCAGAGTGGTGTTTTCATCAGCCGCGGCCTCCGCTGTGCCCGCGTGGTTAAATGTGCATCTATCAGCCTGGCGTCTCCTGTCTCCGGTGGCCGGCGCCGCCATTACTGTTTCCCAGACCACATGGATTACAAACCAAACTTCCCTCCAAGTGTCTGCATGGGCGCAGCCATCTTGGATTCTGTCATCTGATCATTTCCACCAATCTGCTGTTTGTATTGTTGATTTGCATAATTGCCTAGCCAACCCCTTCCTTGCTGCAGGTATAAGTAAGCTGTGCCTGAGCAAGGAAGACGTCAGTGCTTTGGTTGTCAAACCTAGTTCCTGTTTGTCTCTCTTCTATGATTGTCTTCCAGGTTCCAGCTCCTGTCTCAAGACTTCCACCATAGAGACCCGCACCAGCATTCCACCTGCGGTGTAGCCTGACTCTCCAATCCATTGTGGATTCATCTGTTTCCAGCTACAACACTACCTGCTTCCAGCCTCAGCTTCCAGCAGAATACAGCTTCCCTTAAAGGGCCGGTGTCCTTTCTACACTTTACCACTCTCCACCGGAATTATTATTTCTCCGCTCTCAAGTTCTACATTTCAGTTCACATTTCATCGCTCCCAAAGTTCATTTATAATTTAACTGGTTCCAGCCAGTATCCACTCCGTGCTAACAACAGTCTGGTTCCAGCCAGTATCCACAGCAGCTGTTTTACCTTCAGCAACCCAGCTCTTCCTGGAACACCAGCTGGTACAATCCTGGGTTATCTCCATTGCTACAGCCGGGCCTGGTAAGGACTTTCCATCTAGAAGATCATAAGAACTATCTCACACTACCAGTGCCCTGTGGCTCCTGCCATGCTGTAGTACTCAGGAACTGTATTTATTCTTTGCTGACTTTTACGTTTTCTTTTATTGCTGCTGTGATGCGGAGTTGTCATAATAAACATCATTGACTTTTATCTAAGTTGTCGTGGTCACGCCTTCGGGCAGTTATTATTCATGTTACTTACATGTCCAGGGGTCTGATACAACCTCCCAGGTTCCGGTACATCTCAGCCCCTACAACTGAGGCTGCCTCCCGTCAGCTCAGGCCCTCAGTTGTGACAATATGGTTTACACCACATTCTGACCTTACTATCTGTATGTGCAGCAGAATTTTTTTAGACCAAGCTATATTTTTTCAATCTTCACTGTCCAGTTTTGGTGAAGCTGTGTATACTCTAACATCAGTTTCTTGTTCTTTATTGCCAAGAGCAGAACCCAGTGTGGACTTCTGATGCTGATGCCCAATCCCTTCAAGGTTGATGTATTGTGCATTCAGAATTGATCCTCTGCATATCACAATTGTAACATATCGTTATTCTAGTTACTGTCAGTTTGAACCAGCTTGGCCATTCCCACTGAACTACCACTCACTGGATTTTTTTTGTTTTGCTCATCATTCTCTGTAAACTCTAAAGACTATGGGGCAGATTTAACAATGAGTGATATTCTTGTTATCATTCATTACAAATGTTAAATGGTGTTTGAAAAATCACAGTTAGGAGCTGATTGCCTTGAGCACCATTAATCATATATATCGAGTGATAACAAAAAATATCACTCATTGTTAAATCTGCCCCTATGTGAGAATCACGTAAGATTAGCAGTTTCTGAGATACTGAAACCATCTCATCTGGCACTGACAATCATCCCATGTTCAAGGTCGCTTAGGTCACATTTATTCTGCATTCTGGTGTTTGATCTGCACAACAACTGAACATGCACTCATTTACTGCCACGGTTAGGGGATGATAGACGCAAGTGCATTACCAAACATATATTGCATTCTGCTGATTGAACATGCGCCAAATAAAAACAAATGTGGTATGCATGTGTGTCGCTTATAGTGCCGCAGTGCAAGGAGCTCCATATGAGTCGGATCACAAGTAGACTTAGGTGTAAATTTACTAAAGGTTGATTTTAAGTCATTTTAAATAGATTTAAATCCATCTAAATTAATGTTGTGTTTCAGGGACTAAAATGCACATTTACTAACAGACTATTTCTGGTACTGATTTTAAAACGTTTGTAATTGTGCAATTTAGCCCCTGAAATACAACATTGATTTTAATTTAGACCTAAAGTTAATTTACTCCTTAAGCTTTTTTGAAATGGGTGTCAACTGGGCAGTTATCTTGTGGATGTGTGGAACAGATAAAAATAGAAACAGATTTTGACGGCAGATAAGAACCACTTGGCCCATCTAAAAGAAAATAGGGAGACGGAAATCTGATGGTGCGCAAATAAGCAGCCTGTATAGTTAATTCCCTTAAAGGTGTCCTCAAGCCTTCACCAATACAACATATAGAAACAAAGTAAGGGTTAAGCGCTAGCAGAGGTACAGAGGTTTTTTCAGTCGCTAGTATGTATTTATAATATACACTTATCTCCAACCATGGTAAACATGCAAAGTAGCATAGAAATTATATGTATAGTGAAGTACAGATTTTAATTGCATCAAATACAACTCATAAAACATATATAAAACATCCTTATAAACAATCAATGCAGGTTCTGTGAAAGCAGCCAAAAAGAACAATTACCAGCTTTGGTGGAACTGCTGATAAACAGCTAAGTGCATATATAGGAAGCAATCCCGGACACTCCGACTCATCTGCGCTGAGATGTAGCAAAATCTGTATCCAGTCCTAATGGCTTCTTCCCAGAGTCTGTACCGGTAACACCAACGCGTTTCAACCCCTGACTGGGGTCTTTTTCAAGGTGATAGATGTGTAGCTAGTAAATAATCATCACAGGTATTTAAAACCCCAGTGACCAATCACTGACCTCGGAGCTCAGCTGGACTCTATACGTAAATCAAAGTCCCATAGTCCCCTGCTGTGCTCCAAACTTCCTGTTGGCTGTTTCCCAGCGTCACAGGGCACCATGGCAACCCGGCGCCCAATCGCAGTTGAGCTCCGGTTGCCGGAATGTCACTACCAATTATGGCTGCCTTTATTATAAAGAGTATCCCAGTCTTCTTTTATTATATCTAATCTCTGGACATCAGGCACTGCCCTCCCCGATGCTCCATGGACACAGTTGGCTCCCCCACCACTAGAAGGACATCTCCGCAATGTAACTGCAAGTCCCGGGATCGCCGGCCCGACACGTCACATCCAGTGACATCATGTGTAAACAAAGCAATTTTCAAAGAATCTTTAAGGGTACAGCAACACCTTATAATTCTTTGTTTTTAGTTATTTTGGTCCGGCCTCAGCACATATAATAAAAAGAACACATACATGTAATAAAATGTTATAAAACAATTTAAAACAATTATATTCCATAAGAATCAAGGTTATAGCATGGAATGAGATAAATAAAAAACAGTTCTAGTCTGCCCCTATTTTAACCATATTGTTACCTCAAACCCTGGGGCAGATATATTAAGCCTGGAGAAGTGATAAAGCAGTGATAAAGAAGTGATAAGTGTAAGGTGATAATGCACCAGCCAATCATTACAGGTTTGAAAAATGGCAGATAGTAGCTGATTGGCTGATACATTATCACCTTCCACTTATCACTGCTTTATCACTTCTGCCCCATTATTTGATCTTACTTTCTTTGTAAGGATATCCTTATGTCTATCCCATGCATGTTTAAATTGCTTCTCTGTCTTAGCCTCTACCATCTCTGTTGGGAGGCTATTCCACTTGTCCACTACCCTTTCTGTGAAGTAATTTTTCCTCAAGTTTCACCTGAACCTACTTTGCTCAGATTTCAGTGCATGTCCTCGTGTTCTATTACTTCTCTTGCTTTGAAAATGTCTCCTTCCTGTACCTTGTTAAAACCCTTGATAGATTTATAAGTTTCTATCATGTGCCCCTTTTCCCTTCTCTGCTCCAAACTATACTTGTTATGATCTTTTAGTTTTTCCAGGTAAGTTTTGTGATGAAGGCCATGCACCATTTTAGTTGCCCTTCAATTTACAGTCTTTAATGTATTAATAGCCTTCTGAAAATTTGACCTCCAGAATTAAACACAGTATTCTAGATGTGGCCGTACTAATGACTTACATAGTAGCATTACTACGTATTTCTTTCTGCTGCTAATTCCTCT
Organism: Pseudophryne corroboree; assembly: GCF_028390025.1. Taxonomy (NCBI): domain Eukaryota; kingdom Metazoa; phylum Chordata; class Amphibia; order Anura; family Myobatrachidae; genus Pseudophryne; species Pseudophryne corroboree. The sequence continues at coordinate 254,692,993 of NC_086448.1, read as the reverse complement.
CCCTATGCAACCAAGCATCTGACTTGCCTTCCTCATTGCTTTGTTACATTGCTTACCTGCCTTTAAGTCACCTGAAATAGTGACTCCTAGATGCCTTTCCTCCTCAGTAGTTTCCAATATACAGATGTAGCCGCGCAAACGTGCACTGCTGGCATGGCTAGGCGATCCAACGCCTAGCCATGCTGAGGCAACACACAAAGGTGGTCATTCCGAGTTGATCGCTAGCTGCATTTGTTCGCTGTTCAGCTAAAAAAATGTCACTTCTACGCATGCATATGTGGCGCAATGCGCACGTGCGACGTACTATTACAACAAATGATGTACTTTCACACAGGGTCTAGCAAAATTTTTCAGTTGCACTGCTGGCCATAGAGTGATTGACATGAAGTGGGCGTTTCTGGGTGTCAACTGACCGTTTTCAGGTAGTGTTCGAAAAACGCAGGCGTGCCAGGAAAAACGCAGGCATGGCTGGGTGAACGCAGGGCGTGTTTGTGGCATCAAAACAGGAACTGAACAGTCTGAAGTGATCACAAGCGCTGAGTAGGTTTAGAGCTACTCTAAAACTGCACAAAAAAAACTTTGTAGCCACTCTGTGATCCTTTCGTTCGCACTTCTGCTAAGCTAAAATACACTCCCAGTGGGAGGCGGCATAGTGTTTGCGCGTCTGCTAAAAACAGCTAGCGAGCGATCAACTCGGAATGACCACCCAAGACACTCCCATTCTTCTAGTCTACCTAGATCATGAATCATTTGCTTTACCCCTCCTGGTGTGTCTACCCTGTTGCATACCTTTGTGTCGTCTGGAAAAAGACATACTTTCCTTTCAATACTATTTGCAATGTCACCAATAGAGATATTAAAAAGCACTGGTCCAAATACAGATCCCTGGATTGCTTCACTGGTAAAAGTCTCCTGGAGCTAGTGACTGGTTGAATAATTCTGTTAATTGTGATACCAGCACCCCTTTAAGCTCTTTTAGTATCCTTTCAGTTTTGAGAGTTCTGTTAGGACCTTCTCCTCTGTAAATGTACTTGTTTCTATCTAATTTTTTATGAATATGCCTACAACTTAACTGTGGCCCCTTCCCCTCTTTTTCACTAGAGAATACTGAGCAAAAAAAATTATTAAGATAATCTGCTATTACATTGCCTCCCTCAACAAGACTTCAATCTGTCTTTAGTTTTCTTATTCCGCCTTTGGTTTTTCGCCTTTCGCTTATATAATTAAAAAAAGTTTTGCCTCCTTTACCCACTGACTGGGCCATTTTCTCCTCAGCTTGTGCCTTTGCACATCTGATTACCTTCTTATTCTCCTTCTGTCTAACAAGATACACCTCATTATTTTGCGTCTGCTTATACTTCCTAAAGGTGTTTTTTGCTTCCACAATACTTGTGTTTTCCCTAGCTCTTTTGATGCAAAGTGACCTAGTGAGAGAGTCATGAGAGTGTCATGTGTATGTAGCTCCACTTCCATGCTAATAGTCAGTGTAGTAAATCTTTTGGAAACAATGGAAGCAGTGTAAAAAATGGTGCTACAATACATGGATGTGCATTCTTATTCTGAATTGGTAATGAATCAAAGATTTTGTCTTGGTTGTTTTTCTTAGTGACTCAGTTGTGAGTATAATGGATCCATGGATACATGAAATAAGTAAGGTTCATAGAGGCAATGTGTGATGTTTTAAAACAAAGGTGAACTGAATATAATATGCTGCTGTATCAAAAGGACACATATCAAGGTAACTTTTAACTGTGAATGCAGGGCAAATTTCAGGATATCACTTTTTAAAAAATAAATAAAGAGATTCATACCTCACTTACGCAAAAACAATGATAAGGACAAATAGTCGAGTAGATCAGATAGACAGATAAATAAATAAATAAATAAGGGTCTCACCTTTCCCTGTGCAGCAGGTGCAAAGCCCCTCCAGGCAGTACCTCCTCTGGCCAATGTGTTTCTAGAGTGGTCCTCTCGTTATCAAGGCATAAAGGGTAGTGTGACAAATACTCCTATTTATTGCTAGGATAGGGTAAAAAAATGGAGGCACTTCCTGTTACTTTCCGGGGACAGGAAGTGGGTGAGGAAAGGAATAGGAATTGCGTGAGTCTGGTGATAATTATGCTGAAGGAGGCCTTATTGGTGCAAAAAAATACCACCTTTTATCCAACTCACAGTAAAGGCAACTTCATTGACACCTTTACCAAGGTGGTTCTGGATGAAGTTGAAAAAATTAGGAAAATTAAAAATCAAATCCAATCGTAAGAGAAAAGAAAAAGATCTTATTGAAAACCTGAGCAAAGATGAAAATATAATCATAAGCCATGTGACAAAGGAGAAGGAAATGCAATACTCAACAGAGAAGACTCCGTCAAAGAAATTCTCAAAAACAGCTATCTGACACCAAGACATATTTAAAACTGAAAAGGGACCCGTAAATTGCACAATGGGAAGCTTCTAAAAAATCATTCATGAACACGTCACTAAGAAGGTATAACTATAGAACAATACGACTATGTGGATATACATGACCCCAGCAATTTACATACTACTCAAAGTACACAAAAGCACAACCAATCCACTGGGAAGACCCACTATTTCAGGTACCAACTGCCTAACATCCAACATGTCCTCACTGATTGACTTCCTCCTCCAGCCCTTAGTTACTAAGAATCATATCTGAAAGACACTGGCAACACACTCAAGAAACTAAAATAATTCCAATGGAAAGAATCCTAGCCTCAGCAGATGTTACATTATTGTATATGTGTATTGAACACATCAAAGGTCTGAAAGCTGTTTCTTGGTTCTTAGAAAAATCCTCCTACTCCAATGAAAAGAAAAACTACATTGGAGCAATCCAATTAATTTTGGAAAATAATGTATTTATCGTTTAACTGAGATTTCTTCCTGCTATGCAAGAGAACAGCCATGGGAACAAGATTTGCCCCAAGTTATGCCACTCTCTTCATGAATTTCTGGGAAGAGATGCAGATGTTCTCTGGCATAACTTGGGAAAACAACCTGATTCAATGGCACAGGTATATAGACGATGTTCTATTATTCTGGGAAGAAACGGAAGACAAACTTGAAGATTTCTTTCAAGGACTCAAACAATAACCAATTCAGTATCAACTTCACTTTGCTTCACAATACATAACATATAGGGCCAAATGTAATAGAGTGAGAGTTTCAGAAAGTGAGAGATTTGGTAAGGTTTTGCAGTTTTTTTTAAAGTGCCAATCATTTACACAGCAATATCAACCTGGTTTTGCAGTGTAAATGATTGCCACTTAAAAAAAACCTGAAAAATCTTACCAAATCTCTCACTTTCTGAAACTCTCACTCTATTACATTTGGCCCATAAACTTTCTGGATCTCACCATATAGAAGACAATAATATTAACACAAAAACCTTATATAAACCAACAGATTCCAGCACCTTCATCCCCATGGACAGCCAACACCACTCTCAATGGCTTAAAGGTGTCCCCAAAGAACAGTTCCTGCATCTTAAAAATAATTGTAGCAATCCCAATATATATTATAATATAGACATGAAGGAGAATTTTATTTCAAAAGGCTACAATTCTGTACACCTTGACACCACAATGGAAAACATGACAAACAAACAAGAAAGCAAAATTCCAACCAACCCCAAAGGGGACCCTTTAAAGAAAGATAAACAAGATGAAAAATTAAAATTGGCATAATCACTGCTCATGATGCACAACACAGAAAAAAATTTAACTTTTTTTTTTTAAAAACACCGGCATCTGTTGAAGAGAGAGATCCAATCTTAGGAACAATAATTCCAGCCAAACCCTCCTTCATATATTGCAAATCCAAAAACCTTAAGAACCAACTTGTCAAAAGTACCTTGCCAATGACCTCAATGAACATGATACACACCAAAAGCTTCCACCGCTGTGGCAGCTGTATAGGATGCAGAAAGATTAAGGACACCACCGCCAAACACACTGAAGCAGTTATTAATGGTATCAAACTTAAAATCAAAGTTTTCATTACGTGTTGTACTCCAAATGTAATCTACTTAATAGAATGCCCCTGTGGCCTGTCCTACATTGGGAAAGCCATCAGACCACTAAAAGTCAGGATCTCTAAACATCTAAACGTCAAAAAAGGCCTAACCACCCACCACCTATCCAATCAATTCAAGCAAGCAAGAACACAACTGCTCCATTTTACATATAAAAAATAAATAATGGGACTTAAACATGTTAAAGCCACCTGGATAGACAAAAAACACTGAAATCTAGCAAAAAAAAGAGATGAGGACTATTTTCTAACTCAAGACCCTCAGCCCAAATGGACTAAACCAGGGCTTCAAGTTAAAATGGTTTTTGTAGTAAAACCCCACTCCTCTCTCTGCCCCTCTTACTTTCTTCACACCTAACAGCTGGTTACAGTAAAATATATTCTTTATCAGCTTTACCTAGAGAAAAAAAAGTTATGTTTCTTTCTCTTTTTCCTTTCATACAAAAATGACACTATATGTAAAAATAATTGTTGTAAAAAGTGTATATATATAATAGATTTAAAAAAATCCAATTTTTTTATTTTTATTCTAAAAACGTAGGTTCTCAAACTTGGTCCTCAGGACCCCAAACAGTTAATATTTTCCAAGTAACCCAGCAGGTGCACAGATGCATTTATTACACATTTTAAAAGATTCACAGGTGGAGCTAATTATTTCACTTGTGATTCGTGAGACCTGCAAAACATGCACTGTGTGGGGTCCAGAGGACAAAGTTTACGAACCTATGTTCTAAAACATGGGTGAAATATTTTTGACAGGCAGAGGCATTCATGGGGGTGGGTGGGGGTGGTGACGGAGCATTGCAGGGGCGCTGCGGGGAAAATGGATGTAGGTCCGAGGCTTTTTGTGGTGGCTGTGTGACACCACACGCAGCTACTCTGATCTAAAAATTTGCGGTAGATCTCCTGCATACGCAGCCTAGCTGCAGCTGCAGGGGGTCTCCACAGTTGCTTTGACCGCAATTAAATTGTGGTCACAACCACTGGGCAGGCCATTCTGCATGCGGGGCGGCCTTACCCTGCGATGGGCGGCCCCCAGCATGCAAAAGAATGGATTGCAGATTCTACTTTATAGCAGAATCTGCAATCCAAACTGAATAACACCCTAAGTTCACAACACTACACATTGCCAGTATCAATCTTACTTTTTTCATGTATACATGGATCCATTATACGAACAACTCAGTCACTAAGAAATACAACCAACAAGACAAAATCTTTGATCCATTGCCAATTCAGGATAAGTATTAACTATGCCTAATACACTGCAGATCCGTGTATTGTATCGCCATTTTTTACACCACTTCCATTGTTTCCAAAAGTCTATAATGATCTTCTTTGGATAGATTCCCCCAATGTTTGCAAAAAGGCTGCTTTTATACTTCTTGAAGTGACCAAATACTACAACCTTCCCACTTTTAGTATAGTAAATCTGGCTGCTGCGCCCACTTTGTGTCTGCTTCAGACCATATGTATAAAGCATACCTCCCAACCTTTCCCAATTTTGCTGGGACAGTCTTATTTTCCATGGAATATCGTGCAGTCCCACCCACGGTTTGCAGTGTCCCGTGGTGATGGTGGAGGTGGGGGGCAGTTGGGAGACCCTATTTCACTTAGAGGAGCACGGAGCATTCCGCCACAGTGACAAATACAGGGGTATAGCTCATGGTTGTGGCACTTCCCACAAGGCTACGCCCCCTAGCCTTTGGTTCACGCAAATGTCCCTCCTCCAGCCACTGCAAAGTTGGGAGGTATAATACACTTATCTTGTACCTAATACAATGACCTCTGAGTATGTATGTACTGTATATAGAAACCCACTATCCCAATATACAAAAAAGTAATGTATCTTTGTACATACAGTATACAGGGGTCATTCCGAGTTGATTGCACGTAGCAACTTTTTGCTGCTCGTACGATCAACTAGACGCAGCCTATGGGGGAGTGTATTTTAGCATAGCAAGGTTGCGATCACTTGTGCAGCCCTGCTATGCTAAAAAAGTTTTGTGTAAAAGAAGACTAGCCCTGCAGTTACTTACCCCATGCGATGAATCCAGCGATGAAGGTCCCGGAATTGACGTCTGACATCCGCCCTCCAAACGCCTCGACACGCCTGCGTTCGGATCTCCACGCCCGGAAAACAGTGAGTAGACGCCCCGATCCGTCTCCCGCCTGTCAATCTTCTTGCGATCCACGCTGCGACCGCTTTCTTTGTTCCCGGCGTCGTTGCTGAGCAACGCCGCGTCTGCGCATTGTGTCTGCTGCGCATGCGCAGAACCGACCCGTTCACACCGCTGCAATGAACCGCAGCATGCGAACAGGTCGGAATGAGCCCCTCAGTATATGTGGTCAGCAAGGAGAACTAAGGTCAGAGTCACAAGAAGGCAGTTAGAGACAGAAACTATGTGCATAGGAATCACTTGCAATAACTAGGCATAGGAGAGCTGGTCTGATTCCTTCAAATAAGTTGGAGTGCTGTGATGTCATCCAGGTGAGTTGTTAAAGGACCAGAGTGACAAACACGTGCCATGATATAACTGAGCCAGTTGGCAAGTGGAGACTCTGGGCATATCAGGGGCCAATGGTGGCAAACTACTGCTATCTATTCCAGCAGACAAGCCACTGTAACCAAGGCAATCTCAATGGATAGGAATGGCACAGCCTTGGAGAGACCAAGTAAGGACCATTGCATGACTCATGGGTTCTTCACTCTGCCTCTGTATAAGTGCTGCTTGTGACAATAATTATTACTTTAAAACATTTCTCACTCCCTTGATGTTTGCCTGCACCTAATTATGGATAATAATTTTTTTGGGTTGAACTGAATGAGAATTTTAGGAAGGAAATCAATTAGGATATGCACATATATAGATTTAATGTGATCAAAATCTACTTCAAGAGTTGGAAAGTATATAAAAAAGAGAATTTATCCAATGTTCAGTCACATAACCTATATCAGTTATGATCCAATCAAACCGCACTGTTGTCCACTGTAAATTCACTATCTGAATTTCAGGGACAGTGGTCTGAGTGGAACAGGTATTTTAGAGGAAGAGAAGAAAAGAAGAAAAGACCCAACTGTTCAATACAGCTCTTAGCTGATTGCAGTGCAGTCTTCATGTTCTAAATTTAAACTTGACACCTAGATAGAAACCTGAGAAACAGGATATCAGAACAGAGGAAAAGACTCTTCCTGCCACACTTGATATGATCTAAACACTTTCCTTCATCTCTTTCAGTTATTTAACCCTTGAATCAGAAGGTATCAAAGATAGACCGAGATAAACAAAGACGGTTCCAGATGAACACAAAATATTAACTTAAAAAAGTTAATACTCTCATTTTCTAAACATGGTGTTAATATTGGTCCTGGCACTTTGTTTGCATAATATAAATGCTGATGTACTAAAATATATAGATTTTTATTAAGTTGTATTTTTCTTGTTCACAAAAAAAAGAAAGAAGCATATTAGTGTATGTGTATATAACACGATTCAATTAAAACCAATGATTATTATAAGTCAGGTACATTCTTGTTATCATAAATTGACAAATCTTACCATTGGGTGTGTAATTGAAACAGTGAAAATGTAACTTTGTATTTTGGATGAATTTTCCCATTTCTGTTACATATAGCAACACTGTATTTTATCTGCTGGCATTGCTCATATACAAGCCATTCAGCTGCCCAGGGGGAAGCGTGGGGGTGGGAGGGCTGGGTGTATATTTTTTTCAGTTCAGATTTCTAGATAAAACTATCGCAAGCAGGGCTGGGTTAAGGGCCACATTGGACCTAGAAAAGAAAATGTTCAAGGGCTTATATTGAGAAGGTGATGAGCTGTGATCAACTCTATGTGGGTGTGGCCAGTACCATGTGGGCAGGTGCATCCCCTGCACTATTATCCCTACTGTCTCTTTAAATATATAAAATGTAACAAAATTGCATCTTTCATGAGAAAACTAGAAATACAATTTAATACTTATGTTATGAGTTATGGTCAACTGTGGCCAGCTGGTCGCCATCATTCTGACCTGATGAAGTGAGGCCTGGAGCTGTAACTCCATCCTCTCCATTGTTAATCTGGCCTTGCAAATACATGTCTGCTACCAAGCTATCCTCTACAACTACAACAATCAACGCCATTCCTATAGAAATTTAAACCTATACTTGGAACATGATTTACACCATGGTGCTCTAGTAGGCACTATAGGTGAAACTGTTGAACGGTTGCTCCAATTCTTTTCTGATGTTCTGATAGGCTGTCTCAGTAATGACTTTCCACCCCAGTGTAAGCTCCTTCACAGAAGGCTTATCACAATGGTGAGAGTGATGGTTGTGCTGGACAAATACAGCTCATTAGCTGCTGAAGCTAAGCTTTTTGGAGCTTGGTAAATTGCCCAAGATCACAGTCCCACTAAAATAGTCAACTATTGTATTTTCCGTTACTTACCTTAATGTGGCGATATCTCTACGTTCAGCTTTTGGTAAATAGCTAGGATACTATAATCAAGTGCAAACTTCTATTTCTGTGGGATTTTAAAGGAAAGGGTTAGGTGATAACCATTATACAGCAGTGCTAGCTCCCCATTTTATATCTGTCAAATAATAAAAGTTATATTTTATTAATATTTTAGGAGATGTGCCCCATTATGCTTTGCTTTCTCTTTTTCCTCCCATACAGTTACATTCTACTCTAGGGAGCACCCTCCAACTGACACCTTAGTTCATTTAAATCATGGGGATTGTATTTATGAACTAAAAATAGTTCTCCTGTGCAGTTGACCTGAATTCCGATACCTCTTTTCTGTCTCTTGTGGTAACATAAGCTTAGGCTTACTCAGATGGCAGATGACTGCGACCATAGGCAGTAGGTGTCTTTATTCTTCAGATGCCCTCTTTGACATTAGCATATTTTCACATTGCTGCTGCACCTAAAGATGCAGCAGCGATACAAATAGTGTCTACCTCTGAATCAGGCCCAAAGTGCCATAAGGGTTTGTGCAAATATGCCCCCATGCTAACCACAAGAAATAAACATTTCCGCCTGTTAGGAGCAGATCACTTGCAGGTTCTCCACCCCGGTGCAAAATACAAACTGATAATGATTATAATTGGCAGCCGCTTCCAATTTCTCTGAGTTATTCTATATTCCTCCCTCTGATACTGTCACTTTTAGAAGTGTGGCTGCTACAATCTATTTGCATTATCATTTTATTACATTGTTGTTCTTCGCAGATTCTCATTTGAGCTTTAAAATGGCTAAACAATATATGTTTGTGTTTATTAGCACATTCATTTTGCATTTTTTTGACAGATTTTTATTCTCTTCTACATGGTAAATACTTATTAAAAACACTGTCCAGGCATAGACATGTATTATGTACTGTAACTTTAGCATTTACTACTACTACTACTACTACTACTACTACTACTACTACTATTGTAAAGCCATCTGGTATAAACCTCTTGCATATGCTACAGTTACAGTATATACAGAATAGTAGTTGCTCAGTCAATTTATTGGACTATCACAGTTGTATGAAAGGGAGAGGCTTTATAGACAAGAAAAACAACACAGATTCCCCACGCACACTGTAAAGGACCAGCAAATGAGATTTACATATTAAGTAATAATAGCAATGCAGAGATCTCAGTTACATATATTTGCAAACATATACTAGCAAAAAATGTTTAGTAAAAGCATTGGCCTTTTAAATCTCAGGCATATACAAGATCTGAAGCTCTGGGTTTTAGAAGTTGTTGCATAGTAAATAAACCCCCTGGAGTAAACCAGGCACATAGGCCATACTTCCTGAGCTGGGCACATCTTCCAATACAGCCAACTCTGCAAGCTACGCAAAATGTGCCTTTTTGCAGGAGCATTTTACGCTTATGATTTTGACGCAATATTCCATTCAACCTAACATGAGCCCCAAAAAGTCTAATATAATTTATATAATAATACTGCTAATTGTGTGTCTACCCCCTCCCTCGCATCACAGCACTACGGCCAATGGGTGGGAAAATAAAATTTTATTCAGACTCAGCTGCCACACACACAGAATTGAGGCCGCACCCTCCTCCACTTACAGCTCTCACCAGCCAGACCTGTAAAACCTTCCAATTGTGTCCGCGTTGCCTCCCTCCGTCCTGAACTCCTGTCCACCTTTGTCTATGCATCCAGCCTATGTTAGCATAAAGTGCCACACCAACTCCTACTCTCCTCACCTCCAGCTGTGCCTGTCAATTTTTCTGGGCCACAGCATAGTGGGCCCATCCCACATCCTTCCCTTCTGTAAACATAGGGAGCCACACTAGCTCCATCCTCACCTATGGCATTGGCATCCCCTGTAAATCTGTCTGGAGTGCCACAAAATGTTTTGTGATGCTACCCCCTGTGTCCCTGGAAACTGATAGAATCAATTTGCAAGTAGCTCATTATAAATAAATCAGACAGACTGATATTGAGAAGAACAGATAAATATCAGCAGAGAAAACAGAGAGGTGTGTGGTGATGGAGGGGGAGATATAGATGGAAGATTAAAGAAAGAGATTGTGAAAGTGGGATGATGGGGGAGTTAGATAATGGATAGGAAATGTGGAGAGAGACAGAGATGGCAGAAAGGGGAGGAAGACTTGGAACGGGGATGGATTACAGAGAGGGGGGAAACACCAGCAATACTGTCCAAGACAGCTAGAGAACTGTTGCTTGCGCTCACTAAACCCATCAGACACTGTAGTAAAAAAAAGAGAGGGGAGGAATAGAGGAAAAAATAGGGGAATATAGGAAGAATAGGGGGAGATGGCTGGAATTGGGGGAGAAATAGGGTCACACGGGGATAATAAGGGCAAAAATAGGTAGAGACTGGAGAAATAGCAGGATATTAGAGTAATAGGAGCACGAGGAGAGACCGGAGGAATAAGGGGAAGTGGGAGGTATAGGGACATGAATGGCAGAGATGGAAAGAATAGGAAGGTATGGGAGGAATAGGGGCAAAATATGGGGAGACTTGAGATAAGAGGAGCATCAAAAAGAAGAGGAGCATCAAAAAGGAGATAAAGTAGAAATAGGAGTGACCTGTCATGTGATGGGTCCAAAATACTAGTGATAAATGACATCTTATATAATAAAAGGCTAACGCTGCTCCTCACCTCTGTGTTGCTGGTAACTGGTTTGATACATATTATTGTATAAAGAAACCTCCAAAATTATATTTTCAGATAGGAACAATAAAGTAAAATTCATTGTACCTGACCTCTCACTGCAATTCTATTAATCAGTATTAACCCTTACCTACTTGGCAGCACTAGTACAAACACATGTATCCCCTTCCACATCATTAGTACAGTATACTTGCTGGTGGCATTTTATGTAGAAAAAAAAGCTAAGATTGCAGTCATTTGAACTGGTGTTGAACCTGTCCATTTGTGAGAATCCTATAATCCAGGTTGGTGATTTTGTGCAGAGAAAGTCACTATCTGCCTTTATAGTTATTCTTAGCATTTGCTTTTAATACAGATTAATGACAAATGATGATTTTAAATTACTGTTTAAATGTTACTCAACCAAATAGCATTTTTAAATAACAATGATAATCATTGCCTATTCAGATACATCTCATGAAACATAACCAATATCATGTGCCAAAACCAGTGTTACAGATCTAGGTCAAGTGGTGGGTGCAGCTATTTAGGTTTCTGTTGTGGAAACTACAAAACCCCACAAGACACTAAGTGTGGTTTAAAATTGTCTGTTCACATGTAGCTGTTGTAAAAGTTACTGAGTGCAAGTAAAGTTTACTATTTCATTTACAATGTATTTGTAGATAATATTCCAACACTATCTGGTAAAATAATGTTTTAGGAGTTGCCAGTAAGGGTCAAGATGTGAATTGTTCTTCTTTTTGCTGGCTCTTAAGCTGATGAGTCTGTGTGAGGAACACATATTCCTCAAGTTGTTTCTGGTTACTTTGAAGGACTGCCATCTATGTATTTGAACAAAGTCAGCAAACACTCATAATACTTATAGCTTATAACAGTTATTCACCAAGCACTGACTTTTACACCAAGCTGAGTAACATCAAAAAGTCTGTTTGCGATGTACTGAAATGTAATGTTTAGTCTAATCAGCTGTTGAATCTCAGCCTGTCAACATTTCACCACTGAAAGTAAGGATTCATGAAGTTCCTTACAGAGAAGCACTGTAACCAGAGTGTTTCAGAATTTTTCTTTTAATTGTGTCCAAAAAGCTACCTATGTGTCTTGGGGGAAATTCAGACCTGATCGCTAGGGTGCGTTTTTTGCATCCCTGCGATCACGTAGTCACCGCCTACAGGGGGAGTGTATTAGCTGTGAGCAGGTGAGCGATCGCATTTTTAGCAGAACTGCACAAACATCAGTATATAATTGCAATTGTATACGGCAAAAGATAGCAACAGCAGTAGTAAGAACAACCATATCTGAATTGGGCCCGCTGTGCATTACTGCACACTTCAAAAATGTGAAAAAAGCACAATTCAGACACTTCTTTTAAGATGCATCTGCCTAGGGTCTGGGCACATTTTCTGATCACATGTATTTGTTATCAGCCATAACCACAGGTTAGCTATGCATGCGCACAGCAAAAGGTCACATGTACTAGTAGGTCACAACTGGAATCCTATGTGTGCACACCTGCTTCCCTCAGGCAGATTTCATCAGTGCTGAAGGATGGAGGATGCAGTTTCAGTTTCTCTGACAGTTTTTTTTCTTCATAACTATTAAATTGGACAAGCTATAAAAATAAAAACCTTGGTAAGGGCTCTATCAGTGTTCACTACTTCTTGCTGTTCTGAGAAAAGGATGAGCTGGGAAGACATCTGGCTGATGGGTCAGCCACTTGGCCGATCCCCTGACCTATGTAACGGATGATTGGTAAGTGTGTATGCACTTGCCAATCGTTTGCCCTATGTGTTGGGTCTGACATCACAACTGGGTTAGCATTTAAATGTGTCCACCCAGTTGAGATGTAAGACACCAGCGGTGCCTGCAACAAATGTACAGGTAGACTGCCGGTACACACAGCCAGATAAGCCGATATAGCTGTAGAGATACCTGTAACTATATCTGTAGATATATTGGATTTCAGTTGAGGATGCAGCCACTTGCTTCAGCACACCCAGAACATGGGGATGACACTCCCTCCATTTTCTGGAACGCAACCTGTCAACACCTGCAGCATGTGTATTCATGCTTCAGTGTTTGGGGCCCTGCTAGCGACATCGTACAGATCTGTACATGCACAGGGCCTAATTCAGACCTGATCGTAGCAGCAAATTTGTTAGCAGATGGGCAAAACCATGTGCACTATAGGGGGTGGGGGGGGGGGGGGGGGAGGGGCAGATATAACATGTGCAGAGAAAGTTAGATTTGGATGGGGTGTGTTCAAACTGAAATCTGAATTGCAGTGTAAAAATAAAGCAGGCAGTATTTACTCTGCACAGAAACAAAATAACCCACCCAAATGTAACTCTCTCTGCACATGTTATATCTGCCCCCCACCTATAGTGCACGTGGTTTTGCCCATCTGCTAAATTTGCTACTACGATCAGGTCTTAATTAGGCCCACAGACTTAAAGACATCAGAGATGTGCAGAAACATCTGGTTTACATTAAAGATGTGCAGGTTCGGATTTACCCAGATTTACTCGGATTTACCTGGATCTTAAAACAGCATATTATTAGCTCTCGGATGTCACGTGTTTTGGTTATCCAATAGGAAAAATCCGGATAAATCCGAACTCGCTTTAATTCTGTCGTTAAGAACCGAGTAAATCCGAAGCGCACATCTCTAGTTTACATATTGTAATCTCTGAATTAGGCCCAAAATGCAGATATGATTATAGCTGCCATTTTTATAGTACAGTTTATAAAATAAAAGCAAATATCTGACTGGTTAAAGAAAATGTCTGCACATACTATATAAGCCTTTGATAGCACAGCTATACTTGCAGGGTAGCGAGAATATGAATCCAATCCTGTAAGCAACATGATTCAGAGCTACATCTCATACCTTTTCCCACTCCCTGTTCTGCCATTTGCTACTGTTAATTTTAAAAATGAAGTAATCATATACAGATAGTTGACTTGATTTAATTTGACAAAGCAACGGAGGTAGATACTTCAGAAACGGTTGGAAGTACAGTAGCTTTGGTATTTCAGATTAGACTGCATGCAGAATTCAAGTCTCTTCACACCTCTGTGGTGCTGATACATTGCTACACCTACAACAAAGGAAGTGTGAAAGTGTTTCATTTGCTCTACAATCATTTGCTAATCATATTGCATCTGAATCATTAAAATTGAAAAGAAAATGTTGACTGATAAGTTGTTATATGGCCTTTGTTGGGTTATTCATTGTTCACAAGCACCTTAAAATGGGCATAATATTTTAGAGTTTTCAAGCTAGTTTCAATAACTCAAGTGTGGCTGTTCATTTATTATTTTTGTTAACAAGCTGCAGAACTGATTTTTATTGTACATCAGACGTTCAAGTTTGGAAACAAGTATGTAAAAGGGAGAACTTTACATGAGGCTGCCTGCTTTTGTACAGCATTGCACTGTGTTGGAGCAACACAAATTTTCAAAACATGAAAATGATTTTTCCAGCTTGATTAAGTACAACACTATGGTGTACATTACTAAAGGATAGGTTTGGTCAGGGCTTGATTTTTGGGTCAGGCCGCCCATGGGCACAATATTTTGGGTGCCTGTTTAAAAAAACATAACGTATGAGCAGGGGCGTTTCTAGAGAGGAGTGCAGGCTCCGTCGGGCCCCCTCCTTTCTAGCCGGCGGCAGCAGCACCTAGCTCTAGGCACTAGGGTACCTAGGGGATCCTAGTGCTGCACCCAGAGTCTACAGTAGTGGTGGGCAACATGCGGCCCGCGGGCCGGATGCGGCCCGCGGACCGATCCTGCCTGGCCCGCTGTGCTCCATCAGAGTGCAATGACAAGCAGCCCGACAGGCTGAGCCGCTTGTCATTGCACTGCCCTGCTCCCAGACGCGGCGCCGCTGAGGAAATCCCGGTCACGTCACAGGGTCAGCTGACCGGGATTTCCTCTGTTATGCGCTGGGCGGCACGGGGGAACGGGCAGTGAGCAGGAGCGGCGGCCAGGCCCGGCGACAGGCGGAATAGAAGGGGACACCTGGTAGGCTGACAGCCAGTCCCCTGGTGACGGAGATCTAGTCACTCGCGACCCTGCAGCCTGAGCTCTCCGAGTCCTCCCCTTCAGTTGTGAGGAGCATGAGTGGCCAAGGAGGAGCGGGACTCAGGCAGGCTGGCAGCTTGTTTCGGAGACATCACAAGGAGCCTGATTAGCAGCGGCTGTGTGTTGCTGGTAAGTATGTGCGCTGCAGGCACGCTCTGTTCTCCAGGAGTTTGTTTGGGGCGGGCTGCAGGCACATATGGATGTATCGGCAGCCGGCAGCTGCTACTGTGGGGTGGGATGGGCAAGAGGGGGTTTGTGGATGGCTGCTGTGTGTGTAGCGCGGGAGGCAGGTGTTGGATGCCAGCTGCTGTGTGTGGAGTGGGGGAGGGAGTGTCGGATGCTAGCTGTTGTATGTGGAGTGGGAGAGGGGGCTGTCAAATGCAGTGGGTGGGGGGTCTCTCTGGCTGCAGCTATACTAGTGGTGGGCAACATGCGGCCCGCGGGCCGGATGCGGCCCGCGGACCGATCCTGCCTGGCCCGCTGTGCTCCATCAGAGTGCAATGACAAGCAGCCCGACAGGCTGAGCCGCTTGTCATTGCACTGCCCTGCTCCCAGACGCGGCGCCGCTGAGGAAATCCCGGTCACGTCACAGGGTCAGCTGACCGGGATTTCCTCTGTTATGCGCTGGGCGGCACGGGGGAACGGGCAGTGAGCAGGAGCGGCGGCCAGGCCCGGCGACAGGCGGAATAGAAGGGGACACCTGGTAGGCTGACAGCCAGTCCCCTGGTGACGGAGATCTAGTCACTCGCGACCCTGCAGCCTGAGCTCTCCGAGTCCTCCCCTTCAGTTGTGAGGAGCATGAGTGGCCAAGGAGGAGCGGGACTCAGGCAGGCTGGCAGCTTGTTTCGGAGACATCACAAGGAGCCTGATTAGCAGCGGCTGTGTGTTGCTGGTAAGTATGTGCGCTGCAGGCACGCTCTGTTCTCCAGGAGTTTGTTTGGGGCGGGCTGCAGGCACATATGGATGTATCGGCAGCCGGCAGCTGCTACTGTGGGGTGGGATGGGCAAGAGGGGGTTTGTGGATGGCTGCTGTGTGTGTAGCGCGGGAGGCAGGTGTTGGATGCCAGCTGCTGTGTGTGGAGTGGGGGAGGGAGTGTCGGATGCTAGCTGTTGTATGTGGAGTGGGAGAGGGGGCTGTCAAATGCAGTGGGTGGGGGGTCTCTCTGGCTGCAGCTATACTAGTGGTGGGCAACATGCGGCCCGCGGGCCGGATGCGGCCCGCGGGCCGATCCTGCCTGGCCCGCTGTGCTCCATCAGAGTGCAATGACAAGCAGCCCGACAGGCTGAGCCGCTTGTCATTGCACTGCCCTGCTCCCAGACGCGGCGCCGCTGAGGAAATCCCGGTCACGTCACAGGGTCAGCTGACCGGGATTTCCTCTGTTATGCGCTGGGCGGCACGGGGGAACGGGCAGTGAGCAGGAGCGGCGGCCAGGCCCGGCGACAGGCGGAATAGAAGGGGACACCTGGTAGGCTGACAGCCAGTCCCCTGGTGACGGAGATCTAGTCACTCGCGACCCTGCAGCCTGAGCTCTCCGAGTCCTCCCCTTCAGTTGTGAGGAGCATGAGTGGCCAAGGAGGAGCGGGACTCAGGCAGGCTGGCAGCTTGTTTCGGAGACATCACAAGGAGCCTGATTAGCAGCGGCTGTGTGTTGCTGGTAAGTATGTGCGCTGCAGGCACGCTCTGTTCTCCAGGAGTTTGTTTGGGGCGGGCTGCAGGCACATATGGATGTATCGGCAGCCGGCAGCTGCTACTGTGGGGTGGGATGGGCAAGAGGGGGTTTGTGGATGGCTGCTGTGTGTGTAGCGCGGGAGGCAGGTGTTGGATGCCAGCTGCTGTGTGTGGAGTGGGGGAGGGAGTGTCGGATGCTAGCTGTTGTATGTGGAGTGGGAGAGGGGGCTGTCAAATGCAGTGGGTGGGGGGTCTCTCTGGCTGCAGCTATACTGACAGGGGGTATCTCTTTGGCCACTGTTATGTACTGGAGGGATGATGGATTTCTTTCTTTCTTTTTTTCCTGTCTACCGTAATGTGTAAAAACGGGGGCGCTGTCTGCTGTAATGTGTAAAAAAGGGGGACGCTGTCTGCCGCAATGTGTAAAAAAGGGGACGCTGTCTGCCGTAATGTGTAAAAAGGGGGACGCTGTCTGCCGTAATGTGTAAAAAGGGGGACGCTGTCTGCCGTAATGTGTAAAAAGGGGGACGCTGTCTGCCGTAATGTGTAAAAAGGGGGACGCTGTCTGCCATAATGTGTAAAAAGGGGGATGCTGTCTGCCATAATGTGTAAAAAGGGGGACGCTGTCTGCCGTAATGTGTAAAAGGGGGACGCTGTCTGCCGTAATGTGTAAAAAGGGGGACGCTGTCTGCCGTAATGTGTAAAAAGGGGGATGCTGTCTGCCGTAATGTGTAAAAAGGGGGACGCTGTCTGCCGTAATGTGTAAAAAGGGGGACGCTGTCTGCCGTAATGTATAAAAAGGGGGACGCTGTCTGCCGTAATGTGTAAAAAGGGGACTCTTGAGTATTTTGTGTGTGGCCCTCGAATATTTGCTGGAAGTGTTAAGCGGCCCCCCAGCTGAAATAATTGCCCACCCCTGGTCTACAGCCTATATGCAGATCTCTGGAAAAATGGTGCGGCGGCCATTTTCCCAGTGATTTTCTACTGCACATGCACAAAACACCAGGAAAATGGCGCCACGCCATTTTCTCAGTCATTTCTGCAGCGCTGCTGCTGTGCTGAGGGACTCCGGAAGATAAGTATTAAAAATAATGTGTGCAGGCTGTGCGGTGTGGATCAACCTACTCCCAAAATAGATTTGCAAAATTTATAATTTTACGTTGAGCTGATCTCACATTGAAGTTTTACAAGTTTGCTCATCTTGGCTATGACTCAAAACTTTAAAAGCCTAGGATGATTGACTATTGTTTTACTTTGCAGTTAATATTGTGAATGCTGATTATTTTACAGGACAGAAAGCTATACCTTAATACACTTTAATTCGAGCCACTGCGGCCGCTGTATGTAATCCTTACCCTACTTACTTTTTACACAGTTAGTGTACAAAGGCCCGTACCCTGTACGCACTTTGCGTACTCACGCCGCGACGGACGTACAAAGTACACGCAGTGCATACACACACACGGACACGCTGAGAGCACAATGCAGCTACACGTGTGATAGAAATATACCTTAAACCTTAGCAGGAAATGGGACACGACACCAAATTGTATTTCAAAACTATGTTGGGGTCCAACCCACCAATGGTTATTTTACTAGCAGGGGGTTACAACAATAATACAATACAATAAGAGAAAAAGGCTACAGTCAATGGTACATACGTTTTGTTCGCCTGCGCTTCCCGGTCCGGTCCTCAATCATCAAGGTAGATGATCTTCAGAGATTGTGTGTGACTGGGCCTGCAGCTGGCTTTTTATACATTTGTCCAAAACCTAACACAATAGAAACTGTAATCTATTTGTCTATTGGTCATTGGAATGGTCATTTATGGTACAAGAGAGGTCATAGGTCAGTTTGAATAGGTGGGTGATGTCTGGTCCAGGTGCACTTGCAGATGTTCTCAACTGGGTTCCTGCCAAATATCAGGAGTACAGTAAATACAGTTGATATTAATATTCTGCTCCTGCGCATAACTATTTGCAAACTAACACCGGAATATTGTTCTTAAAATACCCTACAGCTGGATACCAAACACCACCTCCTAACCTAATTCTGTCCCCTCCTATCCTGTAAAGGTGAATCCCTTTGTTATTATACCCTTTAAGCAAGTATAACTCGCTGGTGTGGTGCATGTAGACTATGTGTACATTGTGCACTATGTGTATTAAATATGTAATGTGTTTTTATGGCTTTTCCATGCGATTACAAATACTACCGTAATTACTCATACCACGCTCTAATACCTCAGGAGCGAGCATACGCAACTTGCGAATATGCGCACGCACGGCTGAACAAGTACGCGCACGGAGGCCATCTGTGTGTAGTTTGTACATGATGTGTGTACTGCAATATTTTCGACTTTGACAATATACTATTAAAGTAGCATGTTTCTACATTTGTAAATGAACAGGTAAGTAAAGCAGCACTAAAAAGGAAGTCATTTTTGTCTTTAAACTGTCAGTTAGTAGCAGAACAATGGAAATCTTAGTTTCCTGCAGTGATTCTTTGCCCCCCCCCCCCCCCCCACCTCTTCCCCCTTTTTATAACTTTACATGTTTTGATTATTTTTTTTAAAATAGTATTCAAAAATTTAATATGGTCTTTGGACTGGGAAAAACAGCCACTGTACATCTGCTCTGTACAGATGCCATAGTTAATAATAAAATGAGTCACAGAGGAGCAGCTTATAATGCTTCAACAAACCATTTTCATATATCCGTCATTCCTGCTACCCCGTTTTCCCCTTGCATAAACTTTGGCTGCTCTCCCAAACTCCACTGAGACTAGCATACTTCTTTGTCCAAAACAATTTTGCTGAAGTACTGACACAATAGCTTCCTCTATGGATTTAAATAATATACAATAATGACTAAATTAACCGAAAAAATCTGAATTTAATCATGTATTACGAAATGTATTATTCTACTATGGCATAATCATATTAGACTTTATTTTTATTTTTTAATATATGTTCTGTTTCTTCATTTTAAATTTTCGCATCATCCATTATTTGTTTGCACTGTACCAATTATTTAAGTGGTGCTTGATCACTGAATGATGTTGAGTACAGGTATTACTGTAAGTCAGCCTCACGTCCTTTGTCATTGTCATGAAAAGGATCAAAGGATAAATAGCCTTTACTGGCACATATTTACTTAGTCGACAGCTTTCATATTACATAACCACAAAAATAGAAAAAAAAATCAGATAAAAAAATATTTCATTACATAATAAAATGTCTGAAATTTGTATTCCTATTTGTATTTTGAAAGCTTACCACAATGCAAATAACAATGGTGGATTATTTACTATTTTGGATGTATTTTACTTTTAGCTATACTAATGATACACTTAAACAATGTTTGTAATTGTATTTAATTATTACTTGCTTGGAGAATTTCTTGCAGCACAGACATGCATACTGTATTGTGCTTACCAGGCAAACAAGCTAGAGTTGATTTGTTATAAAGTATTAAAGGTTAGTTTGAGAACTGTCCAAATCGTGTATGCTACCCAAGGACTCACGTTCTAGAATATCTAGCAAACTGAGCAATTTATGAAGACAAAAATAGGCACTCTTCTGTACATTAGTGCCATTTTGTATCACACCTGAATGGCAGCACTAAGTGTTTATTCCGAATAAGTGTGTCTTTCTCCTCTGATAATACAATATGGTTTTAGCATTCTGTTCAGTACAATTTCTGCTTCTTCTGGGATAGTATAGAGCATCTTGGAATTCCCAAAGATTTTGCAAACCTTGGAGTGTCAATGTATAAATTCATTCAACTGGCGGTCCATTTGGACTAAATTCACACAATAATGCATTTATTTTACTCTTTTAAATTCCTGACAGTAACTGCCTTGGTTATTAGGGAATATGTTAAAGTCCCTTTGTGGACCCTGACATTTACAGGGAATTAGCAGGTAAACTACAACAACATAGAGAACTAAGGAAAGCAGTGGTTTCAACATTTCTGTAAGTCCCTAAATTGTTTTCACATAATATGTGATACTGTACCTCAGAGAGATCACCAGCTCTGGAGAGAAAGATAACTTTTCCAAAGGAGTGTCATTTATGGAGTTTTCATCTGTTGATTTGACCAGAG
Organism: Pseudophryne corroboree; assembly: GCF_028390025.1. Classification (NCBI taxonomy): domain Eukaryota; kingdom Metazoa; phylum Chordata; class Amphibia; order Anura; family Myobatrachidae; genus Pseudophryne; species Pseudophryne corroboree. The sequence goes on along the minus strand of NC_086448.1, from coordinate 254,671,914 downwards.
TTAAATACAGCCCATGACCTACAGTACAGTATGTTGGTCATTGAGCATTTAATGCAATACATTACAGATGCTTTATTTGTACCAGTGGCAAGTATTGCCCCATGCAATCCAGAGCACAGATGCACACTTTAAAACCTTACTCATATAAGGCGAGATGTACTAAAGGGAAAATGCGATAAAACCCCCGCTTTCAGGGGTTTTAGCGCATTTTCGTATGTACTATCACCTGACCGCCGCTTTTTCGCCGATGAGGGTATCGCCATCTCTTGATGGCAATACCCTACAGAAGCAGGGCCGGCGCCACCACTAGGCAGCTTTAGGCAGCTGCCTATGGGCAGCAGCCACTAGAGGGCGGTCCCGCTGCCGATGGATGCTTCCCTTCTTTTCCTTTTCCCTTGCAATATGTGGCGTGTTACCGCGGAGAGGAGAAGACAGTTGTTAGAAGCACTGTAACTATAGCCGTCAGGACGCTGCTTACTCTATGTGCATAGAGTATTAGAGCCTCTGCCCATGGGTTACAATCACAATGACAGCGCTGGCGGCTGATAACAGTTGGGCGGCCATGGTATCTGTGCAGCGCTGTCAGTGTGAATGTAACCCATCGGCAGCGGCTCTATGCTCACCGCCGCGGCCACTGTATTCTCTCATCGCTGCGCTCCCCCTGGCTGTTTGGTGCAAGCAGAAGAAGGGGATGAGATAGCAGACAGGGGAGCGGTGGGCAGCGGAGCGGGGAGTGTCAGAGTGCAGAGAAAAGTGGCGGAGGTTAGTACATCCCGCCCAGAGTAAGCAGCGTCCTGCCGGCTATTGTTACAGTGCTTCTACCTCCTCTCCACGAAAACGATCCACGTATTGCCGCCCCGCACCACAGACTCCCGCGATCTCACCCCACATGTTACACCCCCTCTCCATGATAACACCCCTCCCTTCCCCCCCGCAATTGCATCATGAATATTATAGCCCCCCTCCTTCCTTTCCCCGCCCTACCCTTCATGATCGCGACACAGGCTGCAATCACTCACTGTGTATAACCTGCACCACCAGACACGGCAGGATTAAGGACCAGTGGCTCTTTGGGTAAGTGAGAGCATCATTTAGGGGAGAGGGGGGAAATACTTAAGGGGTGGGATTATTAAATCTATACAGTAAAGGGCATGGCTAAAGGTGCATCCTTAAATATATAAGGGCTGGAGGTGCTGGGATGCTGGAAGGGGGAAAGAGATTACATTTATTTACAGGACAGCTCCCGTCGCAGACAGTCTGAGTGCCGGAGGTATAGAGTATATATATATATACAAATCCACAGAAGGGGCCGCTTCTCACTTTCATTTGTATAGAATGCTGGTGCTCGGTCAGTACAGTGATATAGAAAGTTCCAAGAATAACCACCAGAGGGATTAGACCCAGAAAAACCGGCACACTGCTTGAATGCAAAAATTACTTTTTACTGATTGCAGAATGAACACGAATGTTTAAAAAAAGTAGCAAGCATATGGCACACATGATGATAGCAGCATATAAATAGAATCAATTGATACTTAGCATTCCGACAGCTGTTTCGACTATCTTCTTCATGGGAATGAGTAAAGTGTCATAGTGCTGAACACTGCACACCGCAGTGTCAAATTCCAAAGTGACATGTGCCTGATATGTTAGACTGACAAGTGCATTTTATAGTGTGTGATGTACTTACCTGTGAGCCGTCTCACCTGCACCCGGTCACACGTGGACGCAACCAACGTCACACCCGAGCGCCACCGCCGTGACGCTAACAGGATATGACGTCCGGGGAAGAATCTGTCCGCTGCACAACGCGTGTAAACACACGATGGAGTCGGGCAGTGACCTCCCCGATCGGAGAAAAGTACCCCCGTGGCCGCGTCCACGTGTTTCAGGTCGCCCCAGTGGTCCGCGTCATATCCAACGCGCCGCACGTGGCAACCCGCAGGAGGCGCTCAGTAAGCCCGGACGAAAGAAATCATCCGGAACTCAAGAGCACCATACCTGTTTCCAGGGACAGGATAGAGGCGCACAGGCACCCAAAAAAAAGTGATCTAAATAAAAAATAAATATGAAAGTGATACAAATAATAAATCACATAATGCATACTGGACAATTGAAGCATATGGGCGGTCAGTCATAAACCTATCCAAAATAGATTGATATTGGTTTATGTTAGAAGATTAATACTGACCATAAATGCAACTGCTACGCTCTCATAGTATAATAAATGCAATGCTCCACAATAAGGCCAACCATGTAGACCTAATGGCCAGTATCAATATGTGAAACTTAATCTAAATACACATATAAATATATAATAATGAAAAAAATATGAATAAAAAATCATAATCGGACAATGGATCCAGATGCACAAACATTAGGCCCACATGTGTCCATATATAAAGAATAAAAAATGAAAAAAATGAAAAAAATGAAAAAATTACAAAAATGGTACAAAAGAAAAATCTTCATTAAGCCCCGCAGGCGAGAGGGAGTCCAAGCGTCGAATCCATCGACATTCTTGCTGTAATAGCAACTTGTGACGGTCACCACCCCTCTTTAATGGAGGTATGTGGTCGATGGGCATGAATAATAAATCTTTAATATGATGTCCATGACGAACAAAGTGCTTAGCAACTGGTGGCGTTGAGCTCTCGACTTTGATGAACGCTTTTTTAATTGATGACCGATGCAGGGCCATACGTTCTTTAAGCATTCTGATAGTCTTTCCAACATATAATTTATTGCAGGGGCATTGGATCACATAAACGACATATCTTGACTCACATGTCATACGATGTTTCAATTGAAAAACGTTGCCCCTGGTGGGATGTACAAAGGTGCTGCCTGTGTGCATATGCTTGCAATTGACACAGGTGCCACATTTATGTGCTCCTGGTTTTAATTGTAGCCAACCACTACCCTGTTGTGACATCGGCACTATGTCAGAATAGGTAATCTGATCCTTAAGGTTGGAGCTGCGTTTGTAGCTGAATAACGGTAAACTGCCACAGAATCTCCCCATAGTCGGATCTGCCTGTAAAATGTGCCAATGTTTAGAGATCGCACGTCTCATGACACCAGAGGCAACAGAGTATGTACTGGAAAAGACTAGTCGACCAATCTCGGTGCCTTTGGTTTTGGATCTTAACACGTCTGTCCGTTCCATCTGTAGACATTTTGTGATAGCTTCTTGTATCTCTGTCGGATCATAACCTCTCTCAGTGAATTTCTTGCCCATCTCTGCCAGAGCACCTGGTATTAATGCGTCATCTGAAGTTATTCGCATCACACGTAAAAGTTGTGAAAAGGGTAAACCCTTCTTTAATGGCTGCGGATGAAAACTTGTTGCCAGCAAAAGAGAATTTTTATCTGTAGGTTTTCTAAACACCTCAGTGGTGATAGATCCATTAGCCAACTTAATGGTAACATCCAAAAAATTAATAGAAACAAAATCATGAACACATGTGAGCCTAATGGACCCTGGTATTTGATTCAATCTGGCAGTAAATTGTTGTAACTTAGTCTCACCCCCAGTCCACAGCATGAAAAGGTCATCTATGTATCGAACATAAAATTTAATAAATTATGAAAATTCTGAGTCTGCCATAATGTGTTGTTTTTCATATTGAAACATAAACAAATTAGCATACGATGGGGCCACATTGGACCCCATCGCCGTGCCCTGTAATTGTAAATAAAAAGAGTTTTCAAACAAAAAATAATTTTTGTGTAAAATAAAATCAAGCAAAAGCAACAGAAATTCACTTGGTGGACCCTCATACTGTGGACTGGAGGTGATCGCTTTCCTGGTGGCCTCAATACCCTCAAGATGATTGATACAAGTGTATAAACTGGTGACATCCAGTGTCACCAGTATACAGTCATTAGGAAGAGGGCCAACCGCATTTAATTTCAATAAGAAATCTGAGGTGTCTTTGATGAAATATGGCGTTGATTGCACTACCGGCTGTAGAAAAAAATCTACAAATTGGGATAATGTCTGACACAAAGATCCCCTGGAAGATATAATCGGTCTTCCAGGGGGTTTGTCCAGACATTTGTGAACTTTGGGCAAAATGTAGATCAGAGGAATTCGAGGAAAGTCCTGAGTAAGAAATTTGGCCGTTTGTTCGTCAATCCAATGATTAGACACACCAATGCCAATAATGAAGTCTACCTCACGTTTAAAATTATTGGTAGGATCAAACCGCAACTGTTTATAGCATTGTGTTTCAGCTAGTTGTCGGTTTATTTCATTAATGTAATCAGTACGATTTAGTAATACCACGCCACCGCCCTTATCGGCGGGGCGTATAATGATATTGGGGTTGTTTCTCAAAGAGTTGATGGCCAATCTCTCTGATTTAGTCATATTATAGTTCTTAATTTTGATGTTTTTAATGCAGGGTAAGGTTTCTTTTTTAACTAAATTCATAAATACCTCAATAGCCGGATTCAAGGAAGGCGGATCAAAATTACTGGGTGCTTTAAATTGACCTCTTTTAACAGAGGTATTATCCTTTTTGGAAAAATGGTCTTTAAGTTTAAGTTGTCGGAAAAATTTGTATAGTTCAACCTCACAGTCAAACTCATTTTGTTTATAAGTATGAACAAAAGTAAGTCCTTTTGATAATACTGACATTTCTGCCTCAGTGGGAGTATATTCAGATAAATTAAAAATAGTTATTTCCGACCCCTCTTGTAATTCCTGCCTCCGGTACTTTTTGTGTTTGAGCCCCCCTCTCCTGCACGGTCTCTTAACTCTTTGACCTCTTTTGTTTTGCTCCTGGTGAACGTTTTTTTCCCCTAAAAAAGGACCCCTCTGATTACCTGAATAGTCTGAGTCACTTTGGGAAGTGTGTGACTTCATATTAAAGATTTAATATTCATGCCCATCGACCACATACCTCCATTAAAGAGGGGTGGTGACCGTCACAAGTTGCTATTACAGCAAGAATGTCGATGGACTCCCTCTCGCCTGCGGGGCTTAATGAAGATTTTTCTTTTGTACCATTTTTGTAATTTTTTCATTTTTTTCATTTTTTTCATTTTTTATTCTTTATATATGGACACATGTGGGCCTAATGTTTGTGCATCTGGATCCATTGTCCGATTATGATTTTTTATTCATATTTTTTTCATTATTATATATTTATATGTGTATTTAGATTAAGTTTCACATATTGATACTGGCCATTAGGTCTACATGGTTGGCCTTATTGTGGAGCATTGCATTTATTATACTATGAGAGCGTAGCAGTTGCATTTATGGTCAGTATTAATCTTCTAACATAAACCAATATCAATCTATTTTGGATAGGTTTATGACTGACCGCCCATATGCTTCAATTGTCCAGTATGCATTATGTGATTTACTATTTGTATCACTTTCATATTTATTTTTTATTTAGATCACTTTTTTTTGGGTGCCTGTGCGCCTCTATCCTGTCCCTGGAAACAGGTATGGTGCTCTTGAGTTCCGGATGATTTCTTTCGTCCGGGCTTACTGAGCGCCTCCTGCGGGTTGCCACGTGCGGCGCGTTGGATATGACGCGGACCACTGGGGCGACCTGAAACACGTGGACGCGGCCACGGGGGTACTTTTCTCCGATCGGGGAGGTCACTGCCCGACTCCATCGTGTGTTTACACGCGTTGTGCAGCGGACAGATTCTTCCCCGGACGTCATATCCTGTTAGCGTCACGGCGGTGGCGCTCGGGTGTGACGTTGGTTGCGTCCACGTGTGACCGGGTGCAGGTGAGACGGCTCACAGGTAAGTACATCACACACTATAAAATGCACTTGTCAGTCTAACATATCAGGCACATGTCACTTTGGAATTTGACACTGCGGTGTGCAGTGTTCAGCACTATGACACTTTACTCATTCCCATGAAGAAGATAGTCGAAACAGCTGTCGGAATGCTAAGTATCAATTGATTCTATTTATATGCTGCTATCATCATGTGTGCCATATGCTTGCTACTTTTTTTAAACATTCGTGTTCATTCTGCAATCAGTAAAAAGTAATTTTTGCATTCAAGCAGTGTGCCGGTTTTTCTGGGTCTAATCCCTCTGGTGGTTATTCTTGGAACTTTCTATATATATATATATATATATATACACACACACACATGGAAGATATTCAGCACTCAAGGCACTCAAATTAGATGCAGCGAGCCTGGTGCCATCCAAAGCATCCACATGCGGTATATACAAACAGATAGGCAGCACTCACGGACTTTTCAAAGCCAAAGAACAGACGTGACTCTGCCCTTAGCGCTTAACGTTTCGGTTTATTTCAACCGTCATCAGGAGCAACCGAAACGTTAAGCACCAAGGGCAGAGTCACGTCTGTTCTTTGGCTTTGAAAAGTCCGTGAGTGCCGCCTATCTGTTTATACACACACACACACACACACACACACACACACACACACACACACACACTAGTTACCAGCCCGTCAAAATGACGGAACATCATAGCAGTAATATCAGTGGCTGTGCACGCCCGGACGTAGCAACACTTGAACTGCTCAGTCAGGCGCCATATAGTGTCTGCCAGCGCGCAAAACACTTGAATCCCCCCCCCCCCAAACAGGTGAGGAGCGGCATTAGCCTTTTATTATACTGTCTTTCATTTATTTTATATATATATATATATATATATATATAAAGAACAAACAAGTCTGGCACTCCCCTCTGGACAGGCTGAGCAAGGCTCCTGCTCCGGTGCCCTCCTTGCAGACACAGCAGTCAGCATAAGTATAATGGAAGAACAATGGCGGCACTCTGGAGACTTTGTTCAAAGAGGTGAAAAAATCAGTGCAGTTTAATCAACGTTTTGGGGGTACTGGCCCCCGTCTTCAGGATACACTCACAAAGTGACTTTGGAGTGCCGTGTCTGCTCTGAATGAGACATCGTTCGGAAATATATATACACACACAAGGTATTGGAGAAACAGCAAGCACGGGATGTAGTTATGTGACCGCTGGTCACAACACCTACTCCTGCATCTCACCCCTTGGGGGGGGGAGGGGGGGTGCAGCAGGCTGAAGTTTTGCCTAGGGCTTCTTTTCGCCGGCCGCCGCAACCTGCCGCAGATGCTGACTCCCACCTCAGGCGCCTCCCCCCCGGCATACCTTCCTCTAGGAAGCCTGGACCCGGAAGGTAATCTCCTTCCCCTAGCAATGCAGTTTGAGGTCCTTCCAGCTGCAGAGGGGAAGAGGAGGTGGCGGGGATAGCCTGCTGCCTGCTTCCCGGCAGGGGAGCAGGTGAATATCCCGGGGAGGTGACGGAGACTCCCCGCACACCACCTCACAGGTATCGCAGGGGGCCTCCGCCACTGTATTGCGATATTGATCGCATATATTAGTACATATGCGATCAACATCGCTGCGATAGGCGGCGAGGGCGGCGATGTATGTTGATACATCCCGCCCATACACCGTAATAATTGAAAACATATACAATCTATCTATCTATCTATCTATCTATCTATCTATCTATCTATGTATATATATACACATATATATATATATATATATATATCAGAACCAGTGCCCCAAAATCTTGCAACTGATAAACCACAACCTTTCATTGCCACAAAGAAAGACAAATAAATAAATAAACAAACAAATAACTAACTACAGAAGATAGATGTTCTACATATTAAATGTATTGTTTTTACATGTATATTTGTGAATGTGATGATTATGGCACAATAAAAAAGTATTAAATAAGTGGTCCAATATATTTAATTTTCAATATTTCTGCTTGTTGGCATGGATGCTATATGGTTGATTGTCAAGCTGGGTCGAAAGGGCAAATCTGGAAACAAGCCAATATTATCTGTCTGGACAATCAATGTTATTATCTGGTTGGTAGAGATGAAGAAAGTATTATTAAAATATTTCCTACTGGCATCACTGTAGGAAGGCAGATGTTGGCATTCCCAATGCCAGCCTTTCCATATGGCTAAATTGTATAGAGATGCAACAACATTATACAGTATAACAGCAGTAACATGATAACAAATATAACCTGAAAAGTTGAATAAAAATAAAAATCATGGCTCTTTATGAGATAAATAATTTAACTATCTATATTGATCAGTGTCCATTCTAAATGAACACCGTAGAAATTCATAGAGAAGGTTCTTTTTTCTCTTAACGGTTTTCTTGCAAGGCTCTATAAGATGTTGAGTGGTTTTCTGACAAGTTGTAATGCATTTGAATATGTTGTTGCCATTTCCATCGTGCACAAATAAACCCTTGGTCATTAGCTTCCATTCCACATATTCATTGATGCTGTAATATTTCTATAGGAACAAGATGTGAGTCAACAGCTTGGTCTTTAACTCCTGCCTTGAGAGAGAGCTACATTGTCTCCATTTAAGCTGCTAGACCTGCATGAGGAGTGTGCCTAAACTCCCCCATACATACGTGACGAATTGTTGTTAATTCCCCAATACCCCAATGCCTGGGTTGAGTAATCTGGGAAATTTAACTTGTTGAATTTCCCTGATTTGCCGATCCCAACCTTAAAATGATTGGAATTGGAAAATGTCATTGAAGTGCAACATGTTGAATTGGAATTTATGATTGGCGATAGCTGCCAATCTGTGTTTTTTATCGGTGTATAGGTGAAACAGATAGGATCAGAAATGCGCCTCAGATGAAATTACGCCATTCTTATCGCTAATGCAAACTACCATAAACATGTGTATACAAAATACAAAAATGTATATTTTTAACCATTGAACAAAATCAATGAAAAATATGTATGAAAAGAAGTATATTTCTTATTTACCATGAGCACTCAAATTTAAATTTGTCTTTGTGTTTTAGTCTTTTGAGTGTGTCTTTATTAGTTATTAATAGCATTGTCTGGACATGTACTGTATTGATTATGAATTGTGTACAATTGTATATACCACATTCTACAGAAACTTCAAGATAGCATGGTGACTGGGATGACCGTGAAGAACCCAAAAACGTTGCTCCTGTCCAAAGTCAGCATCCAGATCTAAAGCACCATTAGAACTAGTGCACTCTGTGTGTGTGGATGGATGGAGGTCAATGAGTGGTATTCCCTACTTCATAATGCTTATAGACTAGACTACAAGGATGAAATATGTATATTTCCTTAAAGCCAACGTTAAAAACAGGCAGCTGACATCAGGAGTGGGGAGGAGTGAGAATTGGATGGTGTGCTGAGATCCTCCAATGCCGGTCAGATTACAGTAGAACGGCGGTCCTGTTACACAACCTGCACAGTGTTGAGGCACGTGTCATCCAAGGCAGTGGTGGTCCAGGAGCTTTTCAATGAGGGATCCTCCCTGCATTAAGAGAGACAGGTATTTTAGCAATGTAAACAGCTACAGATGCAGACAGCGAAGCAATCGCACTTAAGTTACAGATTTCTGCCTCAGCAAAACCTAAAACTTGTCACTACCAGTACTCCTTCTATCTTAACAAGCATTCAGAGACATTAGAACCATTCAGGAGGTAACAGGGAGAGCTACTAGTTTAATGTTGATGAGGGAGAGAGACTGTTATCCAACATCAATGTATTGGCAGACATTCATCCTTAGCTCAGAGAAGAAAAGTTACCTAGGCATACATAAAGGTAGTTGGACTGTAAAGCCAAAAATGACCCACAGTATGTGTATTCCCTCATCGGTATTTCAGTCCTGGACATTTATTGTTAATAAGTGATAGAGACAAACTCTTTTCTAATTGTCCCACTTGCAGAAATTCTCCAAAAAGGAACCAGAGTTAATAGTAAAGAAAAGTCAGCTTGATGTTAAAAGTAAGATATTTAACAAAGAGCCCTGCTGAACACTGGCCCATTGCTCAGACTCAGCTAGAAGCTAAATTGTAACTTTTCTCTGACAATTAATAATTGTACTGAGAGAGGAGTGCACACTGCGCTGCTTCTCTCTCATTGGCTGCTGGGTTCGGGACTCCATTCCTTAGAGATGAGGTTGCACTGGTACCAGCACGCCTCTGACCTGTCCGAATGTACTACTGCGCATGTGCAATTTACTTTGCATCTTCTCTGCTCCATCCTCCATTGTAAGAGAACATACCTCTGGGCGTCTCATACAGAGACCGTATTTCATAGTAAAGACCCTTAATTAATCTAGTGCACAGGTTCTCAAACTCGGTCCTCAGGACCCCACACGGTGCATGTTTTGCAGGTCTCCTCACAGAATCACAAGTGAAATAATTATCTCCACCTGTGGACCGTATAAAATGTGTCAGTGAGTAATTAATACACCTGTGCACTTGCTGGGTTACCTGCAAAACATGCACTGTGTGGGGTCCTGAGGACCGAGTTTGAGAACCACTGATCTAGTGTAACCTTGATTTAGGGCAGATCTTTTTTTATTAATTAGTAATTATTTTGTTTTACACAGGCACTGTGCTGATTATGTTGCATCAGGAGGGCTGGAGCTGTAACATATATACCTCCTGACAGCAGGGACGTGCAGTGAGGTAAATGACTCAGGAGGCATTGGCTAGTACCAGAGCCAGATTTACACACAATATATGATCCCAATAGTTCATGTGGGTGCAGCAGTATATACTGTTGGAAATTTGATCAGAGATGTGCCATAGACTTTTTACTCCAGAGTTTTGACTATAATAATTATTAGAATTTATTATTATTATTATCCTTTATTTATATGGCACCACAAGGGTTACGCGGCGCCCAATTACAGAGTACATATGCACATAATCAAAACATGAAAACAGTGACTTACAGTTGAAGACAATATAGCACAAGTACAGGGTAACTAAGCATAACTACACCAGTAAACGACATAGAGATAAGTTTCAAGGTGGTCAAAAAAACCTGCAGGATTTGGGCAGTTGAGGATTATTAACGTAAGAAAAGGATAAGCACATGAGGGAAGAGGTCCCTACTCAAGAGAGCTTACATTCTAAAGGGGAGGGGCAGACAGACAGGGGTGACACAGATGGGGTAGACCGAGCATGGGACAGAGGGTTAGGATAATAATACAAAGATAATATTTCTAATTTCTCTGACGTCCTAGTGGATGCTGGGTACTCCGTAAGGACCATGGGTGATAAAGCTAAATATTTATCTTATATATTACCCTTTATGAGGTCTAACAACGCTGTACGCTATCTACGTATGAAGTACCGTAAGGGTACGCTCGTTGCGTAACGATCGCTTAGCCGTGGTTGAGACGCTCAAGCGTCACGTTCGCTCACGGCCAAGAGATCACAGGCAGGCACGCTATTGGCTGCCGACTAACATAATGATTCGCTATAGCGTAGCGGACGCTCGGGACCACGAGGAGATCACCAGCGGCGCTGACGCTCACAATGTTAAGCCTTTGTATCTAAACCATAAACAGTGTATTGTGCAAAAAAACCTTAGTGTAATGATAGAGTGTAAATGCAACACAGTATAACCTTATTACCTTTAAAGCTGTTCTAGCGTCACCGACGCTCTGAAAATACTTAACACTATAAGAAATACACAGATACCTGGGCTTAGGGTCCAACGCCTAATATATATATATTATGAATGATATACTTGCAAAAGAATTAATACAAATACAAATCATACACTACAGTATAACATAGACTACCTAACCAGATAACTACACAGGAAATACAATACAATTACTATTTAAGGGAAAATAAGAGAGAAAGAGGAGAAGAGAGAGAGAGAAATTGGCCCACAATAACAAGAAGATCAATATAGTTGCGGAGAAAAACTTACGCACAAAGGAAACGATCGCATGCGCCTCTGGACATCCAGCTCCCGATTTTCAGCAATGATAACCGTTGAAGAGTGAGAGCTGGATGTGATCGGCCTTTCTATTTATGCCCCACACACAATGCAATTCAATGGTCCCTACAATCTCATTGTTCATTGGACACAGGAATTCCTCCTCGCATTATAACAAAAGGTCATAGGTTGATTCATACAGGTGGGCTGTGACTATTTCCAACAGCTCAGGTGGGAGGGAAACTGGGTTTCCCGCCGCATGGGTAATAAAGTGCAAATACAGTAAATGTTCATAAACTTCTTATGTCCATAACTATTCGCACGAGCGATTAATCTGCTTCAAACCAACACCGGAATATTGCTAATTAAATACCCTTCCGATGGGTACTAAACACCACTGTATTACTCCTGTCTGACCCTTCGTATCAAACAAAGGGGGATTTCTCTGTTCATGAACATTCTACATTAACCAAACTTTCAGAATCTATCAAAGGGACCATGATCTACAAAATACATCATATAGTGAAAATATGTAACGATTGAGTCGCACGCTACGATCACATAAACTCTACCGTAAATACGCATACCGTGCGCCTGCGGGTGCCCGCGACTGTGAGTATGCGCACGTACGGGAGAGCGTACGCATGCGCAGCACGGACCTGTGTGAGGTGCAAATATGGTAGTGTGCATAGAGATATTTTTCTGACTTTGACAGTCCACCCTTTGGCAGTCAACAATAACTGCCACCTTCTAAAACATTTCAAAAAGAGAAAAATATATGTCAGGGGTTAATACATTTACATGGTTGGGTAGGGGAGGAGAGGAGAAGGTAGGAAAAGGGTATGACCTAGTGAGATAGCAGAAGCATGTGTGTATGAATCCGTGCTTGGGGGTCATGTATCATCGTGCCGTACGTGTTTTAAATCAAGCTTCGAGGTATTGCGAAGTATACATTTGAATTCCTTCTTATCCCGTGGTACGGGTCTGTGGATGGGCTGTCAAACTTTACCGAGCTCTTTTCGGCTTTGGTTGTAACAAAATGGGGGAGCACATTTTAGTTGATGATACATAAATGGGGGAGATATGTGATTGCTGATATCTGTGCCTGTATTCCCTATCGACTATGTGTGTCATTACCTGAGGGTTGTAGAAATGAAGAAAAGACATAATTACGGTAAATGCGGTGGTATTCTATGTCAGGTAAATGTACATTCGTCGATTGAGGTCTTGTTTGGTGTCTGTTGAATGCAGTCTTCTTTGTGCTTTTGCTCATAAGGTGCGAGCAAAGCTGTCAATGTCCATAGATTTACAAAAGTGTTGGGCTAGCGTAATTTTAAAATTTCTAGGGAAACTGGGGATCCATGGCATAGTTCATCAAAAATCTGTGTATCAGGTTGTCAAAACTTCTTCTTTAATCCATCTGTTGTCTGTATATCGGCTCATCAAATTCCTCGTCCAAGTGGGTCTTTTTACCTTGGAGGAAACGGAAAAACAGGTGAAAGAAACGGACCGTAGAAATCGCATTTTCATCACATCATTGTTTCTACATTTGGGTCATAAATCAAGTCCATTGGAATTACAGTTTCTTCACTCCTTAAACTCATTACCCTAGTACGACGATTGCACCTCATTAAAGCCTGACCGCATCTAAATATCAAACCAATCGTTATGATAACACCTAAGATACATAGGAGAAACTTCCCAACATCCATTATGACTCCTTGAGCCCAGTCTCCTAAACCAGAGAACCAATTTTGCGGGTTCAACCATGACACCCAACCAGTCAGCTCATTACCTACAGCAGCAAGAGTGAGATTGTGTCTCCTGCGAAATTCCCACTTCAGTTGGAGAATATCGTCCATCTTTTGGTCTATGACCTCGACCGGGTCCTCGGTGCTATTCGTAATATATGTGCAACATTTTACGCCGTATTGTGTTGCCAGTGTGACACAATATCCGCCTGTCACTGCTGTGAGGTAATTAAGAACCATTCTATGCTGTACCAGTTCTGTTTTATAAGCCTGAAGTTCTCTTCCAGTATACCTAAACGTGTCATCATACATTTCAGTGATATTATCTAACAAATTGGCGAGCGCAGAAATGTATTTATAATTCAACACTCCTCTAGCGGTGCGAGTGATGTCTAACGCGATTAGAAACTGAATCCCGGTGGATTCATGGATCATGTCAGAGGCCGGATGCTCTGTTCTTTCTATCAGGTGCCGTTTAACTACGTGCTCGTAATGGGTGTGAGTATAAGGAGTTTGGGCAACACGGTGTATGTCTTTCATTTTGTCATGTGATACAGTCATTACTTCAGGCAGTACTTTTCCAATATAACACAATCCTTCAGAGTTTGGGGCAAGCCACTTATACGCCTTTCTCCCGCATATGAAATACGCATCATCGGGGAGAACATATGGGACGGAGTAGGACATAACCATATTACACACCTTCCATGTGAAATCTCCTAACCCTAATTCTTCCATCTGCTTAGTACACGTATCAGGTTGTACGATATGTGCACAGTATCCTGGTGATACCTCTCCAACTCTCGTAATCCTATTTCCTAAGGTATACCTATACCGGAAAGATTTTCCTCTACTGGCTATGTGGCGTATAAGCTCTGTATCTGTAGGCATTCTGTCTGCTCTATGCGAAAAGGTCATGGTTTGATTACTCCATGACACTTCCCAATTTCCCGGCTTTCGGGGATTGGAGATGTTAAAACATAATAGGGACCTATCCACATGGTATTGGTGGAGCTTCAAACTAGGAGGGCTGGAGATATTAAACCTCCTGTCCACCGGTCTCCCACCACTTAACTCAAGTACCTCCCCTAACGTTAAAGGAAATGGTACTAGCCCTGATTTGCTATGACCTTGAGGTACTTGAGAGCATACCCAACAATCTGTTTTATTTAACACACTACCCACTAAGGAGTGATAGTCACTCAATGGATGCCGGTCCATATGGATATTAAAACTGGATTGGCATTTCTTTATGCACCCATCCTCAATGACATTGTTACAGAGCCGACAGATACAGTTTTCTTCAGCTAACAATCCTTCACAATTCCTTCTATGGTCAATGCTATCGGATCGTTTTCTGATACTCGCCTTTACTTGTTGGTTAAGTTGTTCTTGGAAAACTACGCCTCCATCTCTGTCATCAGAACCCATTCCAGAACCTCTCTCGACCTCCATGGTACTCTCGCCGGAACAGACTGCTCTGGTCAACATCATGGTCAACAGGAAAATCCGGATCACAGTCTCTTGGGGCAAGTCCATCTTGTAGGAGGAAACGGAGAAGAATGAGAAGGGGGAAAAAAAATTTGAGGGAGAGGGGATGGGAAGTTGGAGAAAAACAATAAAAGGGAACAGGGGATCGACAACTGCTTTTGGTCTTGTGATTTTCAATGCTCAGGTGCCGCCTCAATCCTCCTGGAACAGACACTCCAGTGATACAACCTCTACCGTCTGTTCCTTATCACGGGGTCTCTCTGGATCAGCAACCTTCTTACAGTGGGACGAATGAACCCAAGTCTCTCTCTCAGCAACCTTCAATGCTGTAGTGCTAGTCAATAAGACCTGGTATGGTCCTTCCCATCTGTCAATAAGGCAACCTGAGCGTAGAAAATTCCGTATCATTACATAATCCCCATGTTCAATGTCATGACAATTACTATCTGGTAAATCAGGAATCACTAACTTCAGATTATCATTTTGATTCCTCAACTGTTTACTCATGTTAATCAAGTATTTTACAGTCACGTCATTGTTACACTTCAAATCATCCTGAGGGTTAATCATAACATGCGGTTGTCGACCAAACAAGATTTCAAAGGGAGACAGATTAAGAGGGGACCTGGGAGTGGTTCTGATGCTGTACAGTACAATGGGTAAAGCTTCTGGCCATGTCAATCCTGTCTCTGCCATCACTTTACTCAGTTTATTTTTAATAGTGCTGTTCACTCTTTCCACTTTCGCACTCGCCTGTGGACGGTATGGAGTGTGCAGCTTGCTATCAATTCCCATCAATTTACACATTCCTTGAAAGACATCACCTGTAAAATGGGTACCCCTATCACTTTCGATAATTCTAGGGATACCATATCTACATACAAATTCCTGCACAATTTTCTTAGCAGTAAACATAGCGGTATTTGTGGCCGCTGGAAATGCTTCGACCCAATTTGAAAAAACATCTATACAAACAAGTACATATTTCAAATTTCGACAAGGGGGTAATTGAATAAAGTCAATCTGTATTACCTGGAAAGGGCCGCCGGCAGGTGGGATATGAGATGGTTCTGTAGGTATTGCCTTTCCGATGTTCTTTCTCAGACAGGTAAGGCATGACATTGCCCTTTTACTCGCATGAGATGAAAATCCTGGGGCACACCAGTATGCTCTTACCAACTTGCACATCCCTTCCTTGCCCAGATGAGTCAGCCCGTGAGCTGCCTCAGCTAAACATGGAAGGTATGCTCTGGGGGCCACTGGTTTACCGTGTCCATCCGTCCAGAGTCCTGAGGACTCCTGACCATATCCTTTTGCCTTCCAGGCTGCCTTTTCCTGTGTGGAACACAAATTTTGCATCTCACACAACTTCTGTGTGTTGATGGTATTAAATACCATCAGTTGTGTGGTGTCTGTCTGTCTGGGGGTAGCAGCTGCTAATTTAGCCGCTTCGTCTGCTCGGCTGTTACCAAGTGATACTGGGTCTTGGCTATATGTGTGTGCTTTACATTTGATAACAGCCACTCTGTCGGGTTCCTGTATCGCTGTTAGAAGCCTTTTTATGTGAGCTGCATGCGCTACCGGTGTACCAGCTGCCGTCATGAAATTTCTGAGGCGCCATAGGGCCCCGAAATCATGGACTACCCCGAATGCGTATCTAGAATCAGTGTAGGTATTGGCTGATTTGCCCTTAGCCAATTCACATGCTCTGGTTAGGGCGACCAGTTCAGCAACCTGGGCTGAGTGAGGTGGGCCTAGCGGTTCCGCTTCTATGGTGCCTTGGTCATCTATGACTGCGTATCCAGTACACAAGTCTCCCGAGTCTGACTGTCTATGACAACTACCGTCCGTGTAGAACGTAAGTTCTACATCTTCCAGTGGGTTGTCACTGATGTCAGGCCTTGCGGTAAAATTTTGGGTCAAATATTCCATACAATCATGTGTGTCTTCCTTTGTATTAAATTCTCCTTCCCCACCACTCTCATCCTCCACCCTTTGTGCCTGTCCAGGCACACCTGGGAGATATGTTGCAGGATTTAAAGCACTGCATCTCCTTATGGTGATGTTTACGGGGGCCATTAGTGCCAATTCCCATCTTGTAAACCGCGCTGATGAGACGTGTCTGGTTTGGGCAGAATTTAACAAGGCTGACACTGCATGTGGTGTATGAATTGTGAGGTTGTGACCTAGCACGACGTCTTCGCTTTTCGTTACTAGCAATGCTATCGCAGCAACGCTTCGCAAGCATGTGGGGAGGGATCGCACTACCGTATCTAGCTGAGCGCTGTAATATGCTACTGGCCTGCTGGCATCACCGTGCTTTTGGGTTAATACACCTGCCGCGCAACCAGCACTTTCTGTTCCGTATAGTTCAAAGGGTTTCCCATAGTCTGGCATACCTAATGCTGGTGCCTGCGTTAGGCACTGTTTAAGTCTTTCAAATGCTGTCTCAGAATCGTCTGTATGCGAAATCCGATCAGGTTTGTTTGAGGAGACCATCTCCTGCAAGGGTAACGCTAGGATGGAAAACCCTGGGATCCAGTTACGGCAATACCCACACATTCCTAAAAATGTTCTGATCTGTTGCTGGGTTTGTGGCAGAGTCATGTCTCTAATTGCTTGAATTCTATCAGCGGTCAGGTGTCTCAGTCCTTGTGTTAGACAGTGTCCCAAATATTTTACCTTAGTTTGGCATAATTGCAACTTGTCTTTGGAAACCTTGTGTCCTGTGTCTGAAAGATGAAACAGGAGCTGTTTCGTATCCTTCAGGGATGCTTCCAATGAATCAGAGCACAGTAGTAGATCATCCACGTACTGTATTAATACTGATCCACTCACTGGTTGGAAAGACTGTAAACAATCATGCAAAGCCTGAGAAAATATACTTGGGCTATCTATGAATCCTTGTGGTAATCGAGTCCATGTGTATTGGACTCCTCTGTATGTAAATGCAAACAAATATTGACTGTCAGGGTGCAGAGGTACCGAAAAGAAAGCGGAGCAGAGGTCAATAACAGTGAAAAATTTCGCAGTGGGAGGGATTTGCATTAGGATGACAGCTGGATTTGGCACTACGGGGAACTGACTCTCAACTATTTTGTTAATCCCCCTTAGATCCTGCACTAGCCGGTAACCCCTCCCCCCACTCTTTTTAACAGGGAAGATGGGACTATTGGCAGTGCTGGACGTTCTTACCAGAATGCCCTGTTGTAGCAAGCGCTCTATTACGGGATACACTCCTAACTCCACCTCTGGCTTCAGAGGGTACTGTGGGATTTTTGGAGCTATCCTACCATCTTTTACTTGTACAACTACCGGAGCTACGTTTGCCATTAATCCAGTGTCCTGTCCATCTTTAGTCCAAAGTGACTCTGGTATCTGAGATGTCATTTCTTCTACTTGGGAGGGAGTCCTATTTGTCATAATGGTATGTGACATTAATTTTGACGGGGAGTCTAACATGTCTCGTACTTCCTGAGCGTGATTCTCAGGTATGTCCAAGAATACACCTTCAGGAGTACAATAAATGACGCACCCCATTTTACACAGTAAGTCTCTTCCCAGGAGATTGGTCGGTGCCGATGCAGCCAGCAAAAAGGAATGCTTGGTATGTAACGGCCCTACTGTAATCTCGGCTGGTTTGCTAACAGGGTAGTGCTGGACTACTCCCGTTACCCCTATGGCTGGAATTGTATTACCAGTGGTTCTCATGCCCACTGTCGAATTTATCACTGATTTGGCTGCCCCTGTGTCTACAAGAAAGTTTAATGATTTACCAGCTACATTGATTGCAATTTCTGGTTCACTTCCAAGGCTTGCAATCAATTTTACTGGCTGCAGATTACAGGTATGGCCACACCCCTATTGGGTATGGTGACCTCCCTGAATCCCGCTGGCAGCAACTACTTGTGATGGAGTTAATTGGGAACTACCAGAGGCTTGCCAGTCTCTGTTCGGGGGGTATCTTTTTGTTTCCCCTGCATGTGGCTCATAACTCCGTTTCTGCGGACCCTGCTCCCAATGTCGTGTGTCGTGTCGTTGTCTAGGGGGTTGGTATGAGTTTCGTGAATTCTTCACTCTACAATCTCGTGCCATGTGTCCCTGTTTATGACAAGAATAACAAGTAACCACATTTGACTTACCCACAGGGTTTGGTGATGTAAACAAAGGCTGCCTTGTGGTCAGGGCCTGTATACTTACTGCCATTAACTTATCACCTTGTTGTTCCCTGTGTTTGGTGATGTTCCTATCGTGATCAATAGCAGCCTCTCTCAAAGTAGCCACAGACAGACCTCGCCAACATGGTTGTGTGGTCTGTACCCTAGTCTTCAATGATTCTTTTAAACCATCCATCAGTACCGATACTGCTACTTCTCGATAGTTTATGTTTGTTTTAATGTCCTCTATGCCTGTGTATTTTGCCATTTCTGATAATGCTCTGTGAAAATACTCTGCAGCTGTTTCTGACTCCTTCTGTTTAATGGAGAATATCTTGTTCCATTTAACTACCGCTGGGAAATACTCCTTTAACTGTAAACTTATTCTTTTTACATTATCTTTGTTGTACACATCTGTAAGAGGTACATCCTGATCTAATCCACAGTCAGCTAAAAATTGAGTTGCGTCAACATTGGAGGGTAAACATGCTCTCAGCAATACTTGCCAATCTTTATTATTGGGCTCTAAAATGTTTCCTAGGTCTCTGATGTATTTTTGGCTGGCAACTAAGTCTTTTCTAGGGTCAGGGAATTCAGACACTATGGTCCTTAATTCCATTCGGGAAAATGGGCTGTACATGGCAATGTTCCTAACAGGAGTGACTCCTGAAGTGTCTGTTTTCCCATTTGGAACTACTATTACCTTAACAGGATTAACTCTAACAACCTCATTCTGTGTAGATTCTACAGGCTGTGGTGAAATAGTTTCAGCATAGTGTATGGTGCCGTACTTACCCGTTGATACGACCTCACCTATCCCTCCGCTAGGGGCCTTTGTTACTAATCTCGGGGGTGGAGCTGTGCCTACTGTGGTCTCTGCTATGGTGGCTGCTAGAGAGAGCGCTGAAATTGTTGCCGATTCGTCCTCTTGATCACACTCCTGAGGAAAGTTCAAAACAGGGTACAACTTGCACGGGTTAATACTTGCATTGGTTAATTGGTTAACATTATCTTTAACATTTACACAGTTGCTAAGTGTTTGTGTGTTACACCTTAGTGCGTCATTCTCCGCAACCAATTTCTCTCCTGATATATATGGTGGCGGTGGGGCAGTGGCTATCAGTTTTCTGATTGAGCCAGATCCCGCCGCCTGAGCCAATCCTCTCTGTATGTCACCCTCCTGTTGCCACAACTGTAAATAATCATAATGCTTGATTCGTCTCTTGGCTGATTTAATGAGACATATCCTTCTCCTTAAATTCGTTAACACTTCTGTGCTGAAGCTACCTACTCTTGGGAATTTCTCCCCGTCATGTATTGTCATTCTCTCCCATTCATCACATAAAGCTTCTGTGTGACTTCCGTATTTCTCACACATTACGTACCTTGCCGACCCTACTGGTCGGTTCACTGAATCAACCCGAACCGAGGTTGATCGCCCCCTACCTGAACAAGTGGCCCCCATAATTCGAAGGTGTTGCTTTATTCAGCCAACCCTTACGCAAACCAAAATGTTCAAAATAGGCTGACGGTGGCGGTTTACCGAGTACCCCACTCACTCGCCCACGCCGACCAATACGACCTGATCACACCGATATGGTGCTGGCGTACTCAACCCAGGGCCCCTGCGACCTGAACCTCTATTTACTGGAACCTGTGAGGGTGATCCGAAGAACACTTACTCTTTCCAGTAACTATTGGTTGTTGGATAGTTCCTGAGTGAGCAGCGAACCTCCCTTAAAATAAAAAAAATTACACAAATCACGTTAGAATGTACAAATAGCGTTTATGACCTTCGTACACAAATAGTACCGGTCAGGTTTACTAATGTACACAATTACGTGCGGTACAATCGTTCAGCACATAAGCAACTAATCTTATGTACGGAGCGACCAGTGGAATCGAAAATTACGGCTGCGAATTCCTTCAGCCAGAGCTTGTATGGCCTATATGGGTATTGCACCAACCCTTTCTTGGTGTTGTGCCTGTGGACTGTATAGCGGACTTCCTTGTCTGCTGTACCTGAACCTGCTGGTCTGCTATGACCTCCTGGTCTGTTACAGTATGACCTCCTGGTCTGCTACACTCTAATGCTCAAATTGTATGTTTTAACCAGGGATGCCTCCCTAGCCACCATGTACGTCACTTACACGCATGTACCTCACGAGAACTCGACTTTTCTTGTGGTTCAACCTCAAAAATTGTAAAAACAAACACTCACCACATATACACTTTTGTTTCTATTTCTATTTCTGCGCAGAAATTTTCTTTAGACCAGATGTGTTACAAATTAGGAGAAGGATCTGTTAATTTAAATTTGAATGTGGAAATAGATTTGCGCGATTTATCGCCTTGCGTTATTTACCGCGTTGCGCTATTTATCGCGTTGAGAGGAGAGAAAAAAAAACAAACTTGTGATTTGAGTTACGTGGGCGTACCCGGACGCTCCGTTGTGTGATATACGCTGCGTGCGTCGGCCTTTGGTTTGCGTACGCAAGTCTCAGTCCTTTGTTAGAGACACGTGTACGCAAAATAAAGATCCACCGTAACACAATTTATACGTTTATCAATGTAGATGATCCTTGATCATCTACCGCGCACCACACTGACTTCGCCTTATCTTTCAGGCAGAGCTGTGTGTTTGTCTATACTTTAACTATATTACCTTTACTTTTACACTTTGAAATAGCGGCAAATCTCTCTTAGCACGTTTATCAACTATACAATAGCAAACAGGAGAGTGATATACGAAAATACACGAATGAAAAGAAATGCAGATATGCGTGTGTGTGTACGCAAGACAGAAAAATAAACAGTTTTAAAAGAGACTAGCGTGTTGTTCTTACCTCCGGTTCCCGGATTCCTTCAGCACCCTTTACTAAGAGAAGCAGACGCTTATCCAAACAGCACTACGAGGAATATGATCTCCCGCCCTTTGCTGCTGGATAATGTCTGCTGTAATTACCTAGTGCAGATATGTGAAGGACAGGACGAGCCCGCAATTGATAAAGCTAAATATTTATCTTATATATTACCCTTTATGAGGTCTAACAACGCTGTACGCTATCTACGTATGAAGTACCGTAAGGGTACGCTCGTTGCGTAACGATCGCTTAGCCGTGGTCGAGACGCTCAAGCGTCACGTTCGCTCACGGCCAAGAGATCACAGGCAGGCACGCTATTGGCTGCCGACTAACGTAATGATTCGCTATAGCGTAGCGGACGCTCGGGACCACGAGGAGATCACCAGCGGCGCTGACGCTCACAATGTTAAGCCTTTGTATCTAAACCATAAACAGTGTATTGTGCAAAAAAACCTTAGTGTAATGATAGAGTGTAAATGCAACACAGTATAACCTTATTACCTTTAAAGCTGTTCTAGCGTCACCGACGCTCTGAGAATACTTAACACTATAAGAAATACACAGATACCTGGGCTTAGGGTCCAACGCCTAATATATATATATTATCAATGATATACTTGCAAAAGAATTAATACAAATACAAATCATACACTACAATATAACATAGACTACCTAACCAGATAACTACACAGGAAATACAATACAATTACTATTTAAGGGAAAATAAGAGAGAAAGAGGAGAAGAGAGAGAGAGAAATTGGCCCACAATAACAAGAAGATCAATATAGTTGCGGAGAAAAACTTACGCACAAAGGAAACGATCGCATGCGCCTCTGGACATCCAGCTCCCGATTTTCAGCAATGATAACCGTTGAAGAGTGAGAGCTGGATGTGATCGGCCTTTCTATTTATGCCCCACACACAATGCAATTCAATGGTCCCTACAATCTCATTGTTCATTGGACACAGGAATTCCTCCTCGCATTATAACAAAAGGTCATAGGTTGATTCATACAGGTGGGCTGTGACTATTTCCAACAGCTCAGGTGGGAGGGAAACTGGGTTTCCCGCCGCATGGGTAATAAAGTGCAAATACAGTAAATGTTCATAAACTTCTTATGTCCATAACTATTCGCACGAGCGATTAATCTGCTTCAAACCAACACCGGAATATTGCTAATTAAATACCCTTCCGATGGGTACTAAACATCACTGTATTACTCCTGTCTGACCCTTCGTATCAAACAAAGGGGGATTTCTCTGTTCATGAACATTCTACATTAACCAAACTTTCAGAATCTATCAAAGGGACCATGATCTACAAAATACATCATATAGTGAAAATATGTAACGATTGAGTCGCACGCTACGATCACATAAACGCTACCGTAAATACGCATACCGTGCGCCTGCGGGTGCCCGCGACTGTGAGTATGCGCACGTACGGGAGAGCGTACGCATGCGCAGCACGGACCTGTGTGAGGTGCAAATATGGTAGTGTGCATAGAGATATTTTTCTGACTTTGACATGGGGTATAGACGGGTACTATATCTGGTGTGCACTGGCTCCTCCCTCTATGCCCCTCCTCCAGACCTCAGTTGTATCTGTGCCTGGCCAGAGCTGGATGCACCCTAGGGGCTCTCCTGAGCTTCCTAGAAAAGAAAGTATTTGTTAGGTTTTTTATTTTCAGTGAGATCTGCTGGCAACAGACTCACTGCTACGTGGGACTGAGGGGAGAGAAGCGAACCTACCTGCTTGCAGCTAGCTTGGGCTTCTAAGGCTACTGGACACGATTAGCTCCAGAGGGATCGAACACAGGCCCAGCCTCGGTCGTCCGGTCCTGGAGCCGCGCCGCCGTCCCCCTTGCAGAGCCAGAAGAACGAAGAGAAGTTGAAAATCGGCGGCTGAAGACTCCGGTCTTCATTAAGGTAGCGCACAGCACTGCAGCTGTGCGCCATTGCTCCCTTAGCACACCACACACTCCGGTCACTGATGGGTGCAGGGCGCTGGGGGGGGGGGGGGGCGCCCTGGGCAGCAATTAGATTACCTTACTTGGCGAAAAGCACATAATACAGTCTGATAAACTGTATATGTGCATTAACCCCCGCCATTAAAGTACATAAAAGGACAGAAGCCCGCCGCTGAGGGGGCCGGGCCTTCTTCCTCAGCACACTGGCGCCATTTTCTCTTCACAGCTCAGCTGGAAGGAAGCTCCCCAGGCTCTCCCCTGCAGTATCCTGGTACACAAAGGGTAAAAAAGAGAGGGGGGGCACATAAATTTAGGTGCAAAACTGTGTATATAAGCTGCTATAGGGGAAAAATCACTCAGTATAGTGTACATCCCTGTATTATATAGCGCTGTAGTGTGTGCTGGCATACTCTCTCTCTGTCTCTCCAAAGGGCCTGGTGGGGGAACTGTCTTCAAATAGAGCATCCCCTGTGTGTGTGGTGTGTCGGTACGCGTGTGTCGACATGTCTGAGGTAAAAGGCTCCTCTAAGGAGGTGATAGAGCGGATATGTGTGTGGGAGGGTGTCTCCGTCCACAACGCGACACCTGTTTGGATATGTGTAAGTGCTGAGGTAAAATTATTGCACAAAATGTTAGGGAACAGAAAGGAAATCTACCCTGGTCTCTCCCTATGTCACAGAGTCCTTCAGAGTCTCTCTATGTTCACTATCCAAAATAACAAAGTATCGACACGGAGTTTAACTCCACTGTCGACTACGATAATGCAAAGTTACAGCCAAGAGGGCTAAAAGATATTCAATATATGATTATTGGAATAAAAGATGATTTGCATATCACTGATGACTCATCTGTCCCTGACACGAGAGTACACATGTTAAGGGGAAGAATGCTGAGGTAAATTTCCCTCCTCTCATGAGGAAAAAGAGCGGGAATCTCCAGACAAGAGACGGCAGCTTCCCACAAGAGAATTCTCAGGCTGTATCCCTTCCCCACTAGGGCCAGGATGTGTTGAGAATCTTCCCCTTGGGTGTCCTGTTTGCACTAGCTATTCTCAGGGATCCTGCAGATAGTGTGCACATTCTAGTATACTACCCAGACCGGCGATTGTGTCGGCCTGGGTTTATAGCGCTGTGGCAGCGTGGACAGGTACCTTATCAGCAGAGATTGAGACCCTAGTATGCAAATAAATATTTTAAGATGCTGTCTTAAGTGATAGATATATAATTATAAAGCATGCCCAAAGGGACATGAGTATACTGGGTCCTAGAGA
Source organism: Pseudophryne corroboree (assembly GCF_028390025.1). Lineage (NCBI taxonomy): Eukaryota > Metazoa > Chordata > Amphibia > Anura > Myobatrachidae > Pseudophryne > Pseudophryne corroboree. Next base: position 254,646,638 of record NC_086448.1, on the reverse strand, counting down.
CAAAAGCTATGTCGATTTCTGCTTGACGTGTCCTGTAGAATATACATTGGACAGATGATGCCGATTTAAGAGGCATATGGAAGGCTGAGGATTGTGTGGAGAAAGGTTCTCGGGCCTGGTCTCCACAGCTATAGCTGGTAAATTCTGATATTTTGCCTTATATTCCTGCACAGCCTAGGAAAGCACGACATTATTAAATGCAGCTTTTCGAATAAAGAAACAAGAAAGTCTGAGGTGCGTCCTTTCTTGTCAGAGCCGGGGGCAGAGGAAAGAAGCTGTACAACACAGCTAGTCCCCAGAAACAGAAGTCCTCCTCGGCCTCTACAAAAATCCACCGCATGTCGCTGGGGCTCCACAGGTGGAGCTAGGCCCGGTGGGGACACGCCTTCGTAAGTTCAGCCACAAGTGGGTTCACTCCCTGTTAGATCCCTGGGCAATAGAAATTGTATCGCAGGGATACAGGCTGGACTGTGAGAAGATGCCCCCTCACCGAGGACCCGGCGGGCTTCCCCCCAAGAGAGGGAGCCAGTGTTAACTGCAATTCGTAAATTGTATCTTCAACAGGTGGTGGTCAAGGGTCCCCTCCTTCAACAAGAGGGTGTTATTATTCGACCATGTTATAATCCCGAAACCAGACGGTTCGGTTAGACCCATATTGTATTAAAATCCCTGAACATATACCTGAAAAGGTTCAGGTTCAAGATGGAATCGCTAAGAGCGGTCATTGCAAGCCTGAAATGAATCGGGATATAAGGGATGCATACCTTCGTGTCCCCATATATCCACCTCATCAGGCGTACCTCAGAATTGCGGTACGGGATTGTCATTACCAATTTCACCAAGGTAATGGCGGATATGATGGTGCTCCTGCGGAAGGAAGGTGTCACTATTATCACATACTTGGATGATCTCCTCATAAAAGCGAGATCAAGAGAGCAGTTGCTGGACAGCGTATCACCTTCTCTGGAAGTGAAACGGCAACAAGACTGGATTCTATATATTCCGAAGTCGCAGTTGGTTCCTACAGCTCATCTGCCTCGCCTAGGCATGATCCTAGACACAGACCAGAAGAGGGTTTATCTCCCGATAGAGAGAGCTCAGGAGCTCATGACACTGGTCAGGAATCCATTGAAAACAAAACAGGTGTCAGTGCATCACTGCACTCGAGTCCTGGGAAGGATGATGGCATCATACGAGGCCATCCCCTTCGGCTGGTTCCATGCAAGGACAATGGAACTTACTGGACAAGTGGTCCGGATCACATCTTCAGATGCATCTGTTAATCACCCTATCCCCCAGGGCCAGGGTGTCTCTCCTGTGGTGGCTGCGGAGTGCTCACCTTCTCGAGGGCCGCAGATTCGGCATTCAGGACTGGGTCCTGGTGACCACGGATGCAAGCCTCCGAGGGTGGGGGGCAGTTACACAGGGAAGAAAATTCCAAAGATTGTGGTCAAGCCAACAGACTTGCCTTCACATCAATATCCTGGAACTAAGGGCCATATACAACGCCCTAAGTCAAGCGGAGTTCCTGCTTCGCGACCAACCGGTTCTGATCCAGTCAGACCGCAGGGGCTCATGTAAACCGCCAGGGCGGCACAAGGAGCAGGGTGGCGAGGGTAGAAGCCACCAGAATTCTTCACTGGACGGAGAATCAAGTAAGCGCACTGTCAGCAGTGTTCATTCCGGGAGTGGACACGACCTCCACCCGGGAAAGTGGTGACTTCATCAGGAAGTCTTCACGCAGTTTTGCAAATTGATGGAAACTGCCTCAGGTGGACTACATGGCGTCCCACCTCAATAAAAAGATAAAAAAGGTTTTACGCTGGGTCAAGGGACTCTCAGGCGATAGCTGTGGTCGCACTAGTAACACCGTGGGTGTTCCAGTCGGTCTATATATTCCCTCCTCTTCCTCTCAGACCCAAGGGCTGAGAATTGTAATAAACAGAGGAGTGTGAACAATATTCTTTGCTCCGGATTTGCCAAGAAGGACTCGGTACCCAGAACTGCAAGAAATGCTCTCAGAGGACCCATGGCCTCTGCCTCTCAGTCAGGACATGTTGCAACAGGGACCCTGTCTGATCCAAGACTTACCGCGGCTGCGTTGGACGGCAATGGCGGTTGAACGCCGGATCCTAGCGGAAAAGGGCATTCCGGATGCAGTTATTCCTACGCTGATAAAGGCTAGGAAAGACGTGACAGCAAGACTTTTTCACTGTATATGGCGAAAATAGGTTGCTTGGTGTGTGGCCGGGAAGGCCCTACAGAGGAATTCCAGGGGGGTCGATTCCTGCACTTCCTACAGTCAGGAGTGACTATGGGCCTAAAATTAGGATCCATAAAGGCCAAGATTTCGGCCCTATCCCTTTTTCTCTCAAAAAGAACTGGCTTCACTGCCTGAAGTTCGGACGTTGTTACAGGGGTGCTGCATATTCAGCCCCTTTTGTGCCTCCAGTGGCACCTTGGGATCTTAACGTGTGTTGGATTCCTAAAATCCCACTGGTTTGAGCCACTTAAGACCGTGGAGCTAAAATATCTCACGTGGAAAGTGGTCATGCTTTTGGCCTTAGCTTGGACTAGGCGTGTGTCAGAATTGGCGGCTTTGTCATGTAAAAGCCCATATCTGATCTTACATATGGAAAGGGCAGAATGGAGGACTCGTCCCCAATTTCTCCCTAAGGTGGTTTCATTGTTTCATTTGAACCAACCTATTGTGGTGCCTGCGGCTACTAGGGACTTGGAGGATTCCAAGTTGCTGGACGTAGTCCGGGCCCTGAAACTTTATGTTTCCAGGACGGCTAGAGTCAGAAAAACTGACTCGCTATTTATCCTGCATGCACCCAACAAGCTGGGTGCTCCTGCTTCAAAGCAGACTTTTGCTCGCTGGATCTGTAGCACGATTCAGCTTGCACATTCTGCGGCTGGACTGCCGCATCCTAAATTAGTAAAAGCCCATTCCACGAGGAAGGTGGGCTCTTCTTGGGCGGCTGCCCGAGGGGTCTCGGCTTTACAACTTTGCCGAGCTGCTACTTGGTCGGGTTCAAACACTTTTGCAAAATTCTACAAGTTTGATACCCTGGCTGAGGAGGACCTTGAGTTTGCTCATTCGGTGCTGCAGAGTCATCCGCACTCTCCCGCCTGTTTGGGAGCTTTGGTATAATCCCCATGGTCCTTACAGAGTACCCAGCATCCACTAGGACGTCAGAGAAAATAAGAATTTACTCACCGGTAATTCTATTTCTCGTAGTCCGTAGTGGATGCTGGGAGCCCGTCCCAAGTGCGGACTCTCTGCAATACATGTATATAGTTATTGCTTAACTAAAGGGTTATTGTATGAGCCATCTGTTGAGAGAGGCTCAGTTATTGTTCATACTGTTAACTTGGTATAGTTATCACGAGTTGTACGGTGTGATTGGTGTGGCTGGTATGAGTCTTACCCTGGATTCCAAATCCTTTCCTAGTAATTTCAGCTCTTCCGGGCACAGTTTCCCTAACTTAGGTCTGGAGGAGGGGCATAGAGGGAGGAGCCAGTGCACACCAGATATAGTACCTAATCTTTCTTTTAAGAATGCCCAGTCTCCTGCGGAGCCCGTCTATACCCCATGGTCCTTACGGAGTACCCAGCATCCACTACGGACTACGAGAAATAGAATTACCGGTGAGTAAATTCTTATTATATTCTTTGTATTTTTCATATCTATATACATATATATAAATGTGAAAGCCCTCACTCACTCACTCACTCACTCACTCACTCACTCATCACTAATTCTCTTACCTCCGGATATGTTAGGAAGATGAAATTTAACATAGGTATTCTGAAGATGGGAAATTGGAAACTTAATTAGAATTTTAATAAACCTCCCATAAGAGGAAAGAAAAGGGGGTTGACATAATGACGTCATTACCGATGCGTGGCTTGCGTTGCGTGAACGACAGACAATCAGATCAAAATGACACCTCTACAGATTTACTAAATTTTTAACACATTTATATTAACAACCGTGAAAATCAGAAACCTCCTGTGCGAAGAATGGATAAAACAGCTAGTACTAAATAAAATAATTTGAACATGGTTTTTACCAGTGTTTCTTTAGTTGAATGTATCCACTTGGTCATATGCATATATGACTTTGTCTTAGTTAAATTCATGAAAAGAATACTAATTTATATAAGTTGCTAATTATAGGTAATCATGTTTCCTTTCTAGACTAGGGTGGCAGAACTAGTCTTGGTTCCATAATATAATGTAAAGTATCTCTGTTTGTGAGTTCATTATTCAGGATGTTAATATTATAATGCTGATTACTTCCTAGTTCTAACTCCATTATTATGGAACACACTTTGTTGTCTTTATTTAGACCATGATTTTCCCCTCTCCAGTATCTAGTTAGCGGTCTTATCCCTATAACCCTCAAACCTCTGGGGTCACTGGTGTGTGTTGATTTCAAATGTTGTGATTGACTGTGTGTTTCTAAGCCTTTTTTATATTTCTTACATGTTCAGCAGTGCAGATATTTAGCTTCCGGGCGGTTCTTCCCACATATTGTTGTCCACATGGGCATTCAGTGAGGTTTAGCACATCTTGGCTGTCACAAGTTAGCTATTCTTTTATGTTGTATGTTTTGTTTTATTTGATTGGAATGTGTGTATGCTTTTCGTTGCTGCACTTTCTTGATGTGTCCTACATTGTATTGGGTTATAAAGCTGATTTTCCATTGTTTATTGTCTTCTTTTGCTTTCTGATAGTACTCCAGGATTTCGTCTCTCTCCAGTCTTGCTGCTTTATTGTAAGCTTCCTCAACCAGTGTGGAATCATATTTCTTTGACAGAAATTATTTCTTTAAGTTGCTTCATTGTCTCTCATACTACTCTAACTTTGTACAATTTCTTTGGAATTGGTTGACGGGTATGTTTGCCAACGAGTTGTGGTGATGACAGCCACCGGTTTCTGTTATGTTCTTGTATTAATCTTGCCATTTTCAATATAGATGTTTAGGTCCAGAAAGTTGACTTCTGTTTTGCTGTATTCCTGTCATTAGAGTTCAGGGGCCAGATGTAATGGAGTGAGAGACAGGTGTAGCTCCGAAATTCCGGCCGGACTCATGTTTTTTTTTACCTGGTTTTACCTTGTAAATGTTTGTTGCTTTTAAAAGCGTACGAGTTTGGACGGAATCTCAAAACTTTGTCCGTCTTGCACAACATTACATCTGACCCCATGTATCTCAATAATGTATTGAGAGACTCTTCTGTGCCTTTCCATATATAGAATACATAGTTGATTTACCTTCTCCAGACTACTAGGTTTGCCCCCAAATTAATTGGAGGGCCAGATGTTAAGTTCCTCCTAATTGCCCATTAAGATATTAGCATAGCTTGGGGCAACTTTAGTCCCCATAGCTGTTCCTATGATTTAGCAGTAAAAGTGTCCCTCAAACCAGACATAATTATGATATAGAATGTAATCCCTTGGGTGATGAAGTTGGTTTGTTAACGTGTCATGTTCTCATATATTGGCATTTTCTCTTACTGTATCTATTCCATGATTAATTATAGTGTAAAAGGAGACAAAGCCAATAATCATCCGCCCCATGTGGTTTGTTTCAGGACTTGCAAAATAGCTGTTGTATCACATAAGTATGATTTTTGTTCTTGTACGTGAGGTTAGAGAAACTGGTCAATGTATAAGGGTAGAGTCGATGTCAGGCAATTTATACCTGATATAGTTGGCCTTCCTGGTGGTTTCTTCGTATCTTTATGCACCTTCGGAAGTAATAAAATATGGTATGACCAGTCATTGTATATTGATGTAATCAAGTTCTGGTTTTGTTAATATGCCCTATTCATAGCCTTCTTGCAGGAGTTTGTAATCTCCATTTGGTATTTGATTGTGGGATCATTTAGAATAGTTTGTCTGTGTTTGGGTCACCTGGGATCCATATGGATTCCATATGGATTAATCTATGTATTCTTGTTTATCCAATAAAACAATACCTCCTCCCTTGTCTGCCGGTTTGACAATGAGTTGTTTGATGTTACTTAGTTCTAGGAGTGCTTGCTTTACTTCCTTTGTGATGTTAATGTTCCATCGTTTGTTGTCAGGTATATTTTTTTAATTAATCTAAGACTAGGGTTTTGAATGTCTCTATGAGATGGCCTCTCATATGCTGTGGATAAAATTTTGAGGCTGGCTTAAAGTTAGAATATGTGTATTGTGTTTCTTTTGTTTTGTGAGTGTACTGGATTGTGTTATTCTTAAAATAGTATTTTTGCAGTGCCAATTTCCTTGTGAATCTGTTAGGTTAACGTAAGTATCTAATTTGTTTATGCATATGGTGGGAGTAAACTGCAGTCTCTTCTTCAGTATTGAGTTCTGGTGATTGTTCAATTCTATTGTGCTTAGATTAAAGATTCCTTGAGTGTCTATGTTACTTGTATTGCACTGCATTGTTTCCTTGCTTCCTCTACATCCTCTCCAAGTTCTTCTAGATTTCAGTGGGGTGATATGATTCGTTTGGCAGGTTAGTTGACCTGCCTCTAGATCTAAAAAATGTCCCCTATTGTACTTGATACATGTGTGATTGTATTTGCTATGTATAGAATCCACTGGTGTATTGTTATCCCCTTCTTCCTCCCAATGTACTGTTGAAACGGTCCACCTGAATGAATACTTTACAAATTGCAGCACGTCACCACACTCTGTACACAGATGGCTTTCTGTCCTATTTCACCTACACCAGCAGGATCTCATGAAGAGAGACCCCAAAAGTCCCGGCACCCGGGGATAGTCACCACACTACCATGTCTAGACTGCACACACAGGAATAGGAGCACAGACGGACCAGTCATTCAGAAACAGTAGCAACTCATCAGCTCTTCTGTAAAGGTAGAGAATGGGGAAGAAGACAGGACTACCACATCAGCGGGTAAGCTTACCTCACATATAATACTGACAATGCTTTATTAACAAACATGGAATTTTAACAACAGTACCACAGATACAAAGACTCTCTGCATTTGGTAATTCAGCAGCTTACTGAAGGGCGTGTGCGTTAATGTGTTTCATTTTACTGACAGTGATACTTTATTGTTACTTTATCATATATTATTTACATTGTTGCTGTTTTTCTGTAACAATCACAATATAACAGTAAAAGCACTATTTTCTTAACTGCATGGTAATTACACTTCTCTCACTGTATAAGTTACTCACAGTTCCTTTTTGTGCTAATGTTTAAATACAAGGAATCTTTTTATCCTTCAATGTTGAAAAAAGGAGGAAGCTGGCAGCAGGACAGAAAGGGACAGGAAATCAAAGCATGGGAGAGAGTGAAGTTCATAATCATAAGAGGGTCTAGTCACCAGGAAGCATGTTATGGGGGAGATTTGTCAAACCTTCTAAAGAGGACAAGTGGAGGTGTTGTCCATAGCAACCAATCAGATTCTACCTATAATTTTATAAAATGTACTAGACAATAGCTACAGTAAAATCTCACATGTTGCTGTATCAAACATCTCTATAGAAGGTTCGATATCTCTCCCACTATGTCCTGGACTTTATACTCAACTACCTCATTCCAGAGGTGGGAATAAAGGGTTTCCAGGCATCCTGTACCAGTACAATCTCTCTCTCTCTCCTGTATACGTCCCTACCAAAGCATAGAGAGCTTTGAGTCTGGGACTCACAGTTCTCTTAGTAGTGGGTCAACAGGAGGTTTGGGGGCAAAAAAAAAAAACTTTCCTGTTAATAACTAAGGGGCCTAGTTATTAATGTAAGAAATCTGGCCAAACTGCATTTTTTGGAGGATTGCCGTATTGTAGAGTATCAGGGACATTTACCAATGGGGTACAGTAGCAAATATTGTTATGGAGTCCAAGTCCTGCCATATGTCTAAAGGTAATAGCTACAAAAGTACATTCAAAATTGCTTGAATATGTGCAGATAAGGAATGTTAGCAGAGTTGCCGTTGTGGTTAGCATTACTGCCTCACAGCACTGAGATCATGAGTTCAATCCCCACTTATGGCTGATCTGTATGAAGTTTTTATGTTATCCCTGTATTTGGATGGATTTTCTCTAGGTGCTCTTGTTTCCTCATATACTCCAAAAAGTTACAGGTAGCTAACTGTCTGTTGACAAATAATGTATCCCTAGTTTGTACTGTATGTGTATTTATGTGATAGATTGTAAGTGCCAATGGGGTAGGGACTGATGTGAAATATTCTCTGTAAATCACTATGGACAATGTGTGTGCTTTATAAATATCTGTTCAGAAATAAATACATTAAATGTTTTATTTCAGGGCTTGCCTGCTAAGAATGTGAGACATACTATTATAGATATATGGTAGAAATGGTATGTTATGTCAACATGGTCATAATGTTGACATGCAGCATGTTCACATTGACTCACAATGTGGACACTGATGAAGTGTCAACATGATTTGAATATCGACCAGACATCATGTTGGTCTAGTAGTGACTTACCTGGTATAGCATGTATGGCAACTCCAGCAGTGTCGTCCAGATCTATTGGTCAGATGATGATGACATCTGGTGGATCCAGCAGCAGTTCCTGTGGTGAGTACAGAGTCAGACTGGGGCATGAAGGGCCCACCGGGGGAATGCAGTCATAGGGGCCCATACTTAGGGGTGTGGCCAGCCTACAAAGGGGGTGTAGCCAGCCTCCACAGAGGCTTGAAATACACAATAATTTAGTGCAGTGTAATGCAACATATCTACCATGTATAATAGAAGTGCACAGTCTGGAACCTGATCCCTAGAGAAAGGAGTGGGCCCTCAGGCAGTGGGGCCTACCGGTGGTTTCCCTGGTACCCCTGTGGGCCAGTCCGACCCTGGGTGAGTATATCCTTAACCCTCTTCCTCCCCTGACACTAACACCTCCTACCCCCTCCTGTTGTCTAGCCCTAACCCTCCACTGCCCAGCCTTGCAGTATGCAAATTGTGAAAATAATGTTCCGTTTTGATATTTCATCAATGTAGACATCATATCTGACTACATCCCAGTAGAAGTGCATGAATTATTTTCTTGCTAATAAGACCTGAACAAAAAATAAAGTTTATACAAATAGTTATTTGTTTTAGTTCAAAGTTTAAATCTTGATAACCATTTGATTGTAATAAATTAAGACACACCTAAACTAAATAATAAGATACTACATATAGAAATAACTTTTGAAACCTATGATGACTAGAATGCAGTCTGATTTATTTAATACACCAACTGTATAGATTTAAATTCTCTACCATACTAAACTACATTAATTGAATGCAATTTTATTGTACTTAGATGTTATTTAAGCTATACAGTACTTCTATATGTTTCTCCTACGTTACAAATTAGCAAGTTGTTGCAAAACTAACTTTTATTTGTGGATATAGTTTATTTCTTTGCTCTTATTTGGAATTTGATTTTTATCTCTCTGATTGTTTAGCTCTGCTTATATGTTTATAAATAAACTCTGATAATAGACTGGTTCTCACACATATGTTATATTAAAGCATAAAAGACTGGTTATATTTCATGTACATCTATTCCAATTGCATAAATTAAACAAGCAATAATTATTTTCTATAAGAAAATGTGCATAGATTTCCCCTCTGTCTGTGCTGAGCCACCTGCCATTAGCAATGGAGTCCCCGATTTAAATATTGTCAGACAGTTGCAGTTGGCTTGATCTGGGGCCATGGAGGGCTGAGAGGCAGGCTCCCTGCTTCTGTAAAGCTGAATTTAATAAGATGAGAACAGGACGCCAAGATGGTGAGCTCCATCCTTAGCACTTTATCATGACACTAGTCACTCAGCAGGACCCTTAATGCAGGAATAATCTGGGTGAGCCTGGCATAGTTCGAAGCTTACAAGTTCAATATAATAGAGCAGTGGGGGATCTTGCGGGTTTGGCAGAAAAGCTTAGCAAAGTTAAAGCCTATTATTCTATGCATGACCAGCCATGCCAACTGTAGCAGCATGCTAACCCTTCAGTATAATAGTACATGCATCAGTCTACATTTACAAGCAATGTTCATTTAAATGTCTTCAATATCAATGTAAATATGTATGCAAATGGTTTTCTATCAGCGTACTTTGTTACTTTAGTGTAGGTTGAAAATATCACAAATTGAGTGTTCATAAAAAAAAATTAAAAAAATTAACTAAGCACCAGTCTTAAGAGGCATAACTACTGCTGGGAACCACATTTAGCCTTTTAAGTCTTTCTATAATTGAAAAAAAAGTATCCTCAGCGCTCATAGAAATAAATAGATATATATATATATATATACACACACACACATATATATATATATTTTTTTATAAAAAAAACTAATCAACACTCATGTGCAAAGAAAAATAAAATAAAAAATAGGAATACAGCAGCAAGTTCCAAATATTGAATGAGGTCAAAAACCTAGATCTAAGCACAAGAAGAAAAGAAAAGGTGTGGAACTGTGCTAGTAAAAATATATTAATAAAGGTTATATAACACTGATAGGGCAGCGTCAAAACACAGTCATAATATAATAATAATAATAATAATAATAATAATAATAATAAATGTAAAAAAATATGAGCACAATATAAACACTATATATATATATATATATATATATATATATATATATGTGTGTGTGTAAAGAGACGGTGGCACTCTCAGTAGGAATGAAATAAAGAGACCACGCTCCTATGCAGTTAATGTTTCAGTTGTATTCACAGCTTTCGTCAGAAAACTTTTAGTGCACAGAACACAGTGCAACACGTCAACATTTCGGGGGGTATCATTCCCCGAAACGTTGAAGTGTTGCACTGTGTGCTGTGCACTAAAAGTTTTTCATTTATCAGTCTTGGAGTGCCACCTCATTCTTTCTACCTTAAAGGGGGTTTCCATACCCCAGGAGGGCACACAAGCATGGACTGTGAGTAGGGTTCAGCTGCCTTGTTGGAGTGCCGGGTTGGTGTCACAATAAATATATATATATATATATATACTGTATATATACTGTATATATAATGTACAGTATGTTCTAAGCCCCGTAAATTTTAATCTACAGTGTGGAACTACAAGTGTCAGAAACATACCATTGGACCAGCAAGTAAAGAGAAACTGTTTAATTACCAGAGAACTCGGCTTAAAGTAAAGGTTCCCAGGACCAGCAGCCGAATATATAGTAACCTGATGAATTTGGGCTTCCTAACTGCTTAACACTGTGGCCCCCATCTCACAGAGAGGCAGATGTCCTGGTAGCTGAACCAGTCCCAGGCGCAGTAAACATCTATGAGGCCAACTGGTGAGAATAGCAGCACTAAGGCATCTATTATCCAGGTAGCAAATAGTATTGGCAATATAGCCACCTAGCGGATTTCCGGCAGATATCAGGAAAAGCACAATCCACAGGGTATAATAAGTATCTGTGAGTCACCGTGTAACCTTTGACTAATTTCGCCCCCATTTGAGGAAACTTTATCAATAATTTAATATATCTTTTATTAGCACAGTTCTACAAATCTTTCTTTCTTCTTTCTATAATTGCTAAGTAGTCTTTGGTTATATAGCTTTACTTATTTGGATTTGCTATTTTGCACTCAATAAAAACGTCTAAATATTTGTCAAATACCATATTATTACTTTTTTTTTATGTAGAGTTGGATTAAATTTCCAGATAAATATTAAATGCCTGCAGCTGTGCATACTGTGTAACCTACATATTATTTGTATATTATGCTACTAGTGTAACTTAGCTAAAATTGTAACAGATGCATTCAATGTTTTAAAAACTAGTGGTGGTTCAGTTCTATGTATTACAGAGGGGATTATCTATGGTCTGACCTCTGAAGTCATATGCCACTTCTAACTCATTGATGACACAGCTTCGAAAGGAGAAAGACTTTGTCGTCTGTTAGGATCTAGGAGATTAATAAATTGGTGAACGATGGTTAAATTGAATGGTTTTTCACCCTAAGACATGAAGCTGTGAGGTAGTAATGCTAACCATTGCACCAACTGTGCTGCCCCGCTAATAGTGATATTCTTTTTTCCTCTACCTCTGAGGTGTTGGAAAAATTGGTAGTTGTGTGCATATAAAAAGATCTGTGGACACTCCTTAAATGCCAGGGACCCAACATTAGAATATATCTTATTATTTGTTTTTGCAATTGTGTGCATAATGAAGTATATAACTGTAGCTACCATTATTATGATCTTCAGGAGTGCACTGGCCATCTGGCACTTCTGGTAAATGTTGGAATGGCCAATGGAATAATGGGCCAGTGCGGTTTTCTGATGCTCTGTTCGGCATTTTGAGACGAGGGAGAGTCATGAGGCCACACTTAGTGACTTGTGTAGTGCATATGTGATTGCATGAGCACATCCATATTTCCAAGAAGAGCATGGTCAGGCAGAGTGGAGAGTTTTATTAGAGCATCATAGAGATCTTGAAACCACGGTGGTGGAAGTATCAAAGTACAGTTGCTATAAATTCTCAGACAACTGCCATTTTCAGAGGACTGCTCCATCAACTAAGGATCTCCAGTATAGGGACTGCTATCTTGCCAAATGAATGAAGCATTAAGATTAAAATAACATTATGGGGCTGATGAGTCAGATGCAACCGCTCCCATGTCTTATGGCATTCATCCGTCTGCAACTGTAGGCAAAAGCTGCTACAAATTCCTTCTTTGGTGTACATCCATGTCTGAATGTGCAAGGATTGAGATGTTCACTGTCAGCATCCGTAGATCCTGAAACATGAATTGGTGTGTTTTTAATACCCATTTACTCATATTAGTAAATATGCTTGATTTTGGGGGTGCCTATGACCCCAAAATGATCTGCTTTCCCACAATCATAATAGGAAATACTTTAAGAAGCATTAGGTTTATAACAACTGCTAGTCTCTCGGTACTAGCATTTCTTGCCGCACTATAGACCTACGTAAAATATGGTTATATTACCAAAGAGCCGAATTGTCAGATCTGTCCAAAATAGTGAACTAAGGGTAAATTTACTAAGCTGGGAGTTTTTTTTTTACAACTGGTGATGTTGCTGATAACAACCAATCAGATTCTAATTAACATTTATCTAGCTGCTTCTAGAAGATAATAGATATAATCTGATTGGTTGCTATGGGCAACATCACCAGTTCTAAAAAAAATTCCCACCTTAGTAAATTTACCCTTAAGTGTGTTTCCAAATTGAAAATTGCTTTTCAGGGTCAGCCCTTGTGCAGCGAAGATTGCTGTCATATTACTGATACAATTCAATTGATATAAGCAAATATTTTAAAAGTCAGTTTTGGTTACTGAATATCTAAATCTGTTATTGAATAAGACTGTCTATATGGTAGTAGCATGAAATGGTAAATATGTTATTAGACTGGGGGTTGGGTATGGAAATTTTCATCCATTTGTTCATTTTTCATCCATAAATGTATGGCTTTAAAACTTCCTTTGCAGCGTGTTTGACTATGTATAGCAATGTAAAGACTTCAATTAGTGCATAGTAGATGTGCATATTTTATATTATCAATGCTTTTGTTAATTATAAGGTTCTATTTAAAATATTACTGTAATGCTGAAAAACATGTATTAAACTTAAAAGTAAGGCTAACATTGATGGTGATATGATTCAATCAGGGAAAGGGAACATATACAAGTGAGAAAAATTATGAATTATGAGTGTGACGTGAAAAGCCTAGAAGGTGTTAATTGAGTCCTTCAATCCCATTATCAGTACATCTCTACTAGAGTTAATGGCACTGGAGCATTTCATAACTGGAATTTAGAAGTAATCATGTATTACCATTATAATATGATGGCAGTACTATGTTCCCTGAATGATATGACAAGTAAAACAGGGCATATTTTATTTTTAGTCTTGTTTCTGATCAAGATGACACATCCAAAGTTTTCTTATAGTTAGTTATCTCTGTGTTTTTTTATTATTATTTCGTAGAAATAAGACCCACATTATTATAATTTTTCAACTTTAATACTATTTCTTTCAATTATTTAATTATTGATGTGAAATTATAGATGGAAATTTCAATTAAAGGTGTACATATTGAAACATAAACATTTTTATACTAGAAAACAAGAAGACAAGAGTAATTATGAACTTGCAAGAAAAACAAAATTTCACTTTTAATATAAATATCATTTGTAGCAGCGTTACATTTAATGATAAAATGTTAACCGTGCCAGAAAGTAATCACGTACTGTAAATGTGATTTGCAAGTGTAGGTGATCCCTGAATTACACATACTCCTCTCATATTGATACCTGATATTTCCAATTAAAAATAATCAAGTGTTTTTTTCCCCCAATATGTTTATATTTTGAAGTGGAAGTTAATATAGAGAATTTAGTACGTCTAGGTCTTAAATTAAATTTGAGCAGTAACACTCCACTAGTTGAGAGCAAGGAAATATATTTTTATCATTTATATTTATTTTAAATATAGCATACAGACCTGAAGGTTGCAGCAAATTAGCACTGAATTTAAGAAATTTTGTAATAAAAAACACCAACTGTTATGGCTACTGCTGTCTATTGAATTTGTTGGATGTGCTATTGTATCTTGCATTTCTACTGGTCCAACAATAAAGCAATAAATCAATCCCGCTTCACTCCTCAGCAATTATCAAGTTACACCTGTTGCCTGGCCTTGAACTGTGGCCCTCCCTGCAATCATAGCCAAATAATTGATGACTTTAGGTTGTCACAGAAGTACAATTCCAGAGATCTAGCCTTGATCCTGATTTTACTATTCTAATTTGCTATTACCAGAATGCACTCCTGCGTTCCTGTCTTTCTAATAACCATGTGCAATCCTTAGATACTAGCCACCTGCTACCAGTGTGCAATTCTGAGTTCCTGTCTCTCTGATAACCGTGGGCAATCCTTATATCCAACTATCAGTGTGCAATACTGAGTTGCTGATACTGCTACCTAGTATAATCCGGAATGCTTGACACCTTGCTATTGTACAACGTACAATCATTTGTTCCTGTCCCTGCAGTCCAAATGCATCCCTGTTTTCTCTTCTATGGTATGTGAGTTCAATCATGAGTTTTCACACTCTGCAATTCATTTGTAAACGTGTATGTTACTCTGCTATCCATGTGCAATCCTCACCAGTGGTATCCGCAAGGGATTACTTATATTATATGGTCTACAAATATTTGGATACATATTTATAGCTTTTTATTCAACAACAAACAACTTTTCTCAAGGATCCCACATTGTTGATTTTAAAGTTGCAAATCTGGTCTTCTTTGGTTCTAAGTATTGGCTATGCATGATAGATGTAGTTAGCCTTTACACCAATATTCCACATGCAAAGGGTGCAGAAGCCACTAGACGTGTACTTATCAATAATTCTGCTTATATAGTTCCTGATATTGATTTTATTTTTTATTCAACTATTAGAATTCAAACTTAAGAGAAACTATTGTTTTTTTACTGAAAATTCTACATACGAACGCTCGTATGTGTCATGGGCAGTTGCATGGCTTTTGCTAAAGCTTATACTGTATGTATGAGTTAGAAAATTATCTATTCTTTACAGGAATTGAATGGGCCAATACAATGAAAGGATATACAAGATACATATATGATATCTTACTTTTGTGGACAGGTTCCAAGGAAGAATTCTTGACAATGATGAGAAAGATCAATATTCTGGATGAAAATATCAAATTCACCTTTGAAGTTTGTGGTACTCAGGTCCATTTTCTGGATATATTAATTAAACTTAACGAGGGCAAGATTTCTACTTTTCCGTATTATAAACCTATAGACAGGAACAGCCATCTTCCAGAAGAAGAGAGTATTGACTGCATAGGAGAGGAAAGGGTTAAACATCTGGGGAGGGGTGGACATAGCTGTAAGGAAAGTACAGCCTTCTTTAAGGGGGAGGGCTTGATATATATAGGGAAGGTGAAGCCATTTTAAGTCTCTTGGTGACTCGGTTTGGTGAGTGCTGCAGTGCCAGCAAAAAATCAATTGTTTATTGCCTGCTGTTATCAGTGACCTCCTGCCTTTTTAGTGCTCCTCTCCAATAAGCCCAGGGTGTCCCTTGCTTATATTAAGGGTTGCAAAATGTCCTCTCGCCCCCAGCGCTTCTTAAGGGCCCCGGCTCGGTTCCGACGAGCGGGCCCTGACGTTGCAGTGAGTGGTGGGGGGGACGGGGCTCCGTCCCCTAGGGCCTCATCAGATACCCCCCCTGGCATCGATGGCGGGGCCCGGGTGGACTCGTCGCCGGGTGCTGTGCCGGTCACCCCAGCCAGACGAGGGCGACGTGGGGGACCAGGGGTCCCTGCAGGCCGCTCAAGCGTTGGCGGGCGGCGGCCGTCCCCGCCGGGAGCCGCCGAGACCGGCGGCATGGCGGGCGCCCGCGTGCGCGCGGTGGGGGGCACCAGGGCGCAGCGGAGGTGGTCTCTCCTTCCCCGCCCCGGGCGGCTGTTCGGGTCGGACGGGACGTGGAGAGGCCACAGGGAGCTGGCGGTCGCCGCGCGGGGTCTAGTCAAGCACCTCGCGCGGCGGGCAGACAGGAGGAGCAGGCCGGGAGGCAGCTGGCGGTTGGGCGTGGGGCGCGCGCTCGTGGTGCGCGCGCGCCCACACTCGCTCCGGGCACCGCTAGCCGCGCACGTGTGCGCGCAGCGGCGCCAGCTGAGCACACGGCGGCCTCTTCTTCTCCCCGGCTGCCGGACGTCGGCAGGGGGAGAGATAGGTTGAGGGGGGTGCAGCGCGTGCCTCGAGGAGGCAGCGCTGGGGGCACTGTAAGTTTAAATAATAATGAGGACACAGCAGGACCGGCAAGGGGTGGCCGTCAGCAGCAGGCGGGTCCACCCTCTGCTGGTCTGACGACACGCGGGAGGGCACGCGCGGAGGGGCTACAGGTCCCTGTCACTGTCGCCGGACGCGGCGGGGCCCGCGGCGGGAGGGGTGACAGGGAATGGGTCAGCGGCCGCAGGGCCGCGGCCCAGGCAGCTGTAACAGTCAGCGGGTCCTCCTCCGGAACAGGAGATTCCTCTCCTTCCCTGGATAGGGAAGAGGAGGGATCGGAGAGGGAGAGCCTCGGGGCCGGCAGGGGGGCTCTTGCCTTTGGGTCAGAGCAGGAGGAGTGGGACCCCCGGGACGTATCAGGCCGTCAAAGGGCGCGGGCTCGCGCCCAAACAAGGACCGGTCGCCCTTCGGGCGGCGTTTTCGGGGATCGTGCCGCATGGGATTCCCCTGGGGCCATAGCGTCGGCACTGGCCACGGTGGCGCAGGCGCTGGTGCCATTAGCGAGAGTGGCCTCCCCCAGGACAACGGCGGACTCCGGCCGAGCTGCAGGGCGCAAGAGGTCGGACAAGGTCAAGTCATCAGCGGTGCAGCGAGTGGCAAGAGCCTGCCGAGAGCTGGGGGCGGCAGCAGCGGAGCTGGAGCTAGGGCCAGACTGCGAGCGACAGGGAGGCTCGGGCCCTGCGCATTCCGCACGGGGTGCCCGGCGTGCGCCGCACGCGCGGGCCGGTCCCTCTTTTGTTTTGTCTTCCACAGAGGACCAAGGTGAAGGGGACTCGGCAGACTTCGCAGTGGACGAAGATTGGAATGAAGACGACGAGCAATCCGAGTCGGAGAGGTCGACAGCATCCGGTGAGTTGGTGCAGTCTTTTTCAAATTCCACCGCGAGCTCGAGTTCGCGTAGCTCTTCATCCTCCTCTTCATCCTCCTCTTTGGCGTCGCAAGCGTCCGACGCGGATAGTACCGCTAGGGCAAGGAGGGAGGCCGAGAAACTTGCCAAAAGGGCGGCGAAGCAGCAGAAGAGGCGCAAGCGACGCAGGCGAATGAGTGTAGAGGAGCGTAGGGCAAAGAAGCGGCGCGATCTGCCGGGGGTAGTGCGCTGCGAGTACACCGCAGTTATGAGGGGGCTGCGAGATAGCTGCCGCAAGAAGATACGTAGGGGTGACCTCGTAGACTTGTTCGTCTTGACTAGGGCCATGAAGAGGGACTACAAAGCGGCGGCCGCTAAGACGGGCATGGGGACAGAGGCTTTCCGGTCGTTTGATAATTGGCTGGCCGGTTTTTGGGTGTTTGCGGCATGCTATTTGGAGGATAGGCCGGAAGAACACATGAATATTATCCGGTACCTGCATCTCGTGCATGACATGCAGCGCACGTCCGCGGGCTCGGAATGGCGGCAGTATGACCAAGAGTTTCGGGAGAAACAGGACGGGCTGCGGGTCATGGATTTTGGCTTCAAAGATGTGGAGGTCTGGCTCAAAGTGACCCGGGCATCACAACAAGAGGTGGAGCCCCAGAAACAGGGAACAGGTATGCGTCGCGCGGGGTCATCAGCCCAGGGGGCGGCCGCGGACGTAGGAATGGCCAGGACAGGCGGATCGGCCGCTCGCGGGGGCGGCCGGTCTGCTACTCGGGGGAAATGCTTCGCGTTTAATAGCGGAGCATGTTCCTATGGCAAGCAGTGTCGGTTTCGTCACTCCTGCCACCATTGTGGGGGAGCCCACCCAGCCTCC
Organism: Pseudophryne corroboree; assembly: GCF_028390025.1. Lineage (NCBI taxonomy): Eukaryota > Metazoa > Chordata > Amphibia > Anura > Myobatrachidae > Pseudophryne > Pseudophryne corroboree. The sequence goes on along the minus strand of NC_086448.1, from coordinate 254,628,111 downwards.
TCTTGTTTTAAAGGGGGGCGACAGGGAAGCAAGGGAAAGCAGGCGTACTCTAAGCAGGCCGCGAGCGGGACCGCTCAGCAGAGCCCCAACGCCAGTTAAGTTGGAAACGATGGGAAAGTCGCTGTATATGTATCCAAATAGGGCGGATGCAAAGTTTTTGTTAGATGGTTTTAAGTTTGGTTTCCGCTTGCCTGTTGCAAGCGAGGTATCAGTGCGGGCGCAGAGAAACCTCCAGTCTGCTCGGGCATTGCCGGCCGTCCTGCGGGAGAAAGTAGATAAGGAGGTCAGGTTGGGCAGGATGGGGGGGCCTTTTAGATCACCCCGGTGGATGACTTGGTCATCTCCCCGGTCGGGGTGGTTCCGAAGAAGACCCCGGGCGCTTTTCGGCTCATACAGCATCTGTCTTACCCGCCGGGGGCTTCGGTCAACGACGCAATACCACCAGCCTTTTGCTCGGTGGTGTATCAGTCATTTGACGAGGCGCTAGAGATGGTCCGCAGCTACGGGAGCGGGGCCCTCATGGCTAAGATCGATGTTGAGTCAGCCTTTAGATTATTGCCATTGCATCCTGACTCATTCCGTTTCATGGGTTTCCGGATTGGGACGGAGTATTTCATCGACAAATGTCTGCCGATGGGATGTTCCGTTTCATGCTCATTTTTCGAGCGCTTTAGCACTTTTCTTCATTGGTGTGTGGAGTCGACGTCAGGCGGCCACGGGGTTGCACATTACCTCGACGATTTCCTATGCGCAGGTCCGGCGAACGACACGAGGTGCGCCGATTTGTTGTTTAGCACCCAGGCTCTCTTTTACCACTTCGGTGTTCCTGTAGCCGAGGACAAAACGGAAGGTCCTGACTCCTGTTTATCGTTCTTGGGGATTGAAATCGACACAGTGGCGGGGGAGTGTCGCTTGCCTCAGGACAAAGTGTCGAGGCTCCGCGAAACCATTTGCCGGTTCAAAGGCTCGCGTAAGGTCACGCTGCGGCAGGCGCAGTCCTTGCTTGGCATGCTTAACTTTGCTTGTCGGGTAATCCCGATGGGCAGGGTTTTCTGCCGGAAGCTCGAAAGGGCAACGGCGGGGTGTGCCAGGCCTCATCATTTCGTTCGATTGTCCTCTGAATTAAAAAGGGATCTGGCCGTATGGGCTTCGTTCCTGGAGGATTTCAACGGTGTGAGCATATGGCAAGCGCCAGCCGTAGACAGCGACCGGTTGCAGCTGTTTACCGATGCCGCAGGTGCCTATGGATTTGGTTGTTTTTTGGAGGGATCGTGGTGTGTGGCATCTTGGCCGGAAAGCTGGCATAGTGAGGGTCTTACAAGGGATCTGTTGCTACTGGAGCTTTTTCCCATTATGGTAGCCCTGGAAGTTTGGGGAGACCGGTTGGCTAATCGCAGCATAGTGTTTAGATGCGACAATCTGGGCGTAGTGCATGCGATTAATAACCAGAGGGCGAAATCGCTAGTGGTTCTTAGGGTGCTCGGGCACTTGCTTTTGACATGCTTGCGTAGGAATCTATGGTTCCGGGCGCAGCATGTTCCCGGCTTGGAAAACGAAATCGCAGATGCATTGTCGCGGGGACAGTGGGAGAGGTTTTGGGTTTTGGCACCCGAGGCCGAAAAGCAGGGTTTTCACTGTCCTGATTATGTTTGGCAGGTGATCGGGCCGGATTGGAAGGTCTAGCGTTGCGGTCGGTAGCGCCGGCCACGCTCAAGGCGTACGGACAAGCGTGGAGCGAGTGGGAGGCGTTTGTTCAGAGTCGTCAACATCAAGGTAAGAGCAAGCATCGGCTGATGCTCTCTTTTATGTGGCAGCTCTACGTTTCTGGTAGGTCGCGAGCGGTGGTGGCCCGGTACTTAGCTGGCGTCTCATTCTTCTGCAAGCTGCGAGGCGTCCCGGATGTAACAAAAAGTGAGGTTTTACGGAAGGCTATGAAAGGGTGGGCGCGAGTTGCGCCGACGCCGCCGGATAGGAGGCGGCCCATCGATGCGGCTTTGTTGCCGGACGTCATCGAGGCGGTGGGGCGAGTAGCGTCGTCCAGGTTTGAGGCGCTTTTGTTCCGTTTAGCTTTCTCTATGGCTTACCACGGGGCTTTTCGAGTTTCTGAGTTGGTAGCGCCTTCCAAGAGTTCGGAATCGCGCATGCTGGTCGGGGACGTGGTAGTGGGTGAGAGGTCCTTGCTGTGCAGATTACGGCGATCCAAGACGGATCAAGTGGGGAGAGGGCGCTGGGTTACGATGGTTCCAGCGCTAGAAGTAAGCGTTTGCCCAGTGGGTCTGGCAATGCAATATCTGGGAGTACGACCCGCTAAGGAGGGGTCATGGCTATTGCACTATGACGGGCTGCCAGTCACAAAATACCAGTTCCGGTGGATGCTGGGTCGCTGTCTGACGGGCTTGGGCCTCTCGCCTGCTGCTTTCGGTACCCATTCCTTTCGGATAGGCGCGGCGACGTCGGCAGCTGCGGCGGGTTTCTCCAGAACTGAGATCCAGGCGGTGGGGCGATGGAAGTCGTCCAGTTATAAGCGATATATTCGCCCTGTCACTTGAGAGGGCGCCCGGCGCTGGGGGGCATTGTTAATTGCAAATTCGTTATGCTGTTTCAGTTCTGTGTTTTCATGATTTTGTGCGTTTGTTAATGTTTGTTCCCCCGTTTTGTTATCCTACTCAGGGATTAGCTACTCGCCGTTGCCGGCATGAGTCGGCAGCGGGGGTCTGGAGTTATTTGCGATTTTTTGCCTGACTTGACGGACTGAATTCTAATCTATAATTCGGCTAATTTGGTCTAATCAGAGTCCCTCAGCAGGTCTTTACGTTCACCTCCAGCTGAGTTATTACATGTGTTTCCCGTTTTATACTCAGACTTGTCTGAACTGCAGATCGCATCAGATTTCTCTTGAAGTCTCCCAGGAGCGTCCCAGGAATCAAATCGGACTCTGGCTTAAATTTTCACTACATTCAGTTCAGATATATCTGATGCGATCTATCATGTGCCAGATTGCATCAGATATATCTGATGCACACTTGCTACATGCGATTGATCTGATGCTGCTGCAGCTGCGGCCACGTTCTGTGGTGGGTGGGAGTGGCCAGGGAGATGCCAGTCAAGTGACGCTTCAGATGAATCTGATCAGATACATCTGAAGTAAAAAAAACACTCCGATGCAGTGGCGGATCCAGGGGGGGGGGGGGCACTCGGGCCCGTGCCCCCCCTGTCATTTGTGGCCGTTCTCCCTCCATCCGTCCGTCCCCGCCACCGCCGCACAGGGAGATGACGGGCGCCCGCTGAGATTGTATTACCAGCGGGCACCCGTCTCCCTGCACAGCGGCAGCCGGAGGCAGGAGCTCAGTACTGAGCTCCGGCTTCCGGCGCTGTCACTGCGGCGTGCGCTATGGGAGAGATGTCAGTCATGACGTCTCTCTCATAGTGCTGAGGAGAGGACGCCAGGAGGAGGTCTGGAAGCGGGAACGGGGCTCGGTAAGTATGTAGTTTTTTATCTTTCTTAGTGCAGCGGGGGCATCTACTGGGGGCAAATTACGGGGGGACATTACTACTGGGGGGGCATCAACAAGGGGCATTACTGCTGGGGGGACATTACTACTGGGGGCATTATTACTGGGGGGCATCTACTGGGGGCATTACTACTGGGGGGGTCATCTATTGGGGCATTACTACTGGGGGCAGCTACTGGGAGACATTTTTACTAGGGGGCATCTACTTGGGGCAAACTACTTAGGGCCATTATTACTGGGGGGCATCTACTGGGGGCAAACTACTGGGGGATATTATTACTGGGGGCATTATTACTGGGGCTAACTACAAGGGGGCAAACTACTGGGGGTAAGCTACAAGGGGGCAAACTACAAAGGGCTAACTACTGGTATACTGCAGGAGGGCATTACTACTGGCGGCGTAACTACAGGGGCATTACTACTGGTGGCGTAACTACAGGGGCATTACTACTTAGGGGCTAAACTACAGGGAGGCCAAACTACTGGGGGCATAACTACAGGGGCCAAACTACTGGGGGATAACTACAGGGGCCAAACTACTGGGGGCATTACTACTGGGGGCTAAACTACAAGGGGGGCATAACTACAGGGGCTAAACTACAATGGGGAAAACTACAGGGGGAATTACTACTGGTGGCTAAACTACAAGCAGGCAAACTACTGGGGGCATTACTACTGGGAGGCTAAACTAAAGGGGGGGGGTAAACTACTGGGGTCATAACTGCAGGGGCATTACCACTGGGGGCATAACTACTAGGGTGCTAAATGACTGGGGTTATTACTACAGGCAACATTACTACTGGGGGCAATACGGGCATTGCATAAGGGGCACCACTACTATGGGGTCTATATAAGGGGCACTACCAGTACAATGGACATTGCATAATGAGCGCTACAACTGTGGGCATTGTATAAGAAGCGCTACTGTGGTGGGCATTATGTGTATTACGGGGTGCTACTACTGTGGGCATTATTACGCTGCCCCTCACACACTGCCCCCTGTACCCAGCACCTCACACACTGCCCTCTGCACCTTGACCCTCACACGCTGCCCCCTGTCCCTCAAACGCTGCCCCCTGCACACTGCACCATGCACCGAAGCCGCACGCAAATGTACTTGCCCCTTCCATGGTGCCCCCCCTATCATTTTCTTCTGGATCCGCCCCTGCTCCGATGTGCACCTGATTTCTTCAGATTCAGATAAATAGTTGGGCGAGCCTCAAAGATCTTTAGTTCAGACATACAGTATCTGACATGGGAGTGTGCATCAGATCGGAGGAGTCGTCTGATGTGACACTTTTGTTCAGATTTTAAGGCCAGTTGTGTTGAAATCTGAAGAAAACTGCCCAAATCGGACTAGTGGATGGGGCCTTAAATAACAACTATAATTCATGCTCTTTCTAAAATTCTCTTCCATTAAATGCTATATCCTTAGATATTTCTTTCAGCTATGAATTTATCTAATACATTTTTAATAGAGATGAGCGGGTTCGGTTCTCACAGAACCGAACCCTACCGGACTTCACGCTCTGAGCCCGGTTCCGAGTCAGGCTCGGGTTTTCCCGTCTGACTCGGAAACCTGAACGAGGCAAAATGTCATCGTCCCTCTGTCGGATTCTCGCGGGATTTGGATTCCATATAAGGAGCCGCGCGTCGCGGCCATTTTTACTCCAGTCTCGGAGAGTGTAGTGAGAGGACGTGTCTCCATCCTCAGTGCCTGTATGGGGGTGGGGGGGGAAGTGAGGTGGCGAGTCTTATGCTGTGTTGTGCTGCTCAGTCCAGTGTAGTCAGTGTCTTATGCTGCCATATATCCTGTGTAGCTGTATAAATCCCTTTCAGTGGTGCTGTGTTGTCCTGCATTAGACCAGGGGTAGTGTCTTGTGCAGCATCAGTCCAGTGACCAGTCACAGTGGTGGTGTTCTCTGCTGCCATATATCCAGTGTTACTGCCGTACAATTCCCGTGATACTGGCGTATAAGTCCAGTGATATTGCCGTATAATTCCCGTGATACTGGCGTATAAATCCTGTGACATTGCCGTATAATTCTCAGAATACTGGTGTATAATTCCTGTGACATTGCCGTATAACTCTCGGAATACTGGTGTATAATTCCTGTGACATTGGCGTATAATTCTCGGAATACTGGTGTATAATTCCTATGATATTGCCGTATAATTCCTATGATATTGCCATATAATTCTCGGAATACTGGCGTATAATTCCTGTGACATTGCTGTATAATTCTCGGAATACTGGCGTATAATTCCTGTGACATTGCCGTATAATTCTCGGAAAACTGGCGTATAATTCCTATGATATTGCCGTATAATTCTCGGAATACTGGCGTATAATTCCTGTGATACTGCAATACAAATCCCGGAATATTGGCGTATAATTCCTGTGACATTGCCGTATTAATCCTGTGATATTGCCATATAATTCTCGGAATACTGGCGTATAATTCCTGTGACATTGCCGTATAATTCTTGGAATACTGTCGTATAATTCCTATGATATTGCCGTATAATTCCAGTGATATTGCCATATAATTCCCATGATACTGACATATAATTCCTGTGACATTGCCGTATAATTCCTGTGACATTGCTGTATAATTCCTGTGATATTGCCATATAATTCTTGGAATACTGGCATATAATTCCTGTGACATTGCCATATAATTCCTGTGATATTGCCATTTAATTCTTGGAATACTGGCGTATAATTCCTGTGATACTGCCATATAATTCTCGTGATACTGGTGTATAATTCCTGTGACATTGGCGTATAATTCCTGTGATATTGCCGTATAATTCTCAGAATACTGCCGTATAATTCCAGTTATCCTGCCGTATAATTCCATATAATTCCATATAAATCCAGTCCAGTGGTGTTGCCATATAAATTCAGTGGTGCTGTCCTCTGCTGTATATTATTTACTCCAAATAAAGGGGTTATTAATATTTAATCCAAATAATTTTTACAGGGTTTGCCCTGTGAGGTGTAGGGGTACGCTCTCTTGTGCCGCATATTGTGTTATATAACTCCAGAAAAAAAATGGAGAACAAACATTTGGAGGATAAAATAGGGAAAGATCAAGAACCACTTCCTCCTAGTGCTGAAGCTGCTGCCACTAGCCATGACATAGACGATGAAATGCCATCAACGTCGTCTGCCAAGGCCGATGCCCATTGTGATAGCAGAGGGCATGTAAAATCCAAAAAGCCAAAGTTCAGTAAAAAGACCCCAAAAAAGAAATTTAAATGGTCTGAGGAGAAATGTAAACTTGCCAATATGCCATTTATGACACGGAGTGGCAAGGAATGGCTGAGGCCCTGGCCTATGTTCATGACTAGTGGTTCAGCTTCACATGACGATGGAAGCCCTCCCACTAGAAAAATTAAGAGTTAAGCTGGAAAGAGCATGCGTTCTGAGATGGTATCACAAATCCCCAAGGAGAGTCCAAGTGTGTCGGCGGTTGCGATGTCTGATCTTCCCAACACTGGACGGGAAGAGGTGGCTCTTTCCATCATTTGCATGCCCCCTGCAAGTGCTGGAAGGTGCACCCACAGTCCAGTTCCTGATATTGAAATTGAAGATGTCACTGTTGAAGTACACCAGGATGAGGATATGGGTGTTACTGGTGCTGAGGAGGAAGTTGACAATGAGGATTCTGATGGTGATGTGGTTTGTTTAAGTCAGGCACCGGGGGAGACACCTTTTGTCCGTGGGATGAAGAAGCCCATTGTGATGCCTGGGCAAACTACCAAAAAAGCCACCTCTTCGGTGTGGAATTATTTCTCCACAAATCCGGACAACAGGTGTCAAGCCGTGTGTTGCCTCTGTCAATCTGTAATAAGTAGGGGTAAGGATGTTAACCACCTAGGAACATCCTCCCTTATACGTCACCTGCTGCGCATTAATCAGAAGTCAGTGTCAAGTTGTGAAACTTTGGGTAAGAGCATAAGCAGTCCACTGACACCTAAATCCCTTCTTCCTCCTGTACCCAAGCTCCTGCAAGCCACACCACCAACTCTCTCAACATCAACTTCCTCCTCAGTCAGATACGTCTGTAGTCCTGCAGGCCATGTCACTATCAAGACTGAGGATTCCTCTCCTAACTGGGATTCCTCCATAGGATCCTTGAGTGGTACACCTGCTGTTGCTGCTGCTGTTGTTGCTGCTGGGAGTCAATCGTCATCCCAGAGGTGAAGTCGGAAGACCACTTGTACTACTTCCAGTAAGCAATTGACTGTCCAACAGTCCTTTGTGAGGAAGATGAAATATGACAGCAGTCATCGTTTTGTGAATAACTGAGGCCTTGACAGCTATGTTGGTATTAGACGTGCATCCGGTATCTGCCATTAGTTCAGTGGGACTTAGAGAATTGTTTGAGGTATTGTGTCCCCGGTATCAAATCCCATCTAGGTTCCAATTCTCTAGGCAGGCAATACCGAGAATGTACACAGATGTCAGAAAAAGAGTCACCAGTGTCCTACAAAATGCAGTTGTATCCACTGTCCACTTAACCACGGACATGTGGACAAGTGGAGCAGGGCAGACTAAGGACTATATGACTATAACAACCCACTGGGTAGATGTATGGCCTCCCACAGCAACAACAGCAGTGGCACCAGTAGCAGCATCTCGCAAACGCCAACTCATTCCTAGGCAGGCTACACTATGTATCACCGCTTTCCGTAAGAGGCACACAGCTGACAACCTCTTACGGAAACTGAGGAACATCATTGCAGAATGGCTTACCCCAATTGGACTCTCCTGGGTATTTGTGATATCGGACAACGCCACCAATATTGTGCGTGCATTACATCTGGGCAAATTCCAGCATGTCCCATGTTTTGCACATACAATTAATTTGGTGGTGCAGGATTTTTTGAAAAATGACGGGTGTGCAGGAGATGCTGTCGGTGGCCCGAAAAGTTGTGGGTCACTTTCGGCATTCAGCCACCGCGTGCCGAAGACGGGAGCGCCAGCAAACACGCCTGAACCTGCCCTGCCATCAACTGAAGCAAGAGGTGGTAACGAAGTGGAATTCAACACTCTATATGCTTCAGAGGATGGAGGAGCAGCAAAAGGCCATTCAAGCCTATACAAAGGAGGGGCAATGCACCTGACTCAAGCGCAGAGGAGAATGATTTCCGTCTTGTGTAAGGTTCTCCAACCCTTTGACCTTGCCACACGTGAAGTCAGTTCAGACACTGCCAGCTTGAGTCAGGTCATTCCCCTCATCAGGCGTTTTCAGAAGCAGCTGGTGAAATTGACAATTGAGGAGCTAAGACGGAGCGATTCCACAAAGTATGTGGGACTTGTGGATGGAGCCCTTCATTCGCTTTGCCAGGATTCAAGGGTGGTCAATCTGTTGAAATCAGAGCACTACATTTTGCCCACCGTGCTCGATCCTAGGTTTAAAGCCTACGTTGTACGTCTCTTTCCGGCAGACACAAGTGTGCAGAGGTGCAAAGATCTGCTGGTGAGAAAATTGTCAACTCAAGTGAAACGTGACCCGTCAAGAGCTCGGCCTTCAATTTCTCCCGCCACTGGGGCTGCAAGGAAAAGGATAAGATTTCCTAGCCCTCCCACTGGCGGTGATGCAGGGCAGTCAGGAGTGAAAGCTGACATCTGGTCCGGACTGAAGGACCTGCCAACGATTACTGACATGTCTACTGTCACTGCATATGACTCTGTCACCATTGAAAGAATGGTGGAGGATTATATGAGTGACAGCATCCAAGTAGGCATGTCAGACAGTCAGTATGTATACTGGCAGGAAAAAGACGCAATTTGGATGCTCTTGCACAAACTGGCTATAATTTACCTAAGTTGCCCCCCCTCCAGTGTGTACTCAGAAAGAGTGTTTAGTGCAGCCGGTAACCTTGTCAGCGATCGGCCTAGGTGGTTACTTCCACAAAATGTGGAGAAGATGATGTTCATCAAAATGAATTATAAATTCATCCGGGAAGACCTTTACCAGCAATTGCCTCCAGAAAGTACACAGGGACCTGTGATGGTGGATTCCAGTGGGGACGAATTAATACTCTGTGAGGAGGAGGATGTATACAGTGAAAAGGGTGAGGAAACAAAGGATGAGGATGAGGTGGACATCTTGCCTCTGTAGAGCCAGTTTGTGCAAGGAGAGATTGATTGCTTCTTTTTTGGTGAGTGCCCAAACAAACCAGTCATTTCAGCCACAGTCGTGTGGCAGACCCTGTCGCTGAAATGATTGGTTTGTTAAAGTGTGCATGTCCTGTTTATACAACATAAGGGTGGGTGGGAGGGCCCAAGGACAATTCCATCTTGCACCTCTTTTTCTTATTTGCATCATGTGCTGTTTGGGGACTAGTTTTTTGAAGTGCCATCCTGTCTGTAACTGCAGTGCCACTCCTAGATGGGCAAGGTGTTTGTGCCGCACACTTGTGTCGCTTAGCTTAGTCATCCAGCTACCTCATTGCACCTCTTTTTCTTCTTTGCATAATGTGCTGTTTGGGGCCTATTTTTTAAATCTGCCATCCTGTCTGCCACTGCAGTGCCACTCCTAGATGGGCCAGGTCTTTGTGCCGCACACTTGTGTCACTTAGCTTAGTCATCCAGCTACCTCATTGCACCTCTTTTTCTTCTTTGCATCATGTGCTGTTTGGGGACTATTTTTTTAAATCTGCCCTCCTGTCTGACACTGCAGTGCCACTCCTAGATGGGCCATGTGTTTGTGCTGCACACTTGTGTCACTTAGCTTGCTCATACAGCCACCTCGGTGCAACTTTTAGACTTAAAAACAATATTGTGAGATGTGGGGTGTTCAGAATAGACTGGACATGAGTGGAAATGAATGTTATTGAGGTTAATAATACTGTAGGAGCAAAACTACCCCCAAATTCTGTGATTTTAGCTGTTTTTATGTTTTTTTCAAAAATCACCCAGATCCAAAACCAAAACACAAAAGGGTGGTTTTGGCAAAACCAAGCCAAAACCAAAACACAAAAGTGGAATTAGACCCAAAACAAAAACACAAAACACGAAAAGTACCATCCACACATCTCTTATTTTTAAACATATTGACTGAGTCCACCATTACTACCTTCTCTTGCATAGAATTCCAAATTTTTACTGCCCTTACTGTGAAGAACCCTTTCCTTCATTGTGTATGAAATTTTCTTTCTTCTAACCTCAGAGGGTGTCCACGTGTCCTGTGTAGCGATTTTTCAATAAACAAATAGTCTAATAGATCCTTGTATTGTCCCTTTATCTATTTATAAATATTAATAATGTCCCCTCTTAGCCGCCTCTTTTCGAGTGTGAACATATCTAACCTAGTAAGCCTTTCCTCATAATTCAGTACCTCTAACCCCTTGATCAGTTTGGTGGCTCGCCTCTGAACCCTTTCAAGTTCCAAGATATCTTTTTTTATAATGTTGTGCCCAGAACTGTACACTATATTCAAGATGTGGCCTTATCAATGATTTGTACAGTGGCAGGATTACACTCTCATCCCTTGTCTCAATTCCCCATTTTATATATGCTAACACCTTATTTACTTTTGTTGCTGCTCTTTGACATTGGGAACTGCTACTAAGTCTATTATCAATGAGCATCACCAAATTTTTTTAACTACCATTTTCCCTACATTTTCCCCATTTAATTTATAGACTGCCCGATTGTTCTTAGTCCCAAGGTGCATAACTTTTCATTTTTCTATATTGAACATCATTCTCCATTTGTCTGCCCAAACCTCTAGTGTAAATAAGTAATTCTGTAGAGACTAAACATCCTTGTCTGAATGAATTACTCTACACAGTTTAGTATCATCTGCAAATATTGACACCATGCTTTCCAGATCCACTCCTAGGTCATTAATAAATGTTAAACAGTAGTGACCCGGGGGACAGCCGATTCTGGCTCTGGCATGTGAGTTGCGCCCGCAGTGAGCTCCGTTACAGCTGCCTGCAATAGACCTGTCTTGACCCCCTCCCAGGCTTCCACAGACAGCCGCCTAAATTACCACTGCCTTACTGACCACAGGGAGCCGCATGGACAAGTTCCTGCTGCCCCCCATGCACAGCCGCAAAAACTAACAGTCCCGCTAGGGGAATCCAAAATGGCGCTGGATGCCGGAGACCAGTATGATTCTGCCTCCTACTCCCCTTCTCGCACATCAGGGGACTTGGATAGAGATTTTATGGACACTGCACAGTGGAGCCCTTCCAGAGCTATACCCTCTAGTGATCAGGTACTCCCTGCAGCTGACACCCCAGTGACATATTGGGACATGGAGGGGGCTATCAGTGCAGTTATAGGGCCACTCCTGGTAGAACAAACAGCCAGCATTAACTCTCGGCTCTCCAACCTCACCCAGCATCTATGTACCACTGAGCACCAAATGGGGGAATTATTCATTGATGTTGCAAAGCTCACTGCAGCTCAGAAATCACGGTATAAAGCTCAGTATCACATGATAAATAAGCTTGATGACCTAGAAAATAGGTTGATGAGAATAACCTGTGCCTTGTGAGTCTCACCGAAACAGTGAAAGGAGCTTATCTAGTTTCAGCAAATTTTCTGGATATAAGGCCAACATTGAGAAGTCAGAGCTTTTACCCTTGGTGGAGGACGTTAATTTTCAAGCCTTAGAGCCCACATTACAATCTTTTAAAGTGGTCCACAATAAACTTAAATATCTAGGAATGAACATTATTATTTTATTATTATTACTAGTTATTTATATAGTGCATACATATTCCGCAGTGCTTTACAGAGAATATTTGGCCATTAACATCAGTTCCTGCCCCAGTGGAGCTTACAATCTATATTCCCTACCACATGTACATGCACACACATTCACGCTAGGGTTAATTTTGGTTTGAAGCCAATTAATCTACCAGTATATATTTTTGGATTGTGGGAGGAAACTGGAGTACCCAGAGGAAACCCACGCAAGTACGAGGAGAATATACAAACTCCGCACAGTTAGGACCATGGTGGAAATCGAACCCATGACCTCAATGCTGTGAGGCAGTAATGGTAACCATTACAACATCCGTACTGCCCATCTGTACATTCCATCTCATCTTTCTCAATTATATGGTATTAACTTCAACTCACTCATTGCTGCCATTTCTAAACTTCTAGATACTGTAGCAGGATGTTGCTTCCTTTATCAAAGTTTGGACGAATTGCAATACTCAAATCGATTATTTCCCCTAAAAACTCCTATTCTATGCAATGCTCCCCATTAAACTCATGAATTCTGACCTTCGTATTCTATCAACCCTGTTTCAAAAGTTTATTTGGTGTCAAAAGAAACCGAGAATTGCTCGCCAAAAATTATACACACCTCTGCGAATGTGGAATTTGGTCTACCGGATCTCCAGAACGTCTCCCTTGCATTCTTTTTTTGCTATATTACCGATTGATTGTTAGAAAGATATGGTTTTACTTATTATGATCTCGACTGTGCTCTGCTGACCCCATACTCCACAGGGGCTTTGCTCCATGCACCAAAATCATAGATTCCTTCGTTGATATTAAAAAAATCCATTATTTTGTGATACCTAGCTCTCTTGGCAATCTATAAATAAGAAATCCTGGAATTTCTAGACATATCCCCTTCTGGGGTAATCCACTCTTTCTCCCAGGTCTGGACAACCCGATTTATTATCAGAGTAAAGCTGAAGGGTATTAAATCTATAGCAGACGTGTTTGATACAGGTGGGCATGTGAGCTCTTTTACAAGAAAGATATAGTTTGACTTCTCTCCACTTTTATGCCTACCTTCAAATGAGACACTTCAGAACATCTTTGCCTGCTGCTATGTCTAAAGATACTGATGTAGACCACATATTGAATTTGCTAAATGTCTTCAAGAAACAGGTGTATAGGACTCGTTATTTATATTTAGAACTTATTACCAAATTACTGTTTTGCTACGACCCATGATCTCTGCATGGCTGCGAGATGTTCCTATTATTGAGAAAGGTGATTTTTCAATATTATAATAAAACAATGCAGATTCTTAGTCCATCATCGTTACAAGAAGTCCATGCTAAAGTGCTTTACAGAGCTTATATATCACAAGCCCAAAAGAAATATTTTGTGCCTGATGAAACGGGTAAATGTTTAAAATGTGGTGCTCCTTCTGCATCGTTTATTCACAATTTCTGGGAATGTAGAAAAATCAAGAAATTCTGGTATAAGTTGTTATCCTTTCTTAAGTCCTCATTTGCGATATTTTTGCCACTAGATCCTTTGGCATTGTTACATGCCAAATTCACTAATTGGGTGAAGGTGGGGCTTGATTCTTCCCTCACTCCACTCCTCGCTGTAATAGTGACTGTAGAAAAAAAATATTACTTTAATCATTGGATTTACCGTACTTCTCCGACCCTAGCAGAAGTCACAAATTTTATGCTGAAACTATTATACTTTGAAAGACAAGCCACCTTGCCTGATATTGAGCATGGGGTAAAAAGGTTTTATCACAAATGGGGACCGTATATAGGCCCTCATTGCGAATTGATTGCACGTAGCAACTTTTTGCAGGTGTTCCAGGTATGCATATATCTGAAAAAATATGCACTGGGTGAGACCATCAATCTTGTTCCCACTCATTCTGAAAAGATTAACTCCCTCTAACCTGTAGTTAGCCTTTAACCAATGTATGTGCCTTACACAGTATATAGAGAGGCCTACCCAAGACCCAATACAATCCCCTTATAGCACTACAATTCTCCTAATTTTACTACAATCTTCCTATACAGTAAAGTACACCAATCCCCCTAGCACTAAATCTTCCTATGTGTAACAGTGGAATGTGTAACAGTATGTCAGTGTATAACAGAAGTAATACTTGCATGTCTGGAGGGATGCTGGACCTCCTTCAGCAGCACATGTCTCACTGGTCACTGCTTCCTCTGTGTAGGCTCTATCTTGGACTTGCTCCCGACAGCTCCGTCCCGTTCATGGCTCACTGCTCATAGCACCTTGTTCCCTCTGTCCTCTCCCGGCACCCAGCTCTGTCCAGGACCCTGCGTCTCCCCGCAGTCAAGCTCCTGACTCCCTCACTCCTGTACCTTGCTCCAGTCCCGGCACCCGGTTCTGTGCACATGCATGCATGCCACGTTCGCATCACTTCCGGTTCCGGGTAGCAGCATGTCTCCATCTCCAGCATCTGCATACAGCATCTCTTTCCAGCATCTGCGTACAGCATCTCTCTCCAGCGTCTCCTCAGTCTCACTCTCTCCAGCATCTCCTCATGTACACTCTCTTCCTCAGAACATGAATAACCCATGCCCTGAGGAAGAGACTGTACATCACATAATGCATTGGCAACTTCATAGACACTTTGTTCCAGCACTATTGTGGACTGAGTCGTGGGTCCCCATACTATATACTGGAACGCTCAGTGGCCTATAGCAGGGTATATCCGGACTACTCTGCTAACACCACCTGTGGCTCCTCATCATAGTTCCAGTATGATCCACCCCACTGAGCAACTTGTTTTATAGGGATTATAATAGTCTTTCTTGCACTGTGTTATGCTATTTTCAGTAGAGATAACATATATATTGTTCATTACATTAAATGTTTCCATTTATTTTATGTTTGCTTTTGGATACTTGTACTTACTCTAGTACACATACCTAGTATTTGGCTCCTATCTATCTATGACTTTATAGAGATGCCATCTGAGGCTTTGTATCTGCAAACTCATTTATCACATCATCATAGTCAATGTAACTTGTAATTTTATGTTCAATGGAAAGAATGGCCTTTGAATTTGAAAGACGTTGTTGTCCAATTGAAAACTTCAAGTACTGTAGTTCTTCGCTAATTTTAGTTTACTGAAGCTTCATTCACAATGAGCTACTGTAACAGGAATACTCAGGAACATTCCCTGAGCTATACTGATATTAGGGTATGTAGACCTTAGGTTAGAGACATGTTTAAGGTTCAAAATTTCCTCTGGTGTTACCTTGCTACAGTCTGGGAGGATAGAAACCTCTTGCAATTTAATACTCTCTATCTCTGTCACAATGTGTGATGCATTCAGATCATTAGAGTATTTTATTGCCAAGTCAGAAGCACATTTATTCATGTTATTTAGTGGCATGGTTGCGAGGGCAGGCCCAGTAAGGAACTCATAATCAGCAGAAATTTCTATCAGGGTTTCATTATACCACTTCAGTTGCACAAAGTACAGTATCAGTTACTTTAAAGAACAATCTTTGGAAATCCTGCTAGGTAGTCATATTGAAACCTTCATCTGGAGCTTCATCATCCAGTCTTCTCTTGCTGTGCCTCTACAGTATATAGAAAATTATTGAGGAAAATCCATTAACTGAGCAGTGATGCCTGCTTTTTTTTTTACTATAGTATCAAACCCTTCTAAACGCATATGATAAAGTTGATTCAGAAGTCCACCTATCAGAGTTGCAGCTTGGTTAACTGATGTTATTTTGCAATGCTTGGTTGACAAAATCAATATTATTTAAAATTTTACCCCACATTATAAGAAGGTAAATTAATGTAAAATCAATAGAGTGTATCAGGCACTTGGCTGTGAAATTTGCTTCTAGACATGTGTTATCACTTACTTGGTGCTGGGCCCCAAGAACCCTTGGCAATTGGCTACTTAACAACTTCACATCACAAGCTTTTGATGACCATGTGGTGGTACTATGACCTTTGAGGGTGACTGAGAATTTTTGTCATTGTATCCCATCTGGCTGTTGAACTCACAAAAAGATTAAACATTTTGTGAACAGTTGCAAAGTATGTAACAATTTCCACAGAGCAAACTTGCTACATGAACTCCTACTAGTTTAAGCAAATGTGGAGCACATGGAACAAATCTAGCCAGATTGTTCATTTGGTTCAGTTGTGCTTGCGCACCAGTATGTTTGCCTGCCATATTTTCTCCATTGTCATTACCCTACCCATGGAAGTTACTTGGATCTAAACCGTCCTTGCATAGCTTCTGTTCTCAGCAGCAAGACCACTGCCTGTTGTTCGGTAGTTTCAATAAGATCTATAAAGCTCTTTTCCACACTGCATTTTCCATCTGAAATCCTGTTATGCACACCAGTGCCTGCAGGAAAGTACTGGTGTCAGAACTGTTATGCACTCCAGTGTCTGCAGGAATGTACTGGTGTTTGAACTGTTATGCAAAACAAATGGACTCACAGACAAACTGGGGAATATGACATAACGTACACAGAAGGTAATAGGGTAACAAAATACACACAAAGTGAACAGAGAAGCCCAGAGGCTAAGGAACTGGGTATCTCCTTTGTATTAGAACTGCACAGATGGAAAAAGCAAGATGTTGTGTTTTAATACATAGAGAACCCGAAATTCTGTTGCTAAGGGCAACAGCAAAACCCTAAAGGGTTACCAACGGGTGTGGCAGTAAACTCCTTGGTCAGAGATGGAATGATAGACACAAGGAGAGTCTCCACAATCCTATTTCTCACTTGCAGTGCACAGGTTTTAGCTTACTGCCACTAAACTGACCCCTGACACCTAGCACAGTGAGACAGGATTAGACAGGCAAGTCTTAGAATACAGCCGCAAACTTGCTAAGTTCACAGAGTGGTAACAGAACCCCAGCAAGCTAAACGACTGACTCCAGTCTTACTGCTAGGTCTGGATTGGCAGAGTGTAATACCAAATCCCCAGGCCTATTTGCAGTAAGCAACAAACAAATACAAAGCTACACAGTACTGGCTAACTTTCATGAACTGACTAACCAACAAAGATTCAGCAGCATCTGCTTACCCTGAAAAGAGGCCTTATAAAGCAGGTGCTGTCCACGCCCCACTCAGACCTCACAGACTGTGAGCACAAAAACCAGCACCGGATCCCCTGCCGTGCACAGAGCCTATAACCACTGCACAGCAAAAGACCCGAACCGGAGTATCAGCTGCGCTCAGGTTACTCCACTAGCACTTGTCTCCCGGTTGCCATGACGACGTGGCAGCACAGGGCAGGAGACCCTAACAGTACCCCCCCTCTGACGAGGGGTCAAAGAACCCCTACCACCGGGTTTATCGGGGAACTGCGAGAAGAAAGAGCGTATCAGTCTGGGGGCATGAAGATCACAACTGCGCACCCACGACCGCTCCTCCGGGCCATACCCCTTCCAGTGCACCAAAAATGACAGCCGACCTCGAACCACCTTGGAGTCAAGAATCCTTTCAACAACAAACTCCCTCTGGCCACGTATCAGAAGAGGGGAAGGTCTTCCACTGGAAGAAGGATTACTAATCGCCCGTTTTAAAAGGGAACAATGAAATGTTTTATTGATACCCAAAGAACGGGGCAGATCTAACTGAAATGCCACCGGATTGATAACCCTGGTGATCTTATAAGGGCCGATGAACCGGGGCCCTAACTTATGAGATGGCTGTCTCAACTTCAAATTCTTGGTAGACAACCAGACGAAGTCTCCTAATTTGAAGCTGCAGGGTCTTTTCCGCTTATCAAAAACCCTTTTGGTCACTAATGACACAGACACAAGGGCTTTCTTCACTTTCCGCCAAATACCTCTAAGGACCGAAACCACAGAGGAACCACCAGGCGTGGAGTCCAGGGGGTCAAAAGAATTGGCCTTAGGATGATGCCCATACACACAAAGGAAGGGAGAGATCCCTGTAGCAGAGTGAGCCGCGTTGTTATAGGCAAACTCCGCCATGGACAGATGAGCAACCCAGTCAGTCTGACACTTGGAGACATAACACCTGAGGAACTGCTCCAAGGACTGGTTCACCCTTTCAGTCTGCCCATTAGACTGCGGATGGTAGCCTGACGACAAGCTGACAGAAATCTGGAGATCGGAACAAAATGCCCTCCAGAATTTGGCCACAAACTGGGATCCGCGGTCAGAGACCACATCAAGTGGCAACCCGTGGAGACGCACAACATGCAGCATAAATAATTCAGACAGGCGTCTGGCTGATGGCAGCCCAACCAGTGGAACGAAGTGCGCCATCTTCGAAAACCTGTCAACGACAACCCAGATGGCTGTCATCCCCGAGGATTTGGGCAAGTCCACCACAAAATCCATTGAAATGTGGGTCCATGGCTTAGATGGGATAGAGAGTGGATGTAATGGGCCAACAGGAACCCCTCTAGGAGTCTTATTTCGGGCACAGATGTCACATGCCCGAACCCACTGATCCACATCCTTAGCCACCGAGGGCCACCACACCGCCCTAGATAGCAACTCCCGAGTTCTGGCAATACCCGGGTGACCTGCCGACTTCTTGGCATGGAATTCCAGGAACACTCGCTGTCTTAACCTAGGAGGCACAAACAAGAGACCTACCGGAAGGTCTGGAGGAGCCTGCTCCTGTGCTCTAAGGACTAATGATAAGAGGTCCTGGGTAATGCCCACTTTAATACATGATGGGGAAACAATGGGCAACGGCTCCTCGGTGGTCTCCTGGATTGGAGCAAAACTCCGCGAGAGCGCATCAGCCTTGATGTTTTTTGACCCAGGGCGATATGTTATCAAAAAATTAAAGCGAGCAAAAAACAAAGCCCATCGTGCCTGCCTGGCATTGAGACGCTTCGCTGACTCTAAATATGCCAGATTCTTATGGTCAGTGAGAATTGAGACCACAAACTTAGCCCCCTCAAGCCAGTGTCTCCACTCCTCGAGTGCATCCTTAATAGCCAACAATTCCCGGTTACCCACGTCATAATTCATCTCGGCAGGCGAAAATTTACGGGAAAAGTAAGCACAGGGATGAAGGCGATTATCAGACACTCCCATCTGAGAAAGCACTGCCCCAATACCCATCTCAGAGGCATCCACCTCCACCACAAAAGGACGCTCTGGATCTGGGTGTCGCAGCACCTTGGCCGAAACAAATGCCCTTTTGAGACGGGCAAAAGCCGCTTTAGCCTCACAAGACCAGTGAGCAACATCCGCCCCTTTCTTAGTGAGTGCCACCAAGGGCACCACTATAGACGAAAATCCAGCGATAAATCGTCTATAAAAATTCGCAAAGCCCAGGAAACGCTGAAGCGCCTTCAAACTAGTGGGCTGCACCCAATCCAGGACTGCCTGTACCTTGGAACCCTCCATTTGGAAACCTTCTGGGGAGATAATATATCCTAGAAATGCGATTTGCTGAACTTCAAATTCGCACTTCTCCAGCTTCGCCCCAAGCCGGTGGTCTCTGAGTTTCTGGAGGACTAAGCGTACATGCTTCCGATGTTCCTCCAGGGAATGGGAGAAGATTAGGATGTCATCTAAGTATACAACTAAGAATCTATCCAAATATTCCCTGAGCACATCATTCATGAAATCCTGGAAGACTGCCGGGGCATTACAGAGCCCAAAAGGCATCACCAAATATTCATAATGCCCTGAGTGGGTATTAAAGGCAGTCTTCCATTCATCCCCCTCTCTTATTCGGATTAGATTGTACGCACCGCGTAGGTCAATCTTAGAAAAAATGGTGGCAGTACGAAGCTGGTCAAACAAGACCGAAATGAGAGGCAGTGGGTATGAGTTTTTAATCGTGATACGGTTCAATTCCCTGAAGTCGATGCAGGGTCGCAACGAACCGTCCTTTTTACCCACGAAGAAGAACCCCGACCCAACTGGAGACTGTGAAGGTCTGATAAATCCCTTAGCCAAGTTCTCCTGAATGTACTCTGCCATAGCCTGAGTCTCAGGACGTGACAGGGAGTACAACCTGCTCTTGGGAAGCTTAGCATTTGGCAACAAATCAATGGCACAGTCATAGGGGCGATGGGGAGGTAGTACCTCTGCAACTTTTTTGGAGAACACGTCCGCAAAATCTGCATAACACCCTGGCAATCCTGGCAAACTTAGCTGCGAGAGCCTGACTGGAAGGCTCAAGCATCTCCTGAAACAATCAGTACCCCAACTAAGAATCTCCCTAGAGACCCAGTCAAATTGAGGATTGTGGGCCCTTAACCAGGGTAACCCCAACACCAATGGGGCAAAAGTACAGACAGTCACATAAAAGGACAATTTTTCAGAGTGTGTGGCTCCAATAAACAAAGAAATCTGGCTAGTGCAAGAGGTAATTTTACCTTGGGATAATGGTTCCCCGTTTAACCCACAAATCTCAATTTCCGATGCCAAGGGTACTAAGGGAACAGAGTGTTTCAGGGCGAATTGGCGGTCCATAAAAACCCCGTCGGCCCCACTGTCCACAAAGGCCTCAGTCTTGACAGTTTGACCGAGGATCTTCAAGGTCACCGGAATGATAAAAGTCTTCTTGGGAAATTCTGACTTCTGGCCTGACAGGATATTTCCCATCACCCTCAGGCCCTGAAGTTTTCCGGCTTTTCTGGGCATGATACTACCACATGACCTTTATTCCCACAGTACAAACACAACCCCTGCTGTCTCCTCCGCGTCTTCTCACGCGAGGAGAGGCGGGTAGCCCCAATCTGCATAGGCTCCTCAGAAAATTCCTCAGAGTCTGAGGTTCCCTTGGGAAGGAAGGAAATCTCAGTCTCCCTTTCAAGCCTACGCTCTCTCAGCCGTCTATCCACCCGGATGGATAACTGCATGAGCTGATCCAAGCTATCAGGCAAGGGATATTGTACCAGTTGGTCCTTTATCTGGTTAGAAAGACCTCTTCGGTACTGGTGTCTCAGGGCTGGGTCATTCCACTGGGTATCATGGGCCAACCTCCGAAACTCCGTACAGTAAACCTCAACTGGCCTTCGCCCTTGCTTAAGGATCGAAATCTGAGCCTCGGCTGAGGCCGTCTTGTCAGGGTCATCATACAACATATGCAATGGGAGAGGACAGAAGGCTCTTGTGTGGGCGCACTCTTAAATGAAAAACAAATAGAAAAATTTTTTTTTATAAATGTTTTAGAAGTATTACAGAGAATAATATTAATATATAACTTTTATTGATAGGGTTAAAACAAGATAAACTTCCCACAGATCCTGAGAATCAACGGCGATTCTTGGGGAATTAAAAAATGTCCTGGTCTCTTAAATCGTAAGAGTATGGAAAGGGTTGTAGACATGGAGTAGTCATACCCCCATTTCCCCTGACCAGTACAGTAATACTGTATTACTGTACTGGTCAGGGGAAATGGGGGTATGACTACTCCATGTCTACAACCCTTTCCATACTCTTACGATTTAAGAGACCAGGACATTTTTTAATTCCCCAAGAATCGCCGTTGATTCTCAGGATCTGTGGGAAGTTTATCTTGTTTTAACCCTATCAATAAAAGTTATATATTAATATTATTCTCTGTAATACTTCTAAAACATTTATAAAAAAAAATTTTTTCTATTTGTTTTTCATTTAAGAGTGCGCCCACACAAGAGCCTTCTGTCCTCTCCCATTGCATAAGTCTACACGCTTCTGGCTCTGGGTGCACCACCAACAAGGACTGTTTATTATTGATAACATATATTGTTATCTCCCTATTTAGGGCAATACACTGTCCAACTTTGGTCTTTCCTCTGCTATCTTTCTTGAAAATTGTATTTAATTTAACCTGTGCCCGATCGCCCCCTGTCTACTCATCATACAACATGCCCAGTGCCGTAAAAAAAGCATCAACACTTTTAAGCGACGGACAGTCAGGCTGCAACCCATATGCCCAGACCTGTGGGTCTCCTTGTAGCAAGGAAATCACTATGCCCACCCGCTGAATCTCCGACCCAGAAGACTGAGGCCTAAGCCGGAAGTATAGCTTGCAGCTCTCCTTGAAACAAAAGAACTGCGAGCGATCTCCAGAAAAATGATCCGGGAGATTTACTTTCGGCTCCTTAACCCCTGCAGGTGCTGCTGCTGCGGGAGCTCCACCAGCAGCCTGGGAGGTGTGCATTTTTATGGACAAATCATTAAATTGTCGAGTCAGGACCTGCACCTGATCGACCACCTGTTGCAACGTATTTTGAGGGGTATGCTCCATATTCCCACAAAATTTCAACAGGAGTATTAGGCTGCTGAATATGTTATGCACACCAGTGCCTGCAGGAAAGTACTGGTGTCAGAACTGTTATGCACTCCAGTGTCTGCAGGAATGTACTGGTGTTTGAACTGTTATGCAAAACAAATGGACTCACAGACAAACTGGGGAATATGACATAACGTACACAGAAGGTAATAGGGTAACAAAATACACACAAAGTGAACAGAGAAGCCCAGAGGCTAAGGAACTGGGTATCTCCTTTGTATTAGAACTGCACAGATGGAAAAAGCAAGATGTTGTGTTTTAATACATAGAGAACCCGAAATGCTGTTGCTAAGGGCAACAGCAAAACCCTAAAGGGTTACCAACGGGTGTGGCAGTAAACTCCTTGGTCAGAGATGGAATGATAGACACAAGGAGAGTCTCCACAATCCTATTTCTCACTTGCAGTGCACAGGTTTTAGCTTACTGCCACTAAACTGACCCCTGACACCTAGCACAGTGAGACAGGATTAGACAGGCAAGTCTTAGAATACAGCCGCAAACTTGCTAAGTTCACAGAGTGGTAACAGAACCCCAGCAAGCTAAACGACTGACTCCAGTCTTACTGCTAGGTCTGGATTGGCAGAGTGTAATACCAAATCCCCAGGCCTATTTGCAGTAAGCAACAAACAAATACAAAGCTACACAGTACTGGCTAACTTTCATGAACTGACTAACCAACAAAGATTCAGCAGCATCTGCTTACCCTGAAAAGAGGCCTTATAAAGCAGGTGCTGTCCACGCCCCACTCAGACCTCACAGACTGTGAGCACAAAAACCAGCACCGGATCCCCTGCCGTGCACAGAGCCTATAACCACTGCACAGCAAAAGACCCGAACCGGAGTATCAGCTGCGCTCAGGTTACTCCACTAGCACTTGTCTCCCGGTTGCCATGACGACGTGGCAGCACAGGGCAGGAGACCCTAACAAATCCTAACATACCTGATTATTTCTTACAGTTGTTCCTTGTGTGCAGTGTCTGGAGTGCAGTCAAAGATAATAGAATAATATTTTGCCTCTTTTATACTATTCATGATTTCTGGTATCACTGTGTTACCAAGATGGTTAATGCATTAATTTTGAATGGCTGGTGAAAAATAATTAAAACTGCCTTTCTTATGTGTTTTTTTTTCTTTTTTTTTAATCTGACCTGCTTGATCACAATTGTATTGGCTATTGGCATTTGAGAAGTTAAGGAATATTCCCGACTTGGGTTGGTCAAATGCGTCATATGAATCATGAAGCGCTAAATTATTTGTTGCATAGAAGATAATTGCATGAAGAATTAGTTTTAAAACTGCTCACCACTTCTATTTTTCTGAAGCGATAACAGTTCGAAGTCCATGGACAACTACATATCCAATCTTCAAATTTATATGTAAAGCTCTCCAATTTAAAACATTCCGATGATGATCAGGTGAGTTTTCATGTTCTCCTAGTCTGGGATCAAATGCCTCCAATCAGAATAACCTTTCTGAGGGTTTGCAATATTTGGAGTGAATGGGGTCTATTTCCAAAAAGCATACATGGAAAACAAAAGACAGCTTTCTGCATCTGAGAATACTTTAGCCGTTATAGCCATGATCACTCTACTATTTTAACATTAGACAAAGTATTAAAGATCCTAACATGACTAAATCACCTTCCATCACTAGAGCTTTTGTATCTTTCTAATACTCTGGTCCATGTATTACTAAATCGCAGTTCACTTTATTTGTTTTATGAGGCCATGAATGTGGATCTTTAAAATGAAGTGCAGGCATTTCAGTCTCTTCACTATTGGTTGTGCTATCCGTGTCAATTTCTAAATTACGGCCATCATCAGCAGTTACAATATCAAGTTCTTCCTGAATATCTCCTAAATCAGAAATCTCTGACAGTGGCGACTCTGCTCCAGAGGTTCCTGCACCATCACCGCTACCTGCCTTTGTAAGCCATTTCTGAAAATTTTGGGAAAGCTTGTATGCTTCCTCTCCTCACCCTCACTTCAGCTTTCTAAATTCTGCACCTGACAGTTTCTTTGGGGACATGGGGGCAGATGTATTAACCTGGAGACGGCATAAGGAAGTGATAAACCAGTGATATGTGCAAGGTGATAAACACACCAGCCAATCAGATCCTAACTGTTAATTTACATATTGGAGCTGATTGGCTGGTGCCTTTATCACCTTGCACATATCACTGGTTTATCACTTCCTTATGCAGTCTCCAGGTTAATACATCTGGCCCATGATATGTTACTATAAGAAAAAAAGTCTGACTTTAATATTGTGATTCAATAAACTGGCTTATTTCTTCATACAGTATTCATTTTGCTCTTAATAGTGTATATATATATATATATATATATATCAAAACCAAAGTTCAAAGCACCTTACAGAGTGAATATGCAGATATAATCATCATTAAACAGTTTGTAGGAAGTGATCATGCACCATGTTCCAGCATTAGTATCATATGGTCCGACATATAATAATAGGCACCATAATAACTAAAGACAGATTAGGTAGGTGCGCGTATTCAACCTAGATACCAAAATTAAACTAATTCTGTATTAATGAGCAGCTCGTATAAATGGGATTTGCACCTACCAAAGAAACATCAATGTAGAAATAAATAATTAGAGCAGTGGTTCTAGGGTCTTTTTTTATTACAATTATATTATATTTGTAAAATATTATATACTTTATTATAGATGTGATGTTTATACAGTCTATGCTTTTAATAAATTGGTATAGTCTTTATGAATACTCCCTCTTCCTATAGCAGTGAATTAATTATCTATTCATTATCTATCGTTCATTTTGGGCATTTTGAGTGATTTTAAGGTAAAAGTCTACCAGTGTGTATGGCTCAGCGACTGACGACTGGCTATGAGGCGCGCTCCAGCATCATCGCCAGCGAGGTGCTCCGTCGGCTGGTTTGACCAGCATGCTTGCAGATGATGGTTCCATTTTCAGCCATCATCGCTCAGTGTGTATGGCCGCGAGCGATGATGGCTGGAGGGTAAAGTCTTTTCCTACTGCCGGACCCGCTCTGTATTCTCCCCAAGCCCTACCTTCTTCAATGCCGCACTACCACCTGCTTCCTCCAGCGCCCGCCGCTGGCCCCGCTCCCTCCAGCAGCTGATCTGGCTCCCTCCGGCAGCAGCTACATGCAGCGCAGCAGCAGGCACAGATAATCAAGCAGTGATATCACTGAAGTGAGTCGCTGTATCAGCTTGTGTCCCTGGGTTATATACATTGCTAGCATAGGCCAGCAATGTATATACCACTGGCCACCAATGTTTGTTTATTTTTTTACATTTTAGCCAGTAATATATACATTGCTGGCACAGGCCAGCAATGTATATATTACTGGTGCCACTGCCCACCAATGATGAATATAAGCCAGTAATATATACATTGCTGGCACAGGCCAGCAATGTATATATTACTGGTGCCACTGGCCACCAATGATGCATATATTAGCCAGTAATATATACATTGCTGGCAGGGTCCCCCTTTATACACATTACGACAGCAGTCCCCCTTTATATACATTATGGCAGCAGGCCCCTTTTTACACATTACGGCAGCAGTCTCCCTTTATACACATTACGGCAGTAGTCCCCCTTTTTACACATTAGGGAAGTTGTCCCCCTTTTACACATTACGGCAGCAGTCCCCCTTTTTACAATGGCCTGTGCTCACACCCTTGGAATTCAAACCGAGACCATTATGTAAATAGCCTTTCTAATGAAAGATTTTCAGCAAAGTCTTTCGCCTCCTGAAAATGTCTTGTTCTTTGGGAAAATAGCTCAGTGTGTATGCACTACTTTGGGTAAAGATATATCTTTCAGAGATGTTGTCAAAGTCTTTTGAAATGAAAATCTCCTAGTGTGTATGGGGCTTAACTTAAGGTGCATACACACTGGGTGTTTTTGCCCAGCGTTTATGCACAGCGATGATCGCTGACATCGCTGTGCTGAAAAGCGCTCAGTGCATACACACTGAGCTATTTTCCTCCCTGCCCAGCGATGTCAGCGGGGGTGAACAGCTTTCCATAGCAGGACGCTATGGAAAGCCGTTCACCTCAACGTTCATCTGCTGGTGATACCAGCAGATGAATGGCTGCCGCCGGCAATGAAGCGGAAGCGTGCACCAGCGCTCATCGCCGGGGCATACACACTGGGCAGCATTGAGCTGAAAGCAGCTCAACACACCAAAAGTGAGCTGCTTTCAGCTCAAAATCATCCAGTGTGTATGGGCCTTTACAAGGCTCCAGCAAATGACCAAACAAAGGGACGATAGAAAGTCAGAAGACATATCCCAACTCTAATTCTACTAAAATATGCACCTAACACATATATTTAATACAGGAAGACATAATAAGACATAATAATGAAAAATAACTAGAAGAACTTTCACAAACCTCTGACACTCTACCACACATTTATCTCTGTCTTCTGCTTCTGATAGCTGGTGACATTTTACCAAATCCAGGACCCAACCACTTGCATCATTCACATTCACTTGATTCACAGCAACATAGAAATCCAGCTAACCTCATAAACATCACATGTCTTCCATCACCCTCCAGATCACTAAAATATGCCTTATGGAATGCACGCTCTGTTTCTAACAAATTAACATCCATCCATGACCTCTTCATATCTAACAACTTCAATCTGCTGGCTATAACAGAAACCTGGCTCACACAATCAGACACAGCCTTCCCTGCAACACTGTCACTTGGTGGTCTTCACTTTACACACACCTCCGGGCCTGGTAACCATAAAGGAGGAGGAGTTGGACTATTACTTTCTCAATCTTTCGCATACACTGTTCTACCACAGGTTCCATCACTCACATTTACATCATTTGAAGTACATTCCATCAGGATTTACTCTCCTTTCTCTCTACGTGTTGCAGCTATTTATCGCCCACCTGGGCATCCCAAACAATTTCTGGAAGATTTTTCTGCCTGGCTCCCTCACTTCCTATCCTTTGACATCTCCACCATCATCATGGGTGATTTCAATATTGCTATTGATTGTCCAAAATCTGCTTCTCACGCCTCCAAACTACTCTCTAACCTCCTCTCTTGACCTCTTCCAATGGACTGGCTCTCTACTCATTGGGAGGGCCCCTGCCTTGATCTAGTATTCACCAGACTATGCTCCATTTCTGAACTCACTAACACTCCTTTCCCCCTCTCAGATCACAACCTTATCACCTGCATGCTCTCATCCGTTAATTCAAACTCTGTGTTGCTCAAGTCCTCCAATCCTCCTCAAACCCGCAGAAATATTAACACAATTAATCTTCAAGAACTTTCCACCTCACTCCAAAAGCTGCTTTCACCTATTTCTGCATTCACCTCTCCTGAGATAGCTGTATCACACCTGAACAAGACTCTAGAACTAGCCCTTGATGAAGTGGCTCCAGCTACCCATCACACTCCAAATAGGCCTAGATGTCAACCATGGCACTCTAAATTATCAAGACAACTACAAAAACTCACATGTAAACTTGAACGTCAGTGGCGTAAATCTCGTATTTCAAGTGACTTCTTCACATATAAGACTGTCTCCCACTCTTCTAGAAATGCCCTGGACACTGCCAAACAAACATATTTCCAAACTCTTATCTTTGCTCAAGCCTCTAACCCCAAATGACTCTTTAATACATTTAAATCACTTCTGAATCCTCCCTCACCTACCCCATCAGCCACTATCAAGGCACAAGATCTTGCTTCCTACTTAAAGGAGAAGATTAATAAGATCCGAGATGAAATGGTATACTCTTCGGCAGCCAGTGACCTGCTCCGTTCTTTATCTGAACCCTCTGGCACTCTCTCTTCATTTGATACCACAAATGAAGATGAAGTATCATCACTCTTCTCATCCTGCTTCTCTACTACCTCTCCTCGTGATCCTTTACCCTCACAAATAAGTAAAGCTCTGTCTCTAGTGTTCATCCCTACCTTAACTAACA
Organism: Pseudophryne corroboree; assembly: GCF_028390025.1. Taxonomy (NCBI): domain Eukaryota; kingdom Metazoa; phylum Chordata; class Amphibia; order Anura; family Myobatrachidae; genus Pseudophryne; species Pseudophryne corroboree. The sequence goes on along the minus strand of NC_086448.1, from coordinate 254,599,636 downwards.
TCTGTATTCTCTTTTTCTCTACTGGTATTTTTCCCTCACTCTTCAAGCATGCAGTGATTACCACAAAACAAAATTTTGACCCTAACTCTCTCTCAAACTACCACCCTATCTCTCTCTAAGCTACTTGATAGACTTGCCTACACTCAACTCACACACTTTCTTAACTTACACACTTTATTGGACCCACTTCAGTAAGGCTTCCCTTCCCAACACTCCACAGAGACAGCACTGACTAAAGTGGTTAATGATTTGGTCACTAAAGGCCATTACTCACTACTTATTCTTCTAGATCTATCTGCTGCCTTTGACACTGTTGACCACCCTCTTCTCATACAAACACTACAATCCCTAGGTCTTAAAGACACAGCCCTTGCTTAGTTCCTATCCTACTTATCTAATCGCTCCTTCAATGTTCGCTTCTCGGAATCTACCTCCACTTCGCTCCCTCTTTCAGTTGGAGTACCGCAAGGCTAAGTCTTGGGTCCTCTGCTTTTCTCCATCTATACCTCATCTCTTTGTAAACTAATCAGCTCTTTTGGATTTCAGTATCATCTGTACACAGATGATACTCAAATCTACCTATCCTCCCCTGATTTGTCCATATCTGTACTGGGCCGTGTCACTGAATGCCTATCTGCCATTTCATCTTGGATGACATCTTGCTACCTCAAACTTAATATTTCAAAGACAGAGTTAATTATATTTCCACCGGCCAATAGTAGGTACCAACCTGATATCTCTATCACTGTTGAAAACTTGACAATCTACCCTACCCCACAAGCTCGCTGCTAGGTGTCATCCTTGACTCTGATCTGTCCTTTGTTCCCCACATTCAATCTGTCTCAAAATCATGTTATATGCATCTAAAAAACATATCCAAAATATGACAATACCTTACACAAGACTCTGCTAAAACTCGAATCCATGCTCTCATTATCTCCCGCATTGATTATTGCAATAGTCTCCTAACTGGTCTTCCGAAAACGAGACTCTCACCACTACAATCCATTCTGAATGCAGCTGCAAGGCTAATCTTCCTCGCTAGACGTTCATCGTCTGCAGATCCACTCTGTCAGTCCCTCCATTGGTTACCTGTATTCTACCGTATTCAATATAAAATACTTTTACTCACACACAAGGCCATTAACCAAACTACACCAACGTACATCACTTCGCTTATCTCAAAATATCTCCCAACCCAACCTCTTCGCTCTTCACAAGATCTGCAGCTCTCATCCACACTCATTACTCGCTCCTACTCACAATTGCAGGACTTTCATCGGGCTGCACCCACTCTGTGGATTGCCCTATCACGTACAATAAGACTCTCCTCTAGTCTCCAAACCTTCAAGCATTTCCTGAAAACTCACCTCTTCAGGCAGGCGTATCAAATTCCAGAACCGCCAACATAACTTTCATAAACCTTCCTATCAAATTGCATCCAGTCTGCACAGCACGTCTTCTCATCCTTCCTTTCGACCCCGGCTCATCATTGCTGTAAGACCATGTCATACAGCCCACCAAGAACCTTTGCAATCTGGGAGACAACTATGCAATAGATAGCACCTATCCTTGTGTATCCATGCCTATTTCCCTATAGATTGTAAGCTTGTGAGCAGGGCCTTCCTACCTCTATGACTGTTAGTTATTACCCAGTTTTGTTATATCATTGTTTAGTTATATCATTGTTTTTTCCAATTGTAAAGCGCAACGGAATTTGCTGCGCTATATAAGAAACTGTTAATAAATAATAAATAGAAGAATGACAAATAAAACAAACTCGAAAACAAAAAAATAGAAAACATACATATATTAGAGATGTGCACCGGAAATTTTTCGGGTTTTGTGTTTTGGTTTTGGATTCAGTTCCGCGGGCGTGTTTTGGATTCGGACGCGTTTTGGCAAAACCTCCCTGAAATTTTTTTGTTGGATTCGGGTGTATTTTGGATTCGGGTGTTTTTTTTCAAAAACCCCTCAAAAACAGCTTAAATCATAGAATTTGGGGGTCATTTTGATCCTATAGTATTATTAACCTCAATAACCACAATTTCCACTCATTTCCAGTCTATTTTGAACACCTCACACCTCACAATATTATTTTTAGTCCTAAAATTTGCACCAAGGTCGCTGGATGACTAAGCTAAGTGACCCAAGTGGCCAGCACAAACACCTGGCCCATCTAGGAGTGGCACTGCAGTGTCAGACAGGATGGCACTTAAAAAAATTAGCCCCAAACAGCACATGATGCAGAGATAAATAAAAAAAAAGAGGTGCAAGATGGAATTGTCCTTGTGCCCTCCCACCCACCCTTATGTTGTATAAACAGGACATGCACACTTTAATGAACCCATCATTTCAGCCATAGGGTCTGCCACACGACTGTGGCTGAAATGACTGGTTGGTTTGGGCCCCCACCAAAAAAGAAGCAATCAATCTCTCCTTGCACAAACTGGCTCTACAGAGGCAAGATGTCCACCTCCTCCTCATCGTCCGATTCCTCACCCCTTTCACTGTGTACATCCTCCTCACAGAGTATTAATTCGTCCCCACTGGAATCCACCATCGCAGGTCCCTGTGTACTTTCTGGAGGCAATTGCTGGTGAATGTCTCCACGGAGGAATTGATTATAATTCATTTTGATGAACATCATCTTCTCCACATTTTCTGGTAGTAACCTCGTACGCCGATTGCTGACAAGGTGAGCGGCTGCACTAAACACTCTTTCGGAGTACACACTGGAGAGGTGGCAACTTAGGTAAAATAAAGCCAGTTTGTGCAAGGGCCTCCAAATTGCCTCTTTTTCCCGCCAGTATACGTACGGACTGTCTGACGTGCCTACTTGGATGCGGTCACTCATATAATCCTCCATCATTCTTTCAATGGTGACAGAATCATATGCAGTGACATGTCAGTAATCGTTGGCAGGTCCTTCAGTCCGGACCAGATGTCAGCACTCGCTCCATACTGCCCTGCATCACCGCCAACAGGCGGGCTCAGAATTCTTAGCCTTTTCCTCGCAGCCCCAGTTGCGGGAGAATGTGAAGGAGGAGCTGTTGACGGGTCACATTCCGCTTGACTTGACTAGTGTCTCACCAGCAGGTCTTTGCACCTCCGCACACTTGTGTCTTCCAGAAAGAGAGATACAACGTAGGCTTTAAACCTAGGATTGAGCACGGTGGCCAACATGTAGTGCTCTGATTTCAACAGATTGACCACCCGTGAATCCTGGTTAAGTGAATTAAGGGCTCCATCCACAAGTCCCACATACCTAGTGGAATCACTCCATTTTAGCTCCTCCTTCAATCTCTCCAGCTGCTTCTGCAAAAGCCTGATGAGGGGAATGACCTGACTCAGGCTGGCAGTGTCTGAACTGACTTCACGTGTGGCAAGTTCAAAGGGTTGCATAACCTTGCACAACATTGAAATCATTCTCCACTGCGCTTGAGTCAGGTGCATTCCCCCTCCTTTGCCTATATCGTAGGCAGATGTATAGGCTTGAATGGTCTTTTGCTGCTCCTCCATCCTCTGAAGCATATAAACGGGTGAATTCCACCTCGTTACCACCTCTTGCTTCAGATGATGGCGGGGCAGGTTCAGGAGTGTTTTCTGGTGCTCCAGTCTTCGGCACGCGGTGGCTGAATGCCGAAAGTGGCCTGCAATTCTTCGGGCCACCGACAGCATCTCTTGCACGCCCCTGTCGTTTTTAAAAAAATTCTGCACCACCAAATTCAATGTATGTGCAAAAAATGGGACGTGCTGGAATTTGCCCACATGTAATGCACGCACAATATTGGTGGCGTTGTCCGATGTCACAAATCCCCAGGAGAGTCCATTGGGGTAAGCCATTCTGCGATGATGTTCCTCAGTTTCCGTAAGAGGTTGTCAGCTGTGTGCCTCTTATGGAAAGTGGTGATACACAGCGTAGCCTGCCTAGGAACGAGTTGGCGTTTGTGAGATGCTGCTACTGGTGCCGCCGCTGCTGTTCTTGCTGCGGGAGGCAATACATCTACCCAGTAGGCTGTCACAGTCATATAGTCCTGCGTCTGCCCTGCTCCACTTGTCCACATGTCCGTGGTTAAGTGGACATTGGGTACAACTGCATTTTTTAGGACACTGGTGACTCTTTTTCTGACGTCTGTGTACATTCTCGGTATCGCCTGCCTAGAGAAGTGGAACCTAGATGGTATTTAGTACCGGGGACACACTAACTCAATAAATTGTCTAATTCCCTGTGAATTAACGGTGGATACCAGACACACGTTTAACACCACCACAGCGGCCAAGGCCTGAGTTATCTGCTCTGCAGCAGGATGACTGCTGTGATATTTCATCTTCCTCGCAAAGGACTGTTGGACAGTCAATTGCTTACTGGAAGTAGTACAAGTGGTCTTCCGACTTCCCCTCTGGGATGACAATCGACTCCCAGCAGCAACAACAGCAGGAGCCAGCAGCGGTAGGCGTTACACTCAAGGATCCATCAGAGGAATCCCGGTTAGGAGAGGACTTGTCAGACTTGCCAGTGACATGGCCTGCAGGACTATTGGCGTTCCTGTCTAAGGAGGAAATTGACACTGAGGGAGTTGGTGGTGTGGTTTGCGGGAGCTTGGGTACAAGAGGAAGGGATTTACTTGTCAGTGGACTGCTTCCGCTGCCACCCAAAGTTTTTGAACTTGTCAATGACTTCTGATGAATGCACTCCAGGTGACGTATAAGGGAGGATGTTCCGAGGTGGTTAACGTCCTTACCCCTACTTATTACAGCTTGACAAAGGCAACACACGGCTTGACACCTGTTGTCCGCATTACTGTTAAAATCATTCCACACCGAAGAGGTGATTTTTTTTGTAATTTGACCATGCATGTCAATGGCCATATTCATCCCACGGACAACAGGTGTCTCCCCGGGTGCCTGACTTAAACATACCACCTCACCATCAGAATCCTCCTTGTCAATTTCCTCCTCAGCGCCAGCAACACCCATATCCTCATCCTTCAACAGTGACATCTTCAATTTGACTATCAGGAACTGGACTGTGGGTGCTCCTTCCAGCACTTGCAGGGGGCGTGCAAATGGTGGAAGGCGCCACCTCTTGCCGTCCAGTGGTGAAAAGGTCAGGCATCGCAACCGACACAATTGGACTCTCCTTGGGGATTTGTGATTTAGAAGAACGCACAGTTCTTTGCCGTGCTTTTGCCATCTTAACTCTTTTCAGTTTTCTAGCGAGAGGATGAGTGCTTCCATCCTCATGTGAAGCTGAACCACTAGCCCTGAACATAGGCCAGGGCCTCAGGTGTTCCTTGCCACTCCGTGTAGTAAATGGCAAATTGGCAAGTTTACGCTTCTCCTCAGACGCTTTTAATTTAGATTTTTGGGTCATTTTACTGAACTTTAGTTTTTTTGAATTTACATGGTCTCTACTATGACATTGGGCATCGGCCTTGGCAGACGACGTTGATGGCATTTCATCGTCTCTGCCATGACTAGTGGCAGCAGCTTCAGCACGAGGTGGAAGTGGATCTTGATCTTTCCCTATTTTACCCTCCACATTTTTGTTCTCCATTTTTTAATGTGTGGAATTATATGCCAGTAATATATCAATAGCAATGGCCTACTGTACTGTACTATATATGTATACTGTTGGTCACCAAAATGCTGCACTGTAATACTATATATACTGCTCACAAAAATGCAGCACAGATATGGAATGGATACTTGCATTGAAACAGAGCTGCAAGATACAGCAAAGGCCTACTGTACACAACTATATACTGTTGGGTCACCAAAATGCTGCACTGTAATACTATCTATACTGCTCACAAAAATGCAGCACAGATATGGAATGGATACTTGCAGTGACACAGAGCTGCAAGATACAGCAATGGCCTACTGTACACAACTATATACTGTTGGGTCACAAAAATGCTGCACTGTAATACTATATATACTGCTCACAAAAATGCAGCACAGATATGGAATGGATACTTGCAGTGACACAGAGCTGCAAGATAGAGCAATGGCCTACTGTACACAACTATATACTGTTGGGTCACCAAAATGCTGCACTGTAATACTATATATACTGCTCACAAAAATGCAGCACAGATATGGAATGGATACTTGCAGTGACACAGAGCTGCAAGATACAGCAATGGCCTACTGTACACAACTATATACTGTTGGGTCACCAAAATGCTGCACTGTAATACTATATATACTGCTCACAAAAATGCAGCACAGATATCGAATGGATACTTGCAGTGACACAGAGCTCAAGATACAGCAATGGCCTACTGTACACAACTATACACTGTTGGGTTACCAAAATGCTGCACTGTAATACTATATATACTGCTCACAAAAATGCAGCACAGATATGGAATGGATACTTGCAGTGACACAGAGCTGCAAATTACAGCAATGGCCTACTGTACACAACTATATACTGTTGGGTCACCAAAATGCTGCACTGTAATACTATATATACTGCTCACAAAAATGCAGCACAGATATGGAATGGATTCTTGCAGTGACACAGAGCTGCAAGATACAGCAATGGCCTACTGTACACAACTATATACTGTTGGGTCACCAAAATGCTGCACTGTAATACTATATATACTGCTCACAAAAATGCAGCACATATATGGAATGGATACTTGCAGTGACACAGAGCTGCAAGATACAGCAATGGCCTACTGTACTGTACTACTATAAGTATAATTATATACTGTTGGGTCCCCAGTCCCCACAATAAAGCACACTGAGCACAGATATTTGCAGCACACTGAGCACAAATATGGAGCGTTATCAGGCAGAGAACGTAGATATTTTCAGAACACTGAGCACAGATATTTGCAGCACACTGAGCACAGATATTTGCAGCACACTGAGCACAGATTACGGAGCTTTTCAGGGAGAGAACGCAGCCACGTCCTCTCCGTTCAATCTCCAATGCACGAGTGAAAATGGCGGTGACGCGCGGCTCTTTATATTGAATACGAATCTCGCGAGAATCCGACAGCGGGATGATGACGTTTGGCCGCGTTCGGGTTAACCGAGCAAGGCGGGAAGATCCGAGGCTGCCTCGGAACCGTGTAAAATAGGTGAAGTTTGGGGGGTTCGTATCTCGGAGAACCGAACCCACTCATCTCTAACATATATCAATATCTATAAAAACGTGTCTGGTCTTTTTTTAGTACTGAATTATTATTTTTGACAACCTATCCTACCTTCCTTCTCAAATCAGGTGGTGTGTTTAATATTTAAATTAACAATCACAATGGGGTGCATAAAAAAGCACTTGTTGCTATGTACATACATAGCAACATGTATATACATATGAACATAATGCATAATATATAACAGAAATCTCCTGCAGAATGCTAATTAACACTGTATATTGAGGTTCCTATTATTTGCAATGGGGACCACCAGTGCCGTTTCTAGCGGCGGGCGAGCCGTGCAACCGCACGGGGCGCCCGCCGCGGCACTTTGTGACTCCTTATCTCCTCTCCCCGAGCGCTCCTGCTCGGGGGGCGGAGTTTCGCGGAATGACGCGTTTGCGTCGTGACGTCACGACGCAAACGCGTCATTCCGCGAAACTCCGCCCCCCCGAGCAGGAGCGCTCGGGGAGAGGAGATAAGGAGATACGCATGGAAGGAGGAGGCGGCCGGCGCGAGGGACGTGAGGCGGCGGGACCGAAGAGCGGGAAGATGTAAGTATCCTCTCTCTCTTTCTCCCTCTTCCTTCCCCCCCACTTGAAACCTGCCTGCCGCACTGTGTAAAATGGGGACACCTGCCTATGGGGATACCTGCCTGCCGCACTGTATAAAATGGGGACACCTGCATATGGGGTTGCCTGCCGCACTGTATAAAATGGGGACACCTGCATATGGGGTTGCCTGCTGCACTGTATAAAATGGGGACACCTGCATATGGGGTTGCCTGCCGCACTGTATAAAATGGGGACACCTGCATATGGGGTTGCCTGCCGCACTGTATAAAATGGGGACACCTGCATATGGGGTTGCCTGCTGCACTGTATAAAATGGGGACACCTGCCTATGGGGTTGCCTGCCGCACTGTATAAAATGGGGACACCTGCATATGGGGTTGCCTGCCGCACTGTATAAAATGGGGACACCTGCCTATGGGGTTGCCTGCCGCACTGTATAAAATGGGGACACCTGCCTATGGGGTTGCCTGCCGCACTGTATAAAATGGGGACACCTGCCTATGGGGTTGCCTGCCGCACTGTATAAAATGGGGACACCAGCCTATGGGGTTGCCTGCCGCACTGTATAAAATGGGGACACCTGCCTATGGGGTTGCCTGCCGCACTGTGTAAAATGGGGACACCTGCCTGCCGCACTGTGTAAAATGGGGACACCTGCCTGCCGCACTGTGTAAAATGGGGGCACCTGCCTGCGTACTGTGTAAAATGGTGATATCTGCCTGCCGCACTGTGTAAAATGGGGATACCTGCCTACCGTACTGTGTAAAATGGGGATACCTGCCTACCGTACTGTGTAAAATGGGGATACCTGCCTACCGTACTGTGTAAAATGGGGACACCTGCCTGCCGGACTGTGTAAAATGGGGACACCTGCCTGCCGGACTGTGTAAAATGGGGACACCTGCCTGCCGGACTGTGTAAAATGGGGACACCTACCTGCCGGACTGTGTAAAATGGGGATACCTGCCTGCCGCACTGTGTAAAATGGGGGCACCTGCCTGCGTACTGTGTAAAATGGTGATATCTGCCTGCCGCACTGTGTAAAATGGGGATACCTGCCTACCGTACTGTGTAAAATGGGGATACCTGCCTACCGTACTGTGTAAAATGGGGATACCTGCCTACCGCACTTTGTAAAATGGGGACACCTGCCTGCCGCGCTGTGTAAAATGGGGACACCTGCCTGTCGCGCTGTGTAATATGGGGACACTTGCCTGCTGTAATGTGTAAAAAGGGGACTTTTTTATTTTTATTTTTTTTCCCTGTGGTGGGTGTGATGATATCAGACGAGGCTGCGCCCACTTTAATGAGACCACACCCATTTTAATCAGGCCACACACCCTTGTCGGGAGCGCGCGCGCCTTCGGCGCGCGCATGCTTTTTCTTTTTACGGCTATATGGGGGGGGGGGGGGCGCATTTTGAAATCTCGCACTGGGAGCCAAATTGTCTAGAAACGGCCCTGGGGACCACAGTCTAACCCCTATGTGCCAGTGACATGCCAGCCAGTACCTCCTTAGCCATTTACCTCACTGAACGTCACTGCTACAGTATATACCAAACTCCAAAATGTGATACTTTTCAGAGTTTGGCCCCGCTGGTTTACACCATCTTCAAACATTGTAAACTACTTTAAGACTAGGTATATGCAATTAGCGGCGAATCGCGGCAAATTATCGCCGTTTTTTAATTCGACACAATTCGACCGTCCAATTTCGGCAAGTAGTTGCCGAAATTCACCATATTCAATGGAAAACGGATTCGACAGTCCCGCGGGCGAAAAACGGCCGATTTGCCGGATTTTGCCACGATTTTAAAAAACGGGGAAAAACGGGAAAAACCCGAAAAAAATGGCGTGGGGTCCCCCCTCCAAAGCATAACCAGCCTCGGGCTCTTCAAGCTGGTCCTGGTTCTAAAAATCCGGGGGAAAAATTGACAGGGATCCCCCGTATTTTTAAAACCAGCACCGGGCTCTGCGCCTGGTGCTGGTGCAAAAAATACGGGGGACAAAAAGAGTAGGGGTCCCCCGTATTTTATACACCAGCATCGGGCTCCACTAGCTGGACAGATAATGCCACAGCCGGGGGTCACTTTTATACAGTGCCCTGCGGCCGTGGCATTAAATATCCAACTAGTCACCCCTGGCCGGGGTACCCTGGGGAGTGGGGACCCCTTCAATCAAGGGGTCCCCCCCCAGCCACCCAAGGGCCAGGGGTGAAGCCCGAGGCTGTCCCCCCCATCCAAGGGCTGCGGATGGGAGGCTGATAGCCTTGTGAAAATGTAAAGAATATTGTTTTTTCCTGTAGTACTACAAGTCCCAGCAAGCCCCCCCCCGCAAGCTGGTACTTGGAGAACCACAAGTACCAGCATGCGGGAGAAAAACGGGCCCGCTGGTACCTGTAGTTCTACTGGAAAAAAATACCCAAATAAAAACAGGAGACACACACCGTGACAAGTACAACTTTATTACACACTGCCGACACACACATACTTACCTATGTTGACCCGCCGACTGCCACAGTCTCCGACGATCCGGGGTACCTGTGAAAAAAATGACTCACCTTAATCCAGTGTCCGGGAGATAATCCACGTACTTGTTAAAAAAAGAAAACGAACACCCGACCATGCCGGACTGAAAGGGGTCCCATGTTTACACATCAGACCCCTTTCCCCGAATGCCAGGACACCACGTGACTCCTGTCACTGAGGTCCCTTCAGCCAATCAGGAATCGCTACTTCGTTGCACTCACCTGATTGGCTGTGCGCGTGTGACCTCAGACAGCGCATCGCAAAGCCTCTCCATTACTTTCAATGGTGGGAACTTTGCGGGTAGCGGTGGGGTTACCCGCGGTCAGCCGCTGACCGCGGGTGACCTCACCGCTGACGCAAAGTTCCCACCATTGAATATAATGGAGAGGCTTTGCGATGCGCTGTCTGAGCTCAGACGCACACAGAGCCAATCAGCAGAGTGCAAGGACGTTGCACTCGCTGATTGGCTGAAGAGACACTTCTGTGACAGCTGTCACGGGGGTGTCTGCATTCGTGGAAAGGGGTCTCATGTGTCAACATGGGACCCCTTTCAGTCCGCTGGTCGGGTGTTCGTTTTGTTGTTTTGACAAGTACGTGGATTTATCTCTGGACCCTGGATCAGGTGAGTATAATTATCTTTTATTTTCAGGTACCCGTGGATTCTACTTGGAGAAGAGGACCGACTGCTTCGTGTCAACATAGGTAAGTATGTGTGTGTCGGCAGTGTGTAATAAAGTTGTACTTGTCACGGTGTGTGTCTCCTGTTTTTATTTGGGTATTTTTTCCCCAGTAGTACTACAGGTACCAGCGGGCCCGTTTTTCGCCCACATGCTGGTACTTGTGGTTCTCCAAGTACCAGCTTGCGGGGGAGGCTTGCTGGGACTTGTAGTACTACTGGAAAAAACAATATTCTTTCAATTTTGACAAGGCTGTCAGCCCCCCATCCGCAGCCCTTGGATGGGGGGGACAGCCTCGGGCTTCACCCCTGGCCCTTGGGTGGCTGGGGGGACGACCCCTTGATTGAAGGGGTCCCCACTCCCCCAGGGCACCCCGGCAAGGGGTGACTAGTTGGATATTTAATGCCACGGCCTCAAGGCACTGTATAAAAGTGACCCCCGGCTGTGGCATTATCTGTCCAGCTAGTGGAGCCCGATGCTGGTGTATAAAATACGGGGGACCCCTACTCTTTTTGTCCCCCGTATTTTTTGCACCAGCACCAGGCGCAGAGCCCGGTGCTGGTTTTAAAAATACGGGGGATCCCCTGTCAATTTCCCCCCCGCATTTTTAGAACCAGGACCAGCTCGAAGAGCCCGAGGCTGGTTATGCTTTGGAGGAGGGACCCCACGCCATTTTTTTTCTGAATTTTACCATTCCATCTAAAAAAATAAAAAAAAAATATTATTTTAAAAATATATAAATAATACTTGTGCCTCCAAAAAAGACAAACCAAGTACCTAATCCCTTCTAATATAAATAGATATGCTATTATCAATAAAAAAACACAAAAAAAACCATGTTTTAATTTTTTTTTATTAGTTTCACCCACCAAAGTGTGGCGGATTGAAAATGTCGAATTTACTGTCTAAAAGCACTGTTGTCGAATTTCCAAACTTCAATTGAATATACTTTGGTCGAATTGCAGCACTTGTATCATTGCAGAAAAGTCGAATTTGACAAAAGTCGAATTTCAAAAAGTCGATTTTTGAAAGTCCGTTTTTTTGATGGAAAGTACTGAATTGCATTGACGATTTTTTTTTTTTTGGCGAAAAAGTCCCGAAATTCGACAATTTCGGGAATTCGACCGCAATTGCATATACCCCTATGCAGGCATATTAGTCAGAGAGGTCTTCTGATCCCTTTCCTGCAGCCTCCATCTGGCTCTGGAAACTGACACTGTGCACATGTGCAATTACAGATCCCCCCGGAGGAGTCTTTCACAAACATGAAAAACTCCTCTAAAATGCTGGAGAGGTAACTTGGAGGGTCTCATCTCCCCAGAGTGGCAGCTAAGGACAAGAGCAAGGGACGGCTGAAGCTGAGTGCTCTGCTCACATATCACCCATCACAGTGGATGCCAGATACTTGGTTTTACTGAGGTTGGTTTAGCATGGTGGAAAGGTGCAGCAGCCATGCCACCCCCAAGGTATTGCATCCTGAGCTATGGCACCAGTTGTACCTCCATCCTGGTGACTCTGCTTTTAATCACATTCAGCAACCATGATTAACAGTATTAATGAGTCAGAAGGATCTAGGTGTCCTTCTGTACAACCAATTTGACCTCCAAATCTTTGTTATATTAACACAACCATTGTAATAAAAGATTACATGAGAACACAGTAGATAAATATTGCTCTTTAGTTGGTAAAATATGTAATAAAATTAAAAGAAAGAAAATACACCAACACACACAATGTTTTAGGCCAAGGTATATTAGTCATATTTGGTATCTCTAAAAATGTTCTAAGATTGTATTGTAATAAAATTGTATAAAAGTAGCTAGGGTAAAGATCTTGGAAACTAATACTATATTTTCAACATCATATATGCAGAAAAAAAGCAAATGCATAATACAAAATTATTATAGGGCTTTTAATGTATTTTTTATTGGACTGTACAGTTTTTGTAATTACAGTAGCATACCATTTTATATCCAGCAGATCACATGCTCCTATAAATGGTGAAAGTTTGATTTCTTCTTCATGTGCTCTGTACATCAGTCAGAGAGCCAGACTGTGGATATGCCAGGACATTTAGAAATGGAATACTGCCAACATTGAGGCAAATGGACAGCAAGCCAAAAATGTGAGCCAAAAAACACATTTATTCATTGCAGTTTGTGTAGTGTGACAAAAGCTGGTACATCACTTCCATGAGTGATAATAATGATAGCTTTGCAATCCTATCTGTCTAAAAGAGATCGCTGAGGACCCTTCATGTTCACATACTGTAAGCTTAGAAAATTTAGATAACTATACTTTACTTTTTCTCAGTCCAATCAGTAGACCCCTTTTGTCCCAGGTATGAAAATATTTTGAAGCCATTTGGGACAAAATAAATGCCATTGTCAACTTTCTACTTAACCGCATAAAACTATAAATTAGAGCATGCTAGATAGAACGGTATTTTGACCTTATCTGTCTTTTAAATGTCGGTATTTTGACCTTGTTGGTATTTTGACCTTGTCGGGATTTTGATTGTCGGTCAATTGTTGTCAGGATTTTGACCGTCAGGATTTTGATTGTAGGTATTTCATACTAAACCCATATAAAACATATTAGGTTACTGTTTAGGTTACACCTCCAGAATATAGAGAGGAGAACAAACTACATTCTGCTCTTTCTTTTCTATTGTATACTGCATCCTTAAAGTCTTACAATCTGGTAGTAAATTATTTTAATGTGTTTCGTGAGCATCAGTATTCACGCCCTCAGAAAAAGTGCTATTCTATTAACAATGTAACATTGTAACAATATATTTAATTATTTATACCAAAAATTATAAAACAGTGGTATTTGTTGACCTTACCAAAACACAATGTGGATATGATTAAATCCATTATACTTTAGGTTTAGTGATATGGGCCAGATGTACTAAGACTTGAAAAGTGACAAAGTGGAGAGTGATAAAGTACCAATCAACCAGCTCTAACTGCTATTTTTCAAACACAGCCTGTAAAATGGGAGTTAGGAGCTGATTGGTTGGAACTTTATCACTTTCCACTTTATTACTTTTCAAGGCTTAGTAACTTGAAATGTACCATGTGATCTTAAGTACCATGTGATCTTAAGAAACCAACAAAATGTTTGGAGACTAGTTTATTCGTTATAGTAGTACTTTGAAAAGTCAGTACAAAAGATACAATAGATAGAAAAGCTTTTATATCTAAATATAATATATCATTTAATTTGAATAAAATATATATATTTTTATTTAACTTTAGAACAGTGCCTTGTCTTACATTTTCTTTTAGAATGTTTGACAAACCCATTTTCCATTATAATAGTCTTACAAATTCACTGGACCCTGGTTATCTAAATGATAATAATAAAATAAAGTTTTTTATGGTAGAGTAATTACATTTATAATAACCTAATCTGAATGATTGCTACTAATGAAAAAGGCACATGTGTATTACATGTAAATGTATCACTAAAAGTACAACAAAAGTTTAGTTTGCATGTAATAAAGGTAAAATATAATATATATATTATATATAATATATTTATATACGTTTTTTTAAAGTAATAATTGCATTTTCAATAAGGAATATGGAGTAGGGTACATAAGAATAAAAGGCCAGGGAAGGGAGGACTGGTAAACACTTCCTGTTCATATTCTGACCTTACCGTACATGACTACTTGATTGATGGATTAAAAGTAAGAGATATAGAAAACTAACAAACTCAAGTATGAAAGCTAGTTGGTTTACAGGACTCAGAGACTGTTTTAACCAATTTTTTTTTTACCAACTTTAACTCCTTTTATGCTATTTATATCTCATAATGCAAGCATAAATTGCTGTTTTTTGGAAGAAATGCTATGACCTTGAAATCCAGTTTTATAGAACGCCAGCTGAAGTACCCGGAATTGCGCAATGTAACTATCAACATTTAAAAAATAATTAGCAGCTTAACAGTTCTACCAGCACACCCATGAGGTTGCGGCCCAGTGTCTTTTTTTTGGTGGTGTCGCTAGCAGCCCTAATTTCCTTTCTGTTCAGTTTTATAATCACTTGTACATTGCGAGATGGATTTAATGTTTTCCTTCTGTTATCAATGTTGCTTTTCCAAGGCTTTTGGGTACACAATATTTTTTTTCTTCCCACCTCCATTTCTATCAGTTATTTTAGTTAATTGATTTATGGTTATTTCAGTCAGCCATTTCTGGTCTTTTACACCAAAAGCCAGTGGTGTGAAATCTAAAGAGAGTGTCTCCACTCCTCCTCCAACACAGTCAGTACATACAATATAGAATTTTACTTCACCAGCGCTGTTCTGATCATGGATAGATGTTCAACTTAGAGATTCCCCGATTTTATCAGGGGTTTATTCTGCACAAGACTTGGAAGGTAAGAGAAGGATATTAAGACCAACTATTACAAGAGGTCAGGAAAGAGGGAGGAGCAGAGTTCCGAGGGGATGCCTGAATGGAGGAACAGCAAGACGGAGTGGAGGATATCAGCACGAACAGGACGTTCACAGTCCTAAGCTAAAGGTACCTTAAGCAAAGTTTCTTTTTACTTTTTCATGGACTCCACATATCTTTAAAGTAGAAAAGTATTGTTGGGCTGCTAATGTGAAGCAAACAGGTACTGAGCGATATCCACTTAAATGAACAGTCATAAGCACAGGTACAGAACCCTGCAACAAAGCGGAACACTGGAAATAATTTACATCTACCTAACTGCCGTACCAATCAGTTCTTGGACTCACTGATAGAGCTGCAATTTTAATAATATCAGCAGCAACATCAAAAGCTGGTCACCTAATTTATGTAACAGTTAAATTGTATTTACTATGTTGCAACCACAAGGACACAGTGGGGTAAATTTACTAAGGTGGGAGTCCTATTTAAGATGGGATGTTGCCCATAGCAACCAATTAGCTTCCAGGTATTATCTTCTAGAAGGTGTTAGATAAATGAGAAGTAGAATTTGAATGGTTGCTATGGGCAACATCCCATCTTAGTAAATTTACCCCAGTGTGTCTGTTTCAACAGCAGCTTGAAAAGTAGGCTAAGCTGGCTACCTGTATATGCTTTGAAAGTACAAAGACACTAATGTACTTATTTATCAATTTTTTTTGCCTTTAAATTTAATTTCAAGTACTAATTAGGGCTTTTTGTTATTTATTAACTCCTCCCCCCCCCCCCCCCGCGCTGTTTCTCACTGATGCTACTTCTTTTCCATTCTGCTTTGTTCCCTCTGTCTATTTCTTATTTATCAACAGTTTTCAAACTGAATGTCCCAAGAGGAGATCACGTGATCGGGATAGGAACATGGTGACGGAATCTGTTTATTGTAGCTATGAGAAAGTATGGGAAGTAGCCTATTGTTATTTTGAAAGAAGAAGGTCACATGACCGGAGTAAGGAACAGCATCAATTGGTGTTTCTATATTAACGGATGACATCCCGGCACACAGGATCATGGGATTTGTAGGTTGATTTATGTCTAGGGACCAGCTGTGCCGGATCCTATCAGAGTGGAACAGGCTGAAATATTTATTTTAGAACAGACCATGGACATTCATTCATTTAGCTGACCTTGAGAAAGACCCAGGACTGGGTCGGAACGCATGGGTGCTGGTGCTTCCGATGTGTGTGGTGATACTTGTATGCTGATCCAGTGTCTGTGGAGTAGAACTGAAAACCAGAAGGGAAACCCATGTCTGCAGCCAAGAAAGAACCGTTTGGTAACACACGCTCATAAGAACTGACCGTTGCTAGTTCTCTCATCTAGCTGGTAATTTGCCATCATTTCAGCTACTCATGGATGCACCATTGATATGATTGTTCATTCAATCAATTTTTTAACCTGTACATACTATTCTTTACGTGGATGTCTCATGTGGATTTTTTTGTGTTGATCATTGTATGTAATGTTTTGTAAAATTGTGTACATTGACGTTATCACGCTATATTCATACCTCCCAACTGTGCAGATTTTTGCGGGACAGTCCCTTTTTCTGTGTCTGTCCCGCTGTCCCTCCCGCGGGCCGCAGTATCCCGCGGTGGTGGAAGGGGGGGGGGGGACAGTTGGGAGGCTCCCTAGCACTTGCTGCTCTGCTCAGTTCAGAAAAGAGTAGCGGTGAATAGACACTGTGCGCATGCGCACAGCGTCTATTCCAGTGAGACAGAGGGACTGGGGGCATGGCCAGCAGCTCACAGAACCCCCATACCCCCACTGTGATGAAAATTGGAGGCGTGACCCGTGATCGCATCATCCACACGAGGCCATGCCCCCATTTCAATAGGCCACACCCCTTTTTGGCACCATGCGAGGTGTCCCTCCTTGAGTCTTCACAAAGTTGGGAGGTATGCTATATTCGATTTTTTATATCTATTTCACATTTTATGACATAAAATCCAGAACATCGCTGGTGGAGTAAAATTCTATATTGTAGTTATTTCAGGTCATTGAAATCACATAATTTGGGTCTTTTTTGTTCCTACAGCATTATTAAGGGCCTAATTCAGACCTGATCTTCTCTGTGAATTTGCAGAGGTTTGCGATCTGATAGTCACCGCCCAGACAGAGTGAATACACGCCCTGTGCAAGTCTGCGTATGCCTTGTGAAAATCTCTGTGAATGCAGAGATTTTTGCGACTTCACAATCCGTTCACAACTCACCATCAAATTATTTTTCTAGTCTGTGCAGTCTGTACATAGCCCAGGACCTACTCCTACAGTACAACAGAAACAGGACTGATCGGGGCCGGAGATGACGTTATACACCCTCCCTGGAAATGCTTGGGCACGCCTGCATTTTTACTGACACTCCCAGAAAACGGCCAGTTACCAATCCCAAATGATGGCTTCCTGTCAATCAACTTGCATATGCCTAGCGATCAAAGAAGACATTGGATTTTTTTGCAGTTTGGTCTCATGTGTGCGCATACGAGCCATACACATGTGCAGTCGATCAATAATCGGATAATCGTCCGCTTTGCGAATTTACACAACTGTGATCAGGTCTGAATTATGCGCTAACTTCAATAACATTAATTTTCAATCATTTCCAGTCAATTTTGACCACCTCCAGCTCACAATATTGTTCACCAACATTGAATGGCTACACTATGCAACAGAGCACCAGCACAAACACACGGCAGATATTTCTGTTTAAAATGTGTTGCAAATTATTGGTCAGATACAGTGCATGTTGAAGCAGGTCAAATACAGTGCGGGTTGGATACAGTGCAGTTTACAGTGATGGTTGGATACAGTGTGGGCCTTATACAGTGTGGGTCGGATACAGTGTGGGACAGATACAGTGCAGGTTACAGTGCGAATTGGATACAGTGCAGTTTACAGTCCGTGTCAGATACAGTGCATGTCATATACAGTGCAGGTTACAATGCAGGTCGGATACAGTGTATGTTACAGTGCAGGTTGGATACAGCGTGGGTCAGATACAGTGCGGGTCATATATAGTGCAGGTTACAATGCAGGTCGGATACAGTGTTGGTACAATGCAGGTTGGATACAGTGCGGGTCAGACACAGTGTGGGTTACAGTGCAGGTCGGATACAGTGTAGGTCAGATACAGTGCAGGTTACAGTGTGGGTTGGATACAGTGCAGGTAACAGTGCAGGTTGGATACAGTCCAGATCAGTTACAGTGTAGGTAATAATGCACTAACTATGACAGCAGGCAGGAGGGTCCCCGCAATGGTAAATTCCTCCAATGGTGTCTGTGAGCATGATGATGGTCCGAGCACTGCAGTGTAGACAGTGCTCTCTCAGTGCCTGTCATGCCTATCTTGTGCAAAGCAGCAGCACAGCAGCAGCCTCTGGGTGGACGCAGCAGCAGGGATCCATTGGCTGAGAGCTGTGACCTATTGCTTCTCAGCTAATCATCGGTCAGCCCATTTATTTTAATGGGTCTTTTGAAATTGGCACCTGAACCCAAAATCCGAGGGATCCGACAGCGGGAGGATGATGTTTTGCCTCATTTTGGTATCCAAGTAAGGCGGGAAGATCTTAGCCCTGTCTTGGATCCCGGAAGTTCGGGTAGGCTTGGTTCTTTGACAACCAAGCCCACTCATCTCTAATGTAGAGTCGTCACGTCTTGGTTTTTACTGCGTGTCATACGTGTTTTCAGTTTTCACTATAATTCAGTCCTAAAAAAATAAATTTTCCTTAATTCAAACACTTATGCATTCTCTGAGATTAAACATAAAGTACAAGCCAATGTCACTTAAAGCCTAATGTGTCAAGCCTACTAAATCAAATAAGTTTATATTATATTAATTGTATTTAATATTATATATTAAATCAAATTAGTTTATTATTATACTCATATGTAATATTTATTTATATTACTAGGTGTTAGCCATTAATAGGTCTGACTCCACAATTTTCAAAGGACCCACCTGCTTTTGTTGGTCCCCCTGTCATCTCTCATAGTGTTGGCCCTCCTGTACACCCCTTTTGGGCCCTACTTTGACTCCTCTGTTTTGGCCCCTCCTTTGCCCCTAACCTTAGTGCCAATCCTCTTCTTGGGCCTGGATGTGTGTTTTTTCCCCCCATAGTTTAACAAAATGTTTATGTGTGAAACAAGTTATAAACTATGCTTCCTAAAATTAGGCAATATAAAAACATTCTTGCCCTAGAATTAACACTACAAATCATCAATGTGTCTTTTAGGTGGTCATCTGGGCCGCAATTCATGTAAACACACCCACAACATGCCATTACTGTACTTTGCCATATGTACATGCTCCCTCCAACCCGGGACTTGACCCCCTTGTCGCAAATTGCATAGGGAAAAAGCCCACTACCCTTTTCTCACTACAAAACAGCAAGTTGCAGCCAAAAAGAGCTGCAACTTGTGTGTATATCCAACTCATTAGGGGAGATGTATCAAACCTTTGAGAGAGATAAAGTGGAGAATTGCCATTAGCATCCAATTAGCTAATGTTACTGAGACATGTCAACAGAACGTGTTAACCCAGTATCCCATTTTGGATCTTGTGGAAATACCTTGAACCTCAAATGCTACATCAGGACCAACACCTTGAACTGTTCCAGCCTCTTTTACCCTCTTCATCCACTGCTGTATAAAGAGTATTACCATGTGGTATAAGGTGAATAAGGGGCTTTACTGTGTGGCATAATGAGTAAAAGGGGTAAATATGAAACATTGTAAAGAGATATGTCCAATGGACATATTTGTAAAAAGGCTCTGCCCATTTGCTCCTTGCTGGATCTGCTGGACATAATGCATACCTGCTGTTATATCCTATTATCCCTGTGGTACCTTGCACCTGTTTTCAATTGGTTAATAAAACACTCAAACTGGTTACCTATCGTGTGGAACAGAGGCGTAACTAGCATGGGGCGAGCAGGGTACGTGCCCTGGGCGCGTGGCAGCCCCAGCAGAGGGGGGCGCCACCGGCACCTGCACGGCCCGCTCGCCCCATGCGACAGGGTTTATGCGCTGCCGGCGCTAACCGCGGCGCTCTCCCTGTCTCCCCGGACCCGGCTGCTGTGCCTGTCACACTGTACAGGCAGCAGCAGCAGCTAGGAACCTCCCCCTACTCCCCCCCTGCAGTGTCATATCGCGTGACTGCAGGGAACCTGACTGGATCCAGTGTGGCTCTCCTATTATACTTCAGGTTAGTACTACTGACTTTTATAAAGAGAAAAATATACATGGCTTTATTAACTAACATATTCCCTTACAAAATACACAAGTTCATGTCAGCACAGATATTGTTAAACCAACTGCAGTCTAGAGGGTGAGGTGATACAGAATACTGTATCATGCTCCCCTATCATGTCATTATTTTTCTTAGACTTCCTCCTATTATAATGCTCTTTTAACTTTAATCGACTGTCCTATAACTTCTGACAGTTTAGGGATATAACTTTGTTTCACATGAGACACTTTTCATTTAATTTTGTTAAATATATTTATGCCTGCTTTGTGTTCATCTTAAGGAGTAAGGGGATTTCATGACAAATACTGATTCTAGACCCTCAGCAGGGATATGTTTCTGGTGATATTGTATGTCTGTAAGGCACGTGCGGAGCGGTGCGGAGCCCAAAGCCGGAGATCGGCAGCATGTTGACCGGCAACCAGAGCCGGCCTTAGGCATAGGCAAACTAGGCAAATGCCTAGGGCGTTTGATATGCTTAGGGGCACCAGCAGCTTCTGCTGATTAAAATTATATGCGACATGCCTATATTCTGTGTGTGACTGCGGCTGTATCTGCATACGAAATGCTACATTGCAGTGTATTCCTGGAAATCACTGTAATGTAGCATTTCGTATGCAGATACAGCCGCAGTCACACACAGAATACAGGCATGCTGCATATCATTTTAATCAGCAGAAGCTGCTTGTGTATCCTAGCCACATAGTAATGCAAATAAGATGCATTTTCATAAACAAAAGGCGCCCAACGTCGTTAGCAGAGCTGCCAGCTGACTCATGCCAGGCATCTCCTGCAGAACTAGCGGCGGTGCTAGGGGGCACCAGCCAAAATCTTGCCTAGGGCATCATATTGGTTAGGGCCGGCTCTGCCGGCAACAAGCCGCTTCTGTTTCCGCGTTCAACATGCTGCCGATCTCCGGCTTTGGGCTACGCAGGGTTCGGGGGATGTGTGTCCTCTGCCGGTGTACTGCAGCTCCGGGGGGTGCGGGCTCCGGAGGCTCTCAGCACTGTTGAATGTCCAGCTGCCTCAGGTATGTACAGCCCGCACCCTCGGCTGCTGATATCCGGCATGCTGCTGCTTCTGATGGCTCATACCATGTGCTGTTATGTGAATTTCGGCTCATACCGTGTGCTGTAATGTGAATTTCGGCTCATACCGTGTGCTGTAATGTGAATTTTGGCTCATACCGTGTGCTGTAATGTGAATTTCGGCTCATACCGTGTGCTGTAATGTGAATTTTGGCTCATACCGTGTGCTGTAATGTGAGTTTTGGCTCGTACCGTGTGCTATAAAGTGAATTTCAGCTCATACCGTGTGCTATATTGTTAATTTCGGCTTGTACCGTGTGCTGTAATGTGAATTTCGGCTCGTACCGTGTGCTATAATGTGAATTTCTGCTCGTACCGTGTGCTATAATGTGAATTTTGGCTCATACCGTGTGCTATAATGTTAAAGGTGCACCATACTAGATAGTATAAGGGGTCCTACTACACTGAAGGACATGCCCCTTTTGAGTGACCCCGCCCCCTTTTTGGTGGTGGGGGGGGCGCCATTATTGATCTTGCCCTGGGCTCCAAAAACCCTAGTTACGCCTCTGGTGTGGACTGACCTCCTTCGCACACACCGCTAACAACAGTAAATGTAATAGACTCTGCCAGTACTCGCAAGATGCATCTGTTTCATGCCTCCACATGGACGCCACCCAGTTGCCACCCATAAATGATAATTTCACAAAAGACAATGGGCCTAATTCATACCTGATCAGTGCTGTGTTTTTGCACAGCAGCGATCAGGTCTGAACTGCGCATGCGCCGGAGCCACAGTGCGCCGGCAGATGCCAGACAGTCTAAAGCTGTCTCAGCCCTGCCATCGCCTCTGCCTGATTGACAGACAGAGGCAGTCACTGGGCAAGAGGGGGCGGGCCGGCGGCATTCGGTCGCCGTTTAGGGGGCGTGGTCCGGGCAACGCAGGCATACCTGGACCGTTGGGGGTGCGGGCTGTGGTAGCTGCGTGACTTCACACGCAGCCACTGCAACTCGGGCAGCGACGAGTAGCTCCTGCCAGCACACAGGAGCTGCACTGGCAGTGCGTTACTCTTCAAGTACAAAAGCATCGCCGCTGTGCGATGCTTTTGTACTTGTGCGGCGGTGCGGGGCCTGACATGCGGGGCGGACTAGCCCTGTGCTGGGCGTCCCCACACATGTCAGGGAAGCTGATCGTAGATGTGCTAAATTTAGCACATCTATGATGAGGTCTGAATTAGCCCCAGTGTCTGCTCAAGATATGACTTGCATATCATTTGCTACTGCAGATGCATGTTGCGATGCTTGCACATACCCTCTTTGAAGTGTTCAATGCATACACAGTCTGTGGACAACTGTGACATGCATCCGTTCGCACTTACGTCCAAGTCAGAAAAAGCCGCAATATTTATTTTCCATATTTTGCAGTGACCAAATTATGCAATATTGTAAATTTGCTGTTTTTTGGGTTTTTTTTTTTGCAGGAGATAGTTTTTGATATGTATGTCACATGTTATGATGAGGCATGCCATGTTGTCATTTTCATAACACATTTAATGACTACTAAAGTTGCAGCTTATGTATTTAGCATTATAGTGGAATTTTTTTGTTAAACTGAAAAACGTCAGCATCTAGATACTAAAGGTGGACAGTATGAAGAAGACAAATGAACAGCTCAGTGTAGAATTTTATTACAGATGTAAATTGATGCTGTTATAACACACTAAATTTCTGAATTTTTAATGCTGCTAATTAGGAGTTACGTAGAATTTTGCCTAAGGGATAAAGGGCAATGCTGATGGATTTAATGAAATCTTAAAGAATTTATGAAATTATGTCTACATTAGTTTTTCAGGTGAACAATTTTCAAATGCTGTAAGTAAGGAAGAGTATCACAGTGTGAACTGAGTAAAGATTGTCTTTAACACTAACAGAATTAAATCTTAAATAAACGTGGCAAAAAATGAGCAGTGAGTGGTAAACTTTTTTTTAAATAAATAAAATATGACAGAAGAGAGCTAAACTTTTTACACAGTCTGTTAGAATTTTTTAAAGGGTAATATGCACATGGCAGGGCATCTTACTATTATACACAAAACTGCATGCAGATTTCATTTTGTGTAAATAACTGTATACCTATTTATCAGCCCAGTGCATTCTAGATGCACAATAGGGTTCAGATTTTGAGTAGGAAACAGCTCTGTATATACTATAGCTGTAAATAACAAATTGTATCTTCTGTGCATATGCTGCAAATTTATGCATTTCTTGTGTGAAATGACCATTTCTGAACGGCAACTCATGAGTGGTAGCATTGCCGGCCCTTGATGAACAATTCTGCAATGTTGAGAAGTTCCAGAGAGTATTTGCAATTTCTACATTTTGCTGAATTTGCTGAATTTGTCTCTATAAATATAAATGGGATGAAAACAATAGTAATTAATTTGGCTCCGTGTGCTTATCATAAGCGGGATATATGGGCACTGAAACAGAATGATGGGGGGCAATCCCATAAGGAACACATAAAGGCAAATTAACAAGATAAATTGTAATATTCCAAGTCCAGATATTAGGTAGATATTCAGCAGAATGGCCAGGAAATTGGTTTTGGGAACTAGCCCCCCAAAAAGTTTGTTTATGACATGTGCATCAAAGAGACAGTGAATTTCCAATCCCGCTGCTTCTTCATTTCCTCTTTTTCTATAAATCTTGTTTCTGTATATGTTTAAATTACTAGGGGCTTTCATATATTAGCACATTACTGATATGCACAGATTATCATAGGATGAAAAATGTTTCCACAAATCAGGTCCAGATTATCTGCAAGGCAAACTAGGCACTTGCCTATGGCCCAGCTGTACTGGGGGGATCACCACTGCCTCCAGCAGTCAGCAACACTCACTGGTCTCCCCAACTCTGAGAGGCTTTGCTCCTTCCCTTTCTTTAACCTATCTCTATCCTTCTTTTCTACCTTAGTCCCTGCCTCCTCCTTTCCGCCACCTTGGGCTGTCTCATTCCTTCTCTGAAGCTCTGTAAACAGTGTGCACAGAGGGCTCTTTAAATTGATGTAATTTTATGGGAAGGGATGGGAGAGTTCTGTTATTGCAACTGGTAGGTGGATTGTGAGTGTATTAATAATATGGTTGTACTGTATTTTAGTGTTATCAGGAAGGTAAATTGAAGTTTATGGTTTTAGGTTTTATATGGAGTTTAGTAATGTAATGTGGGATGTAGTGATAGAGGGGGCACTCTCTCACTAATGCTCTGCATTCAGGTAATATGAATAGATGCCATGTGCCTACATACAGCCTAAAAAGAAACAGGAAACAGGGGTTGGGGGGTGGATGATTTGAGGCCAGACGCAATGCTGTGAGACTATGACCCTATTTTTCTATGTGTGCCCTTGGTACATGCATTTTTCCCCTTTATATGGTACAGTGTAAGGTCACAGAAAGGTCTGGTGAAACTCCACCAAACCACATCTAATGTTGTTTTGAATCTGCTTAAAATACTGTATTACTGGCATAGCTATGCTGTCGATCTGTGCTGTTTGAGGGAATGGCTACATTGTGAAAACACTTATGCAAATACAATGTTAGAAAGTGATTTCTTTTCTGGAACTAGTTTGGTAACTTTTCCCCACCTACAAGATTGTTAGGTGTTTCTATATATTCAGTCTATGGGAGGTATCCAATTAGCCACGGTTAATTACCGTGGCTAATTGTCCCACTGGGGACTATCCTATTAGCCCCGATAAGCAGCGGCTCGCGCCGGCTTATCAGGGATTTTGTTTCACCTGCCTCAGGTAGGCGAAACCAAATCCTTCAGAAACAGCCCTGTTTTCATCCAAAAATGGGTCTGTTACTACCGAAAACACACAGGTTCCGCTAAACCTGTGAGTTTTTGAAATATAATGACCTTTCGTAGTACTGCTGCCGGCAAATGGGGCTAACATGACATGCTTCTCATAGAATCGCGTCACTACTTGGCCCCGCTTCCTTTCCCCGACCAGCGAATTGTGGCCTAATGATGAAAAGTCCCCCTGCTCAGCCCCAGACTCCAGCAATGACCAGGTATGGGTCGTTGGGTAGACCCAACTTAGGTCGACACTCTTTGGGTCAACCACTCAAGGTAGACATTGTCATTAGGTCGACATGCATTAGGTCGGCATGGGCATTAGGTCGACATGTACTCGGTTGACAGGTCAAAAGGTCGACATGAGGTTTTTGACTGTTTTTGGTGTCGTTTTCTCCGTAAAGTGATGGGGAACCCAAATTAGTGGACCACGTCCCCTCGCATGGCTCGCTTCACTCGCCATGCTTTGGACAAGAAGCCTTGCTCCGCTACGGCTTTGCTCGGCACAGATTACCATTCCAATCGTAGTCCGTGTGGATCGTTAAGTATGAAAAAATCAAAAAAATAAAATAAAAAACAAAAAACATAATGTCGACCTTTTGACCTGTCGACCTAATGTTCATGTCGACCTAACGTTCATGTCAACTTAATGCATGTCGATCTAATGGCATTGTCGACCTACCGTGGTCGACCTAATGAGTGTCAACCTAAGTTGTGTCGACCTAACGACCGTAACCCCAATGACCTCCTGCAGCATTCTCAGGGCAAGCTCCAGATGTCAGTGTAAGTGTGTGTTTCAGTTCTATATATGTTTATGTATGTATGTATATGTTCTATGTGTGTGTATATGTTCTATGCATGTGTGTATATGTATGTGTGTGTTTGTATATGTTCTATGTGTGTGTATACTTATATGGGTGTTTGTATTTGAGTATGAGTTCTATGTGCGTGTGTGTATGTGTATAGGTATGTGTGTGTATATATATATATATATATATATATAGCAGGTGTGGACCGGCACTCCTCCTGATGGCCACTCGTGACCCTGGTGCCTCCTGATAACAATTGTGTAGAATCCCAATAAAGATGACAGCGGCACTCAGGGTTTTGTAAACATGCAAAAATTGTATTCAAACGTGAATAGACAGGCCATTCTATTCACGTTTGAATACAATTTTTGCATGTTTACAAAACCCTGAGTGCCGCTGTCATCTTTATTGGGATTCTATATATATATATATATATGTATCTATTCTATGTGTGCATTTGTGTATATATGTTCTATGTGTGCATTTGTGTGTATGTATCCTAAGTAATGTGTGTTATATATACACATATGCATATACGCACATACATTTGCACATAGACAGAACCCCCCACCATGACAGAAAAATAAGCAAAATCCATATATCTCTTTTTTTCTCCCTTTTCTCTCTTTATTTAATGTTAATTGGTCACGTGGCCATTTTTAACATAGTGATTATCTACAGCATGTTAGACTGTTAAGTGAGACATTATAATTAGATACAGTAATAATTGTTAGTAGTCAGTAAAGGATTCATATAATTTATACAGGTTTTATGGCTGTATGGATGAGACCTAGGGGGTCAGCGATGTGTATCGAGCCTTCTAAAGTGTGGAGAAGTAGACAAATGGAGAAATTGCTCATGGCAATCAATCAGCTTTGATACTATTTATTTTATACTATTTATCATGTCCATTCTACAAAATTTTAGCCATAAGCTAATTGGCTGCTATAGGCAACTCGTCTACTTTTCCACTCTGTAGAAGACTTGATACATCTCCCCATTAGTGAGTTGATGACCTGAGGTCTACATTCCAACTAATCCTATTCAACCTACCAAAAACTGTATAAATTATACAATATTGTGACACTTCTGTTTTCATGGGCAACTGTTTCAAAAGACCTAGATGAGTGTCTTTAAGCCCAGTTTCATCATTGCTGTATTCAAAAGTGAACTGCTGCAGTACTCTCACTGCAGATTTTTGCCAAGAATTGGGATTAATTTTCAAGATTGGACCCCGGAATCAGTGTCTGCTTTACAGTTACTGAAGGAAGCCTTTTTCACTGCTCTATTCTTTGAGATAGAGGCTTCTTCAGTCAACCTACTGTATGCTTTTATATACATACGTATATATATATACAATACTATATTATTAGGTAAATAATACCTGTAGATATAACAGAGGCAAAAGTAACAATTGTCTTAATATAGCCAAATATAGAGGGAAAACAAACTAATTTTGTAGTTTGTCGTAATCATATTTAATCAGTCTATAAGGCTAATATATAAATTATCACGAAAAAAAAACGCTCCTTGCGAACGGGTCAGAATGACCCCCATGGTCCTGTCAGCTAACACCTTTTTTAGATGGCGTTAGTGCATTGTATCCTATGAGACACATTTCCAACATTTTCTGTTTTGGATCCTTTGGATCACTCTCTGGTAATTACCTATAGTGCATGTGTGACCAGCTGGATGCGAATGCACAGTATCTCAGTCAGGTCTGAACCAGAAATACTTTGTATACATCGCAAGAGCAAACTCCTATACGAGTTTCTTGTCCCTGCATATAAATGTTAATAAATATCTCTGATGAATACAGTCATTTATTATACCATGAAGTGGCAATAAGAAGTTAAAATGATCTGGGTTAAAATGAATTTCTTCATAATTTGGTCCCTAAGTCTGTGTTCACTAAGGTAATGTAAATGGATTTTTAATAGAATTCAAATCCAATTAAAGAAATCCAAAACCAAACCAAAAGCCGAATCCGAACTAAAAACTCTTGAGGGTGATTTAGCCAAAACCAAAACACGATGATGATTTAGAACCAAAATCAAAATACGAAGGTCCGCACACATCTCTAGTCTCTGATTTCTAGATTCCTTCCAACAAGCAATGTGTATAGTAAACAAATACATACATTTCACAGCAATGTTATCCTTGCACATATCCAGTTGTTATAGTTTATCCGGTACTTGGTCTAGTTAGACATCTCACTCCTGTTTCTGGGGATGCTGACTGATTGTATGGAATGCTTCTGGCTTACACTGAGATATAGGAACCAATGTACACTACAGCGCGCCTCTTTCTCTTACACTTGGAGTCTCCTCTACAAAATGATGTAAGTTTGTTGTTATTCCTGATAAAAGAGTTTATAAACTATATTTACGAAGCCGCAGCTTTTGTAAAGTGCCAGTACTCGGCGGGTTGGAGGAGAGAATTCAAAGTGGTACTAACATTCAATGGAAATCCCCGTGTACCTGAAGGTGTGTACACACGGAGTGATATGGCTCAGCGATTTTGACTATATAGTTAAAATCAGGATGCTCATGCAGCCGCCCACCATTCTGCTGTCATCCTCGCTGTTCTGCCCCTGTCCTCTGACCCTCCTGCAGCTCTGTATTGACAATGTCCCTCCCAAAATGGCCACCACCACAGAAGAGAAAGTTATTCAAGATACTAGAGGAGCCCTCTAGTATCTTTGATAACTGTCTCCTCTGAGGCGGCGGCCATTTTGGGAGGGATGTTTTCAATACAGAGCTGCAGGAGGACTGAGTACAGTAGCAGTACAGCGGGGACGGAGGCGGGCAGGCAGTGGCATGAGCATCTCTTTCCCTTCCGACAGCAGCAGCAGTGGGGGAGGGAAGGAAGGAATCCCCTGACAATGAGCAGAACCCCTGATAACTACATGTAACAGGTACTTGCATAATTATTATGTGCCCATAATATGGGGGGTAATTCCAAGTTCATCGCAGCAGGAAATTTTTTAGCAGTTGGGCAAAACCATGTGCACTGCAGGGGGGGGCAGATATAACATGTGCAGAGAGAGATAGATTTGGGTGTGGTGAGTTCAATCTGCAATCTAAATTGCAGTGTAAAAATAAAGCAGCCAGTATTTACCCTGCACAGAAACAAAATAACCCACCCAAATCTAACTCTCTCTGCAAATGTTATATCTGCCCCCCCCTGCAGTGCACATGGTTTTGCCCAACTGCTAAAAAATATCCTGCTGCGATCAACTTGGAATTACCCCCCTGGTGTATAGGGTTAATACTGTGTGGGGCATAATATGATGATGGGCATTACTGTGTGGACTTAATATGGTGCAAGGGGCATAAAATGGTGTTGCTCCGTGTCTGCACAGAAATGTTATTTTTTATTTTTTTAAATATATATTTAAAAAAAAAAAATTTCGTGGAGGGGGGGGGGGGGGGGGGGGGGGGCTACTTATTTTGTCAGTTCCGGGCCCCACAATTTCTGATGGTAGCCCCAACAGCACCTCCCCATTTATCTGTGTGCCAGTAGCAGATGGGCCGGGCGAACAGAGAGCCGAAAGGCTGTGCTGCACTCAGCCAGCCCAGTTCTCTCTGTGGCCGGCCTGGTCCAATAGACATTTGCCGGAATTGCCAGATGGCTAGTCTGGCCCCTGATGGTGAATCATCAACCTGTGTTGGCTCTTAAATGATAACTAAAATAATAATTAAAACATCAAGTGGACTCGCTAGAATAGCGCAACACCTGCATATAATGTGAGGGTTATCGCTAGGGTTGAAGGATGGGCTGTAGTGTAATGTTTACAGTTTTTCTCAGTGCACATCTTCAAATTGTGTCTATCTTTCCATAGACCTAGGTGTATTTTTAATATATGGAGGTGTCTGCAGAGAGCAGAGAAGAAATATGCATCTTGAAATACCAACCATTTTAGCATTTGTATTATAACTGTATTAATACTCTTCCTGAATTCATAATGTTCTGCATTTCACACATATACTGTTATACCATAGGTATCAGAATATGTTTTGCAGAAAACTGTGTAAATATATGTGCAATCAATTTATATTACAAATTGTTGGCAGTTTTGTAAACTGAAATTCTCAAAAAAAAATGAAAAGGGATTAGTACATTGTGATGTATACTTTCAAAAAGATTCAGAAACAAAATATTTGTGTCCAGTAAACACATTAAGGAAATGGATTTGAATGGAAGAAATGCATTTGAAGCACACTGTACTGTCTAGCTGGCTTTCCCCCTTGCACAGCATTGTCAGGTTGTATTTCCGTTTTCCAGCGTCCACTGCCACTGTGCCACAATCTGTCCTCATTTCTCAAACAGCTAAACCCTTTGACACTGTGGTTTTTAATTAAAATTATATTAAAGTTAATCAACCAAATAGGTTACAGTAGTAAGCAGGTTGTAAAGAAACATAAACTAGGAATACTGACTGCCAAATCTAGAATACTGTGCCAGCAGATGCTAGCTCATATCTTCCAAAGCAGAGTTACACACAGACAGTTGTGCTACTAGCCTATTCAACATATCACATTATTAAAATCTATGAATGCATGGTGTCTATATTGCTTACCTTGTGGTACGTTACTTACTGTCTTGTTCATTTTTGCAATTAGTAGTCACTTCAATAACGCTGGAATTGTCTTAATCTTTTAACACTTTCATATCAAAAGATCCTTTAATTCTTCATAAATTTTCAATCTTCACAATAGGCCATATGCCATTGACTGAATGATAACATGTATGTGTGAAGGGCTTAATGTGTATTTATACTGTATCTGACATATTAAAGGTATGTAGACAGTACATTTATTAACATTGGAATGGAACAGAATTTTCTTTACAATGATGCACAACTGTTTTTGTTATTGCACTGCATTTAAAAATGCGCATAAAACATACATTATCTGTTATTTCATATATAAATATATTACAGTATGCATATGTACCAAATAATTTTTAAGCAGACGGGAAACGGCACTCTGTCTACCTAAGTGGATTTTCGATTTGATTTTACGCAGATAAATATGATGTTTGTTATTATTTATAATTATTTGAGTTATATTCTTTTATTCCCGTTATACAGGAAAAAAAAAATACAATAGGAGATAGGGAAAAATGTTTAGTATACTGCTCCATAAGTACACTAGTAAATATATTCTGCACTAAATTCTAATATTTATAGAAATATTTGTTTTTAATTTTTTTATAAACACATTTTAAAGTAATTTCTGTCCATTAGATAAGTCATACTTTATTTGATGTACAGTATGTATCACCCCTTTTGTACATGCCTTTTGAGTGAGGCTGCATACAAGGTTGGCCAAAACCACAATGGTATATTTATTTCTATTAGATAAGTTGGCGGCAACTGTTAAACTATTAAAATGATAAGAGATTAGTAGCATCAGTCACAGGAATTTAGACTCTACTAGCCTAATACACACAATTACTTAAAATTGCAAAAAAACAGTAGTAGTTGGAATTAAAATAATCTCAGCAATAGATAGAACATTGAAGAGTAGAGCGATGCTTAACAGCAATTACCATCAAATAGAAAAATCAATCATTAATAAATTAATATTAAATTCTATGCAATATATTGCAAAGAATATCTTGCATGGATATTCACAATATGACACTGATGTCTAGTACGAACCTTCTGATAATAACACTGGTATTTCATATAGAAAGTAAAATAGAAGAGACTATAGATAAAAAAGGCAAAAATCTTAGAAATAGCACTGATAGTTGAAAGAATCGTAGCAACAATTGATACACAATTTGCGCCAATAATTCTCTAGATTCCAAAAACCACAAAGCAATCCCTTTATCTCTAATAATCCATATTCTGGACAATAGCCACAGCCCACATCTATCTATCTATCTATCTATCTATCTATCTATCTATCTATCTATCTATCTATCTATCTATCTATCTATCTATCTATCTATCCAAAAAGGACAGTGTGGTATCCTGCACTGTACTAAGGATACTTAGCAAGCCCAGGAGAGTGCTGGGGTTCCCCTAAATTAACTCCTAATCAATACAAGTAGGGTATACAAAAGATGACTCTCCCTGTCTGGCGCTGATCCTTGTTAATTTTCCAAGTACTAAAACCTTAATCTAGAAGGCTATATCACTCTAGATGTATTTTCAAGTACACCAATTGTCAGAGTGGTTGATAAAATACAATAAAGGTTTATTACAATACAATACAATACACTGTTACAAATTTCTGACAAATTAAAAGACATGACTATGGCTGGAGTGAAAATAAATCATACCTGTGAAGGTAAGTGAAGCCGCAGCTGTGGAATGGCAGGGTACCCCGGGAAAAATACCCTGCTGATGGCTCCCACCGTTTTATTCCCAATCACAGATAGGTCAGTCAAAAGGCGTTGTGGATCGATGATGGCACCGTGGGGTAACGCCGACGCGTTTTGGGACACCTGGTCCCTTCGTCAAGGCTGTGTACCCTTGGTGCCTCTGTATCCAGTTTATAAATGGTGTCCTGTGAGTTGTTTCCACCTGTGTTATCCCGGTTACTTCTGGTCCAGACTTAACCGGAACCTGAAGTGACAATCGATATGCGTTCCACCCGGCTTCTCACCAAGCAGAACCAAAAGTGACTGCCGCTGTGCGTTCCACCTGGTGGCCGGAAGTAAGGGGCTGATTCACCTTTCAACAATGAAGTCAGTGTCTGCTGTACCCGGAAGTTAGTGGAAATGATTATCCCAAACACAAATGACAGGTTGCCATGGTAACTAACGCCTTCAATGCTTTTATCAATTCCCAAAATGATTTAAAATGAGAATATCTTTTGGAAAATTAGCTTCTTCACGTTCTTATGTTGATTTCCATTATGTGAAAACATAAATAGAGATAAAGGAGCACATTAGTGGATCGATATTAATAAACATAAATATATGAGAGTACACATATATCTGGTGTCTGAGGTTAAAAGGTAGGTGTGGTATTTAGCTAACCATGAGAGACAGGTGGTTTAGGACAACATAATGACATTATGGAAAAGGAGTGTGAGATAATATATGACTATAACATTCTTGAGACAAAGATATTCATTGGAAAAGGATATTCTAACATTCAAAGGAATTACTTAATCTCGAAATTCTGGTTTAAACCAGTGGGAGTGTTTATAGATTGAAAATGGT
Organism: Pseudophryne corroboree; assembly: GCF_028390025.1. NCBI lineage: Eukaryota > Metazoa > Chordata > Amphibia > Anura > Myobatrachidae > Pseudophryne > Pseudophryne corroboree. Next base: position 254,566,122 of record NC_086448.1, on the reverse strand, counting down.
CTTCATTTCCGCCTTTACTAAGTTGGTTTCAAGGTTCCTATTTTTCCATGTTACTTTAATATTGATAAAACCTATAAAATGTAGAATAGAGTTTGAGGAACTTTAATGTTCTTTTAGGAAATGTTCAGAGAGATGATGCATGGAGAGTCTCTTTTGAATATTGCGGAGATGTTCTCCTATGCATGTTTTGAGCGCCCTTGAGGTCCTACCCACATAGGATTTTCCGCATGTACACGTAATCAGATATATCACATTTGGTGTGTTACATGTGATAAAATCACGAATCTTCATTGTTGTCTTATTAACTGTTATTCCGGTGTATTTAGATTTCTCCTTCATCCACTAGGGGACACTGGAAGGTCTTTACAGTGAGGTATAGATGGTGGCTAAGTGGAGGCGGCACTTTACATTCTTTAGAATTGTGACCTCCCCTACAGACCAGTTTGAAAAATGTGCCCGAGGGAGCTGGTCCTCTCTCTGGGCTCCTCCAGAGAAATTCTTGAAAAAGATGAGGACAGACAGGCAGCCTACTGCCCCTGTCTCTCTGCACCGTGGGAGCTACCGGTCTGACTCTGTCAATGTTTTTCTTTAGACTGCAACCTGATCTCCCGGCTACAGGGACATCAGTCCCAGGGGTAATTCCAATGGTGCTGGGTGCAGTGTCCATCAGGTCCCCACAGCCTGTGCCCAGCCGGCTAGCAAGGAAGGGGGTGAGTATAACCTGGAGCTCTGACTATCAGAGTCTCTGGATCATGCAACTTCTTGCAGGTCACCCTCCCCCAGGCTGAGCATGGAGCCGTCCTATATCCGCGGCGGTGCTTTAGCACCCGCCTCTACTTGGTGTTTCTACACAGAGCAGGTTTGAATTAGGCGCAGATGGCAGGGGCGGAGCTATGTTCCGGGAGGCTTCTCCTTTCCGGCTGTAATCATGCATTTTCCTCAGCGCCATTACTACTCAGCGCCATTACGCCACTCAGCGCCATTACAGGCGGCTACTGCAGCAAGGGAGCACTCCTCATGTGGTGGACATCTCACCAAGCGGTGGACAACTGGTAGAGTGGTTACTGGGGGCATAGCAAAGGGCAGTGTTAAGAGTAACATAAATTATATATATATATATATATATATATATATATATATATATATACCTATTTAAGTTACTGTTTTGTACTGTATCTACAGTTATTGTGCGGCTGTGACTGGTTCTCTTCCTTGTGCTCCCCTTTCTCTAAGATTCTTTCTACCTGTGTGTGTGTACATCTCTGACATTTACAGTATGACTAGCAGAGGCAATACTTCTAAAGCTTCACAGAAAATGTATGCCTGCAAGAAGTGCTCAGCTAAATTCACACAACAAAATGAGGGTTCTTTGTACTGTGATCACTGTGACTCAGCAACCCCAGTAGAAAATCCTGCTATTGTGCAGGACCCCGCTTCTTCTTGGTTATCTCAACTGGCCGGGGTCATGTCAGATCGTTCAATGGAGCTGGCTGCTTCTCATAAGGATAGAGAAGCTTCCATGTCCCAGGCTCCACTGCCCGAACCAGATTGGGCTCAAAGTTTGGCCAGGTCGGTTGAGGGGCTAAGGAGAACCATGGGAGCGTCTAAATCTCCCACTGCTTGTGTTACCCAGATGGTCTCAAAAAAGAGACATTTACCAGCAGTATTGCAGTCTGATGAGTCAGACACTGAGGATTTGCCCCCCTTAGAGGAGGGGGAAGTGGAACCAGACTGAGAAACTGAATTGGTTCAGGATGACATGGAGATTGAATCTGAGGCAAAGAAAAAAGACCCTTGTGCGCTTAAATACTAATAGCAGCCCTTGGTTACCAAGAAAACCTTTCACCGTGATTCACAATAATGTGGGGAATACAAATTGCGAACCCCACATCACGGAATAAAGAGGTAGACACGATCCTTTCAAAAATGGAGATGAAGTGGATCTATACGCTGAAAACGTTAGTCCCCCTCGGTTTAAATAGTGATTTTGAGTTAAAATGGTTTTTATAGTTCATTTATATCTCTTTCCTCCATTTGCTAGTCATTATCTTTATATCTCTATTTTTATTTTATGTTTTGACGGACTTATTCATGGAATCTACCATAATATATTATGGAACGCATGATCTTTGATGTTAAGGAGACAGACTGGAATCATCTATACTAGATACTCCACTTCCTGATTCAGTGGAACGCATATAGGAGACTATGGCCGCAGATTCACTTCCGGGACGTCACTTCCGGTACGTCATTTCCGGGCGTACGTGTCCGGAAGATGCAGGTCAACGGGATGCGGGTCATTAAAGGAGCCATATAAGGAGGAACTTTTTACAACAGCTCTCATGCTTCTGATGAAGGACGTAGTCCGAAAGCGCTAAAGCAGGGAGTTGGTGAGGACAAGGACGGACGGACGGACGGGAACTGTGGCCTATGTGCGGCTGGAGACGGCATCTCACTGGGACTTTGCGGTGAATATTCCCGGCAACAGTTTTCTCTGTTCAGGAGTCCACTTTATCCTCTATTATGCTGGTTTTTATCCAATGTTTGTGAGTGCATTTTTTATTAAATTCGTTTGGTTTTTAAGACGTTAGTGCACTATTGCCTTGTTTCTTTTTAAAGTCATCCATTAAGGAATCTCGTTCCATTGAGTGACAGTAACTATTCCATCATCCTTGATTATCTACATGCAATATCAAAATCGCCCTATGTGAGTGGGACCATACAGATTAAAGTGTATTTCGGTGTTAAAACAGAGTTGCACTATGTTTGTGTGTGCTTTTGTATTCTAGAAATCTATATGTCATCATATGAACCTTACCATCCATGAGAACAAATAAGACTCCATTGTGTAAGGTCCTTTATTTTGAGGGTATAAACTTAGCGCCACGTGGTGCCACATCTGTTTTGTTTTATTACATGATTGAATCTGAGGGTTAGAGGCACTTATACTTGCTGTGCTTCAAGTTTTACAAATTACAGATTCAGATATGGCTCCACCGCAGCCTTCCTTTTTTACTAAAAGACAAAGGAATGCTGTTTCCTTTCCTATTTCTGCTGAAATAGATAATCATTTTGCTCTAGCGTGGAAGCATCCTGATAAAAAATGTCAAGTTACAGGCCGGCTTTTGCTTGGTTACACTTTTCCAGAAGAGAATAGAGTTTAGTGGGAGAACCCTCCACTGGTAGATCCCTCTTTATCTAGATTATCTAAAAAGACTATCTTCCATGTAGCTAGTGCTACATCCTTGAAGGAACAGGCAGATCACAGATTGGAAAATATAAGTCCATATATTCTGTGGCAGGGGTACTACTTCACCATACCCTGGTAGGTCTTTGGGTTAACAAGGCGATAGAGGCCTGGGCAGAACAATTGGTAGCAGGTCTACAATCTGGCCTATCTGCTGAGCAATTGATTACTCATATCAGAGAATCTGCAGTATATTTGGGGGAGGCATCCAAGGATGCAGTAACCATTGGATCCATAATATCTGCATTGTCGATTTCAGCACACTGAGTGCTATGGCTTAGGCAATGGCAGGCAGATGCGGAATCCAAAAAGGCAGTAGAAGCAATACCATATAATGCCGAGTTCCTGTTTGGTCAAGAACTGGATACTCTAATCTCCAAAGCTATGGGGATAAGTTAACATTTCTTCCTTCGGCAAATCCAACTCCTAGGAAGACTTATTCTGGACCGTCTATCCGGTCCTTTTTGAGTTTCGTCCAAATTTAGAGGATGTGGCAGAGGCATATCCACCTCTTTCAGAGCTAATACGGGCCGGGGTCGTGCTGCAACTGCAACAACCTTGCAACAGGACCCTAAGCCTGCCACTAAGCCCGCCGCATGATGGGCAACCCTCCCTCCTGGGGGCTACCAGGGTGGGAGCTTGTTTGCTGAATTTTTGACAAGCTTGGTCAGAAACCTGCACAGATGCCTGGGTAAGAGATATTATTTTCCAGGGTTACAAGCTCGATTTTCAGTTCAAACCTCATCCAAGAATTTTTACAATGGGTTTACCAGTTTCACAGGAACATCAAGATTCCCTTCTCCATGCAATACAAAGACTTCTGCAGATAGGAGTCATTGTTCCAGTACCTCTCCACCAGCAAAAACAGGGATTTTATTCCAGTTTATTTGTGGTGCCGAAGCTGAACGGCTTGGTGAGACCCATTCTGAATTTGAAAAGTCTCAATCCCTTTTTGATAGTTTTCAATTTCAAAATGGTGTCCCTGCGCTCTGTTATAGCAGGTCTAAAGGTGGGGGACTTTATGGTGTCAATCGGCATCTAGGATGCTTACCTTCATATACCAATTTGGCCTCCGCACCAGAGTTTTCTCAGGTTTGCAGGTCAAAACCTTACCTTTCATTATATCTTCAGCACCTTGAGTTTTTACAAAGGTAATGGCAGTAATGATGGCGCAATTGCGCTCTCATGGGGTGAATATTGTTCACTACTTGGCTGATCTGCTCTTAAAGGCTCAATCAGAGGAAAAGTTGGTGAACGATATGAAAATTACACAAGATTGTCTTATTGCTCACGGATGGATCATAAATATCCAGAAGTCTTAGTTACAACCGACACTGCAAATTCAATTCCTAGGAATGATCATGAACACTGTGCTTCAGAAAATAATTCTCCCTCAAGACAAGATAGAGTCCATTCAGGAGTTAGTTCACCTGGTCTTACACCATCGCAGAGTTTCGATTAATTTGACTTCTGGGAAAGATGGTAGCTGCCTTCGAGGCAGTCCAATACGGCAAATTCCACTCCAGACCGTTCCAACTAGATCTCCTTACCCAATTGTCAGGTTCACATCTTTTTATGCATCAAATGGTTCAGCTATTACCCAAGACATGTCTGTCATTGCTTTGATGGCTGAATACGACAAATCTGTCCAGGGGCAGAAACTTTGTTGTCACAGATTGGGTGCTTCTCACAACGGATGCCAGTCTCCGCTGATGGGGAGCAGTAACTCTGGATTGTCAATTCCAGGGCCTTTGGACTCCTCAGGAACTGACTCTACCTATCAATATACTGGAACTTTTGATCTACAATGCTCTCATGTTAGTGATTCATCTTCTACAAGGACGTGTAATATGTGTACAGTTGGACAACGCCACGGCAGTGGCATACATAAATCGTCAAGGAGGAACCCGCAGCAAGGCAGCTATGAGATAGGTCACCAGGATCCTAGTATGGGCCGAAAGACATCCAGCAGCAATATCGGCAGTGTTCATACCAGGAGTGGAAAACTGGGAAGCCGATTACTTAAGTCGTCAGGATATGCATCCAGGCGAATGGGAATTGCATCCTCGAGTGTTTCAACAATTGGTCAATTGTTGGGGTTTCACGCAAATAAATCTTATGGCATTCAGACAGAACCACAAGCTTCCTCAGTACTGCTCTTGCACCACAGATCGCAAGGCAGAGGCGGTGGATGCATTGACGGTCCCTTGGAATTTCCACTTTATGTATCTTTTTCCTCCGTTCCCCTGTTACCGCATCTACTCAAGAGAATCAAGCAAAAGATGATCAGGGTTCTACTCGTGGCTCCAGACTGGCCTTGAAGAACGTGGTACAGTGACCTACATCAGTTACTCATAGATGACCTGTGGCCCCTATCTCTACGGCAGGATTTGCTGGTACAGAGAGCTTTCATTTATCCAAACTACGTTTGACGATGTGGCTGTTGAAAGGGAGATCCTAAGATGAGTGGTGGAAAGGAGGTCACCACAAAACACTATTACTGCATATTGAGAGCATACATCTCATGGTGTGAGCAGCGTCAGTTCTCTGCAACTTCCTTTCGGTTGGCCAGATTTCTGCTTTTTTCCAGGCTGGTTTCTCAGCAGGTTTAAGCGTTGGATCTCTAAAGGTTCAAGTCTCCACCCTTTTGATTTTTTTCCAGAAAAAAATGGCGTTACTACCTGAAATACAAATTTTCCTACAGGGAGTTATCCATTCTTAACCACCATTCTTCCCTCTTACAGCTCCATGTGGGATCTGGATACGGTTCTACCCTTCTTACAATCATCTTTAATTAAACCCCTGGAATCGGTAGAGCTTAAATTTCTTGCATTGAAAGTAGTTTTACTACTGGCCCTTGCTTTGGCTCGGAGGGTTTCCAAATTAGGAGCTCTTTCATGTCGTCCGCCATATCTAATATTTCATGAGGACAGAGCGGAACTCTGCACTCAGAGGTCTTTCCTACCTAAGGTTGTTTCTGCATTTCACATTAACCAACCTATTGTGGTCCTGGTGCTTTCAGGTGATTCTCCCTCTTCGAAATCCCTGGATGTTGTTCGGGCCCTGTGTATTTATATGGAGAGAACAGTTTACTTGCGTAAGACTAATGCTCTTTTTGTTCTCTATGATACTGCTAGGCCAGGTTGGCCTTCCTCAAAACAAACTTTAGCTTATCTTGCAGCCTCTCATCCTTCACCAAGTTTGGTGTCAGCCCATTCCACGCGATCGGTGGGTTCTTCTTGGGCAGCTACTAGGGGAGTTTCTTTCACATAGTTGTGTAGAGCGGCAACTTGGTCTGGGAAACATACATTATTCAAATTATACAAGTTTGATACCTTTGCAGGTTCGGCTTCTTAGTTTGGCCGAGCAATACTGCAAGACTCTCAGTGCTTTCCCGCCCGTGATGGGAGCTGGGATGTTCCCACCGTAAAGACCTTCCCCTAGTGGATGAAGGAGAAAATCGGGTTTTAGTACTTACCGGTAAATCCATTTCTCCGATTCCACAGGGGACACTGGATGCCCTCCCAGCGCTGGGCATCTCTTTGTTTTTTCCTTCTGCCAGGATAAGGAGTTTTACCTTTTATGTATGGTTAGCAGAGGCGTCACCAGGTGTGGTGACACCCGGTGCGCACCCCTGATGTACTGCCGCGATCGCGGCAAAAAAGGGGCGTGGCCTTTACAGCTAGGGGGCGTGGCTTCGCGGGGATACTGGTATCGTCACTCTGGGGGCGTGCACAGCATCTCCGGAGATGCTGGGCTTCCCCCAGAGACGGTCTCAGTGTGCTGTCGGCTCCTCTGCTATGACAGGAGCCGGGTGCTGTAGCGGAATTTCACACTGCAGCACCTGGCTCCTGTCACTACGGAGGAGCTGACATTTGGTGTCACCCCCTCCAGGTGTCACACCCGGGTGCGGGCCGCACCCCCCGCACCCGCCTTGTGACGCCACTGATGGTTAGTTACCTGTTTGGTTGACTGGTGACAATTACTGTTGATATTGTTGTTTATTATTTGTATTACTGTTTTTTCTATTTCTCCTCCTCCTCTGTCGAATGTTTCAAACCGTCTCCTCTCAGGCTCAGTTTTCAAACTGGTCTGTAGGGGGTGCATAGAGGGGAGGAGCCAGTCACAATTCTAATGAATTTAAACTGCCGGCTCCACTTAGCCACCATCTATACCCCACCATAAAGACCTTCCAGTTTCCCCTGTAGAATCAGAGAAATGGATTTACCGGTAAGTACCAAAATATTGTTTTCATATTTCTGCATCCCAGACAAATACCACATCTATGAAAGCCTGTGGTTCTGATGGAGTTGATGTTTTTAATTGGTAAAGCACTACGTACTAGACGGTTTTTTAAAATGGCTGCCTTGTGATAAATGAATTTTGGCTTGTTGGGTATAATGTTCTTTAGGACTGGGTGACCTTGAAGAATGTGCCAATGCTTATTAATAAGTATTTGTAAACTGAATCGAATCCCGAAAGGAAAGCCCATTGGCCATCTGACTTGGTGGTAAGTTGCATATTTCTTCGTTCTTGTATTAATTCTGATCGTTGTGTCAATTACTTATGGAAGCTAACCTTTCTTCAGAAACAATCTTTTTAGATGTTCAATTTGGAATTCACACACGGTCTGTTCGCTACAATTTCTCTTAATGCGAAAAAATTGGCTTTTAGGGTGCAGGACCGGTGAGCCACATTCGAACTGTAATTGCATTGTACCTTGTTTTATAAATGTGTGTATGTATTTCACTTGTTTGGGGAACACTTGTACCTGATGACGGGGCTAGACCCCACAATGCTGTTGGACTAATAAAGAATTACATTTTAATTAGATTGAAGTTTGTGGAGTGCCGCTGAATTATATTGAAGTCTGTGGAGTGCCCCTGTATATATATATATATATATATATATATACACATATACGCCGGGATCCAGAGCACCGGTCACATGACCGGATCTGATTAAGATATATGAGAGATGGTGTGGCACTCCAATGATTTGCAAGCGGATGTATAGTGAAGAACAACGTTTCATTGTCTTTTAATGGAGCGGCATTTTCATCAGGTTATATATATAAAATACTTTTTTAATACAGGTGAATTTTTTTTAAATATTATTTAATTTTCCCTCTTTCAACATTTAATGGTCCTTAATTAATAGTTTTTTCTTTGTCTTGCTGCCTACTACTGTATTTACTGAAAAAAATGTTGATGTATTCATGATTATTTTATCCACTGTATAACAGCCTTGTCATATAAGGTTTCTTAGGTGGTAGAGCACACAAGCTATTTACCATTACATGCAGTGCTTAAAGTGGTCCTAGAGAGGTGGTGGTCCGCTCTCCCCACGGCGCCCAAGTAATAAAGGTATTGCGCACGCCGTAGACGCGCCCCACAAAAAGGGGCGTGGTCTCCAAAAGAATGGGGCGTGGTCACACAATAGTAATAATGCCCACAGTAATAGCACCCCGTAATACACATAATGCCCACCACAGTAGCGCTTCTTATACAATGCCCACAGTAGTAGTGCTCATTATGCACTGTCCACTGTGCTCGTAGTGCCCACAGTGGTAGTGCCCCTTATATAGACGCCATAGTAGTGGTGCTACTACAATGCCCGCAATAGTAGTGCCCCTTATGTCCCCAGGAGTGATGCCCTTATGAAGTGCCCCCTTTACAATGCCCTCATTAGTAGGGCCCCCAGTAGTAATGCCCTTAATGGTAATGCCCCTGTGTAGTTTTGCCCCCAGTAGTAATGTTGCCTGTAGTAATGCCCCCAGTCGTTTAGCGCCCTAGTAGTTATGCCCCTAGTGGTAATGCCCCTGCAGTTATGACCCCAGTAGTTTACTCCCCCTTTAGTTTAGCCTCCCAGTGGTAATGTTCCCAGTAGTTTGCCTGCTTGTAGTTTAGCTGCCAGTACTAATGCCCCCTGTAGTTTGCCCCCTTGTAGTTTAGCTCCCAGTAGTAATGCCCCCAGTAGTTTGGCCCCTGTAGTTATGCCCCCAGTAGTTTAGCCCCCCTGTAGTTTAGCCCCCAAGAAGTAATGCCCCTGTAGTTATGCCGCCAGAAGTAATGCCCTCCTGTAGTTTGCCCCCAGTAGCTTGCCCCCTTGTAGCTTGCCCCCAGCAGCTTGCCATCTTGTAGTTTGCCCCCTTGTAGCTTACCCCCAGTAGTTTGCGTCCTTGTAGTTGGCCCCCAGTAATAATGTCCCACAGTAGTTTGCCCCCAGTAAATGCCCCCCAGTAATAATGTCCTCCAGTAGTTTGCCCCCAGTAGCTGCCCCCAGTAGTAATGCCCCCAGGAGTTTGCCCCCAATAGATGACCCCCCAGTAGTAATGCCCCCAGTAGATGCCCCCCAGTAATAATGCCCCCAGTAGTAATTCCCCCCAGTAGTAATGCCCCTTGTTGATGCCCCCCAGTAGTAATGTCCTCCCATAGTTTGCCCCCAGTAGATCCCCCCTTAGTAGTAATGCCCCCTCCCCAGTAGATGCAGCACTGCACTAAGAAAGAAAATAACACACCATACTCACCGAGCCCCGCTCCCGCTTCCAGGCCACTGCAGTCCTCCTCTCTTGGCATCCGCTCCTCAGCACTATGAGAGAGACGTCATGACTGACATCTCTCCCATAGCGCACTCCGCACAGTGACAGCGACGGAAGCCGTAGCTGAGTACTGAGCTCATGCCTCCGGCTTTCGGTGTAGAGGAGAGACGGGTGCCCGCTGTTAACACAATCTCAGCAGGCGCCTGTCATCTCCCCGTGCGGCGCCGGGGACACATCGGTTTAGGTGAGCAGTGGAAGTGACGGGACGCAGTTCCGCCCCGTTCCGGCTCACTTTAACCCCTGATTAAATGCATTTGGAAAGTAGTGATCTAATTTCTGTAAGCTGTAACCTTATATGATGTGTGTCCACTCCAAATATATCAAGTGTGTTATATGATTCATTTTAAAAATTATTTTATGATTTCACCCACCCGGGTCTGATAATACGTGTACTGTAGATGTAATCCTGGGAAACTGATGAAGGATAAGATGTGTGTTTTGGTGCACATGAATAGGTATGCTCTGATACATTTACTAAGCTATATTGAAAATATGCACAGATATTATAGTACACCATCTAAAGATGAATATTATTATTATTATTTTTAATCATAGAGAAAATTCTTCTAGTTTTTTTAAATCAAGTAATTTCCATGTCTGAGTCTTCTATTTGTTACATTTGTCTATGTTATTCCCCCAAATTCTAACCGATACCTATCTAACCCAAACTATGGGGTATATTTACTAAGCTCCCGATTTTGGCCGAGATGGTGCTTTTTCTTCAAAGTGTCATCTCGGTAATTTACTAAACTAAAATCACGGCAGTGATGAGGGCATTCGTATTTTTATTACGGCTGTGTAGTAAAAATACGAATGAATACACCATCGGTCAAACGCGGCTGTTTAGGTATTGAACACGGTCATTTACTAACCATTCGTATTTGAAATCTCTTGCGTGAAAATGCATGTGCGGCCGTGAAAAAATACTAATCGTACAAAAAGCCTTAAAAAAAAGTAGACCTGCTTTTGAGAAGCGTGTTTACATGTGTTGCCAATTCTACATTACTCACACCTGACTTTTTGGACCTTTAAAAGGGGCCCCAACACATTTTTCACCACTCTCAATCTGAAATGGCTGCTACTGTGTGTAGTACTGCTGTCTTGTTTGCTGGGGGATACCTGACACTGCTCCATGAGGCTACAATAAACCCAGGCCAGGAAAATCAACATGGTCAGCAGGTTGTACATGTTCCGCCTAGGCTGGCCATGGCTTGTTGTTTTAGTGGGCGTTTAAACCATAACAAATTTGCTGATGAACATGTTATACAGATGCTCCGACTAAATGTAAATAACATTTTCCCTCTATGACAGGGGTGTCAAAGACAAGGCCCGCGGGCCAAATCCGGCCCGCCAGACCTCGTCTGATGGCCCGCGGTGCCGCCACCATGAAACCCCCTTCTCCCGAGTGCCCAGCTCGGGGGGGGCGGGGTTTCGCGGAATGACGCGATTGCGTCGTGACGTCACGGCGCAAACGCGTCATTCAACGAAACCCCGTCGGAGGAGGGAGAAGGGAGCCGCGCAGACGAGGAGGGAGAGGCGGCTGAAGAGCGGCGAGAACCGCTTCAAATGTAAGTCAGCCCCTCTCCCTTCCTCTCTTTCTCTCTCTCTCCCTCCTTCCACCACCTGCCACAATGTGTAAAATGGGGACCTGTACCTGCCGCTATGTGTAAAATGGGGACCTGTGCCTGCCACAATGTGTAAAATGGGGACCTGTGCCTGCCACAATGTGTAAAATGGGGACCTGTACCTGCCGCTATGTGTAAAATGGGGACCTGTGCCTGCCACAATGTGTAAAATGGGGACCTGTGCCTGCCACAATGTGTAAAATGGGGACCTGTACCTGCCGCTATGTGTAAAATGGGGACCTGTGCCTGCCGCAATGTGTAAAATGGGGACCTGTGCCTGCCGCAATGTGTAAAATGGGGACCTGTGCACTTGACAATGCTAAGTTCCTTTGTCGTATAACAACCCTTTATGAAGCTAAGAACACTGTACGCTGTTTACTTAAGAAGTACCGTAATGGTACACTAGTTGCGTAACGATCGCTCAGCCGTAGGCGAGACGCTCAAGCGTCACGTTCGCTCACGGCCCAGCGATCACAGGACACGTTATTGGTTATGTCTAGGGTAATGATTCGCTATGGCGTAGCTTACGCTCGAGACCACGAGGAGGTCACCAGCGATGCAGACGCTCACAACACTATACCTTTATGATAAAACCTTATACCAATGAAATACACTGAATACCTTAATGTGAGTACAGGGTGTAAGTGCAACCTTGTGTAACCTGACTAACTACAAAGCTGCTTGAGCGTCACCGACGCTCAAGTGAACACTTAACACTATAGGAAATACACAGATGCTGGTTTAGGTTCCAAAGCCTATTAACTGTATTATATCTAATATACTTGTAAAAGGGGATAACAGTACAAATGATACACTACAATATAACAGAGACTTCCTAACCACAGAACTAAACAATAAATACAAAAAGACAATACTACACTGACCTAAATGCAATACAATACAATGCTATAATACTATGAGAGATATAAGGGAAAAGAGGAGAGAGAGAGATAGAGAGAGAGAGAGAGAGAAATTGGCTCACAGAAAGACAATGATAACGGAGAGAAACTTACGCACAAAGGGTATGATCGCCTGCGCCTCGATATCCAGCTCCCGGCTATCAGCAGATAACCGTTGATGAGAGAGTGAGAGCTGGATGTGGTCGGCCTGCCTATTTATGCCCCACACACAATGCAATCTCCTGGTCCTACAATCCCATTGTCCATTGGCCGAAGGAATTCGGCCCTGCATCATAACAAAAGGTCATAGGGTGATTCATACAGGTGGGCTGTGACGATTTCCAACAGCTCAGGTGGGTGGGAAACTGGGTTTCCCGCCGCATACCTGAGTATGTGTAATTAATAGAAATGGACATAAACTTCTTATGTCCATAACTATTCGCACGAGCGATTAATACGCTCCAAACCAACACCGGAATATTGCTAATTAAATACTCTTCCGATGGGTACCAAACACTGCTGTATGATTCCTGTTAGACCCTTCGTACGATATAAAGAGGGATTCCTCAGCTCTGGGACATTGTATTTTAACCAAACTTTCAGAATCTATCAAAGGGACCATGATCTATAAACTACATTAATTGTGAAAATATGTAACGAATGAGTCGCACGCTACGACTATATAAACTCTACCGTAAATACGCATACCGCGCCTGCGAGTGCACGCTATTGCGGGTATGCGCCTCCACGGGAGAGCGTACGCACGCGCAGCGCGGACCAGTGTGCGGTGCAAATATGGCAACGTGCATTGAGACATTTTTCTGACTTTGACAGTCCACCCTTTGGCAGTCAATAATAACTGCCATAAAACATTTAAGGAGAAAAATGTAAGTCAGGGGTTAATTGATTTCCATGGTTGGGTAGGGGAGGAGAGAGGAGAAGGTGTGAAGAGGGTATGACCTAGTGAGATAGCAGAAGCATGTGTGTATGAATCCATGTTTGGGGGGTCATGTATCATCGTGCCGTACGTGTTGTAAATCAAGCTTCGAGGTATTGCGAAGTATACATTTGAATTCCTTCTTATCCTGTGGTACAGGTCTGTGGATGGGCTGTCAAACTTTACCGAGCTCATTTCGGCTGTGGTTGTAACAAAATGGGGATGCACATTTTAGTTGATGATACATGAATGGGGGAGGTATGTGGTTGCTGATATCTGTGCCTGTATTCCCTATCGTCTATGTGTGTCGTTACCTGAGGGTTGTAGAGATGAAGATAAAGAACACTTACGAAAAATGCAATGATATTCTATGTCAGGGAAATGTACATCTGTTGTTGAAGTTGTGTTCGGTATCTGTTGAGAGTCGTCTTCTTTGCGCTGTTTTGCTCCTTAGGCATGAGCAACAAGCTTTGTCAGTGCCATCAGATTTACAAAAATGTTGGGCTAGCGTGAGTTTAAAAAAATACTAGGGAAACTGGGGATCCATGGCAAAGTTCATCAAGTGTCCATATTTAAAGTTGTCAAATCTTCTTCTTTGGTCAATCCGTTGTCTGTATACATCTCGTCTCGTCAGCTTCCTCGTCCAAGGGGGTCTTTGTATCTTGGAGAAAAGCAGAAAAACAGGTGAAAGAAACGGACCGTATAATCGCATTTTCATCACATCCTGGTTTCTATCATTGGGTCATAAATCAAATCCAGGTTAATTACGGTTTCCTCACTCCTCAAGCTCATCACTTTTGTACTTTGTTTGCACCTCATTAAAGCCTGCCCGCACCTAAATATCAATCCAATCGATATAACGACACCCAAGATACATAGTAGAAACTTTCCAACATCCATTATGACTCCTTGAGCCCAGTCTCCCAAACCGGAGAACCAATTTCGCGGGTTCAACCATGACACCCAACCAGTCAGCTCATCACCTACAGCAGCAAGGGTGAGATTGTGTTTTCGACGAAATTCCCACTTCAATTGGAGAATATCGTCCATCTTTTGGTCTATGACCTCTACCGGATCCTCGGTGCTATTCGTGATATACGTGCAACACTTTATGCCGTACTGTGTTGCTAATGTAACACAATATCCGCCTGTTACTGCTGTAAGATAATTAAGAACCATCCTATGCTGAACTAGTTCTGTTTTGTAAGCTTGAAGTTCTCTTCCAGTGTATCTAAACGTGTCATCATACATTTCAGTGATATTATCTAACAAATTGGCGAGTGCGGAAATGTATCTATAATTCATCACTCCCCGAGCGGTACGAGTGAAATCTAACGCTACCAGAACCTGAATCCCGGTGGATTCATGGATAAGATCAGAGGCCGGATGCTCTAACCTTTCTGACAGTTGTCTTTTAACTCGGTGCTCGTAATGAGTGTGAGTATAAGGAGCTTGGGCACCACGGTGTATGTCCTTCATTTTGTCATGTGTAACAGTCATCACTTCAGGCAATACTTTTCCAATGTAACACAATCCTTCAGAGTTTGGGGCAAGCCACTTGTACGCCTTTCTCCCGCATATGAAATATGCATCATCGGGGAGAACATAAGGGACGGAGAAGGACATGACCATGTTACAAACCTTCCAGGTGAAATCTCCTGACCCTAATTCTTCCATCTGCCTAATGCACGTATCGGTTTGTACGATATGTGCACAGTATCCTGGTGATACCTCTCCAACTCTAGTAATCCTATTTCCTAAGGTATATCGATACCGGAAAGATTTTCCTCTACTAGCTATGTGGCGTACGAGCTCTGTATCTGTAGGCATTCTATCTGCTCTGTGTGAAAAGGTCATGGTAAGGTTGCTCCATGACACTTCCCAATTTCCCGGTTTTCTGGGATTGGAGATGTTAAAACATATGAGGGACCTATCCACATGGTATTGGTGGAGCTTCAAACTAGGAGGGCTGGAGATGTTAAACCTCCGGTCCACCGGTCTCCCACCACTTAGCTCAAGTACCTCCCCTAACGTTAAAGGAAATGGTACTAGCCCTGATTTGCTGTGACCCTGAGGTACTTGAGAGCATACCCAACAATCTGTTTGGTTTAACACGTTACCCACTAAGGAGTGATAGTCACTCAATGGATGCCGGTCTATATGGATATTAAAACTAGATTGGCATTTCTTTATGCATCCATCTTCAACCAGATTATCACAGAGCCTACAGATACAATTTTCTTCAGCTAACAATCCATCACAATTTCTTCTATCGGATCGTTTTCTGATACTCGCCTTTGCTTGTTGGTTTGGTTGATCTTGGAAAACTACGCCTCCATCATCATAATCGGAACCCATTCCAGAACCTCTTTCGACCTCTATGGTACTCTCGCCGGAACAGACTGCTCTGGTCAACATCATGGTTAACATCAAAATCCGGATCACAGTCTCTTGGGGCAAGTCCATCTTTGAGGAGGAAATAGAGAAGAATGAGAAGGGGGAAAAAAGAAATTTCAAGGAAGAGGGGATGGGAAGTGGAGAAAAACAATAAAAGGGAGAAGGGAGTCGACAACTGCTTTCGGTCTTCAAGGCTCAGGTGCCGCCTCAGTCCTCCTGGAACAGACACTCCAGTGATACAACCTCTACCGTCTGTTCCTTATCACGGGACTTCTCTGGATCAGCAACCTTTTTGCAGTGGGATGAATGGACCCAAGTCTCTCTCTCAGCAACCTTCAATGCTGTGGTGCTAGTCAATAAGACCTGGTATGGTCCTTCCCATCTATCAATAAGACAACCTGAGCGTAGAAAATTTCGTATCATTACATAATCCCCAGGTTCAATGTCATGACAATTACTATCTGGTAAATCAGGAATCACCAACTTCAGATTATCATTTTGATTCCTCAACTGTTTACTCATGTTAATTAAGTATTTTACAGTTACTTCATTGTTACATTTCAAATCATCCTGAGGGTTAATCATGACATGCGGTTGTCGACCAAACAAGATTTCAAAAGGGGACAGATTAAGAGGGGACCTGGGAGTGGTTCTGATGCTATACAAAACAATGGGTAAAGCTTCTGGCCACGTCAATCCTGTCTCTGCCATTACTTTACTCAATTTATTTTTAATAGTGCTGTTCACTCTTTCGACCTTCGCACTCGCCTGTGGACGGTACGGAGTGTGCAGCTTGCTATCAATACCCATCAATTTACACATTCCTTGAAAGACATCACCTGTAAAATGGGTACCCCTATCACTTTCAATGATTCTAGGGATACCATATCTACATACAAATTCCTGCACAATTTTCTTAGCTGTAAACATAGCGGTATTTGTAGCTGCTGGAAAAGCCTCGACCCAATTCGAGAAAACATCTATACAAACAAGTACATATTTCAAATTTCGACATGGGGGCAATTGAATGAAGTCAATTTGTATTACTTGGAAAGGGCCGCCGGCAGGTGGGACATGGGATGGTTCTGTAGGTATTGCTTTCCCAATATTCTTTCTCAGACAGGTAAGGCATGACATTGCTCTTTTACCCGCATGAGAGGAGAATCCTGGGGCGCACCAGTATGCTCTTACCAATTTGCACATCCCCTCCTTGCCTAGATGAGTCAGCCCGTGAGCTGCTTCAGCCAGACATGGAAGGTATGCCCTGGGGGCCACTGGTTTACCATGTCCATCCGTCCAGAGCCCTGAGGACTCCTGGCCATATCCCTTTGCCTTCCAGACTGCTCTTTCCTTTGTGGAACACAAATTCTGCATCTCACACAACTTTTGTGTGTTGATGGTATTAAATACCATCAGTTGTGTGGTGTCTGTCTGTATGGGGGTAGCAGCTGCAAGCTTTGCGGCTTCGTCTGCTCGGCTGTTACCAAGGGATACTGGGTCTTGGCTATATGTATGTGCTTTACATTTGATAACAGCCACTCTGTCGGGTTCCTGTATCGCTGTTAGAAGCCTTTTTATGTGAGCTGCATGCGCTATCGGTGTACCAGCTGCCGTCATGAAATTTCTGAGCCGCCATAGCGCTCCGAAATCATGGACTACCCCGAAGGCGTATCTGGAATCGGTGTAGATATTGGCTGACTTACCCTTAGCCAATTCACATGCTCTGGTTAGGGCGACCAGTTCAGCAACCTGGGCTGAGTGAGGTGGGCCTAGCGGTTCCGCTTCTATGGTGTCTTGGTCATCTACGACTGCGTATCCAGTACACAAGTCTCCCGAGTCTGACTGTCTGTGACAACTACCATCCGTGTAGAACGTGAGTTCTGCATCTTCCAGTGGATTGTCACTGATGTCAGGCCTTGCAGTAAAATTTTGGGTCAAATATTCCATACAATCATGTGTATCTTCCTTTGCATTAAATCCTCCTTCCCCATCACTCTCACCTTCCACCCTTTGTGTCTGACCAGGCACACCTGGGAGAAATGTTGCAGGATTTAATGCGCTGCATCTCCTTATGGTGATGTTTACGGGGGCCATTAATGCCAATTCCCATCTTGTAAACCTTGCTGATGAGACGTGTCTGGTTTGGGCAGAATTCAATAAGGCAGATACCGCATGCGGTGTATGGATTGTGAGGTTGTGGCCTAGCACAACATCTTCGCTTTTTGTCACTAGCAATGCTATCGCCGCAACGCTACGCAAGCATGTGGGGAGGGATCGCGCTACCGTGTCTAGCTGAGCGCTGTAGTATGCAATTGGCCTGCTGGCATCACCGTGTTTTTGTGTTAGTACACCTGCTGCGCACCCAGCACTTTCTGTTCCGTATAGTTCAAAGGGTTTCCCATAGTCTGGCATACCTAGTGCTGGTGCCTGCGTTAGGCACTGTTTGAGTCTCTCAAATGCTGTTTCAGATTCGTCTGTATGCGAAATCCGATCAGGTTTGTTTGAAGAGACCATTTCCTGCAAAGGTAGCGCCAATATGGAAAACCCTGGGATCCAATTACGGCAATACCCACACATTCCTAAAAACGTCCTGATCTGTTGCTGGGTTTGTGGCAGTGTCATGTCTCTAATGGCTTGGATTCTATCAGTGGTCAGGTGTCTCAGTCCTTGTGTTAGACAGTGTCCCAAATATTTTACCTTAGCTTGGCATAATTGCAACTTGTCTTTGGAAACCTTGTGACCTGTGTCTGAAAGATGAAACAGGAGCTGTTTCGTATCCTTCAGAGATGCTTCCAGTGAATCTGAACACAGTAATAAATCGTCCACATACTGTATCAATACTGATCCACTGTCTGGTTGGAAAGACTGTAAACAATCATGCAAAGCCTGAGAAAATATACTTGGACTATCTATGAAACCTTGGGGTAACCGAGTCCACGTGTATTGGACTCCTCTGTATGTGAATGCAAACAAATATTGGCTGTCAGGGTGCAGAGGTACCGAAAAGAAAGCGGAGCAGAGGTCAATAACAGTGAAAAATTTGGCAGTGGGAGGAATTTGCATTAGGATGACAGCTGGATTAGGCACTACGGGGAACTGACTCTCAACTATTTTGTTAATCCCCCTTAGATCCTGCACTAGCCTGTAACCCCTCCCCCCACTCTTTTTAACAGGGAAGATGGGACTATTTGCGGTGCTGGACGTTCTTACTAGAATGCCCTGTTGTAGCAAGCGCTCTATTACGGGAAAAACTCCTAACTCCACCTCTGGCTTCAGAGGATACTGTGGGATTTTTGGAGCTATCCTACCATCTTTTACTTGTACAACTACTGGAGCTACGTTTGCCATTAATCCAGTGTCCTGTCCATCTTTTGTCCAAAGTGACTCTGGTATCTGAGATATCATCTCTTCTACTTGGGATGGATTCCTTTTTGTCATAATGGAATGTGACATTAATTTTGATGGGGAGTCTAACATGTCTCGTACTTCCTGAGCGTGATTCTCAGGAATGTCCAAGAATACACCTTCAGGAGTACAATAAATGACGCAACCCATTTTACATAGTAAGTCTCTTCCCAGGAGATTAGTTGGTGCAGATGCAGCCAGCAAAAAGGAATGCTTGGTATGCAAAGGCCCTATTGTGATCTCGGCTGGTTTGCTAACAGGGTAGTGCTGGACTACTCCTGTTACTCCCATGGCTGGAATTGTCCTACCAGTGGTTCTCATGCCCACTGTCGAATTTATCACTGACTTGGCCGCCCCTGTGTCTACAAGAAAGTTTAAAGTTTTACCAGCCACATTGATTGCAATCTCTGGTTCGCTTCCAAGACTGGCAATCAACTTAACTGGGTGCAGATTACAGGTATGGCCACACCCCTATTGGGTATGCTGACCTCCCAGAATCCCGCTGGCAGCAACTACTTGTGAGGGAGTTAGCTGGGAACTACCAGAGGCATGCCAATCTCTGTTCGGGGGATATCTTTTTGTTTCCCCTGTATGTGGCTCAAAACTCCGCCTCTGTGGACCCTGCTCCCAATGTCGTGTGTTGTGTTGTTGTCTAGGGGGTTGAAAAGATCTTTGTACATTCTTTGTTCTACATTCTCGTGCAAAGTGTCCCGGTCTGTTACAAGAAAAACATGTTATTACACTTGCCTTACCCACAGGATTCGGTGGTACATACGCAGGCTGCCTTGTGGTCAGCGCCTGTATACTTACGGACATCAACTTATCACTTTGCGATTCCCTGTGCCTAGTGATGTTTCTGTCGTGATCAATAGCAGCCTCTCTCAATGTGGACACTGACAGACCTCGCCAACATGGCTGCGTGGTCTGTACCCTAGCTTTTAATGTTTCTTTCAAACCATCCATCAGTACAGATACTGCTACTTCTCGATGGTTTGGGTTGGTCTTAATGTCTTCTATACCAGTGTACTTTGCCATTTCTAATAGTGCCCGGTGAAAATATTCTGTTGCCGTTTCGGACTCCTTTTGCTTAATGGAAAATATTTTATTCCATTTAACAACGGCTGGGAAATACTCTTTTAGCTGTAAATTTATCCTTTTTACATTATCCTTGTTGTACACGTCTGTAAGCGGTACATCTTTATCCAATGCACAATCAGCTAAAAACTGAGTTGCATCAACATTGGAAGGTAAACAAGCTCTTAGCAGTATCTGCCAATCCTTGTTGTTGGGTTCTACAGTGTTACCTAAATCCCTGATGTATTTTTGGCTAGCAACTAAATCCTTTCTGGGGTCAGGAAATTCGGACACTATTGTTCTTAATTCCATTCTGGAAAATGGAGTGTACATGGCAATGTTCCTTATGGGAGTGGCTCCAGACACATCTGTTTTTCCGTTGGGAACTGCTATTACCCTTACAGGAGCAATCCTAACAGCCTCTTCCTGTGTAGATTCTACAGCTTGTTGTGGTACAATTGTTTCAGTGTAGTGCATGGTGCCGTACTTACCCGTTGACACGACCTCACCTATCCCTCCGCTAGGGGCTTTCACTAATCTCGTGGGTGTCGCTGTGCCTACTGTGGTTTCTGCTATGGTGGCTGCAAGAGAGAGAGCTGAAATTGTTGCTGAATCGTCTTCTTGATCACACTCCTGAGGAAGGTTCAAAACAGGGTACATCTTGCACGGGTTAATACTTGCATGAGTTATTTGGTTAACATCATTAACATTTACAGGGTTACTAAGAGTTTGTGTTTTACAACCCAGTGCATTTCTCTCCGCAATCAACTTCTCTCCTGCAATGTATGGTGGAGGAGGAGCTGTGGCAATCAACTTCCTGACTGCCCCAGATCCTGCCGCCAGAGCCAAACCTCTCTGTATCTCACCTTCCTGGTGCCATAACTGTAAACAATCATGATGTTGAATTCGTCTCTTTGTTGATTTTACGAGACATATCCTCCTCCTTAAATTTTGTAACACTTCTGGACTGAAGCTACCTATTCTTGGGAATTTGTCCCTGTCTTGTACAGTCATTCTCTCCCATTCATCACATAAAGATTCGGTGTGAATTCCATATTTTTCACACATTACATATCGTGCCGACCCAATTGGTCGGTTCACAGAATCAACCTGAACCAGGGTTGATCGCCCCCTACCTGAGCAACTGGCCCCCATAGTCTGCAGGTGTTGCTTAGTCCTCCTTGGATCTCTGTATCAAGGTTTTCAGCAAGCCTTTACAGACAACCAAATTACTCCACAGTAGGCCGGCGGTGGCGGTTTACCGAGTACCCCCCTCACTCGCCCACCTCGACCAATACGACCTGATCACACCGATATGGTGCTGGCGTACTCGATACAGGGCCCCTATGGAACCTTCAGTTTACTGGAACATATGAGGGTTACCCGCAGGACACTTACTCTTTCCAGTAAAGTTGGGGTTGTTAGATAGTTCCTGAGTGACCAGCGAACTTCCCTTCCAAAAATAAAAAATTACACAAATCACGTCAGAATGTACAGATAGCGTTTGTGACCACTTTACTCTAATGGTATTAGGTCAGATTACTAACTACTGCACACAATTACGTGTGGTCCAATCGTTCAGTACACGAGCACTACTTGTCATGTACTGAAAGATCAATGGAATCGATGTTTCCGGCCGCGATTCCTTCAGCAAGAGCTTATGGCCTATATGGGTTCTGCACCAACACCCCAGGCGTTGTGCCACTGGACTTTTATAGCGGACCTTTTACCTTACGACCTCCTGGTCTTGTTACCTTATGACCTCCTGGTCTTGTTACCTTATGATCCGCTATACTCTAATGCTCAAATATTATTTAACCAGGGATGCCTCCCTGGCCACCGTATATGTCACTTACACGTATGTCCCTTGACGAGTACCCGGCTTTCCTTTTGGTTCCACCTTAAAGTTATATAAACTTTTGTATACAAAACACACTCACTCAACACATGTACACTTTTGTTTCTATATCTATTTCTGCGCAGAAATTGTCTTTAGGCCAAAAGTGTTACCAATTAGGAGCAGGATCTGTTAAACTAAATTTCAGATTTTTCCAAAAATAGATTTGCGTTATTTACCGCTTCGCGTTATCTACCGCTGTGCGTTACTTATCGCCTTTGCGTTACTTCACTTTATCGTGACTTGAGCTACGTGAGCGTAACCGGACGCTACGTTGCGTAATGAACGCTGCGTGCGTCTGCCTTTGGATTGCGTACGCTAGTCTTTGTTAGCGACACGTGTACGCAATGCAAAGATCCACCGTAACACAATTTCTATTTTTATCAATGTAAATGATCCCTGATCATCTACCGCAATCCACACTGACTGCCTTGTATCTCAGACAAACCGTGTGTTTGTTCTATACTTTAACTATTACCTCTACTATTAAATAACAGCAAATCTCTTTTTAGCACTTTCTATCAACTATAAAATTGGCAAACAGGAATAGTGATATACGAAAATGAAACAGAAATGCAGATATATGCGTGCGTACGCAAGACAAAAGAAAAATAAACAGTTTTAAAAAGACACAAGCGTTTTGTTCTTACTTCCGGTTCCCGGATTCCTTCAGCACTCTTTATCTAAGCGAAGCAGACGCTTATTCCGCCAGCACTATGAGACAACCTCCCACCCTTTGCTGGAGGGATAATGTCTGCTGATCTACCTAGTGCAGATATGAGAAGGATAGGACGAGTCCCCAATTGACAATGCTAAGTTCCTTTGTCGTATAACAACCCTTTATGAAGCTAAGAACACTGTACGCTGTTTACTTAAGAAGTACCGTAATGGTACACTAGTTGCGTAACGATCGCTCAGCCGTAGGCGAGACGCTCAAGCGTCACGTTCGCTCACGGCCCAGCGATCACAGGACACGTTATTGGTTATGTCTAGGGTAATGATTCGCTATGGCGTAGCTTACGCTCGAGACCACGAGGAGGTCACCAGCGATGCAGACGCTCACAACACTATACCTTTATGATAAAACCTTATACCAATGAAATACACTGAATACCTTAATGTGAGTACAGGGTGTAAGTGCAACCTTGTGTAACCTGACTAACTACAAAGCTGCTTGAGCGTCACCGACGCTCAAGTGAACACTTAACACTATAGGAAATACACAGATGCTGGTTTAGGTTCCAAAGCCTATTAACTGTATTATATCTAATATACTTGTAAAAGGGGATAACAGTACAAATGATACACTACAATATAACAGAGACTTCCTAACCACAGAACTAAACAATAAATACAAAAAGACAATACTACACTGACCTAAATGCAATACAATACAATGCTATAATACTATGAGAGATATAAGGGAAAAGAGGAGAGAGAGAGATAGAGAGAGAGAGAGAGAGAAATTGGCTCACAGAAAGACAATGATAACGGAGAGAAACTTACGCACAAAGGGTATGATCGCCTGCGCCTCGATATCCAGCTCCCGGCTATCAGCAGATAACCGTTGATGAGAGAGTGAGAGCTGGATGTGGTCGGCCTGCCTATTTATGCCCCACACACAATGCAATCTCCTGGTCCTACAATCCCATTGTCCATTGGCCGAAGGAATTCGGCCCTGCATCATAACAAAAGGTCATAGGGTGATTCATACAGGTGGGCTGTGACGATTTCCAACAGCTCAGGTGGGTGGGAAACTGGGTTTCCCGCCGCATACCTGAGTATGTGTAATTAATAGAAATGGACATAAACTTCTTATGTCCATAACTATTCGCACGAGCGATTAATACGCTCCAAACCAACACCGGAATATTGCTAATTAAATACTCTTCCGATGGGTACCAAACACTGCTGTATGATTCCTGTTAGACCCTTCGTACGATATAAAGAGGGATTCCTCAGCTCTGGGACATTGTATTTTAACCAAACTTTCAGAATCTATCAAAGGGACCATGATCTATAAACTACATTAATTGTGAAAATATGTAACGAATGAGTCGCACGCTACGACTATATAAACTCTACCGTAAATACGCATACCGCGCCTGCGAGTGCACGCTATTGCGGGTATGCGCCTCCACGGGAGAGCGTACGCACGCGCAGCGCGGACCAGTGTGCGGTGCAAATATGGCAACGTGCATTGAGACATTTTTCTGACTTTGACACACTATAAAAGGGGGCACATGGCTGGGCACTATAAAAGGGGGCACATGGCTGGGCACTTTAAAAGGGGGCAGATGGCTGGGCACATATAAGGCAGGTGGAGCGGTAAATTTTGGATAGACCTACAGATACAACCGGCCCTTTGATGGGGACCAAACTGCTGATGCGGCCCCCGATGAATTTGAGTTTGACACCCCTGCTCTATGACCTTGTCAAACTGAACCTAGACCCTGAGACAGCACGCTCTCGCTCTGTCTCAGGCCTGCACAAACTCCTGCCTGTGTTGCACTTTATGGCTACTAGCAGCTTCCAGCCTGTGACTAGCGATGTCATTAGTATCTCACAGGCCACCTTTTAGAAATATGTAATTCAGGTGAGTTAAAACATACATACACTTCTATGTCTAAGTGGTGCTTCTGTAATAGAACACAGTATTGTATTGATTACAGGTCATGACACTCACCTTTAATTTTGGAATGTCCACTCAGGTTTTTGATGTCTTGGATGGCCACATAGATGCCTCTCTCTGCTTCCCTACCCTGGAGTCGCAGTGGCATGCAGTCAGGGTAGCTTTATGTGATCTTGCGGCCAAGGCCAATGTGCTGGGTGCCATAGATTAGACACACGTTGAGCTGAGGACACCTAGGGGCAGGCAATATATTTATACCAATACACATCTGGGCCAAGACACTAATGTGGAGGTGGTTTGTGGAGCGAATTAAACAATACACATATTCCGTGTTAACAATTTTTTTTTTTTAACACACGAATTTATGAACAAAAAAACCCCAAAACATTTTAATGGTCACCATATTCTGTGCACGCATTATTATTTGGTTTTTTTTTGTGTGCTGGGTGCCGAGGATTGTGCTGGCTCGTTGGTGCGGGTTCGATTTGAGCGTCGAACTGGGGATTGAACTGGGGTGTGGCTTGGTGTAGTTGTCCCCGAGCTCGATGTCACATGGTGTGATGCCAACACACTTAGGCTTTGACTTAGATTGTTCAAGCTTGCTGTGAGCTGCGTATTAGCGGCAGTGTTGTTTGCTATAATTCGTGATAGGTTCTCATTTATCATTTGGTTATGTTGGATGATCTGGATGAGTGATTGTTGCCGCCGCTGTTGTTCATCCGAGATGCGTTGGAGGTTTGATTGCATTTGGCTGTTGTCTGCCCTCATCTGCTCCATGGAGTTTGCGATTCTGCTCACCTGCACTATAAGTCTGCCTGAGTTGCGACTCAGTCTAGGCAGATGATGGGGCAGACTTGACAGGTATTGGCTGTGGGTGTTGAGGCTTGCGCAGTATTGCGCCTGTTGTGTGGACCAACGGGTCCAAAACTCAGGCCCATTTGTGTGTCCACTTGTGTTGTGGTCAATTGGGGGCTGTGTGATGTTTGGGGTGGTTGGGGTATGTCCTGCGGCGTGGTTGGCTGGGTCGGATCGATGGCCTGCAGGTGGAGTGTGAAGGACTCCTGGTCACGTTCCTGCTGGGCATCCTCGGTGATGATGGGTGGGTCTGTATGGGGTTGAAAACAGCCACTATTTAGTAAATATGTAGCATTGGTCTTACTATAGCTTTACGTCAACATGCATTACTTCTTAATATTAATGTTGTAATTGCTAAATAGATTGTGGCCTCAACTTAACTATATTGTTCACCTTTTTTTAAAAATATGTTGCTTCTATCGTTCACTACTCATTTGTTTAAAGTTTGTGGGAATAGTAGGATTCTGAGCCATACTTACTGTTTAAACACGAAGAACTCTAACAAATACAAAGTACTACATTTACATATTGGGTATGAAGCTTCCTTTGGAACAACACACACAATACAATAAATGTGTTGACCAATACACTCATACATTGTTCAAGGCAGTCAGTGGTCTGCCCAAAACGTTAACAAATATAGTGGTCTAAAATGTACACATTAACGATGTGTGAAAAAGTATGAAGGTGCCCTATGTTTAGAAGTGGTGTTGTTGGCCATGCCAAACAATTGGATGAGACTTAACATTTATGTCGGTTTTTTTCGCAGAAATTAATGTCAAACAAATGTGTTGATATGGCCAACATCACATCTGACAATCAACCATTTAAAAATACCTTAACACCATGTGCTTGTTGTTGTTGATTATTGCAAGGATGACTGGTCATTTGTGTAATATTTTTTGCTGTGCACTAACAGTGGTGCAGATGTATAAACCTGGAGAAGGCATAAGGAAGTAAAAAAACAGTGATATGTGCAAGGTGATAAAGGCACAAGGCAAACAGCCCCAATATGTTAATTAACATTTGTGTTTATTTTGTACTGCTGCCTTTATCACCTTGCACATATCAGTGTTTTTTCACTTCCTTATGCCTTCTCCAGGTTAATAAATCTACCCCACTGTTTTTTAACTTATTTACACGTAATTGTTATGCTTACTTACCAGACAACTGAGGGGATTGTGGATCCTCACTTTGTGGGCTGGCCAATAGAGCTAGTGGTGGCAGGGCCGACACTGCGGAGATGCGCCGTTGGGGTGGTGATGCTGGTGCTGGAGCTTCTGCCTCAAGACGGCGTCTCTTGGGTGGCCTCGTAGCCACAGTAACCGAGCCCTGTGATGGGCGCCTTAGTGGAGGGGGATTTGCCGAAGAAGAACCTATGTGATAAGATAAACATTAGCATTTTGTGTTTCTCTGTGTTTGCAGAATATGTGTTTACAGTAAAATCTTACCTGCATTGGCACCATCTGCATCTCTTGGCAGTGTGGGATGTGGCCTGGCTGTGCTGCTTCTCTTGCGTACTGTAGAAATATGAAGAATGTCCTTATGAACATACTATTTTGTTGATATGTTTATGCAAATTTCTTATTGTGATGTAAACATATGTGGTACCTGATGAGAAGTAAACTAAACAATGCTTATGCTTTTCTGCCTGACTTCATTGGGTGTGTATCATTTAAATTTGATAAAAATTTCCAAAATAATCCATACACAAACGCAAGTAATTAAAAAAATTTTACTACTTCAAACCAAAACGTCGTAGCTTGACACAACCACAATATTGCACGCTAAGGTCCCAATTTTTGATGATAACAATAAAACACTAGCCACAAATATCTGCGAAAACTTGGAAACATCACAACCAAATATGCATGAAAAAACACATGAAGCACACAAAGGACAACCCAGAACAACACACAATAAACATAAATGCTATGAAATGTATTAAAAAAAATATATTCATCACACTTCTTTAAAATACACCTACAAACATTTACTTTTGGCATAAAACACCAGAAAAAGGACAAGGCAACCACAAAAAATCAACTATACAAAGTTTTAAAAAATACATAATTGAGACTAACACTACATCACCAACACATTAGAATAATGAACAAACTGACAACCACAATTAGCTAGAAGACATTTCAGACAACTAAGGACAAAGCACAGATGTTTAAATTTTTACAAAAAATAAAAATAACTCACCATCCTCCCTTGGCCGATCCGAATCCCAGACATAAGTGGCACCAACCACTTCTGGCGGATAGAGTGCACGCACAGGCTCCTCCCAATCACGGTAAGATGCACGGAAGGGGTGTCCACCCCCGGTTTGGCGGGCTGATTTAGCCTCCTTGGCTATCTTCGCCTTGACACGGCGCTTTATGTAGAAACGCTTACGACACGTGTCCTCGGTCCGCCTCACCACACCCTCACTATTAACAGCCGCAACGACCTTCCCCCACAGAACACTCTTCCTGCGTGACGACACCTTTGCAGCATCATGGCCAAACAACTGCCGATGATGCCTCATCAGCTCCCGCACCAAAGCCATATTTTCAGCGTAGCTGAATTTTACATTGCGGCCAGTCTTTGTAGTGGTGCGTGGCTGCGGAGCCACAACACCATCACTATCACTGGAGGCTGCAGCAACAACCTCCCCCTCCTCTTAACTAACCTCCTCCACCTCACTAACCTCCTCCACCTCACTCACCTTCTCCACCTCACTCACCTACTCCCTCTCACTCACCTCCTCCACCTCACTCACCTCCTCCCTCTCACTCACCTCCTCCACCACACTCACCTCTGACTGGGACATAATCAGGACAAACAACAAATAACACTGAGGAAAAAAAACAGTAAACACACTCCTCCACTACGACTACACACCACACACCAAACACACACTCACTCACTCACTCACTCACTCACTCACAAACAATGACAATAGACGTGAAATAAAAAACAATGACAAAAAACTAGACAGACTTTTAAATAACTACACAACAAGCATGACAAGACTACTTACACACACAGTACAGAACTCAACAATCACAAAGAACCTCCTCAAAACCGCCAAAAACTCCAAACTACTCACCAACTCCTAACACACCTGCCTCTCACCTCTCCACTAGCTAAACCCACGAGGTTCGGACGGTTTGTGGCGTTTTTATAGTAATGTGCACAGACACGCCTCCATCACGAATGAAACCAATCATGGACGAGTGACAAAAACGAAACTTAGGAAAAAAACGCGTCCGTGAACGGACAAACACTGCCGTAACCAAAATGTGACGCAGTCGTAAAAAAACCTCATAACATGGCCGCAAAATCACTAAATCGGCCGCATTCTACCTTACAAAACCACGAATGACATCGACATCGGAAAACACGAAAAATAAAAATACAACAGCTTAGTAAATGAGGCGTAAAATTTTCAAAAAGTTGCAAATACACACATTCGATGTCATTCGTGATGAATCTCCCTCCAAATCGGTACTAATAAGAATTTTAGTAAATATACCCCTATCTTTCTTACTTTCCACGTTATAGCGCAACATAGTTTGGTATTACTATAGACCTACAAGACGGCTGCCTCACCTGGTACCTGTTAGTGATGTGCACCGGACATTTTTCGGGTTTTGTGTTTTGGATTTGAATTCGGTTCCGCGGCCGTGTTTTGGATTCGGACGCGTTTTAGCAAAACCTCACCGAATTTTTTTTGTCGGATTCGGGTGTGTTTTGGATTCGGTTGTTTTTTTCAAAAAACCCTAAAAAACAGCTTAAATCATAGAATTTGGTGGTCATTTTGATCCCATAGTATTATTAACCTCAATAACCATAATTTCCACTCATTTCCAGTCTATTCTGAACACCTCACACCTCACAATATTATTTTTAGTCCTAAAATTTGCACCGAGGTCGCTGGATGGTTAAGCTAAGCGACACAAGTGGCCGACACAAACACTTGGCCCATCTAGGAGAGGCACTGCAGTGTCAGGCAGGATGGCACTTCAAAAAAATAGTCCCCAAACAGCACATGATGCAAAGAAAAAAAGAGGCGCACCAAGGTCGCTGTGTGACTAAGCTAAGCGACACAAGTGGCCGACACAAACACCTGGCCCATCTAGGAGTGGCACTGCAGTGTCAGACAGGATGGCCCTTCCAAAAAATTGTCCCCAAACAGCACATGATGCAAAGAAAAAAAGAGGCGCACCAAGGTCGCTGTGTGACTAAGCTAAGCGACACAAGTGGCCGACACAAACACCTGGCCCATCTAGGAGTGGCACTGAAGTGTCAGACAGGATGGCACTTCAAAAAAATTGTCCCCAAACAGCATATGATGCAAAGAAAAAAAGAGGCGCAATGAGGTAGCTGTGTGACTAAGCTAAGCGACCCAAGTGGCCGACACAAACACCTGGCCCATCTAGGAGTGGCACTGCAGTTTTCTAGCGAGAGGATGAGTGCTTCCATCCTCATGTGAATCTGAACCACTAGCCATGAACATAGGCCAGGGCCTCAGCTGTTCCTTGCCACTCCGTGCCGTAAATGGCATATTGGCAAGTTTTCGCTTCTCATCAGACGCTTTCAATTTTGATTTTTGGGTCATTTTACTGAACTTTTGTTTTTTGGATTTTACATGCTCTCTACTATGACATTGGGCATCGGCCTTGGCAGATGACGTTGATGGCATTTCATCGTCTCGGCCATGACTAGTGGCAGCAGCTACAGCACGAGGTGGAAGTGGATCTTTATCTTTCCCTATTTTAACCTCCACATTTTTGTTCTCCATTTTTTAATGTGTGGAATTATATGCCA
Source organism: Pseudophryne corroboree (assembly GCF_028390025.1). Taxonomy (NCBI): domain Eukaryota; kingdom Metazoa; phylum Chordata; class Amphibia; order Anura; family Myobatrachidae; genus Pseudophryne; species Pseudophryne corroboree. The sequence goes on along the minus strand of NC_086448.1, from coordinate 254,535,735 downwards.
GTATCAATAGCAATGGCCTACTACTATATATACTGCGCACAACTAAAATGCACCACAGGTATAGAATGTAGATGGATAGTATACTTGACGACACAGAGGTAGGTACAGCAGTGGCCTTCCATACCGTACTGCTATATATACTGGTGGTCACTGTGTCAGCAAACTGCAAAACTAAAATGCACCACAGGTATAGAATGTAGATGGATAGTATACTTAATGATGACACAGAGGTAGGTAGAGCAGTGGCCTTCCGTACCGTACTGCTATATATACTGGTGGTCACTGTGTCAGCAAACTGCAAAACTAAAATGCACCACAGGTATAGAATGTAGATGGATAGCATACTTAATGACGACACAAAGGTAGGTACAGCAGTGGCCTACCGTACCGTGCTACTATATATACTGGTGGTCACTGTGTCAGCAAACTGCAAAACTAAAATGCACCACAGGTATAGAATGTAGATGGATAGTATACTTAATGATGACACAGAGGTAGGTACAGCAGTGGCCTTCCGTACCGTACTGCTATATATACTGGTGGTCACTGTGTCAGCAAACTGCAAAACTAAAATGCACCACAGGTATAGAATGTAGATGGATAGTATACTTAATGACGACACAGAGGTAGGTACAGCAGTGGCCTTCCGTACCGTACTGCTATATATACTGGTGGTCACTGTGTCAGCAAACTGCAAAACTAAAATGCACCACAGGTATAGAAAGTAGATGGATAGTATACTTAATGACGACACAAAGGTAGGTACAGCAGTGGCCTTCCGTACCGTACTGCTATTGTCGAAGTCAGAAAAATGTCTCAATGCACACTGCCATATTTGCACCGCACACTGGTCCGTGCTGCGCATGCGTACGCTCTCCCGTGGAAGCGCATACCCGCAATAGCGTGCACTCGCACGCGCAGTATGCGCATTTACGGTAGAGTTTATGTGATCGTAGCGTGCGACTCATTCGTTACAAAAGTTCACAATTAATGTCGTTTATAGATCATGTTCCCCTCAATAGTTTCTGTAAGTTTGGTTTAGATAGAATGTCCCTGAGCGGAGGAATCCCTCTTTGTATTGTACGAAGGGTCTAACAGGAGTCATACAGCAGTATTTGGTACCCATCGGAAGAGTATTTAATTAGCAATATTCCGGTGTTGGTTTGGAGCGTATTAATCGCTCGTGCGAATAGTTATGAACATAAGAAGTTTATGTCCATTTCTATTATTTACCCATACTCAGGTATGCGGCGGGAAACCCAGTTTCCCACCCACCTGAGCCGTTTAAACTCAGCACAGCCCACCTGTATGAATCAACCTATGACCTTTGGTTACAGTACAGGGCCGAATTCCTGTGTCCAATAAACTGAAGGATTGTAGGACCAGGAGATTGCATTGTGTGTGGGGCATAAATAGGCAGGCCGACCACATCCAGCTCTCACTCTCTCATCAACGGTTATCTGCTGATAATCGGGAGCTGGATATCGAGGCGCAGGCGATCATACCCTTTGTGCGTAAGTTCTCTCCGTAATCATTGTCTTTCTGTGAGCCAATTCCTCTCTCTCCCTCTGTGTCTATTTCTCTCTCTCTATTTTCTCTTCTCTCTCGTAACTCCCCTAGACTAAACTTTATAGTATTGTATTGTATTGTGTTAGGCCAGGATAGTATTGTAGTTTATCCCTTAGTTAGGTGTTTGGTTAGGAAGTCTTTGTTATATTGTAGTGTATCATTTGTACTGTGTTACTCTTTTACAAGTATACTAGATATAATACAGATAATAGGCTTTGGAACCCTAAAACAGTATCTGTGTATTTACTATAGTGTTAAGTGTTCACTTGAGCGTCGGTGACGCTCAAACAGCTTTGTAGGTAGTCAGGCTACACAAAGTTGCATTTACACCCTGTACTCACATTAAAGGTATTCTGTGTGTTTCGTCGGTATAAGGTTTAATATCAAGGTATAGTGTTGTGAGCGTCTGCATCGCTGGTGACCTCCTCGTGGTCTCGAGTGTATGCTACGCCATAGCGAATCTTTCCCCTAGACATAACCAATAACGTGTCCTGTGATCGCTGGGCCGTGAGCGAACGTGACGCTTGAGCGTCTCGCCTACGGCTGAGCGATCGTTACGCAAATAGCGTACCATTACGGTATTTCTTAAGTAAACAGCGTACAGTGTTCTTAGCTTCATAAGGGTTGTTTATACGACATAGGAATTTAGCATTGTCAATTGGGGACTCGTCCGATCCTTTTCACATCTGCACTAGGTAGATCAGCAGACATTATCCCCCAGCAAAAGGGTGGGAGGTTGTCTCGCAGTTGCTGACGGGATAAGCGTCTGCTTCACTTAGGTAAAGAGTGCTGAAGGAATCCGGTAACCGGAAGTAAGAACAAAACGCTTGTCTTTTAAAAAACTATTTGTCTTTTGTCTTGCGTACGCACGCATATATCTGCATTTCTGTTCCATTTTTCGTATATCACTATTCCTGTTTGCCAAATTTTATAGTTGATAGAAAGTGCTAAAAGGAGATTTGCTGTTATTTAATAAATAGAGGTAATAGTTAAAGAATAGAACAACACACGGCTTGTCCGAGAGACGAGGCAGCCAGTGTGCAGTGTGGATTGCGGTAGATGATCAGGGATCATCTACATTGATAAAATATATATTGTGTTACGGTGGATCCTTTGCATTGCGTACACGTGTCGCTAACAAAGACTAGTGTACGCAATCCGAAAGGCAGGACGCACGCAGCGTACATTACGCAACGTAGCGTCTGGTTACGCCCACGTAGCTCAAGTTGTGATAAAGTTGAATTAGCGCAAAAGCGATAAGTAGCGCAAAAGCGATAAGTGGCGCAAAGGCGATAAGTAACGCACAGCGGTAGATAACGCGACGCGGTAAATAACGCAAATCTATTTTTGGAAAATCTGAAATTTAGTTTAACAGATCCTGCTCCTAATTGGTAACACTCTTGGCCTGAAGACAATTTCTGCGCAGAAATAGATATAGAAACAAAAGTGTACATGTGTTGAGTGAGTGTGTTTTGTATACAAAAGTTTATATAACTTTAAGGTGGAACCAAAAGGAAAGTCGGGTACTCGTTAAGGAACATACGTGTAAGTGACATATACGGTGGCCAGGGAGGCATCTCTGGTTAAATAATATTTGAGCATTAGAGTATAGCGGACCATAAGGTAACAAGACCAGGAGGTCATAAGGTAACAAGACCAGGAGGTCATAAGGAACAAGACCAGGAGGTCATAAGGTAAAAAGGTCCGCTATAAAAGTCCAGTGGCACAACGCCTGGGGTGTTGGTGCAGAACCCATATAGGCCATTAAGCTCTGGCTGAAGGAATTCGCAGCCGAAATTTTCGATTCCACTGGTCGCTCCGCACATAAGATTAGTTGCTTATGTGCTGAACGATTGTACCGCACGTAATTGTGTGCATTAGTAAACCTGACCGGTACTATTTGTGTACGAAGGTCATAAACGCTATTTGTACATTCTGACGTGATTTGTGTAATTTTTTATTTTTGGAAGGGAAGTTCGCTGGTCACTCAGGAACTATCTAACAACCCCAACGTTTACTGGAAAGAGTAAGTGTCCTGCGGGTATCCCTCATATGTTCCAGTAAACTGAAGGTTCCATAGGGGCCCTGTATCGAGTACGCCAGCACCACGTCGGTGTGATCAGGTCGTATTGGTCGAGGTGGGCGAGTGAGTGGGGTACTCGGTAAACCGCCACCGCCGGCCTACTGCGGAGTAATTTGGTTGTCTGTAAAGGCTTGCTGAAAACCTTGATACAGAAAATCCAAGGAGGACTAAGCAACACCTACAGACGATGGGGGCCAGTTGCTCAGGTAGGGGGCGATCAACCCTGGTTCAGGTTGATTCTGTGAACCGACCAGTTGGGTCGGCACGATATGTAATGTGTGAAAAATATGGAATTCACACCGAATCTTTATGTGATGAATGGGAGAGAATGACTGTACAAGACAGGGACAAGTTCCCAAGAATAGGTAGCTTCAGTCCGGAAGTGTTACAAAATTTAAGGAGGAGGATATGTCTCGTAAAATCATCAAAGAGACGAATTCAGCATCATGATTACTTACAGTTATGGCACCAGGAAGGTGAGATACAGAGAGGTTTGGCTCTGGCGGCAGGATCTGGGGCAGTCAGGAAGTTGATTGCCACAGCTCCTCCTCCACCATATATTGCAGGAGAGAGGTTGATTGCGGAGAGAAACGCACTGGGTTGTAAAACACAAACTCTTAGTAACAATGTAAATGTTAATGATGTTAACCAAATAACTCATGCAAGTATTAACCCGTGCAAGTTGTACCCTGTTTTGAACCTTCCTCAGGAGTGTGAACAAGAAGACGATTCGGCAACGATTTCAGCGCTCTCTCTAGCGGCCACCATAGCAGAGACCACAGTAGGCACAGCACCACCCACGAGATTAGTGAAGGCCCCTAGCGGAGGGATAGGTGAGGTCGTGTCAGCGGGTAAGTACGGCACCATGCATTACACTGAAACAATTGTACCACAAGTTGTAGAATCTACACAGAATGAAGTTGTTAGAATTGCTCCTGTAAAGGTGATAGTAGTTCCCAATGGGAAAACAGATGCATCAGGAGTCACACCCGTCAGGAACATTGCCATGTATTGCCCGTTAACTAGAATGGAATTGAGGACCATAGTGTCTGAATTCCCAGACCCCAGAAAGGATTTAGTGGCAAGCCAAAAATACATCAGGGATTTAGGAAACACTTTAGAGCCCAATAATAAGGATTGGCAGATAGTGTTAAGAGCTTGCTTACCTCCCAGTGTCGACTCAGTTAAATTCTTAGCTGATTGTCTATTAGATAAAGATGTACCACTTACAGATGTGTACGACCAGGATAATGTAAAAAGGATAAATTTGCAGCTAAAAGAATATTTCCCAGCCGTTGCTAAATGGAATAAACTATTCTCCATTAAACAAAAGGAGTCTGAAACGGCAGCAGAATATTTCCACCGGGCATTATCAGAAATGGCAAAATACACTGGTATAGAAGACATAAAGACCAACCCAAACCATCGAGAAGTAGCAGTATCTGTACTGATGGATGGTTTGAAAGAAACATTAAAGGCTAGGGTACAGACCACGCAGCCATGCTGGCGAGGTCTGTCAGTGTCCACTTTGAGAGAGGCTGCTGTTGATCACGACAAAAACATCACTAGGCACAGGGAGTCGCAAAGTGATAAGTTGATGTCCGTAAGTATACAGGCGCTGACCACAAGGCAGCCTGCGTATGTACCACCGAATCCTGTGGATAAGGCAAGTATGATAACATGTTTTTCTTGTAACAAACCAGGACATTTTGCACGAGACTGTAGAGTAAGAAATGTACAAAGATCTTTTCAACCCCCTAGACAACAACACCACACACGACATTGGGAGCAGGGTCCACAGAGGCGGAGTTTTGAGCCACATACAGGGGAAACAAAAAGATATCCCCCAAACAGAGATTGGCATGCCTCTGGTAGTTCCCAGCTAACCCCCGCACAAGTAGTTGCTGCCAATGGGATTCAGGGCGGTCAGCATACCCAATAGGGGTGTGGCCATACCTGTAATCTGCAACCAGTTAAATTGATTGCCAGTCTTGGAAGCGAACCAGAGATTGCAATCAATGTGGCTGGTAAAACTTTAAACTTTCTTGTAGACACAGGGGCGGCCAAGTCAGTGATAAATTCGACAGTGGGCATGAGAACCACTGGTAGGACAGTTCCAGCCATAGGAGTAACAGGAGTAGTCCAGCACTACCCTGTTAGCAAACCAGCCGAGATTACAATAGGGCCTCTGCACACCAAGCATTCCTTTTTGCTGGCTGCATCGGCACCGACCAATCTCCTGGGAAGAGACTTACTATGTAAAATGGGTTGCGTCATTTATTGTACTCCTGAAGGTGTATTCTTGGACATACCTGAGAATCACGCTCAAGAAGTACGAGATATGTTAGACTCCCCATCAAAATTAATGTCACATTCCATTATGACAAATAGGAATCCATCCCAGGTAGAAGAGATGACATCTCAGATACCAGATTCACTTTGGACAAAAGATGGACAAGACACTGGATTAATGGCAAACGTAGCTCCAGTAGTAGTGCAAGTAAAAGATGGTAGGATAGCTCCAAAAATCCCACAGTATCCTCTGAAGCCAGAGGTGGAGTTAGGAGTTTTTCCCGTAATAGAGCGCTTGCTACAACAGGGCATTCTAGTAAGAACGTCCAGCACAGCAAATAGTCCCATCTTCCCTGTTAAAAAGAGTGGGGGGAGGGGTTACAGGCTAGTGCAGGATCTAAGGGGGATTAACAAAATAGTCGAGAGTCAGTTCCCCGTAGTGCCTAATCCAGCTGTCATCCTAATGCAAATTCCTCCCACTGCCAAATTTTTCACTGTTATTGACCTCTGCTCCGCTTTCTTTTCGGTACCTCTGCACCCTGACAGTCAATATTTGTTTGCATTCACATACAGAGGAGTCCAATACACGTGGACTCGATTACCCCAAGGTTTCATAGATAGTCCAAGTATGTTTTCTCAGGCTTTGCATGATTGTTTACAGTCTTTCCAACCGGAAAGTGGATCAGTGTTGATACAGTATGTGGATGATCTACTACTGTGTTCTGATTCATTGGAGGCATCCCTGAAAGATACGAAACAGCTCCTGTTTCATCTTACAGACACAGGTCACAAGGTCTCCAAAGACAAGTTGCAATTATGCCAAGCTAAGGTAAAATACTTGGGACACTGTCTAACACAAGGACTGAGACACCTGACCGCGGATAGAATCCAAGCCATTAGAGACATGACACTACCACAAACCCAGCAACAGATCAGAACGTTTTTAGGAATGTGTGGGTATTGCCGTAATTGGATCCCAGGGTTTTCCATATTGGCACTACCTCTGCAGGAAATGGTCTCCTCAAACAAACCTGATCGGATTTCGCATACAGACGAATCTGAAACGGCATTTGAGAGACTCAAACAGTGTCTAACACAGGCACCTGCACTAGGTATGCCAGACTATGGGAAACCCTTTGAACTATACGGAACAGAAAGTGCTGGGTGCGCAGCAGGTGTACTAACACAAAAACACGGTGACGCCAGCAGGCCAGTTGCATACTACAGCGCTCAGCTAGATACGGTAGCGCGGTCCCTCCCCACATGCTTGCGTAGCGTTGCGGCGATAGCATTGCTAGTGACGAAAAGCGAAGATGTCGTGCTAGGCCACAACCTCACAATCCATACACCACATGCAGTATCTGCCTTATTAAATTCTGCCCAAACCAGACATGTCTCATCAGCAAGGTTTACGAGATGGGAATTGGCATTAATGGCCCCAGTAAACATCACCATAAGGAGATGCAGCGCATTAAACCCTGCAACATTTCTCCCAGGTGTGCCTGGACAGGCACAAAGGGTGGGAGGTGAGAGTGATGGGGAAGGAGGATTTTATACAAAGGAGGATGCACATGATTGTATGGAATATTTGACCCAAAATTTTACCGCAAGGCCTGACATCAGTGACAATCCACTAGAAGATGCAGAACTCACGTTCTACACGGACGGTAGTTGTCACAGACAGTCAGACTCGGGAGACTTGTGTACTGGATACGCAGTCGTAGATGACCAAGACACCATAGAAGCGGAACCGCTAGGCCCACCTCACTCAGCCCAGGTTGCTGAACTGGTCGCCCTAACCAGAGCATGTGAATTGGCTAAGGGTAAGTCTGCCAATATCTACACCGATTCTAGATACGCGTTCGGGGTAGTCCATGATTTCGGAGCCCTATGGCGGCTCAGAAATTTCATGACGGCAGCTGGCACACCGATAGCGCATGCAGCGTATATAAAAAGGCTTCTAACAGCGATACAAGAACCCGACAGAGTGGCTGTTATCAAATGTAAAGCACATACGTATAGCCAAGACCCAGTATCCCTTGGTAACAGCCGAGCAGACGAAGCTGCAAAGCTTGCAGCTGCTACCCCCATACGGACAGACACCACACAGTTGATGGTATTTAATACCATCAACACACAGAAGTTGTGTGAGATGCAGAGTTTGTGTTCCACTCAAGAGAGAGCAGTCTGGAAGGCAAAGGGATATGGCCAGGAGCCCTCAGGGCTCTGGACGGATGGACATGGTAAACCAGTGGCCCCCAGGGCATACCTTCCATGTCTGGCTGAAGCAGCTCACGGGCTGACTCATCTAGGCAAGGAGGGGATGTGCAAATTGGTAAGAGCATACTGGTGCGCCCCAGGATTCTCCTCTCATGCTGGTAAAAGAGCAATGTCATGCCTTACCTGTCTGAGAAAGAATATTGGAAAGGCAATACCTACAGAACCCTCCCATATCCCACCTGCCGGCGGCCCTTTCCAAGTAATACAAATTGACTTCATCCAATTGCCCCCATGTAGAAACTTAAAGTATGTACTTGTTTGTATAGATGTTTTCTCGAATTGGGTCGAAGCTTTTCCAGCAGCTACAAATACCGCTATGTTTACAGCTAAGAAAATTGTGCAGGAATTTGTATGTAGATATGGTATCCCTAGAATAATTGAAAGTGATAGGGGTACCCATTTTGCAGGTGATGTCTTTCAAGGAATGTGTAAGTTGATGGGAATTGATAGTAAGCTGCACACTCCGTACCGTCCACAGGCAAGTGCGAAGGTCGAAAGAGTGAACAGCACTATTAAAAATAAATTGAGTAAAGTAATGGCAGAGACAGGATTGACGTGGCCAGAAGCTTTACCCATTGTTTTGTATAGCATCAGAACCACTCCCAGGTCCCCTCTTAATCTGTCTCCTTTTGAAATTCTGTTTGGTCGACAACCGCATGTCATGATTAACCCTCAGGATGATTTGAAATGTAACAATGAAGTAACTGTAAAGTACTTGATTAACATGAGTAAGCAGTTGAGGAGTCAAAATGATAATCTGAAGTTGGTGATTCCTGATTTACCAGATAGTAATTGTCATGACATTGAACCTGGGGATTATGTAATGATACGAAATTTTCTACGCTCAGGTTGTCTTATTGATAGATGGGAAGGACCATACCAGGTCTTATTGACTAGCACCACAGCATTGAAGGTTGCTGAGAGAGAGACGTGGGTCCATTCATCCCACTGCAAGAAGGTTGCTGACCCAGAGAAGTCCCGTGATAAGGAACAGACGGTAGAGGTTGTATCACTGGAGTGTCTGTTCCAGGAGGACTGAGGCGGCACCTGAGCCTTGAAGATCGAAAGCAGTTGTCGACTCCCTTCTCCCTTTTATTGTTTTTCTCCACTTCCCATCCCTTCTCCCTTGATATTTCTTTTTCCCCTTTCTCATTCTTCTCCATTTCCTCCTCAAAGATGGACTTGCCCAAAGAGACTGTGATCCGGATTTTGATGTTAACCATGATGTTGACCAGAGCAGTCTGTTCCGGCGAGAGTACCATAGAGGTCGAGAGAGGTTCTGGAATGGGTTCCGATTATGATGATGGAGGCGTAGTTTTCCAAGATCAACCAATCCAACAAGCAAAGGCGAGTATCAGAAAACGATCCGATAGAAGAAATTGTGATGGATTGTTAGCTGAGGAAAATTGTATCTGTAGGCTCTGTGGTAATCTGGTTGAAGATGGATGCATAAAGCAATGCCAATCTAGTTTTAATATCCATATGGACCGGCATCCATTGAGTGACTATCACTCTCTAGTGGGTAACGTGTTGAACCAAACAGATTGTTGGGTATGCTCTCAAGTACCTCAGGGTCACAGCAAATCAGGGCTAGTACCATTTCCTTTAACGTTAGGGGAAGTACTTGAGCTAAGTGGTGGGAGACCGGTGGACCGGAGGTTTAACATCTCCAATCCCAGAAAACCGGGAAATTGGGAAGTGTCATGGAGCAACCTTACCATGACCTTTTCACACAGAGCAGATAGAATGCCTACAGATACAGAGCTTGTACGCCACATAGCCAGTAGAGGAAAATCTTTCCGGTATAGGTATACCTTAGGAAATAGAATTACTAAAGTGGGAGAGGTATCACCAGGATACTGTGCACATATCATACAGACTGATACATGTATTAGACAGATGGAAGAATTAGGGTCAGGAGATTTCACCTGGAAGGTTTGTAACATGGTCATGTCCTTCTCCGTCCCTTATGTTCTCCCCGATGATGCATATTTCATATGCGGGAGAAAGGCGTACAAGTGGCTTGCCCCAAACTCTGAAGGATTGTGTTATATTGGAAAAGTATTGCCTGAAGTGATGACTGTAACACATGACAAAATGAAAGACATACACCGTGGTGCCCAAGCTCCTTATACTCACACTCACTACGAGCACCTAGTTAAAAGACAACTGTCAGAAAGGTTAGAGCATCCGGCCTCTGATCTTATCCATGAATCCACCGGGATTCAGGTTCTGGTAGCGTTAGATTTCACTCGTACCGCTCGAGGAGTGATAAATTATAGATACATTTCCGCACTCGCCAATTTGTTAGATAATATCACTGAAATGTATGATGACACGTTTAGATACACTGGAAGAGAACTTCAAGCTTACAAAACAGAACTAGTTCAGCATAGGATGGTTCTTAATTACCTTACAGCAGTAACAGGCGGATATTGTGTTACTTTGGCAACACAGTACGGTATAAAGTGTTGCACGTATATCACAAATAGCACCGAGGATCCGGTAGAGGTCATAGACCAAAAGATGGACGACATTCTGCAATTAAAATGGGAATTTCGTCGAAAACACAATCTCACCCTTGTTGCTGTAGGTAATGAGCTGACTGGTTGGGTGTCATGGTTGAACCCGCGAAATTGGTTCTCCGGTTTGGGAGACTGGGCTCAAGGAGTCATAATGGATGTTGGAAAGTTTCTCCTATGTATTTTGGGTGTCGTTATATCTATTGAATTGATATTTAGATGCGGGCAGGCTTTAATGAGGTGCAAACAAAGTACGAAAGTGATGAGCTTGAGGAGTGAGGAAACTGTAATTAACCTGGATTTGATTTATGACCCAATGCTAGAAACCATGACGTAATGATGTAATGAGTATACGGTCCGTCTTTCACCCATTTCTATGTTTTCCTCCGAGGTACAAAGACCCACGTAGACGAAGGACCTGATGAGCCAAGGGGCCGACAACGGAAAGATGGAAAGAAGAAGAGCAGACGACCTGATATACAAGATTTTATGGACAATGCCATGGGTACCCCAGTTTCCCTAGGAACTTTAAAATCACGCTAGCCCAACATTTTTTTGTAAATCCATGGACGTTGTTTGCTTTACTCACGATTTATGAGCAAAAGCACAAAGAAGAAGACTGCAATCAAACGACACCAATCAAGACCTCAATCGACGAACGTACATTAACCTGACATAGAATATCATTGCATTTTTCGTAAGTGTTCTTTATCTTCATCTCTGCAACCCTCAGGTAATAACACACATAGTCGATAGGGAATACAGGCACAGATAGCAGCAACCACATACCCCCCCAATTCATGTATCATCAACTAAAATGTGCATCCCCATTGTGTTACAACCACAGCCGAAATGAGCTCGGTAGAGTTTGACAGCCCATCCACAGACCTGTACCACAGGATAAGAAGGAATTCAAATGTATACTTCGCAATACCTCGAAGCTTGATTTACCACACGTACGGCACGATGATACATGACCCCCCCAAACATGGACTCATACACACATGCTCCTGCTTTCTCACTAGGTCATACTCTCTTCACACCTACTCCATTCTTCCTCCTTTCCCCACCATGGAAATCAATTAACCCCTGACTTACATTTTTCTCCTTAAATATTTTGTGGCAGTTATTATTGACTGCCAAAGGGTGGACTGTCGAAGTCAGAAAAATGTCTCAATGCACACTGCCATATTTGCACCGCACACTGGTCCGTGCTGCGCATGCGTACGCTCTCCCGTGGAAGCGCATACCCGCAATAGCGTGCACTCGCACGCGCAGTATGCGCATTTACGGTAGAGTTTATGTGATCGTAGCGTGCGACTCATTCGTTACAAAAGTTCACAATTAATGTCGTTTATAGATCATGTTCCCCTCAATAGTTTCTGTAAGTTTGGTTTAGATAGAATGTCCCTGAGCGGAGGAATCCCTCTTTGTATTGTACGAAGGGTCTAACAGGAGTCATACAGCAGTATTTGGTACCCATCGGAAGAGTATTTAATTAGCAATATTCCGGTGTTGGTTTGGAGCGTATTAATCGCTCGTGCGAATAGTTATGAACATAAGAAGTTTATGTCCATTTCTATTATTTACCCATACTCAGGTATGCGGCGGGAAACCCAGTTTCCCACCCACCTGAGCCGTTTAAACTCAGCACAGCCCACCTGTATGAATCAACCTATGACCTTTGGTTACAGTACAGGGCCGAATTCCTGTGTCCAATAAACTGAAGGATTGTAGGACCAGGAGATTGCATTGTGTGTGGGGCATAAATAGGCAGGCCGACCACATCCAGCTCTCACTCTCTCATCAACGGTTATCTGCTGATAATCGGGAGCTGGATATCGAGGCGCAGGCGATCATACCCTTTGTGCGTAAGTTCTCTCCGTAATCATTGTCTTTCTGTGAGCCAATTCCTCTCTCTCCCTCTGTGTCTATTTCTCTCTCTCTATTTTCTCTTCTCTCTCGTAACTCCCCTAGACTAAACTTTATAGTATTGTATTGTATTGTGTTAGGCCAGGATAGTATTGTAGTTTATCCCTTAGTTAGGTGTTTGGTTAGGAAGTCTTTGTTATATTGTAGTGTATCATTTGTACTGTGTTACTCTTTTACAAGTATACTAGATATAATACAGATAATAGGCTTTGGAACCCTAAAACAGTATCTGTGTATTTACTATAGTGTTAAGTGTTCACTTGAGCGTCGGTGACGCTCAAACAGCTTTGTAGGTAGTCAGGCTACACAAAGTTGCATTTACACCCTGTACTCACATTAAAGGTATTCTGTGTGTTTCGTCGGTATAAGGTTTAATATCAAGGTATAGTGTTGTGAGCGTCTGCATCGCTGGTGACCTCCTCGTGGTCTCGAGTGTATGCTACGCCATAGCGAATCTTTCCCCTAGACATAACCAATAACGTGTCCTGTGATCGCTGGGCCGTGAGCGAACGTGACGCTTGAGCGTCTCGCCTACGGCTGAGCGATCGTTACGCAAATAGCGTACCATTACGGTATTTCTTAAGTAAACAGCGTACAGTGTTCTTAGCTTCATAAGGGTTGTTTATACGACATAGGAATTTAGCATTGTCACTATATATACTGGTGGTCACTGTGTCAGCAAACTGCAAAACTAAAATGCACCACAGGTATAGAATGTAGATGGATAGTATACTTAATGACGACACAGAGGTAGGTACAGCAGTGGCCTTCCGTACCGTACTGCTATATATACTGGTGGTCACTGTGTCAGCAAACTGCAAAACTAAAATGCACCACAGGTATAGAATGTAGATGGATAGTATACTTAATGACGACACAGAGGTAGGTACAGCAGTGGCCTTCCGTACCGTACTGCTATATATACTGGTGGTCACTGTGTCAGCAAACTGCAAAACTAAAATGCACCACAGGTATAGAATGTAGATGGATAGTATACTTAATGACGACACAAAGGTAGGTACAGCAGTGGCCTTCCGTACCGTACTGCTATATATACTGGTGGTCACTGTGTCAGCAAACTGCAAAACTAAAATGCACCACAGGTATAGAATGTAGATGGATAGTATACTTAATGACGACACAGAGGTAGGTACAGCAGTGGCCTTCCGTACCGTACTGCTATATATACTGGTGGTCACTGTGTCAGCAAACTGCAAAACTAAAATGCACCACAGGTATAGAATGTAGATGGATAGTATACTTAATGACGACACAGAGGTAGGTACAGCAGTGGCCTTCCGTACCGTACTGCTATATATACTGGTGGTCACTGTGTCAGCAAACTGCAAAACTAAAATGCACCACAGGTATAGAATGTAGATGGATAGTATACTTAATGACGACACAGAGGTAGGTACAGCAGTGGCCTTCCGTACTGTACTGCTATATATACTGGTGGTCACTGTGTCAGCAAACTGCACAACTGAAATGCACCACAGGTATAGAATCTAGATGGATAGTATACTTGACGACACAGAGGTAGGTACAGCAGTGGCCTACTGTACCGTAATGCTATATATTATATACTGGTGGTCACTGGTCAGCAAAACTCTGCACTGTACTCCTCCTATATAATATTATACTGGTGGTCCCCAGTCCCCACAATAAAGCAGCACACTGAGCACAGATATGGAGTGTTTTTCAGGCAGACAACGTATAATGGTGGTCACTGTCAGCAAAACTCTGCACTGTACTCCTGCTATATAATACAGCTGCTCCCCAGTCCCCACAATTAAGCAGTGTGAGCACAGATATATGCAGCACACTGAGCACAGATAAGGAGCGTTTTTTTCAGGCAGAGAACGGATAAAACTAGTGGTCACTGATCAGCTAAACTCTGCACTGTACTCCTCCTATATTATACAGCTGCTCCCCAGTCCTCCCCACAATTAAGCAATAAAGCACAATCAAGTTCAACAATAACGGAGAGGACGCCAGCCACGTCTTCTCCATAACATTTCCAATGCACGAGTGAAAATGGCGGCGAGGCGCGGCTGCTTATATAGAATCCGAATCTCGCGAGAATCCGACAGCGGGATGATGACGTTCGGGCGCGCTCGGGTTAACCGAGCCATACGGGAGAACCCGAGTATGGCTCGGACCCGTGTAAAAAGGGCGAAGTTTGTGGGGGTTCGGTTTCCGAGAAACCGAACCCGCTCATCACTAGTACCTGTAAGGGTGGAATATACAACCCAAGGAAGCTGTTACTCAAAATGCCTACAACCCTGCATATTGCTTACTGTGCACTCTCAGTTTTCTTTTTTTATGTCTGTGTGGCTTGTCTATTGCTGTATTACTTAAATCTTCTGTATTATGTGCATTGTTTTTGATGTCTGTAAAGCACCTTGATTCCTGTTGAAGAAAGAGCGCTATATAGATAAAATTATTATTATATTATTATAATTATGCTATATACAAATTATTAGAGATGAAGCGGACTCACCCAAACATTGTGATCCGAGCCAGGAACCGAGTCCGGCTTGGGGTTTGCCACCTGACACGTATCCCAAAATGAGACAAAACATCATCCTCCTGCTGTTGGATTCTCGTGGGTTTTGGATTGTATATAAGGCGCTCCCTGATCGTGACATTTTACTCCAGCTGTGGAGGTTGTAGTGAACGGACGTGTCACTGTGGTGTTGGTCCAGGGGCGTTCTGTTTGCTCTGTTTTTGTCCATCCAGGGGCTGGGGCTGCTAAAGGGGTACCTGTGTCTTGGGCTGCTCCATCCATTTAGGGGCTGCTGTATAATATGTGTACTCAATAGTCATACAGTGTACTATAGTCCCGACCGCGGCGCCTTATATAGAATCCAACTCCCGTGAGAATCTGGGAGGATTGCGTATAGGAACATAGTGAAGCGGCACTCACATGGACTTCAACAAAAAACTTGAAGTATATATCCTAGTCTGACGTTTAGGTCCTTTGTTAGACATATGTTTGAGAAGTGGAGTGCCGGTCTTGGTCCTATATACACATATAAGGAATTGCAAGTTCCAGCACCCTTGGGGATAATAGACAATAACCTTCCGGGTGCCGGCACTTTTGGATGCACACATTTTATATAAGTATATATGTTTATGTAGTGTGTGTAGTGTATCTATCTGTTTGAATATATACAGTACCAGTCAAAAGTTTGGACACGCTTTCTCATTTAATTGAATGAGAAAGTGTGACTGTGACTGTGACTGGTTATATATATATATATATATATATATATACACAGTATATGTAACAATAAAATCAGTGCGCAAAAACAATATAGCTCCTGTTGCTCCAATAGGTCTCTAAGCACATCAGACCCTTTCAGTAATACACACACAACCGTATCCAAAACCGTGAATCTAGACTCAAATAAAAACGGAAGGGCGCCCCATAGTGCATGAATCCATTTAAAAATTCATTTATTGAAGCAGCTTTAAAATCACAAAGGTTCAAACAAACTTACCACAGAGGGCGGTATAACCACCATAAGTATAATCACGTATAATGAAGGTGTACAGGTCTTATCCACACTTTACATCGATACATCACCGTCAAACACCTTTTGTTGCAGTAGGCCATGCTCCTACGCGTTTCGTCACTCAGGACTTTGTCAGATGGCTGGCCTAGCACCACTCCATGACACCCTTTAACTTCCCATCAACCAATCGTTCCCCAGAAAGAACATCGGTATCCAATCTAATTAATACATACTGCTCACATATGATTAGCATAGTAAAAGGGTAACATAACATTGCGTGATTATTACATAACATTACATTGTGACAAATGCACAATAAAATATATAAAAATATACATTTATACATTTAGCTGTTAGCTAAACAAGAAACTTATTGTACATTAATGGTGAACACTTTATATCCCGTTGGTCTTAATGAGGGATATGAAATAACCCAATTTTTATAAATACGTATAAATAAATGTTTAATGGATGAAGTCCCTTTTTATGCATAAATATATATTTTTATATATTTTATTATTCCCCCCCTCTTGGCGCCACTGGGTATATATATATATATATATATAGATATATATAGATATATATATATACCTCCTGTAAAGTTGCACTCGCATATTCAAATATCACACCCACTGGGGTGCATTAACCAGAGACCGGTCTATTCCAAACAAAGTCCCAGAAATAGAGTATTTAGCAAGGAACGCACTCACCAGACTTCTTCAAAGTGAAAAGGGGGGTGCATTGGACAAGTGTTGAAGATATACCATTGATAAACTGGTCAGAGACTTATAGACAAACACTTAATGGATTATATTCATTGAGCCCCCTGGGGGCTACTGTGTACAATTCATTGATTCAATAACATTCCCTCCGTTTAAGCTGCCCCACTCGATCGCCTCCAGTCGACAGAGGGGAACCCAATCAATCAACATATGCTGGGGTGTTTGCAGCGTGCGTTCCACCAGGCTTGGCGGTTGGAACGCATGGCACTTTCTGTTTCCGGTCCCCCGGCGCATGCAGCGCTATTTTGTGTATTCCCTCTGTTGTACTGTGAATATTAATGCATACACAGGCATACTGATTGCTTATTTGGCCTTTTGTGCTGGTGGTAAACGGTTAATCAAGTGGAATAAAGGTTTGGATAATTATTCAGGTGACTTTTTGAGTTGACCCCTCACACCCTTGATACTTCCGGGTCAAGGGGTATTTAAATCCCCTGCTTAGATCCAATTGGTGCATGCAGCCCTGGTTTGTGCAGTGTTCCACATGAGTCTTTGAGTAACTATGTTGGGTTTGTCCCACTGATTAGGTTTGATGTTTGCATAATCCTATAATCTTTTGATTTGGGTTTATTTATTGTTTGTAGCTATGGATTTGATGTGGGAGAACGCTGCCCTATGTGTATCCTCTTGGACCTAAAGGTATTTATTGATCATTGATTATGGCTTTTTTGATATATATTTCTATGCCTCAGATGCACATTGTTTAAACAGAGTATATGTGTAATCACAGTGGCTGAATGTCCTTTTTGAGATCCTGCAGCTGTTGACCCTGAGTGGGAGAATGCCTTATCCAGGTGTAGTCTTGTGCACACCTTTCCAGACCCATAGGTATTTATGTGGTAACAAGGTTTGATATATACATTTGATTCTGATACACGTTTATAATAGAGATATCCTTTGATTACAGCAGTGGTTTGGTTGCAGAGCTGTGATTATATGGAAATTCTCCACACTTGGTATACAGCAGTTCAGACATGCAGCCCCATTGGAATGTGCTGATAGAGGTGAGGAGGGGTAGGCCTTGCATGCATTTTAAGACCAGTGGTGAACACAGGGTGTTATTTTATTCCTCCTTGTAGTCTCACTACTCTGCCACCTGTTTTTTGTATATGAGTTCCTTTTTTCTAAATCTGGTATTATGTAGAAGTTTATGTTGATATAAGCATTGTCGCTAATATTGTTATATATTGGGACCTGGGAGGCTCAGTCATGTTTATGTTCTATTTTTTCTAGATATTTTTTCTAGATATACTTTTAATTATTCGGCTTCATTATATTATGATTGGATTTGATGATTCATGTATGGCCCTTCTTGAAAAAGATCCTGGTTTTTGGATCGAAACGTCGAAACCTTTGAGGCTACAATAAAAATTTTCTATTGAAGAAATGTGTGGACTTTATACACAGTGAGAGTGCATCCTCCACCACGTGGAATTCTCGTCTACATTTGCAGACATTTCGTCTGTCGGGAGCACCCACCATTAGGAACTTTTGATGAGAGTGCAGAACCCTCTTGTTTGTTTATATATATATATATATATATATATATGTTTATATATATATATATATGTTTATATATATATATATATATATATATATATAAAACCATATGTTGAATGTCTCAGTTATTATTAATATCAGCAGCGCAGCAGCCAGGCTGGGAGCTACTGTAGCGGGATTGATGCCTCACCTCAACTGCTTCCGAGAGCTGCTTGCTAGCTGTCACCCACGGAGCCTACCGCTTTCTTCAGGGCATGTGGTGGCGGGGCAGCAGGGAGGCCAGGGCTACTGAACCCTTTCATTGCGCTGCCACATACAGCTGATGGCCGCGACATTCGATCCACCAGTGCCGCGGGAGGAGAGAGAAGGGAGGTCGCAACTGGGGGGCGGGAGGGAGCGGCAGGGACTCAAACGGCTGGTGGCAGGCTGATTTAGCAGGAAAAGGTGTTTTCCTGTCTACAGCAGCAATTCTGTAGAAACTGTGGGCCTATTTTAATGGGGAGACCTGGAGCTGCAGCTCCATCCGCCCCATTGTTAATCTGGCCCTACGTATACAGTATATGTCCATTGATACTGCCATATATGTCCAGCGGTACAGCCGTATAAATCCAGTGATCCTGCCGTATAATTACAGTGATCCTGCAGTGTAATTACAGTGGCACTGGCGTATAAGTCCAGTGATCCTGCCGTATAATTACAGTGGTACTGGCGTATAAATCCAGTCCAGTGATACTGCCGTATATGTCCATTGATACTGCCGTATATGTCCATTGATACTGCCGTATATGTCCAGCAGTACTGCCGTATAAATCCAGTGATCCTGCCGTATAATTACAGTGGTACTGGTGTATAAGTCCAGTGATCCTGCCATATATGTCCATTAATAAATCGGTATATATCCAGTGGTACTGCCGTATAATTCCAGCGACCCCGCCGTATAATTCCAGTGGTACTGGCGTATAAGTCCAGTGCAGTGATATTGCCGTATATGTCCATTGATACTGCCGTATATGTCCAGCGGTACAGCCGTATATGTCCAGCGGTACTGTCGTATAGATCCAGTGATCTTGCCTTATAATTCCAGTGATCCTGCCATATAATTACAGTGTTCCTGCTGTATAATTCCAGTGGTACTGGCTCCTAATTCCAGTGATCCTGACATATAATTCCAGTGATCCTGACGTATAATTGCAGTGATCCTGCCATATAATTACAGTGGTACTGACATGTAAGTCCAGTCCAGTGATACTGCCGTATATATCCAGTGATACTGCCGTATATGTCCAGCGGTACTGCCGTATAAATCCAGTGATCCTGCCATATAATTCCAGTGGTACTGGCGTATAAGTCCAGTCCAGTGATACTGCCGTATATGTCCAGTGATACTGCCGTATATGTCCAGTGATACTGCCGTATATGTCCAGCGATACTGCCGTATATGTCCAGTGATACTGCCATATAATTACAGTTGTACTGGCGTATAAGTCCAGTCCAGTGATACTGCCGTACATGTCCATTGATACTGCCGTATATGTCCAGCGGTACTGCCGTGTAAATCCAGTGATCCTGCCGTATAAATCCAGTGATCCTGCCGTATAAATCCAGTGATCCTGCCATATAATTCCAGTGGTACTGGCGTATAATTCCAGTGGTACTGGCGTATAAATCCAGTGATCCTACCATATAATTACAGTGGTACTGGCGTATAAGTCCAGTCCAGTGGTACTGGCGTATAATTCCAGTGATCCTGCCGTATAATTCCAGTGATCCTGCCGTATATCTGCAGTGATCCTGCCGTATAAGTCCAGTGGTACTGGTGTGTAAGTCCAGTCTAGTGATACTGCCGTATATGTCCAGTGGTACTGCCGTAAAATTCCAGTGAACCTGCCGTATAATTCCAGTGATCCTGCCGTATATGTCCAGTGGTATTGTCATATAATTCCAGTGAAATATATACATACCCTGTTGCAAAGTGGATTACTGAGGCCATAACTACTATGCTGGTGTTAGACGTGCGTCTGGTATCTGCCATTAGTGCACTGGGACTGCAGTTCCAACCCTGGATGGGCCAGGTGTTTGTGTTGCACACTTGTGTCGCTTAGCTTAGTCATACAGCTGCCTCATTGCTCTCTTTTACTTCTTGGCATGATGTGCTGTTTGGGTACTATTTGTTTTTTAAAGTGCCATCCTGTCTGCCACTGCAGTGCCACTCCTAGATGGGCCAATTGTTTGTGTCGCTTAGCTTAGTCATACAGCTACCTAATTTCACCTCTTTTTCTTTTTTGCATGATGTGCTGTTTGGGGCCTAGTTTTTTTTAAGTTACATCCTGTCTGCCACTGTAGTGCCACTCCTATATGGGCCAGGTGTTTGTGCCGCACACTTGTGTCGCTTAGCTTAGTCATACAGCCACCTCGGTGCAGCCTTTTGGCCTAATAACAATTTTGGGGGTCATTCCGAGTTGTTCGCTCTGTATTTTTCTTCGCATCGCAGCGATTTTCCGCTAACTGCGCATGCGCAATGTTCGCACTGCGACTGCGCCAAGTAAATTTGCTATGCAGTTAGGTATTTTACTCACGGCATTACAAGGTTTTTTCTTCGTTCTGGTGATCGTAGTGTGATTGACAGGAAGTGGGTGTTTCTGGGCGGAAACAGCCCGTTTTATGGGAGTGTGTGAAAAAACGCTACCGTTTCTGGGGAAAAACGCGGGAGTGGCTGGAGAAACGGAGGAGTGTCTGGGCGAACGCTGGGTGTGTTTATGACGTCAAACCAGGAACGACAAGCACTGAACTGATCGCAGTTGCCGAGTAAGTTTGAAGCTACTCAGAAACTGCTAAGAAGTGTCTATTCGCAATTTTGCTAATCTTTCGTTCGCAATTTTGATAAGCTAAGATTCACTCCCAGTAGGCGGCGGCTTAGCGTGTGCAAAGCTGCTAAAAGCAGCTTGCGAGCGAACAACTCGGAATGACCACCATTGTGAGGTGTGAGGTGTTTAGAATAGACTGGAAATGAGTGGACATGAATGTTATTGAGGTTAATAATACCATAAGATCAAAATGACAACCAAATTCTGTGATTTTGGCCGTTTTTATGTTCTATTCAAAAATCATCCAGATCCAGGGGGGGGGGGGGCAGATATAACATGTGCAGAGAGAGTTAGATTTGGGTGGGTTATTTTGTTTCTGTGCAGGGTAAATACTGGCTGCTTTATTTTTACACTGCAAATTAGATTGCAGATTGAACACACCACACCCAAATCTAACTCTCTCTGCACATGTTAAATCTGCCTCCCCTGCAGCATAGGCGTGCGCAGCCAATGTTATTAGGGGGTGCACCGCAGGAGGGGTGTGTCTAGCACCACCTTATGGGTGTGTCTAGCACCGCCTTTTGGGCGTGTCTAGCACTTTTTTACATTCTCTCAGTAGATTCACAAGGCTTAATCCAATTTCTCCCTAGTTCCTAATACTACAAGTAGACATAATACACCCAAGAGAAATAATATGAAACATAATGGTGTGACCACCGCCCAGTACTGACTGTCCGCTATGGCATAACCCTTAGCCCTAGCTGCCGCTGCACCCTATCACTGCTTACACTTCACCAACCTATCCCTGACCCAGCGGCGGAACTAGAGAGTGGTGGGCCTAGCTGCATATGCATTCACACACACACACACACACACACACACACACACACACACACACACCACCCGCCAGCACCTGCACCTCGATTTTGAGTGGGCCACTCTGAAAAGTACGAGAAATTTAGATGGCTGAACATTTCAGTTTTAATATAACACAAGTCAAGTTTAAAATATACACATGCCATTAGAGCCACATCTGCCTCTTTCTATGCCATCAACCTCCTCTGCAGGACACCAGCATTTGTCATCATAGGCGTGCGCAGCACATTTTATTAGGGGGTGCACCGTTGGAGGGGTGTGTCTAGCAACGCCTTTTGGGCGTGTCTAGCACCATCTATTGACGTCAACGCAATATAAAATATCCACCCTTGTGCCAATCCTAATAAAGCAGATACATTGTCAGATGTTGTGGTGTGCACCAAACAAACACCCATGATGGCACTCACTGCAATTACACTGCTTCTCCTCAGCCTGGTCTGGCTCCCCCTCTCTTTCCCCTGCAAGCTGCAGCAGCTTACTTACAAGTCAGTCACTCACTGACACTGACAGTCGCAGACTAGTACTGCTGCTGCTGCTGGAAAAAACGACTGACGTGTCAATGCTGCTGCCGACTGCCTGCCAGTATTGAATTTGTCTTCCTAAGAGGAACGCTGGCTGCATGCTGCTACTCATCAGTGGCTGGTGTAGGCATAGCATAGAAGGATAGAGGATTGTCATGTGGCGGGTGTGACAGGTGGGCGGTGGCATCCTTGATTTACCAAGGCGTCTGGTCAGTAATGCGGTCCTGACAGGGTGCAGCGCAGAGGGGACAGTAATCAGCCTGCTCGGCAATTGCTGCATCAGGCATGTGAGATCGAGGTGCCAGACATTAGGGGGTGCCTGTGCGCACCAGGCACCCCCCCTGCGCACACCTATGTTTGTCATACATGTCCTCATGCTCACCAGCTACTGACAGTAGTGCCCCTTACTCACATTACGCCACACAGTATGAGTCGAAATTCATATTACGCCACAGTATGAGCCAAAATTCACATTATGCCACACAGTATGAGCCAAAATTCACATTATGCCACACAGTATGAGCCGAAGTTAACATTACCCCACACAGTATGAGCTGAAAGTCACTTTACACCACACGGTATGAGCCGAAATTCACATTATGCCACACGGTATGAGCCAAAATTCACATTATGCCACACAGTATGAGCCGAATTTCACATTACCCCACACAGTATAAGCCAAACTTCACATTACGACACACAATATGAGTGTCATCTATATTTCTATATGCTAATACTAAAAGAGAGGTGGTGCTACTATACCAATCATATCATTGTATATAAATACAGTTACTAAAAAGGAAAGAATGAGATCTATAAGTGTACTCTGGAAACCAGTGAATGCTAACATATTTATGTGGTCCTTCTTTATTTTTTTTATGAGTGCATAGTAATAGTATATATAGTATATACATGCCTTTTCCCCCTGGCTGGCCTGGCCAAATACAGTATGTTTTTTTTTTTTAAGAAAATAATGAGATATAAAAAAATGCACTCATAAAAAAAAAAAAAGGGATATATATATACACACATATAAGCTGAGCCAAGCAATCAGTAGTTTCCTGAGTGCACCGATACACTATACTGTAGGTGCACTCAGGAAACCACTAAATGCTTGGCTCAGCGCGCGCGTGTGTGTGTGTGTGTGTGTAAAAAATAGAGCCAAAGTAAAAAAGAATAAAAGAAAAGAATGACAGAGTATCACCCTCTGCTGTCTCAGGCTCTGCTGTGTCCTCCACTCCGGCAGCGGCTCCGAGTCCTCCTGAGAAGAACGCTGCCTGAGCTGGGCCTGCGGCGCTGGCGGGACGGCAGTGGCAGGGCACACTGAGAGCCGAGTGAGAAGGGAGGGAGCACCGTGTGACACCGATACGTCACAGCAAGAGGCGCAGCCTGACGCGAGTCCCCTCTGTGCGGCCACTATACACTTGCTGCTGCGCATAGTGTACATCGTCCGCGGCGGGAGGCGGGCGCTGCAGGGGAGAGCGATGGCACAGTGACTATGCTGTAGCAGGTGTGGCGTGTGGGGGGTGCCGGACATTAGGGGGTGCCTGTGCGCACCAGGCACCCCCCGTGCGCACGCCTATGCCCTGCAGTGCACATGGGGGTAATTCTGAGTTGATCGCAGCAGGAACTTTGTTAGCAGTTGGGCAAAACCATGGCCCTCATTCCGAGTTGTTCGCTCGCAAGCTGCTTTTAGCAGCTTTGCACACGCTAAGCCGCCGCCTACTGGGAGTGAATCTTAGCTTATCAAAATTGCGAACGAAAGATTAGCAAAATTGCGAATAGACACTTCTTAGCAGTTTCTGAGTAGCTTCAAACTTACTCGGCATCTGCGATCAGTTCAATCAGTTTCGTTCCTGGTTTGACGTCACAAACACTCCCAGCGTTCGGCCAGACACTCCTCCGTTTCTCCAGCCATTCCCGCCTTTTTCCCAGAAACGGTAGCGTTTTTTCGCACACACCCACAAAACGTCCAGTTTCCGCCCAGAAACACCCACTTCCTGTCAATCACATTACGATCACCAGAACGAAGAAATAACCTTGTAATGCCGTGAGTAAAATACCTAACTGCATAGCAAATTTACTTGGCGCAGTCGCACTGCAGACATTGCGCATGCGCATTAGCGACTAATCGCTCCGTTGTGAGAAAAATATAACGAACGAACAACTCGGAATGACCCCCCATGTGCACTGCAGGGGAGGCAGATATAACGTGTAGAGAGAGTTAGATTTGGGTGTGGTGTGTTCAATCTGCAATCTAAATTGCAGTGTAAAAATAAAGCAGCCAGTATTTACCCTGCACAGAAACAAAATAACCCACCCAAATCTAACACTCTCTGTACATGTTATATATGCCCCCCCCCCCCCCCTGCAGTGCACATGGTTTTGCCCAACTGCTAACAAAATTCCTGCTGCGATCAACTCAGAATTACCCCCATAGTTTTGCCCAACTGCTAACAAAATTCCTGCTGCGATCAACTTGGAATTACCCCCAAAACACGAAAAGTGCCCGCCGCACATCTCTACTGATCATACATGTATTGTGAGTGACACTGTAGGTGGTTTCTGTTTTTTGGTACAAAAAGGGTTCCTCTGCCAATCTAGGGGTGCTCTGCACTAGAGATGAGCGGGTTCGGTTCCTCTGAATCCGAACCCGCCCGAACTTCATGTTTTTTCTCACGGGTCCGAGCGACTCGGATCTTCCCGCCTTGCTCGGTTAACCCGAGCGCGCCCGAACGTCATCATGACGCTGTCGGATTCTCGCGAGGCTCGGATTCTATCGCGAGACTCGGATTCTATATAAGGAGCCGCGCGTCGCCGCCATTTTCACACGTGCATTGAGATTGATAGGGAGAGGACGTGGCTGGCGTCCTCTCCATTTAGATTAGAAGAGAGAGAGTGAGATTGATTTGAGACAGAGACACTTGATTTACTGGAGCTTAGGAGTACTGTAGAGAGTGCAGAGTTTACTAGTGACTGACCACAGTGACCACCAGACAGTGCAGTTTTATTTAATATAATCCGTTCTCTGCCTGAAAAAAACGATACACAGTGACTCAGTCACATACCATATCTGTGTGCACTGCTCAGCCCAGTGTGCTGCATCATCTATGTATATATCTGACTGTGCTCACACAGCTTATAATTGTGGGGGAGACTGGGGAGCAGTGCCAGTTATAGGTTATAGCAGGAGCCAGGAGTACATATTATTAAAATTAAACAGTGCACACTTTTGCTGCAGGAGTGCCACTGCCAGTGTGACTGACCAGTGACCTGACCACACTGACCACCAGTATAGTTAGTAGTATACTATATTGTGATTGCCTGAAAAAGTTAAACACTCGTCGTGTGACTTGTGTGGTGTTTTTTTTTTTTATTCTATAAAAAACTCATTCTGCTGACAGACAGTGTCCAGCAGGTCCGTCATTATATAATATATACCTGTCCGGCTGCAGTAGTGATATATATATATATTTTTTATATCATTATTTATCATCCAGTCGCAGCAGACGCAGTACGGTAGTTCACGGCTGTAGCTACCTCTGTGTCGGCACTCGGCAGTCCGTCCATAATTGTATACCACCTACCCGTGGTTTTTTTTTCTTTCTTCTTTATACATACATACTACATCTCTTTATCAACCAGTCTATATTAGCAGCAGACACAGTACAGTAGTCCACGGCTGTAGCTACCTCTGTGTCGGCACTCGGCAGTCCATCCATAATTGTATACCACCTACCCGTGGTTTTTTTTTCTTTCTTCTTTATACATACATACTACATCTCTTTATCAACCAGTCTATATTAGCAGCAGACACAGTACGGTAGTCCACGGCTGTAGCTACCTCTGTGTCGGCACTCGGCAGTCCGTCCATAATTGTATACTAGTATCCATCCATCTCCATTGTTTACCTGAGGTGCCTTTTAGTTGTGCCTATTAAAATATGGAGAACAAAAATGTTGAGGTTCCAAAATTAGGGAAAGATCAAGATCCACTTCCACCTCGTGCTGAAGCTGCTGCCACTAGTCATGGCCGAGACGATGAAATGCCAGCAACGTCGTCTGCCAAGGCCGATGCCCAATGTCATAGTACAGAGCATGTCAAATCCAAAACACCAAATATCAGTAAAAAAAGGACTCCAAAACCTAAAATAAAATTGTCGGAGGAGAAGCGTAAACTTGCCAATATGCCATTTACCACACGGAGTGGCAAGGAACGGCTGAGGCCCTGGCCTATGTTCATGGCTAGTGGTTCAGCTTCACATGAGGATGGAGGCACTCAGCCTCTCGCTAGAAAAATGAAAAGACTCAAGCTGGCAAAAGCAGTAGCACCGCAAAGAACTGTGCGTTCTTCGAAATCCCAAATCCACAAGGAGAGTCCAATTGTGTCGGTTGCGATGCCTGACCTTCCCAACACTGGACGTGAAGAGCATGCGCCTTCCACCATTTGCATGTCCCCTGCAAGTGCTGGAAGGAGCACCCGCAGTCCAGTTCCTGATAGTCAGATTGAAGATGTCAGTGTTGAAGTACACCAGGATGAGGAGGATATGGGTGTTGCTTGCGCTGGGGAGGAAATTGACCAGGAGGATTCTGATGGTGAGGTGGTTTGTTTAAGTCAGGCACCCGGGGAGACACCTGTTGTCCGTGGGAGGAATATGGCCGTTGACATGCCTGGTGAAAATACCAAAAAAATCAGCTCTTCAGTGTGGAGGTATTTCAACAGAAAAGCGGACAACAGGTGTCAAGCCGTGTGTTCCCTTTGTCAAGCTGTAATAAGTAGGGGTAAGGACGTTAACCACCTCGGAACATCCTCCCTTATACGTCACCTGCAGCGCATTCATAATAAGTCAGTGACAAGTTCAAAAACTTTGGGTGACAGCGGAAGCAGTCCACTGACCAGTAAATCCCTTCCTCTTGTAACCAAGCTCACGCAAACCACCCCACCAACTCCCTCAGTGTCAATTTCCTCCTTCCCCAGGAATGCCAATAGTCCTGCAGGCCATGTCACTGGCAATTCTGACGATTCCTCTCCTGCCTGGGATTCCTCCAATGCATCCTTGCGTGTAACGCCTACTGCTGCTGGCGCTGCTGTTGTTGCTGCTGGGAGTCGATGGTCATCCCAGAGGGGAAGTCGTAAGACCACTTTTACTACTTCCACCAAGCAATTGACTGTCCAACAGTCCTTTGCGAGGAAGATGAAATATCACAGCAGTCATCCTACTGCAAAGCGGATAACTGAGGCCTTGGCATCCTGGGTGGTGAGAAACGTGGTTCCGGTATCCATCATTACTGCAGAGCCAACTAGAGACTTGTTGGAGGTACTGTGTCCCCGGTACCAAATACCATCTAGGTTCCATTTCTCTAGGCAGGCGATACCGAAAATGTACACAGACCTCAGAAAAAGAGTCACCAGTGTCCTAAAAAATGCAGCTGTACCCAATGTCCACTTAACCACGGACATGTGGACAAGTGGAGCAGGGCAGGGTCAGGACTATATGACTGTGACAGCCCACTGGGTAGATGTATGGACTCCCGCCGCAAGAACAGCAGCGGCGACACCAGTAGCAGCATCTCGCAAACGGCAACTCTTTCCTAGGCAGGCTACGCTTTGTATCACCGGTTTCCAGAATACGCACACAGCTGAAAACCTCTTACGGCAACTGAGGAAGATCATCGCGGAATGGCTTACCCCAATTGGACTCTCCTGTGGATTTGTGGCATCGGACAACGCCAGCAATATTGTGTGTGCATTAAATATGGGCAAATTCCAGCACGTCCCATGTTTTGCACATACCTTGAATTTGGTGGTGCAGAATTTTTTAAAAAACGTCAGGGGCGTGCAAGAGATGCTGTCGGTGGCCAGAAGAATTGCGGGACACTTTCGGCGTACAGGCACCACGTACAGAAGACTGGAGCACCACCAAAAACTACTGAACCTGCCCTGCCATCATCTGAAGCAAGAAGTGGTAACGAGGTGGAATTCAACCCTCTATATGCTTCAGAGGTTGGAGGAGCAGCAAAAGGCCATTCAAGCCTATACAATTGAGCACGATATAGGAGGTGGAATGCACCTGTCTCAAGCGCAGTGGAGAATGATTTCAACGTTGTGCAAGGTTCTGATGCCCTTTGAACTTGCCACACGTGAAGTCAGTTCAGACACTGCCAGCCTGAGTCAGGTCATTCCCCTCATCAGGCTTTTGCAGAAGAAGCTGGAGACATTGAAGGAGGAGCTAACACGGAGCGATTCCGCTAGGCATGTGGGACTTGTGGATGGAGCCCTTAATTCGCTTAACAAGGATTCACGGGTGGTCAATCTGTTGAAATCAGAGCACTACATTTTGGCCACCATGCTCGATCCTAGATTTAAAGCCTACCTTGGATCTCTCTTTCCGGCAGACACAAGTCTGCTGGGGTTGAAAGACCTGCTGGTGAGAAAATTGTCAAGTCAAGCGGAACGCGACCTGTCAACATCTCCTCCTTCACATTCTCCCGCAACTGGGGGTGCGAGGAAAAGGCTCAGAATTCCGAGCCCACCCGCTGGCGGTGATGCAGGGCAGTCTGGAGCGACTGCTGATGCTGACATCTGGTCCGGACTGAAGGACCTGACAACGATTACGGACATGTCGTCTACTGTCACTGCATATGATTCTCTCCCCATTGAAAGAATGGTGGAGGATTATATGAGTGACCGCATCCAAGTAGGCACGTCACACAGTCCGTACTTATACTGGCAGGAAAAAGAGGCAATTTGGAGGCCCTTGCACAAACTGGCTTTATTCTACCTAAGTTGCCCTCCCACAAGTGTGTACTCCGAAAGAGTGTTTAGTGCCGCCGCTCACCTTGTCAGCAATCGGCGTACGAGGTTACATCCAGAAAATGTGGAGAAGATGATGTTCATTAAAATGAATTATAATCAATTCCTCCGCGGAGACATTGACCAGCAGCAATTGCCTCCACAAAGTACACAGGGAGCTGAGATGGTGGATTCCAGTGGGGACGAATTGATAATCTGTGAGGAGGGGGATGTACACGGTGATATATCGGAGGATGATGATGAGGTGGACATCTTGCCTCTGTAGAGCCAGTTTGTGCAAGGAGAGATTAATTGCTTCTTTTTTGGGGGGGGTCCAAACCAACCCGTCATATCAGTCACAGTCGTGTGGCAGACCCTGTCACTGAAATGATGGGTTGGTTAAAGTGTGCATGTCCTGTTTTGTTTATACAACATAAGGGTGGGTGGGAGGGCCCAAGGACAATTCCATCTTGCACCTCTTTTTTCTTTTCTTTTTCTTTGCGTCATGTGCTGTTTGGGGAGGGTTTTTTGGAAGGGCCATCCTACGTGACACTGCAGTGCCACTCCTAGATGGGCCCGGTGTTTGTGTCGGCCACTAGGGTCGCTTATCTTTCTCACACAGTCAGCTACCTCATTGCGCCTCTTTTTTTCTTTGCGTCATGTGCTGTTTGGGGAGGGTTTTTTGGAAGGGCCATCCTGCGTGACACTGCAGTGCCACTCCTAGATGGGCCCGGTGTTTGTGTCGGCCACTAGGGTCGCTTATCTTACTCACACAGTCAGCTACCTCATTGCGCCTCTTTTTTTTCTTTGCGTCATGTGCTGTTTGGGGAGGGTTTTTTGGAAGGGACATCCTGCGTGACACTGCAGTGCCACTCCTAGATGGGCCCGGTGTTTGTGTCGGCCACTAGGGTGGCTTATCTTACTCACACAGTCAGCTACCTCATTGCGCCTCTTTTTTTCTTTGCGTCATGTGCTGTTTGGGGAGGGTTTTTTGGAAGGGCCATCCTGCGTGACACTGCAGTGCCACTCCTAGATGGGCCCGGTGTTTGTGTCGGCCACTAGGGTCGCTTATCTTACTCACACAGTCAGCTACCTCATTGCGCCTCTTTTTTTCTTTGCGTCATGTGCTGTTTGGGGAGGGTTTTTTGGAAGGGCCATTCTGCGTGACACTGCAGTGCCACTCCTAGATGGGCCCGGTGTTTGTGTCGGCCACTAGGGTCGCTTATCTTACTCACACAGTCAGCTACCTCATTGCGCCTCTTTTTTTCTTTGCGTCATGTGCTGTTTGGGGAGGGTTTTTTGGAAGGGACATCCTGCGTGACACTGCAGTGCCACTCCTAGATGGGCCCGGTGTTTGTGTCGGCCACTAGGGTCGCTAATCTTACTCACACAGTCAGCTACCTCATTGCGCCTCTTTTTTTCTTTGCGTCATGTGCTGTTTGGGGAGGGTTTTTTGGAAGGGACATCCTGCGTGACACTGCAGTGCCACTCCTAGATGGGCCCGGTGTTTGTGTCGGCCACTAGGGTCGCTTATATTACTCACACAGTCAGCTACCTCATTGCGCCTCTTTTTTTCTTTGCGTCATGTGCTGTTTGGGGAGGGTTTTTTGGAAGGGCCATCCTGCGTGACACTGCAGTGCCACTCCTAGATGGGCCCGGTGTTTGTGTCGGCCACTAGGGTCGCTTATCTTACTCACACAGTCAGCTACCTCATTGCGCCTCTTTTTTTCTTTGCGTCATGTGCTGTTTGGGGAGGGTTTTTTGGAAGGGACATCCTGCGTGACACTGCAGTGCCACTCCTAGATGGGCCCGGTGTTTGTGTCGGCCACTAGGGTCGCTAATCTTACTCACACAGTCAGCTACCTCATTGCGCCTCTTTTTTTCTTTGCGTCATGTGCTGTTTGGGGAGGGTTTTTTGGAAGGGACATCCTGCGTGACACTGCAGTGCCACTCCTAGATGGGCCCGGTGTTTGTGTCGGCCACTAGGGTCGCTTATCTTACTCACACAGTCAGCTACCTCATTGCGCCTCTTTTTTTCTTTGCGTCATGTGCTGTTTGGGGAGGGTTTTTTGGAAGGGACATCCTGCGTGACACTGCAGTGCCACTCCTAGATGGGCCCGGTGTTTGTGTCGGCCACTAGGGTCGCTTATCTTACTCACACAGTCAGCTACCTCATTGCGCCTCTTTTTTTCTTTGCGTCATGTGCTGTTTGGGGAGGGTTTTTTGGAAGGGACATCCTGCGTGACACTGCAGTGCCACTCCTAGATGGGCCCGGTGTTTGTGTCGGCCACTAGGGTCGCTTATCTTACTCACACAGTCAGCTACCTCATTGCGCCTCTTTTTTTCTTTGCGTCATGTGCTGTTTGGGGAGGGTTTTTTGGAAGGGCCATCCTGCGTGACACTGCAGTGCCACTCCTAGATGGGCCCGGTGTTTGTGTCGGCCACTAGGGTCGCTAATCTTACTCACACAGCTACCTCATTGAGCCTCTTTTTTTCTTTGCGTCATGTGCTGTTTGGGGAGGGTTTTTTGGAAGGGACATCCTGCGTGACACTGCAGTGCCACTCCTAGATGGGCCCGGTGTTTGTGTCGGCCACTAGGGTCGCTTATCTTACTCACACAGCGACCTCGGTGCAAATTTTAGGACTAAAAATAATATTGTGAGGTGTGAGGTATTCAGAATAGACTGAAAATGAGTGGAAATTATGGTTTTTGAGGTTAATAATACTTTGGGATCAAAATGACCCCCAAATTCTATGATTTAAGCTGTTTTTTAGGGTTTTTTGAAAAAAACACCCGAATCCAAAACACACCCGAATCCGACAAAAAAAATTCGGTGAGGTTTTGTCAAAACGCGGTCGAACCCAAAACACGGCCGCGGAACCGAACCCAAAACCAAAACACAAAACCCGAAAAATTTCAGGCGCTCATCACTACTCTGCACCAGTTATATATTTTAGCTAAACAAATAATATATCATTTAAAAAATATATACTGTATATATTTTTTGGTCGCTAAACCCCAGTGTATTAAAACCACTTAACTAACGATTTTTCCCTTCAGAAGCATTAACATTGTTTTTTTAAATTAATTTTATTTAATAAAGTTGAAAGTATTTTTTTAAATATTCAAACATTATATTATGCACGTCTGCAGAACGGATCTCCTCATCAAAAACGGGTGGAAAGGGTGGGACGGCGCAGTTGCATGAAATCTGACCATGACAGTTAAGTGGTTAAACTATTATTTTTCTGTGCCACTGTCAGTCAGACCACAGTGTATAATCATACACTTATTGTAACACTGTAGGTGGTCCATGCTTTCTTGTACATGAAGGGGTTCTGTGTCCATCCGTCAATGGGCTGCTCTGTCAATCTAAGGGTGCTCTGCACCAGTTTAAACAAAATAAAAGCTAAATATATCGTTTTTTTTTTTTTTTTTTTAAATGTACTGTATATACATATTTTATTTTGGTGCTAAACCTCAGTGTACAATACTATAATTTATCTGTGGCATTGCCAGTCAAACCGCAGTGTAGAATCATACACTTATTGTGATTAGTGATGTGCACCGGAAATTTTTCGGGTTTTGTGTTTTGGTTTTGGATTCGGTTCCGCGGCCGTGTTTTGGATTCGGACGCGTTTTGGCAAAACCTCCCGGAAATTTTTTTGTCGGATTCGGGGGTGTTTTGGATTCAGGTGTTTTTTTTACAAAAAACCCTCAAAAACAGCTTAAATCATAGAATTTGGGGGTCATTTTGATCCCATAGTATTATTAACCTCAATGACCATAATTTACACTCATTTTCAGTCTATTCTGAACACCTCACACCTAGTCACAATATTATTTTTAGTCCTAAAATTTGCACCAAGGTCGCTGGATGACTAAGCTAAGCGACCCAAGTGGCCGACACAAACACCTGGCCCATCTAGGAGTGGCACTGCAGTGTCAGGCTGGATGGCACTTCAAAAAAATAGTCCCCAAACAGCACATGATGCAAAGAAAAAAAAGAGGTGCACCAAGGTCGCTGGATGACTAAGCTAAGCGACACAAGTGGCCGACACAAACACCTGGCCCATCTAGGAGTGGCACTGCAGTGTCAGACAGAATGGCAGATTTAAAAAATAGTCCCCAAACAGCACATGATGCAAAGAAAAAGAGGTGCACCAAGGTCACTGGATGGCTAAGCTAAGCGACACAAGTGGCCGACACAAACACCTGGCCCATCTAGGAGTGGCACTGCAGTGTCAGGCAGGATGGCACTTCAAAAAAATAGTCCCCAAACAGCACATGATGCAAAGAAAAAAAGAGGCGCAATGAGGTAGCTGTGTGACTAAGCTAAGCGACCCAAGTGGCCGACACAAACACCTGGCCCATCTAGGAGTGGCACTGCAGTTTTCTAGCGAGAGGATGAGTGCTTCCATCCTCATGTGAATCTGAACCACTAGCCATGAACATAGGCCAGGGCCTCAGCCGTTCCTTGCCACTCCGTGTCGTAAATGGCATATTGGCAAGTTTACGCTTCTCCTCAGACGCTTTTAATTTTGATTTTTGGGTCATTTTACTGAACTTTTGTTTTTTTGATTTTACATGCTGTCTACTATGACATTGGGCATCTGCCTTGGCAGACGACGTTGATGGCATTTCATCGTCTCGGCCATGACTAGTGGCAGCAGCTTCAGCACGAGGTGGAAGTGGATCTTGATCTTTCCCTATTTTACCCTCCACATTTTTTGTTCTCCATTTTTTAATGTGTGGAATTATATGCCAGTATCAATAGCAATGGCCTACTACTATATTTACTGCGCACAACTGAAATGCACCACAGGTATGGATGGATAGTATACTTGACGACACAGAGGTAGGTACAGCAGTGGCCTACCGTACTGCTATATATAGTATACTGGTGGTCACTGTGTCAGCAAACTGCAAAACTAAAATGCACCACAGGTATAGAATGTAGATGGATAGTATACTTAATGACGACACAGAGGTAGGTACAGCAGTGGCCGTATAATGGTGGTCACTGTCAGCAAAACTCTGCACTGTACTCCTGCTATATAATACTGCTGGTCCCCAGTCCCCACAATAAAGCAGTGTGAGCACAGATATATGCAGCACACTTAGCACATATATGGAGCGTTTTTCAGGCAGAGAACGTATAATACTGGTGGTCTCTGGTCAGCAAAACTCTGCACTGTACTCCTCCTATATAATACAGCTGCTCCCCAGTCCCCACAATAAAGCAGTGTGAGCACAGATATATGCAGCACACTGAGCACAGATATGGAGCGTTTTTCAGGCAGAGAACGGATAAAACAGGTGGTCACTGTCAGCAAAACTCTGCACTGTACTCCTCCTATATAATACAGCTGCTCCCCAGTCCCCACAATAAAGCAGTGTGAGCACAGATATATGCAGCACACTGAGCACAGATATGGAGTGTTTTCCAGGCAGAGAACGTATAATACTGGTGGTCACTGGTCAGCAAAACTCTGCACTGTACTCCTCCTATATAATACTGCTGGTCCCCAGTCCCCACAATAAAGCAGTGAGCACAGATATTTGCAGCCACCTGAATAAAACTGAGAGGACGCCAGCCACGTCCTCTCACTATCATTTCCAATGCACGAGTGAAAAATGGGGGTGACGCGCGGCGCCTTATATAGAATCCGAATCTCGCAAGAATCCGACAGCGGGATGATGACGTTCGGGCGCGCTCGGGTTAACCGAGCAAGGCGGGAAGATTCGAATCTGCCTCGGAACCGTGTAAAATGGGTGACGTTCGGGGGGGTTCAGATTCCGACGAACCCGCTCATCACTAATTGTGATACTGTAGGTGGTCCGTGCTTTGTTGTACATAAAGGGGTGCTGTGTCCATCCTTCAAGGGGCTGCTCTGTCAATCTAATGGTGCTCTGCACCAGTTTAAACAAAACTGGTTTTGGATCTGGATCTCCTTTCGTGTTTTGGATCTGGATTGGTTTTGCCAAAACCACCCTTGTGGGTTTTTGTTTTGGATCTGTATTTTTACGAAAAAATCATCAAAACAGCTAAAATAACAGAATTTGGGGGTGTTTTTGTTCCTACAGTATTATTAACCTCAATAACATTAATTTACACGCATTTCCAGTCAATTTTGACCACCACCATAGGCCAAAGCCTGGCTGGCTAAACTAAGCAACAGAGCAGCGGCACAAACACACGGCAGTTATTTTTGTTTAAAAAAGTTTTACAAATTAGTAATGTACAGTAATAGCAATAACCAATCCAAACCAACTCACAAGTACTATCAATAGAAAACAATCCAACACAGAAATTTCCTGAGAAGCGTGTGTACAATGGGGGTAATTCCAAGTTGATCGCAGCAGGAATTTTGTTAGCAGTTGGGCAAAACCATGTACACTCCAGGGGAGGCAGATATAACATGTGCAGAAAGAGTTAGATTTGGGTGGGGTGTGTTCAATCTGCAATCTAATCTGCAGTGTAAAAATAAAGCAGCCAGTATTTACCCTGTACAGAAACAAAATAACCCACCCAAATATAACTCTCTCTGCAAATGTTATATCTGCCCCCCCCTGCAGTGCACATTGTTTTGCCCAACTGCTAAAAAATGTCCTGCTGCGATCAACTTGGAATTACCCCCATATCAATAGCTCTAAAGTAGTTACCAAACAGCAAAGAAAACAAAACGAAACCATGTGTAAAATAGCAACAGCAGACATTGATGCCCCCTACACAAGTGCACATGCCCTCAGCACATGCCTATTCTCAGCTCCCAGTCTGTACCTCCCTCCTGGGGGCCCTGGGTCACTGCTGACTGGCACTCTGTGCCCATGTAAAGCTCTAATCAATCAGCCTTTTTGTCGAGCAGCTCCCCAAAATCTCTCCAATCACAAAAAACAGCATTCCGCACCTGCGTAGTACAGTGCGGAATACTTTGGGACACACAGTTAAATACTGACCTGGTTACAGTGCTGGTCGGATACAAAGTGGGTCGGATACAATGCAGGTTACAGTGTGGGTCAGATACAGGGCAGGTTGTGTACAGTGTAGGTGGAATTCATTGCAGGTTGTATATAATGCAGATCGCATACATTGCGAGTCGGATACAGTGTGGGTCGGATACAGTGCAGATCGGATACAGTGCAGGTCAGAGTGCAGGTTGGTTACAGTGCGTGTCTCATACAGTGAGTGTTGACTACAGTGCAAGGTCAGATACAGTGTGCGTCGGATATAGTGCGAGATACAGTGCAGGTCAGATACAGTACAGGTCACATGCACTGTGAGTTGTGTATATTGTGGGTCAGATACAGCGTAGACTGGATAAAGTGCAGGTTACAGTGCGGGTCAAATACAGTGTGGGTCAAATACAGCGCAGGTCGGATACAGTATGGGTTAGATACAGCGCAGGTCAAATACAGTGTGGGTTGGATACAGTGCGGTTCAAATACAATGCGGGTCAGATAAGTGTTGGTCGTATACAGCACGGATTTAAGTACAGGTCAAATACAATGTGGGTCAGATACAGCACGGGTTAAAGTGCAGGTCAGATACAGTGCAGGTTAGATACACAAATAGTGCACTTACTGTGACAGAGGGTCTTCAGTGTGGTGGTGCCGGCAGTGTGGGCAATGCAGGGGTGCCAATGGTGTCCTCAGTGAGGTAGTGCCGGCAGTGTCAGCAGTGCAGGGGTGCCAGTGGTGTCCTCAATGCAGTAGTGTCAGCAGTGCAGGGGTGTCAGCTGTGTCCTCAGTGGGATGGTGCTGGCAGTGTTGGCAGTGCAGGGGTGCCATCAGTGTCCTCAGTGCTGTGGTGTTGGCAGGGCAGGGGTGACAGTGGTGTCCTCAATGTGGTAGTGTCAGCAGTGCAGGGGTACCAACGGTGTCCTCAGTGCAGAGGTGCCAGCAGTGTCAGCAGTGCAGGGATGCCAATGGTGTCCTCAGTGTGGTGGTGCCAGCAGTGCAGAGTTGTCAGCATTGTCCTCAATGCGGTAGTGACGGTAGTGCAGGGGTGCCGGCGCTGTTCTCGGTGCGGTGGTGACGGCAGTGTCTTAGTGAATGGCTGCCAGCGGTGTCCTCAATGGGGTAGTATAGGCAGTTCAGGGTGTCAGCGGTGTCCTCTGTGCGGTGGTGCTGGTAGTGTCGGCAGTACAATGGGTGCCAGCGGTGTCCTCAGTACGGTGGTACTGGCAGTGTTGGCAGTGCAGGGGTGCCAGTGGTATTCTCAGTGTGGTAGTGCAGGCAGTGTCAGCAGTGCAGGGGTGTCAGCGGTGTCCTCAATATGGTAGTGTCGGCAGTGCAGGGGTGTCATCTGTGTCCTCAGTGCAGTGGTGCCAGCAGTGTTGGCAGTGCAGGGGTGCCAGCGTTGTCCTCAGTGCAGGGGTGCCGGCATTGTCGACAGTGCGAAAGTGCTGACAGTGTCCCCAGTGCAGGGTTGCCGACAGTGTCGGCAGTTTGGGCGGCAGTGTTGGCAGTGCGGGCGGCGGTGTCAGCGGTGCAGGCGACAGTGCTGTGGGGGCATCCATCTTGCCCATAGTAGCCTATGGGGAAACACTAATTGGCTGAGAGCTGTGACAGATGGCTCTCTCAGCTGTCTTCCATAGGTTACTATGGAGACCGGCGTCCGAGCCAAAACCTCAGGATCTGAGAGCGGGATCCTGAGGTTTTGCCTCAATTGGGGTTCTGAGTCAGGCGCACATAACCAAGCCTGACTCAGATCTGGGCCTGTTTGGGTTGGTTACGGTTCTCAGGGAACCGAACCCACTCATCCCTAATCATCAAACACGCATTGTGAAACTGATGATGATGAGAATATTGAAGCCGAGGCTGTTGTGTGTGTAAATCAGGCACTAGTGGAAACAGTTGTTGCCCATGATATGAAAAAGCTCATTATCATGCTGGGGCAAAAGACAAAAAAAGCAACCTCTTACATGTAGAATTAGTTCTACCCGTATCCGGACAACAACTGTCAAATCATCTGTACCATTTGCAAAGCAAGAGTAAGTATAGGTAGGGACTTTAACCATCTAGGAACCTCCTCCCTGTTATGTCACTTGCAGAGCATTCATCCAAAGTTTTTGTCAAATTCAGAAACTTTGGCTAAAAACAAAACAGTCAGTTCAGCGTCACATAGCTGCTCCCTTCTCTCTGTTAGGTCCAAGTGCCTGCAATCTCCACTACCAACATCTTCATCATCAACAACCCCAGTCATGATCAGAAGTAGCCCTGCATCCAATTTCATAAGCATGACTGACTCCTCTCCTATAAGGGATTCCTCAGAAGGATCCTTGAGTGGTACGCCTGTTGATGTTGTTGTTGTTGCTGCAGCTGCTACTGTGAGTAGATCTTCATCCCAGAAGGGGACCAGGAAGATTACTTGTAGTAGTTTAACAAAACAATTGACTGTTAAACAATCATTTTCAAGGGGGAGCAAGATGACAGCAGTCACCCAGTTGCACAGCAGATTACTGACGCCATAACCGCTATGCTGGTATTAGATGTGCGCCCAGTATCTGCCCTTAATGCAGTGGGTTTTAGACAGTTAATTGAGGTACTGTGTCTCCACTACCAAATCCAATCTAGAGTCCACTTCACTAGAAAAGCAATTCCCGAGGGCGTGGCCTAGCCAGCAAGCTGAGCGGACGTGATTTCCAGAAGCTCCTTATAGCCCTACACTTATTGTAAATTACTTAGATTATTGGGGGCTCCCCCTACCCCCCACTGTCTTCTGATATCATCCCCCAGCTTGTGTGTAAGAGGGTCCGTGGCTACGGAGCTGGAGGACTCTTTTAAGGGTCCTTGCGGGTTGTGGCCTTCCCCTCATAGTGAAGCCGGGGACTGTAGTTGGTGTCTCCCCCCGGACTGGGCGCTCGGCTGAGCGGAATATCTCTGAAGCGGAGTTCCGGGTGCAGCGGCATCTACTCCCGCGAAGAGAGCTGCGGCAGCACCTGAGATCATCCCACCCGAGACCCGGTGGCAGTAGTGAAGATCCTCCGAGCCTGGCGGCGGCGGCTACGTGCGGCTGGTGAGTTTCCCCCCTGCCTGCATGACTCTTGGCGCCTGGAGGTTCTGCAGAGTGCGCAGCACCCCCGCCCCTTCTGAGATCCGTCCATGGCCGTGGGCGGCTTCCTAAGCAGCAACGGCGGGTCGAGCGGCTCCCTCCGTCACCGGGCAGCCGCGGCCTCCTTCTATCCTGCGCTGGGACCGGGGGCTGGAGTTTGGAGGAGATCCGGCCATGAGCTCCGGGGAACGGAGCGCGGCCGCAGCGGGTCCCGAATATAACCGTGCAGAGGCCTGCCTCATCCACCCGGGCCCCCCTGTTGTAGAGCCGTAACTCAGCCAGCCCTCTCTCTGCACCCAAGGCTGTCAGGGTTTTTTTTTTATTGCAGCCTTTTTCAGTTTGATACATCCTGCTGCCCTATCCTGCATGGTACAAGTGCACATATAAAACGGACTGCCTTATTTACATTATCTCTACCCCTCTGTCTGGACCTCCTATTCACTGGCTCATATAGCTTTGAGGTTGGTAACCTCTGCCCTCATTGCTGTTTACCCTCCTTTCACACTGAGCCCCCCTGATGAGAAGTGGATGCCGTTCACCCCTTGGAATCAAATCTACTGTTGCTATGACAGAATGTGATCTCCTCTAAAATGTGTTCTCCCCGTGCCACTGCCTCCCTGCAGTAATTTTAGCCGACACGTCTCCACATTTGGCATAGAAGTTATCTGCCGTTCTAAAGCCCCCACTGACCTCCCCTTTCTACTAGTGTTACTTTTTTTTTCTTCAGACGGTGCTACATTATGCCTCCAAAGAAGCATAAAGCCACCAAATCGATTTCTCAAGTTGCCTTTTTTAAGCCTTCTCCTTATCGTAACACGTCTCAGGTGACCGGGTCCCTGCAGCTGGACCGCCCCCCTCGCCTTCTCTTTCCTCTCCTATGGCGACCACATCCTCACCTCATAACTCCCCCATCTCGAGGAAAATGAAGCCCTAACGGTGGGCAATATGAAGCTTTTGTTATACCAGTTTAAAGACGAAGTGGCATCGGAATTTCGGGCCATTTTGCAATCCTGCCAGAGCTCTATTGAGGATTTGGGCGAGAGTACCGGTCAGCTGGAAACAAAAATGGGTGAGGTGATGGGCTCTCATAATACCCTTATCGACTCTCATGATACCCTCGAGGGGGAAGTAGCTGCCTTGCGGGATAAAGTGGCGGATTTGGAAGATCGCTCGCGAAGAAACAACCTCAAGCTCAGTGGGGTTCCTGAATCCATATCTAATAGCAGCCTGCATGACTATGCTATAGAGATTAGAGAAGCTACTACCCTCCGCCTCCTCATCAGACCTGATATTGGACCATATTCATAGGGTTCCGAAGGCCCGCAGTGCTCCCGAGGGGTCATCGAGGGATGTTTTAATGAGAGTCCATTTTTTCCACATTAAAGAGTCCCTGCTCAAAGCGGCTAGATCTTCTTCTGACACAGCGGAAGCTCTAGGCCTGCTACAACTCTTCGGAGACTTATCACAGTACACTCTCATCAAGAGACGTTATTTTCAACCTGTTACCGTGTCCCTTAGGAAAGCTGGCATTGTTTATAGGTGGGGCTTCCCCAAACATCTACTAATTTCCAGAGAGGATTCAACTATTATCGTGTCTTCAGTGGAGGACGGTATGAGACTTCTTCATAAATGGAATTTAGGTGGAGAACGCGGGACCGGTTCTCCTGACCGCCGACTCCAGCAGGACTGGTCGACGGTTGGGACATAGGGTCTTGCCTCTGATACATTTCCTGGCCAAGAAAGGTCCTCATTGGACTAGTGCTGTCTTTTCATAATGTCATGCTACAAAAGTTGGTACGAACATTGCCTTCACTGATTACCACCATTGCCTTCTCTGATTACCATTATTGATTAGTTGCTTGAGTTATGTAATATGTTTAATTTTGGTATCCCTGTTCCAGGCACTAAAACAACTTGTTAGTTCTAGAACTCAGTGACCTACTCATGATAGCATGTTTATGTAGCCTTGACTTTATTTGTTCTCTATGCCACGTGATCGAATGTTTACCATTTTCTTATTTTTCGGTTACCTGACTGCGGGGAGATTGGCCACTAACCTTTCTATTTTGTAGTGTGAGGCGCTGGATGTTTTGGCGTATCTTTACGGAGTCCACTTTTTCCTTCTCTCGTCTATCACTTCCTTCCTCTCTTCCCTCTTGTGTCTTGTCTCCCCCATGTTTATCGCTCTGATGTATTAGAGTGTTCAGGATACAGTGTTTTTTTTCATTGTACCTGTTGGTTTAAGCGGTCAGTCCGCCCCCGGTTACTCAGTTATGGTTAAATTGATATCACTGAATGTTAAGGGATTGAATTCCCCACAGAAGCGTAAATTAGCTGTGTCCTATTTCTATAAACTGAAGTTGAAGGTTATCGGTATTCAGGAAACTCACTTTAGGAAACTAGACCCCCCAAGATTTAATGACAATTGCTTCCCTACCTGTTACATGGCTAATGGCCCCACAAAAAAGGCTGGCGTTGCTATACTAATCTCCCAAAACTGTTCTTTCAACTTAGAATCCCAAATAGTGGACCCCGATGGTCGGTACCTTATATTATTAGGACAACTCGAGAATGCTATGGTGACCTTGGTCTCATGTTACGCGCCGAATTCTGGGAAACTTGCGTTCTGCAGGAAATTATGCTTTCTGATACAGAATCACGCTAAAGGGGCTGCTATAATATTGGGTGATTTCAACATGGTTGTCGACCCCTCCATGGACAGATCCAGACCCACTAGAAATACTTTAGTTAGGTCTAGGACCGCTTCAGATAGGAACACTGGTTTTCGCCACTTACTTGGGGAGTATGATCTCTGTAATGCGTGGAGGACTAAACATCCTGCGGTTAGGGATTATTCTTTTTACTTGCATGTCCACTCCTCGTACTCGTACTAGAATTGACCTTGTTTTGACTGATAAGGAGTCGTTAGCGACTAATAGGAAAATAACCATATTGCCGATGTCTTGGTCCGACCACTCCCCACTATTGGTTGTGTGGGACCCAGGAGCCCGTAAAGTATCTCCAGGCCCCTGGAGGATGGGGAATTTCTTACTTAGTCATCCAGAAGCATCACTCGCCATACAACGTTCTATACAGTTATATTTAGATACTAACAAGCCGGAGGATACCTCGATCTTTAACAACTGGTTCTCCTTTTAAGCAGTAATACGGGGTTCGGCAATTCAGGCAGCTTCATGGCTTAAACGTTCTCAAAATGCTGAATGAATGTTGGCTGAAAGTGAAGCTGCCAGACTTGAACTGACGCATAAGGTTAATCCACAAAATAGAAATGTTTATAAACTCCTGCTTGCCGCTAGGGAAAAGGTGAATGTTTTCTCTCTTCGGGTGGTGCAACATAACATTGCGCGCCTGAACCAGAGATTTTATGCATTTGGAAATAAAGCGGGTCGACTTCTGGCCCGGAAATTGCGAGGTAGGCGAGCTAAGGCTAGAATTCATTATATTCGTTCCTCCACTGGCTCCAGAGTATCTGACCCTTATGATATTGCAAACACCTTTGCAGAGTATTATTCCCAACTTTACAGTTTACAGTCGGACCCAGCTACTCCCCAGCCCTTGGAGGCTGAAATCCAGTCCTTTTCTGAATAAAATCTCCCTCCCGATGCTTGACTCCGCGACCTGCCTGTTCCTTAGCTCCCCTTGGACTATAAATGAACTAAAAGCAGCTATTGAGGATCTCCCGAGAGATAAAGCGCCTGGCCCTAATGGCTTCCTATCCAATTTCTATAAAACATAGAAAGCTGACTTGGCCCCAGTGCTATTGTCAGTTTTTAATGAGGCATCTGATGTCGGGAAGTTTCCGAGGGAAATGCTTGAAGCGCAAATAGTTGCTATCCCTAAACCAGGTAAACATCCTACATCTGTCCAAAATTACCGCCCTATAGCTCTGTTAAACACAGACGTAAAGCTTTTTGCTAAGCTCATCGCTAATTGCCTCTGTCCACTATTACCATCTCTCATAGCTGCTGACCAGGTTGGCTTTGTCCCAGGAGGCAGGCCCCGGACAACACTCGGAGAGTCTATAATGTCATGGAGTATTGTACTGCACATAAAACGCCCCTCTTGATTCTTTCATTGGATGCCGAAAAGGCGTTCAACAGACTCCATTGGGGATATCTGAGATCTGTTCTGAGTAAATTTGGATTCTTTGGGAGGTTTTTAGACTCTATTTTTGCCTTGTACTCCACTCCTTCCGCAAGGGTGTTTGCTAATGGGTGTCTGTCGGGTGGGTTTGATATATCGAACGGCACTAGACAGGGTTGCCCCTTGTCATCCCTCATTTTTGCTTTAGCTATCGAGCCCCTGGCTGAGACTATTAGGTCTGATGCGACAGTCACAGGTCCAGAGATAGGAGGATTGAATCACAAGATTAGCCTATTCGCAGATGACATCTTGCTCTGTTTAACCCTTCCTGACACCTCCCTTCCCTCCCTCCATAGTATACTGGATATATATTCCAGAATATCTTGCTATAAATTAAATACTTCCAAAACGGAAGCTCTACCGCTCCATACCCTGCCACATACATTGACTTTGCTCAAGGACAGATACAGATATGCTTGGCAGGTGAGATCTATTAAGTATTTGGGTATTCATCTCTCGCTAGATAGGGACTTATATGAATGCAATTATACACCCTTATTAAGCGCATTTGAAAAATTAATTAAAGAATGGCCCCTTCACAAAATTTCTTGGCTAGGGCGTATTTCTGCAACCAAGATGATACTGCTCCCTAAACTCCTCTACTTGTTTCGGGCTATCCCTCGTAGCTTCCCCAAACCTCTTAGTGTAAGAGCTAAGAAAATAATTTCTCACTTTATTTGGAAGGGGTCTAAACCCCGCATTGCTATTTGCTAGGCAGGTTTTGACTTTACCCAAGAATGTTGGTGGTGTAGCTTACCCTAGTTTGAAGGCGTACCACTCCGCCTGTCTTCTTAGCCAGGCTCGGGACTGGTTTACTA
This sequence comes from Pseudophryne corroboree, assembly GCF_028390025.1. Lineage (NCBI taxonomy): Eukaryota > Metazoa > Chordata > Amphibia > Anura > Myobatrachidae > Pseudophryne > Pseudophryne corroboree. Next base: position 254,491,221 of record NC_086448.1, on the reverse strand, counting down.
CGCACAACCCCAAACCATGGGTCCTTATTGAACGGTCTTTTCTGGGATTGAGTGACATAAGGGACCTCTTCTTGCTGCCTATCCACGGCGGTCCACAATGGCAGGGCCCTGGGGAAGCGATTAGAAGTACCTTAAAGATTTGACATTCAGTGGTAATGTCTGACCCAACTATTTCGCTGCCAGCGGCTGATCTGTCTGTTAGAACTATCGCCTGTATTATCCCTAATCTCACGCTGGAAGCTTGGATAGATGCTGGGATTGTGAATTTGAAGGATCTCTGCTCGGAAGGGAGTTTGGTACCCTTCTCTAGCTTACAATACCAATATTGCGTTCAATTTTGGGCCCCATATTACAAAAAGGACATCGCGGAACTAGAAAGAGTTCAAAGACGAGCTACTAAATTGATTAAAGGTTTAGAGACACTGCAATACGAGGAGAGGCTTACTAAATTAAATATGTATTCACTAGAAAAGAGGAGACTAAGAGGAGACATTATTAATATCTTCAAATATGTAAAGGGGCATTACACGGAGCTAGCAACTGATTTATTTATTAAAAGAACTCTGTATAGGACACGTGGGCACTCACTGAGGCTAGAAGAGAGAAAATGCCGTACGCAACGTAGGAAAGGGTTCTTCTCTGTAAGGGGAATAAAGATTTGGAACTCACTGCCGGAGGAAGTAGTAATGGTAGACTCTATAAATGCATTTAAAAATGGATTGGACAAATTTCTAACAGGAAAACGTATCAAGGGCTTTAGCATTTAGCATATTGACATTAAAATTATCTGGGAGTGGTAGGAATCATTGCTGTAAATCGGTACTAAACCATTACTTCAGCATGCACATTACAAAATAAACAGATTAATGCAGAATACAGGTTGAACCTGATGGGCATTTTGCCTCTTTTCAACCTCACTGACTATGTAACTATGTAATATGATATAACGAAACATGATTTCTTTAAATACTTACAAATACGCCACTGGCTTTATTCTTGTGCTGGTGGGTTAAGAGGTCCCATTCCCCTCCCTGCTCCTTTGTACTCTAGATTGTCCTCCCCTGGTCATAGGGGTGGGATATCTAAATGGTATCAGTATATTGTCCTTCTGACTAAAACAGGTAAGACTCCCTCGCAGTTTAAATGGGAAAGAGACCTTTCTATAGTTCTCCGAGAGGAGGGGTGGGTCACTATCTCCTTAATGTGTTTCAAGATTTCTAAATGTCTCCAACATTCCGGAATGTTTTATAAATTATGTCACAGGGCGTACTTTAATCCGCAGTGGCTTCATAGTATTTGGCCTTCGATATCCCAACTCTGCTGGAGAAATTGTGGACATGTGGGCAATATTTAACATATTTTCTGTGAGTGCCTGATCCTGAGGCCGCTGTGGATGGAAGTGTTCTCTCTTATGCGGGAGGTGCTTGGTGTGGAGGTGCCATTGAATCCCGTGTTTGCCTTATTTCACTATTCAACATATGCCCTACTGAACTGTGATAGATATGTTGCTGGTCATGTCCTCATATCCTCTAAGGCGGCAATAGGCCAGCTGTAGAAATCGCAGTCAATACCTACCATCCAAACTATCATTAATAATACCCACAAGCATTTCTTATTTGAAGCAGCAGGAGGGGTGTCGCCTCCCTCAGTGCAAAGAAATTGGTTGAAATGGAGGGAATTTCGGGAACGGCAGGGTCACACCATGGGGGTCATTCCGAGTTGTTCGCTCGCAAGCTGATTTTTGCAGATTTGCTCACGCTAAGCCGCCGCCTACTGGGAGTGAATCTTAGCTTCTTAAAATTGCGAACGATGTATTCGCAATATTGCGATTACACACCTCGTAGCAGTTTCTGAGTAGCTCCAGACTTACTCGGCATCTGCGATCAGTTCAGTGCTTGTCGTTCCTGGTTTGACGTCATAAACACACCCAGCGTTCGCCCAGACACTCCCCCGTTTCTCCAGCCACTCCTGCGTTTTTTCGGAAACGGTAGCGTTTTTTCCCACACGCCCATAAAACGGCCTGTTTCCGCCCAGTAACACCCACTTCCTGTCAATCACATTACGATCGCCAGAACGATGAAAAAGCCGTGAGTAAAATTCCTAACTGCATAGCAAATTTACTTGGCGCAGTCGCAGTGCGAACATTGCGCATGCGCACTAAGCGGAAAATCGCTGCGATGCGAAGATTTTTTACCGAGCGAACAACTCGGAATGACCCCCCATGTTTCTTAATGACTCCACAGATTTGTCACAATTACACTCCCCATAATCTGATACTAACTTATTGTAACAGTTACTCCTCTTCTACCCCCTTGTACTAATGCCTGGTTATGCTGTTACTATGAACACAAATTTTGTAGAGTTTTCTCTTTGTTTTTTTGTTTCCCCCTCTGTGTCGCTGTACTGTGCTTGCACTATTTGTTGTTCTTTCAGTTTTGCTTCTGTTAAGTATTTTATTTGTTTCTTGCCAAGATTAGGAGTACACGATTGGCGAATTGAGCACTCTGTTCTAGTGTTATTGTATTATGTAAACTTTAGTCGTTTACTCAATTCTGTTATTTTTTTGAACATTTTATGCAAGTGTGCTATTATTCTTGGTTCTTGTTTATCTAGATCTTAATAAAAACCATTATTTAAAGAAAAAAGAAAGAAAGAAAAGTAATTCCCGGTCTGTACAAGGACATAAAAAAAACCTTATTAGTGTCCTCCGAAATGCCGTTGTACCCACTTCCATCTTGCACCTCTTTTCTTTGCATTATGCGCTGTTTAGAGTAGAGATGAGCGGGTTCGGTTCCTCGGAATCCGAACCCGCCCGAACTTCAGCTTTTTTTACACGGATCCGAGCGACTCGGATCTTCCCGCCTTGCTCGGTTAACCCGAGCGCGCCCGAACGTCATCATGACGCTGTCGGATTCTCGCGAGGCTCGGATTCTATCGCGAGACTCGGATTCTATATAAGGAGCCGCGCGTCGCCGCCATTTTCACACGTGCATTGAGATTGATAGGGAGAGGACGTGGCTGGCGTCCTCTCCATTTAGATTAGAAGAGAGAGAGTGAGATTGAGACAGAGACACTTGATTTACTGGAGCTTAGGAGTACTAGAGAGTGCAGAGTTTACTAGTGACTGACCACTGACCAGTGACCACCAGTGCAGTTTTATTTAATATAATCCGTTCTCTGCCTGAAAAAAATGATACACAGTGACTCAGTCACATACCATATCTGTGCTCAGCCCAGTGTGCTGCATCATCTATGTATAATATCTGACTGTGCTCACACAGCTTAATTGTGGGGGAGACTGGGGAGCAGTTATAGGTTATAGCAGGAGCCAGGAGTACATATTATTAAAATTAAACAGTGCACACTTTTGCTGCAGGAGTGCCACTGCCAGTGTGACTGACCAGTGACCTGACCACACTGACCACCAGTATAGTATACTATATTGTGATTGCCTGAAAAAGTTAAACACTCGTCGTGTGACTTGTGTGGTGTTTTTTTTATTCTATAAAAAACTCATTCTGCTGACAGACAGTGTCCAGCAGGTCCGTCATTATATAATATATACCTGTCCGGCTGCAGTAGTGATATATATATATTTTTTTATATCATTATTTATCATCCAGTCGCAGCAGACACAGTACGGTAGTTCACGGCTGTAGCTACCTCTGTGTCGGCACTCGGCAGTCCATCCATAATTGTATACCACCTACCCGTGGTTTTTTTTTTCTTTCTTCTTTATACATACTACATCTCATTATCATCCAGTCTATATTAGCAGCAGACACAGTACAGTACGGTAGTCCACGGCTGTAGCTACCTCTGTGTCGGCACTCGGCAGTCCATCCATAATTGTATACCACCTACCCGTGGTTTTTTTTTCTTTCTTCTTTATACATACTACATCTCATTATCATCCAGTCTATATTAGCAGCAGACACAGTACAGTACGGTAGTCCACGGCTGTAGCTACCTCTGTGTCGGCACTCGGCAGTCCATCCATAATTGTATACTAGTATCCATCCATCTCCATTGTTTACCTGAGGTGCCTTTTAGTTGTGCCTATTAAAATATGGAGAACAAAAATGTTGAGGTTCCAAAATTAGGGAAAGATCAAGATCCACTTCCACCTCGTGCTGAAGCTGCTGCCACTAGTCATGGCCGAGACGATGAAATGCCAGCAACGTCGTCTGCCAAGGCCGATGCCCAATGTCATAGTACAGAGCATGTCAAATCCAAAACACCAAATATCAGTAAAAAAAGGACTCCAAAACCTAAAATAAAATTGTCGGAGGAGAAGCGTAAACTTGCCAATATGCCATTTACCACACGGAGTGGCAAGGAACGGCTGAGGCCCTGGCCTATGTTCATGGCTAGTGGTTCAGCTTCACATGAGGATGGAAGCACTCAGCCACTCGCTAGAAAAATGAAAAGACTCAAGCTGGAAAAAGCACAGCAAAGAACTGTGCGTTCTTCGAAATCCCAAATCCACAAGGAGAGTCCAATTGTGTCGGTTGCGATGCCTGACCTTCCCAACACTGGAGGTGAAGAGCATGCGCCTTCCACCATTTGCACGCCCCCTGCAAGTGCTGGAAGGAGCACCCGCAGTCCAGTTCCTGATAGTCAGATTGAAGATGTCAGTGTTGAAGTACACCAGGATGAGGAGGATATGGGTGTTGCTGGCGCTGGGGAGGAAATTGACCAGGAGGATTCTGATGGTGAGGTGGTTTGTTTAAGTCAGGCACCCGGGGAGACACCTGTTGTCCGTGGGAGAAATATATGGCCGTTGACATGCCTGGTGAAAATACCAAAAAAATCAGCTCTTCGGTGTGGAAGTATTTCACCAGAAATGCGGACAACATTTGTCAAGCCGTGTGTTCCCTTTGTCAAGCTGTAATAAGTAGGGGTAAGGACGTTAACCACCTCGGAACATCCTCCCTTATACGTCACCTGCAGCGCATTCATAATAAGTCAGTGACAAGTTCAAAAACTTTGGCCGACAGCGGAAGCAGTCCACTGACCAGTAAATCCCTTCCTCTTGTAACCAAGCTCACGCAAACCACCCCACCAACTCCCTCAGTGTCAATTTCCTCCTTCCCCAGGAATGCCAATAGTCCTGCAGGCCATGTCACTGGCAATTCTGATGATTCCTCTCCTGCCTGGGATTCCTCCGATGCATCCTTGCGTGTAACACCTACTGCTGCTGGCGCTGCTGTTGTTGCTGCTGGGAGTCGATGGTCATCCCAGAGGGGAAGTCGTAAGCCCACTTGTACTACTTCCAGTAAGCAATTGACTGTCCAACAGTCCTTTGCGAGGAAGATGAAATATCACAGCAGTCATCCTACTGCAAAGCGGATAACTGAGGCCTTGGCATCCTGGGTGGTGAGAAACGTGGTTCCGGTATCCATCATTACTGCAGAGCCAACTAGAGACTTGTTGGAGGTACTGTGTCCCCGGTACCAAATACCATCTAGGTTCCATTTCTCTAGGCAGGCGATACCGAAAATGTACACAGACCTCAGAAAAAGAGTCACCAGTGTCCTAAAAAATGCAGCTGTACCCAATGTCCACTTAACCACGGACATGTGGACAAGTGGAGCAGGGCAGGGTCAGGACTATATGACTGTGACAGCCCACTGGGTAGATGTATGGACTCCCGCCGCAAGAACAGCAGCGGCGGCACCAGTAGCAGCATCTCGCAAACGCCAACTCTTTCCTAGGCAGGCTACGCTTTGTATCACCGGTTTCCAGAATACGCACACAGCTGAAAACCTCTTACGGCAACTGAGGAAGATCATCGCGGAATGGCTTACCCCAATTGGACTCTCCTGTGGATTTGTGGCATCGGACAACGCCAGCAATATTGTGTGCGCATTAAATATGGGCAAATTCCAGCACGTCCCATGTTTTGCACATACCTTGAATTTGGTGGTGCAGAATTTTTAAAAAAACGTCAGGGGCGTGCAAGAGATGCTGTCGGTGGCCAGAAGAATTGCGGGACACTTTCGGCGTACTGGCACCACGTACAGAAGACTGGAGCACCACCAAAAACTACTGAACCTGCCCTGCCATCATCTGAAGCAAGAAGTGGTAACGAGGTGGAATTCAACCCTCTATATGCTTCAGAGGTTGGAGGAGCAGCAAAAGGCCATTCAAGCCTATACAATTGAGCACGATATAGGAGGTGGAATGCACCTGTCTCAAGCGCAGTGGAGAATGATTTCAACGCTGTGCAAGGTTCTGATGCCCTTTGAACTTGCCACACGTGAAGTCAGTTCAGACACTGCCAGCCTGAGTCAGGTCATTCCCCTCATCAGGCTTTTGCAGAAGAAGCTGGAGACATTGAAGGAGGAGCTAACACGGAGCGATTCCGCTAGGCATGTGGGACTTGTGGATGGAGCCCTTAATTCGCTTAACAAGGATTCACGGGTGGTCAATCTGTTGAAATCAGAGCACTACATTTTGGCCACCATGCTCGATCCTAGATTTAAAGCCTACCTTGGATCTCTCTTTCCGGCAGACACAAGTCTGCTGGGGTTGAAAGACCTGCTGGTGAGAAAATTGTCAAGTCAAGCGGAACGCGACCTGTCAACATCTCCTCCTTCACATTCTCCCGCAACTGGGGGTGCGAGGAAAAGGCTCAGAATTCCGAGCCCACCCGCTGGCGGTGATGCAGGGCAGTCTGGAGCGACTGCTGATGCTGACATCTGGTCCGGACTGAAGGACCTGACAACGATTACGGACATGTCGTCTACTGTCACTGCATATGATTCTCTCAACATTGAAAGAATGGTGGAGGATTATATGAGTGACCGCATCCAAGTAGGCACGTCACACAGTCCGTACTTATACTGGCAGGAAAAAGAGGCAATTTGGAGGCCCTTGCACAAACTGGCTTTATTCTACCTAAGTTGCCCTCCCACAAGTGTGTACTCCAAAAGAGTGTTTAGTGCCGCCGCTCACCTTGTCAGCAATCGGCGTACGAGGTTACATCCAGAAAATGTGGAGAAGATGATGTTCATTAAAATGAATTATAATCAATTCCTCTGCGGAGACATTGACCAGCAGCAATTGCCTCCACAAAGTACACAGGGAGCTGAGATGGTGGATTCCAGTGGGGACGAATTGATAATCTGTGAGGAGGGGGATGTACACGGTGATATATCGGAGGATGATGATGAGGTGGACATCTTGCCTCTGTAGAGCCAGTTTGTGCAAGGAGAGATTAATTGCTTCTTTTTTGGGGGGGGTCCAAACCAACCCGTCATTTCAGTCACAGTCGTGTGGCAGACCCTGTCACTGAAATGATGGGTTGGTTAAAATGTGCATGTCCTGTTTTGTTTATACAACATAAGGGTGGGTGGGAGGGCCCAAGGACAATTCCATCTTGCACCTCTTTTTTCTTTTCTTTTTCTTTGCGTCATGTGCTGTTTGGGGAGGGTTTTTTGGAAGGGCCATCCTGCGTGACACTGCAGTGCCACTCCTAGATGGGCCCGGTGTTTGTGTCGGCCACTAGGGTCGCTTATCTTACTCACACAGTCAGCTACCTCATTGCGCCTCTTTTTTTCTTTGCGTCATGTGCTGTTTGGGGAGGGTTTTTTGGAAGGGACATCCTGCGTGACACTGCAGTGCCACTCCTAGATGGGCCCGGTGTTTGTGTCGGCCACTAGGGTCGCTTATCTTACTCACACAGTCAGCTACCTCATTGCGCCTCTTTTTTTCTTTGCATCATGTGCTGTTTGGGGAGGGTTTTTTGGAAGGGACATCCTGCGTGACACTGCAGTGCCACTCCTAGATGGGCCCGGTGTTTGTGTCGGCCACTAGGGTCGCTTATCTTACTCACACAGCTACCTCATTGCGCCTCTTTTTTTCTTTGCGTCATGTGCTGTTTGGGGAGGGTTTTTTGGAAGGGACATCCTGCGTGACACTGCAGTGCCACTCCTAGATGGGCCCGGTGTTTGTGTCGGCCACTAGGGTCGCTTATCTTACTCACACAGCGACCTCGGTGCAAATTTTAGGACTAAAAATAATATTGTGAGGTGTGAGGTATTCAGAATAGACTGAAAATGAGTGGAAATTATGGTTTTTGAGGTTAATAATACTTTGGGATCAAAATGACCCCCAAATTCTATGATTTAAGCTGTTTTTTAGGGTTTTTTGAAAAAAACACCCGAATCCAAAACACACCCGAATCCGACAAAAAAAATTCGGTGAGGTTTTGCCAAAACGCGGTCGAACCCAAAACACGGCCGCGGAACCGAACCCAAAACCAAAACACAAAACCCGAAAAATTTCCGGCGCTCATCTCTAGTTTAGAGCATTGCTAACTGTCTTGTGTAGACAACATTTTTATAGTTTATTAAACTTCCACCTTGTCTGCTACTGCAGTGCCATGCTGTTCCCTAGATCTGCCATGTTGGTAAGGGCCACCTGTTTATGCCACCCACTGCTGTTGCTTAGCTCAGTTATCCAGCTACCCCGGTGCATCTTTTTGGCCAAAACTGGATGAAAACAATATTGTGAGATGGTCAAAATTGACTGGAAATAACTAGAAATGTACATGTTATTGAGGTTAATAATACGGTAAAAGCAGACCCAAAATCTGTGATTTTAGTTTTATGATTTTTTGACAAAAATACAGATCCAAAACCAAAACACACAAGCGTGGTTTTGACAAAACCAAATACAGATCCAAAACACGAGGGAGATACAGATCTAACACCAAAACACTAAACAGGGGTGCCGGCACACATCTCTGCAAATTATCATTATTATTTATTTGTTTACATAGTACAACCCTATCATGTAGTTGTGTGCAGACAATAATTAAGTTTAGTAGAACATTAAAATAGAGTGATAGGCTGGAATTAAAAGTGGCAGTAAAAGTGATGTTAAAGTGAGGTAACCTGTTGCCACCATCTTCAGGCTCAAGTTATCACCATGATAATCTCCAGTTTACTAGTGCTACCACGTTTGCCTTAATTTTTATGTCCATTTTATCACCTTTATTGCTTTGGTTTTTGACCACTTTTACCCTATTTTCTTTTTAAGCTTCCCCCACTGTCATACAGTGTAGGTGTGAGCTATATAAGTAAATGTTAATAAATAAGAGAAATAAATTGTATTTAAAGTACAGGATGAAACCTGATCTCTACCATTTCAAAGCTTGTGCATAAATCAATATGGTCTGTTTTCACCTATTAGGGCCTGAGTCACAGCCGCACCCACTGCTGATGCTCATGGAGTGAGTCAGAGCCGCACCCACTGCTGATGTTCATGGAGTGAGTCAGAGCTGCACGCACTGCTGATGTTCATGGAGTGAGTCACAGCCACACCCACTGCTGATGTTCATGGAGTGAGTCAGAGCCGCTCATACTACTGATGGTCATGGAATGAGACAGACCTGCAAGCACTGCTGATATTCATGAAGTGACTCAGAGCTGCACACACTGCTGATGTTCACTGAGTGAGTCAGAGCTGCTCGCACTGCTGATGGTCATAGAGTGAGTCAGACCCGCAAGCACTGCTGATGTTCACGGAGTGAGTTAGAGCTGCACGCACTGCTGATGTACATGGAGTACAGCGATTTTTTTGCTATTGTGTAAAATCTGTAATTTTTTTCTATGCACATGCACTACCCAGTAGGTATGTAAAGTACAATTTGGCGGAGATTCATGGGAATAAGGGGCGGAGCTACACGGGATCAGGCTGCAGCCTGCATCACAGGAGAACAAGTTTCCAGAATTTTTATGTAAGTGGCTGGAAAGAGTGTGTGTGTGTATGTATGTGCAGGGGCGGAACTCTGGGAGGCAGTGGAGTCGGCTGCCGCCGGGCTCCTGGCCTCAAGGGGGCACATCTCCTCCACTGTCTCCCACATCCGCTCACCACGCTGCTGCTGCTGTCTGTGAGGGGAGGAGAGCGCAGCGTGCGCCTCCCCTGCCCCTCACTCTCCGGCGGCGGCGGCGTTCTTCAATTCAGCGCCGGTCCTTGAGCCAATCAGAGCTCGCGGACCGGCAGCCTCCGCGAGCTTTGATTGGCTCATGGACCGGTGCACAATTAAAGAGGGACACAGCCGCCGGAGAGTGAGGGGCAGGAGAGGCGCACGCTGCGCTCTCCTCCCCTCACAGACAGCAGCAGCGCGGTGAGCAGCACAAGGGATGGGGGGGGGGGGTCATGTATATCTGGCACTGGGGGCATTGCTGGCACTGTGGGGACATGTATACCTGGCACTGGGGGTCATATCTGGCACTGTAGGGACACTGGCATTGGGGGCATAGCTGGCACTGTGGGGACATATATATCTGGCACTGTGGGGACACTGGCATTGGGGGCATAGCTGGCACTGTGGGGACATATATATCTTGCACTGGGGGGCATATCTGGCACTATGGGGACACTGGCATTGGGGGCATAGCTTGTACTGTGGGGACATATATATCTGGCACTGGGGGGCATATCTGGCACTGGGAACACTGGCATTGGGGGCATAGCTGGCACTGTGGGGACATATATATCTGGCACTGGGGGCATATCTGGCACTGGGGGCATAGCTGGCACTTTGGGGACATATATATCTGGCACTAGGAGCATAGCTGGCACTGTGGGGGCATATATATCTGGCACTGGAGGCATATCTGGCACAGGGGCATAGCTGGCACTGGGGGGACACGTATATCTGGCACTGGGGGCAGAGCCGGCACTGTGTGGGGACATGTATATCCGGCACTGGGGCATATTTGGCACTGTGGGGACACTGCATTGGGGGCATAGCTGGCACTGTGGGGACATATATATCTGGCACTAGGGGCATAGCTGGCACTGTGGGGACATATATATCGGGCACTGGGGGCATATCTGGCACTGGGACATGTATATCTGGCACTGGGGGGTCATGTGTATCTGGCACTGTGAGGCATATATGTATCTGGCACTGCGGGGCATATATGTATCTGGCACTTTGGAGCATATATGTATCTGGCACTGTGGGGACATATGTTTCTGGCAGTGTGGAGGCACCCATTTTTTGAAATTTTTATATGTATGTGGCACTGTACAGGGGCATTATGGGTGGTCTTCAGGTTGCCAACTGTTGGGATCCCGGCGCACAGTATACCGGCGCCGGAATCCCGACAGCCAGCATACCGACAGTTTTTCTCCCTCGTGGGGGTCCACGACCCCCCTGGAGGGAGAATAAATAGCGTGGTGCGCGTAGCCAGCCCGCAAGAGGCTCATTTGCACTAACCACGCGGTCGGGCTTCCGGCGCCGGTATGCTGGTCGCCTGGAGCCCGGCCGCCGGCATACCATACCTCACCCGGGCATTATATGTATTTGGCACTGTACAACATGACTAAAAACGGAGTTATGACACAAGGTCATACTCCTACAAACGTCATAACGAAAGGTGTGCGCACAAAATGGGGTGTGGCTTTGTGAAAACTAAACCATGCCCCCATTTTTGCACACGCGCCTTCGGCGCGCGCATGATACTGGCTCTTGCCCTTGACTACAGATCTTTTCTGGCTCTTTGCATCTGACTGGTTGGCCAGCCCTGTCCTAGTATATACAGAGAGCTGGCTGTGGCTACAGCTAGGGGGAGCTCCAGAACGCAGCTCCTGCCAGGCCCTTCCAGATGAGCTGGCCAAGTGATGCTCTCTGTTCTTCCGTTGGGCTGATAGCAGCAGGTAGGCACTGGCAGCACTTGCCTCAAGCTGCACTGTGGGGGTGTGTGTAGTTGGGGAGGGGTGCTGGGGGGTCTTTAATGAATGTTGGCAGCACTGTGTTTTATGTGTGCATGTTTAAGCGAGGTGTGTGTGTGTGTAAGTGAAGGAAGCATGTGTTTGTTTGTGTGTGTTTTTAAGTGAAAGAGGCATGTGTACGTGTAAGGGAGACGTATGTGTATGTGTGAGAGAGGCATGTGTGTGTAAGTGAAAGAGGCATGTTTGTGTGTTTAAGTGAAGGAAGTGTGTGTGTGTGTATGTGTGAGTTTAAATGAAGGAGGCGTGTGTGTGTGTGTGTGTGATTTTAAGTGAAGGAAGCATGTGTAAGTGAGAGGTGTAAGTGAGAGGTGTGTGTGTTTAAGTGAAAGAGGCGTGTGTGTGTATGTATGTGTGTATGTGTATGTATGTGTGTATGTGTATGTATATATGTGTGTGTGTGTGTGTGTGTGTGTGTGTATATATATATATATATATATATATATATATATATATATATTGTGTGTGTGTGTGTGTATATATATATATATATATATATATATATATATGTATATATGTATATATATTGTATATCGGCACACCACTGCGCCAAAGCATCTACATTGTGACACACTGTTGGGTGAGGGAGTACTGTAGGTGTGCTATAAAGGTATGCTGGTGTCTATTTTATTGTGATGACTGACTTGGAGTGCCGTCCACTTTGTATGTGTATCTATATTACTATTTGGAAAGGCACCTGAGCACGCTACTACTGTTCAACATGAGTGCCGGATAGCTACATATGAAGGGTGTGTATGTATACAGTATGTAGGGGGGGCACCAACAGTTATCATGCCTCCGGGCGACTGGGGCGAACTTACGCCACTGTGTGTGTGTGTGTGTGTGAGTGTGACTGTATGTATGTACAGTGGGGGTCATTCCGACCCGATCGCATGCTGCACTTCTTCGCAGCCATGCGATCATGTCGGAACTGCGCATGTGCGTCGTTTCCTCGCCGGGCAGCAATGCCACGAACGAAAGCGGTCGCAGCGACGACCGCAAGAAGATTGACAGGAGGAGAGTCTTGTGGGGCATCAACTGACCATTTTCTGGGAGTGGTTCGGCGAACGCAGGCGTGTCCAGGCGTTTGGAGGGTGGATGTCTGACGTCAATTCCGGGACCAGCATCACTGGATTGATCACACAGGGTAAGTAACTTTCTCTTACGTCCTAGAGGATGCTGGGGTCCACATTAGTACCATGGGGTATAGACGGGTCCACTAGGAGCCATTGGCACTTTAAGAGTTTGAGAGTGTGGGCTGGCTCCTCCCTCTATGCCCCTCCTACCAGACTCTGTTTAGAAAATGTGCCTGGAGGAGCCGGTCACAGCTAGGGGAGCTCTCCAGAGTTTTCCTAGTAAAAAGTTTTGTTAGAGTTTTTTATTTTACAGGGAGGCTGCTGGCAACACCGACCCCCCCCTAGCAAGCGGGGGGTCGGTGTGAAGATGGCGGCAGAAGGGAGGGAGCGCAGTATTAACTGCGCTCCTGGGAAGGCTCAGTGGTACATGGTGCGGCACTGTGAGGGGAGCCCTGGGCCAGCACTTACCCCCTACACTAGTCCAGAAGCCTGTCGGGGTCCTCAGATCTCAGCCAGCACTAATTCCTCAGGCCAGTATAATCCATGAAGAGCTGGAAGATAGCGCAATTAAGGGGGCGGAGCTTCTCCTCAGAGCGGACCCAGCAGCATTACAGCGCCATTTTCCTGCCTGCACAGCGCTGAGAAGGAGAATCAGGTCCCTCTACAGCAACTCCAGCTATCTGTAAATGGTACCAGGGGGTTGTAGAAGGGGGGGGGGGGGGGGGGGGGGGGCTGTAATAAGACTGTGTGTCCTATTAAGGTGCACAGTCAGCGCTGATAAGGGGTCTCCCTTTGGTAAAGGCACTGTGTGTGGGTTGGCTCCAATCTCTGTGTCTCGCTTGCCATTCTTGGGGGGCAAACTCTGCCTGCCCTCACCTGTGTGTGTGTGTGTGTGTGTGTGTGTATATAGAGTGTTTGGTAGTCTCCTTTAGCTATGTCCAGGGACACTGTGTCATATGCTGCAGAGGATTTGTCCTCCCAGGATCAGTGGCGTAACTAGAAATTTTTCTCCCCCAAGCCAAAGAATTCTCTAGCGCCCTCCCCCCCCCCTATAAGTGTCAGCAGTAAAGTGATGAATCAGTGCGCGGCAAAGGCGCGCGCCACAAAAAGGGTGTGTCCTTGCTGAAATGGGCATGGCTTTGCATAAAGAGGCTTGGTTATGCAGGAAAAGACTACCTAATACTCCGGTTTTGCAACCTGCACGCCCAGACGTTGGCCACCGCAGGAAAAAAATAATAATCCTGATTCATGCCCCTTACATTATTTGTCATTTTTCCTCCGTATAGTAATGCCCAGTATACATTATGCCACATACTGCAATGGCCCTTAGGCATTATGCCACACACAATAATGCCCATTTCACAACATGCCACACACCGTAATGCCTGTGACACAATATGCCACACACCATAATGCCCCCGACACATTATGCCACACGCCGTAATGCCTATGACACATTATGCCAAGCAATGCCCGTTATACATTATGCTACACACTGCAATGCCCCTGATACATTATAGCACATACAATGCCGGTGACACATTATGACACACTGCAATGTCCGTGATACATTATGCCACACACTGCAATGACCCTGAGACATTATACCACATACCACAATGCCCGTGATGTAGTGTACCACACATCGTAATGCCTGTGACACATACTGCAATGCCCGTTATACCCTATGCTACACACCGCAATGCCTGTTCAACATTATGCCACACACTGCAATGCCCCTGAGACATTATACCACATACCACAATGCCCATGATATAGTATACCACACACTCCGTAATGCCTGTGACACATACCGCAATGCCCGTTATACCCTATGCTGCACACCGCAATGCCCGTTATACATTATGCCACACACTGCAATGCCCCTGAGACATTATACCACATACAATGCCCACGATATAGTATGCTACACACCGTAATGCCTGTGACACATTATGACACACGCCGCAATGTCCGTGATACATTATGCCACACACCGCAATGCCCATACACATTAAGTCCTACAGTAAGGCTTTTAATTACTTTTAAATTACCTGCTCGTTGCCAGGAGTTTCATGCTCTTGGTTCCATGCTCGTTGCCAGGGGTTTCATGCAGTAGGTGTTATGCTTGTTGCCAGAGGTATCATGTGCTGGGTTTCAAGCTTGTTGCCAGGGGGTAATATTCGTTGCCAGGGGTTTCATGCACTGGGTGGCATGCTCATTGCTAGGGGTTAATGCTTGTTGCTAGGGATTTCATGAGCTGGGTGTTGTGCTTGTAACCAGGGGGTAATGCTTGTTGCTAGGGCTGTGCTCCCAATGCCAGATATTCCCCCACAGTGCCAGGTACACACATGCCCCCAGTTCCAAATATGCCCCCACAGTGCCAGGTACACATATACCCCCCTGTGCCAATATGCCCCTCCAGTGCCAAATATGCTCCCCCAGTGCCACATATTCCCCCACAGAGCCAGGTACACACATGCCCCCAGTGCCAAATATGCCCTCCCAGTGCCACATACACATATACCCCAAGTGCCAGGTACACATTTACCCCCCAGTGCCACATATGCCCCCTCAGTGCCACATATGCCCCCCCCCCCAAGTACCAAATATTCTCCCCAGTGCCAGGTACAACTTCCCTTCCCCAATCCCCCACTGTTTTGTGAAGGAGGGACACGGAGGGCACAGTGCGCACCTCTCCTGTGTCCCTCCTGCGTCTCCGGAGTCGGGTCTGTTAAATGAAGTGCCAGTTTGTGAGCCAATCAGAGCTCACGAACGGGTACTTCATTTAATAGACCCGCCACTTCCACCGGAGACGCAGGAGGGACACAGGAGAGGTGCGCGCTGTGCCCTCCGTATCCCTCCTTCCCAGGCAGCAGAGATCAGTGGCGGCTAGGGTGCCCCGCAGCCCTGCACTCCCCCCAAGCGATTGCAGGGGCTGCAGGCCCCTAGTTATGCCACTGCCCAGGATGATCCCATTCCATGTAATCAGGATAGCACTGGTTTAGCACAGATACCGGCAAGGGAGCCTGAGTGGTTTTCCTGACAGGTTTGCAAGTAATGAATCTGCAGCCCAGATATTACAGAACTCTATGGCCGGTTTCTGGTATCTCAGGAAGCTCCGCTATATACCCCCATAAGCGTGCGCTTGTGCATGTCACACAAGATGACACGGATACCGATACTGACACAACAGACGGTGATGGGGATGTGTCGCGGGGTCCGCATCTCTTTCAAAAGGGGTGCAATTGATGATAGAGGCTATCAGGGATGTGTTGAATATTAATGATACCACACCTAACAAGGTTGAGGAGGCCTTTTTCACTGAAAATAAAAAAGCCTTGCTAACCTTCCCTGAGTCAAAGGAATTGAATGCTATATTTGAGAAAGCATGGGAAAACCCAGAGAAAAAAATCCAGATCCCTAAACGGGTGCAGGTGGCGTTTCCTTTCCCTGAGGAAAGGAAAAAATGGGAAAACCCGCTGATTGTTGACGCATCTGTGTCCAGACCCTCAAAGATGGTGGTTTTACCTGTTCCAGGATCTACCTCCTTAAAGGAGCTGTCACACTCGCGGCGCTGCGGCTGCCGCGCCTACCGCTCCGGGTGCGCTGGGTCTCCCGGCGGTCATCGCCCCAGGTGGGCTCCGGGTCGTCGCGTCTTGCTGGCGCTGCCTCCGGCGGGTTCCCGGGGTGTGGGCGCCGCCATTGTGCCCGGCATCCACGAGAGCGTGGTGAGCGGGTGACGTCATCGGCCCCTTCCGCCAATCGGGAGAGTGCGGGAAGTTCAAAGGAAGACGCCGTACAGAGCCCTGGCGCCTGAGTATCGTCTTTTCCAATGATCACCAGTGCTAGCAGCGTTCAGCATGTTCTCAAGCTGAACGTCTCCTGTGTTCCAGCGTTGCAGAGTATCTTTCAGCGGGACATTCCCTGTGCTACCAGCGTTACAGAGTATCTCTCAGTGAGACATTCCCTGTGCTACCAGCATTACAGAGTATCTCTCAGTGGGACATTCCCTGTGCTACCAGTGTTACAGTATATCACTCAGTGGAACCTTCCCCGTGCTACCAGCGTTACAGTGTATCACTCAGTGGGACATTCTCTGCATTACCAGCGTTACAGTGTATCTCTCAGAGGGACACCTCCTGTGCATCCAGTATTACAGGGTATCCCTAAGTGGAACGCCTCTCAAACTTCCAGAGTTACACTGAATCTCAAATCCTCATTTATTTCTTCAGCATCACTCACAAGTTCTTCACTCTTCTGTGTGCTTCAACATCGTTCTCAAATCCTCATTAATTTCCTCAACATCGCTCACAAGTTCTTCATTCTTCTGTGTGCTTCAACATCGTTCTCAAATCTTCATTCATCTCTTCAGCATCGCTCACAAGTTCTTCATTCTTCTGTGTGCTTCAACATCGTTCTCAAATCTTCATTCATTTCTTCAACATCGCTCACAAGTTCTTCATTCTTCTGTGTACTTCAGCATCGCCCCCAAGCCTTGGCCATCCCTGCTCCGGCCCAGCTGTGGTTCCTCTTCCCTATCATCGGAAGAGCCCCCGAGTTCTCAACACTCCCAACCCAGGTCAGTGACAGGAGCCGGCTGATTGGAAAATTGATAACACACTTCAATGTACACTGCTTCAGGGGCCATATTACGTCCCACTATTGCTAGTGCATGGAATGCAAAGGCTATAGTTAAGTGGTCGGCTACCTTACTTGAGGATTTGAATATGATAGATAAGGATGATGTTGCATTATTTTTACGCAACATACATGATTCAGCAGGTTTTATGGTAGAATCCATGAAAGACCTGGGTTCCATGGCTGCGGGAATATCTTCCATGTCTGTTTCAGCTCGTCGGGGACTGTGGCTGTGTCAGTGGACAGCCGACGCGGAATCCAGAAAAAGTGTGGAGTCCCTACCCTATACAGGTCAGGCTCTCTTTGGGGAAGCTATAGACTCGTGGATATCCACGGCTACAGTGGGTAAGTCTCCATTTCTTCCCTTAGAGAAATCCTTCTCTTCATCTGCAACACAGTCCTTTCGGCCTAACAAGCCTAGAAAGGCCAGACCGTCCAATACCTTCTTTAGGGGAGGTCGAGTTAAGTCCAAGAAAACTGCTGCTGCAGGTTACCTGGAACAAAAGCCTGCTTCAGGTACGCCAGAGTCCTCCGTATGACGGTGGACCGCACGGCCTGGAGGTGTGGCCAGTGGGAGCGAGACTCAGACAATTCAGTCACGTCTGGGTATCGTCCGGCCTGGATCCCTGGGTGACAGATGTTGTATCCCAGGGATACAGGCTGGAATTTCAAAGTCTCCCTCATCGTATTTTCAAATCAAACTTGCCAGCTCTTTTGGCAGACAGCACTGTATTACAAGAAGCTGTCCAAAAGCTGGTGGAGGCACAGGTCATTGTGCCAGTTCCTCCTCCTGCGCAGGCCACAGGTTACTATTCAAACCTTTTCGTGGTACCGAAACCGGATGGTTCGGTCAGGCCCATTCTGAACCTAAAATCATTGAACCCCTTTCTAAAGGAGTTCAAGTTCAAGATGGAGTCTCTAAGGGCGGTGATATCAGGTCTGGAAGAGGGGGAATTCCTGGTATCCCTGGATATCAAGGATGCGTACCTCCACATTCCAATATGGCTGCCGCATCAGGCTTATCTCCGTTTCGCATTGCTGGACTGTCATTTCCAGTTCCAGGCCATGCCATTCGCCCTCTCCACAGCACCGAGGGTGTTTACCAGGGTAATGGCAGAGATGATGGTTCTCCTCCGCAAACAAGGGGCGATTGTCATTCCATATCTGGACGATCTGCTGATAAAGACATCGTCCAAGGAGAAGCTGCTGCATTCCATTGTTTTCACAACACGCCTCCTCAAGAGTCATGGTTGGATTCTGAACCTTCCAAAGTCACATTTGGAACCAACCCAGAGGTTGTCCTTTCTGGGAATGATCCTGGACACGGAAGTGCAGAAGGTGTTTCTTCTGCAGGAATAAGCATTGGTAATACAGACTATGGTCTGAGATGTCCTGAAGCCAGCCCGGGTGTCAGTTCATCAATGCATTCGCCTGTTGGGAAAGATGGTGGCCTCTTATGAGGCTCTCCAGTACGGGAGGTTCCACACTCGGACCTTCCAACTGAATCTTCTGGACTAGTGGTCGGGATCTCATCTCCACATGCACCAGAGAATTCGTCTGTTGCCGAAGGCCAGGATTTCGCTCCTTCTGGAGGGCCGCAGGTTCGGGATTCAGGGAAGGTCCTTCTAACCACGGATGCGAGCCTTTGGGGCTGGGGAGCAATCACTCAAGGAGTAACTTTCCAAGGACGGTGGTCACGCCTGGAAGCCGGCCATCCCATCAGCATCCTGGAACTTAGAGCCGTCTACAACGTTCTTCTTCAGGCGACCCCTCTTCTAAGGAATCAGGCCATTCAATTGCAGTCGGACAATGTAACAACAGTGGCTTACATAAACCGACAGGGCGGAACGAAGAGCAGAGCGGCAATGTCAGAGGTGACAAGAATACTCCTCTGGACAGAAAAACATGCATTGGCGCTGTCAGCCATCTTCATTCCGGGAGTAGGCAACTTGGAAGCAGGCTTCCTCAGCAGACAAGCAGTGGTGTTTCTACCACTCCCACTCATCCCAAGAATCCTAAAGCTCATTAGGAGAACAAGGGTTCGAGCAATCCTCATTGCTCCAGACTGGCAAGAAGGGCTTGGTACGTGAACCTTCTGAATCTACTGCAAGAAGAACAGAGGCCTCTTCCTCTTCGGGAGGACCTGCTGCAGCAGGGGCCGTTCGCCTATCAAGAGTAACCGTGGCTACGTTTGACGGCATGGAAGTTGAGCGCCTGATTCTTGCTTGGAAGGGCATTCCGAAGAAGGTCATTCCTACCCTGATACAGGCTAGGAAAGGGGTAACGTGTAAACATTACCATCGGATTTGGAAGAAATATGTCTCTTGGTGTGAATCCAAGAAGTTTCCTACGGTGGAGTTTCAACTCGGACGTTTTCTCCTCTTCCTGCAAGCAGGTTTGGATATGGGCCTGATGTTGGGATCTGTGAAGGTTCAGATTTCGTCCCTCTCCATCTTCTTCCAGAAACAATTGGCTGCCCTCCCTGAGGTTCAGAATTTTTTGAAGGGAGTTCTGCACATCCAACCTCCCTTTGTACCGCCTATGGCGCCTTGGGACCTTAATGTGGTGCTGCAGTTCCTCCAGTTGGATTGGTTTGAGCCTCTACAGGAGGTTGAGGTCAAATTTTTTTACATGGAAGGCTGTCACTTTGTTGGCCTTAGCTTCTGCTAGATGCGTGTCCGAATTGGGGGCTTTATCCTGTAAAAGCACTTACTTGATCTTCCACGAAGATAGAGCTGAGCTCCGGACACGTCAGCAGTTTCATCTGAAGGTTGTGTCGGCATTTCATATCAACCAACCTATTGTGGTGCCAGTGGCTACTGAATCCTCAATCACATCAAAGTCCTTGGATGTTGTCAGGGCAGTGCCGTAACTAGGCATTTTAGCGCTGTGTGCAAGAAATAGCATTGGCGCCCCCCCACCCCCATGCAACAAAAATATATAGGAGCGTGGCTTCATGGGGAATGGGTGTGGCCATAAAATAATACCAATTCATACTACGGTGCACAGTAGTCTCCATTATTCAAATTACGCCGCACAGTAGCGTTACTACACCAGGTAGAGCCCCCTTTTACACATTACGGCAGACAGCGTCCCCCTTTTTACACATTACAGCAGCCAGTGCCCCTTTTTACACATTACGGCAGACAGTGTCCCCTTTTTACACATTACAGCAGACAGCGTGCTCTTTTTACACATTACGGCAGACAGCGTCCCCTTTTTTACACATTACGGCAGACAACATCCCCCTTTTTACACATTATGGCAGACAGCATCCCCCTTTTTACACATTATGGCAGACAGCATCCCCTTTTTACACTGTACAGCAGACAGAGTCCCCTTTTTAAACTGTACGGCAGGCAGCGTCCCCCTTTTTACACATTACGGCAGTCAGTCCCCCATTTTTACACACAACGGCAGCCAGCGTCCCCCATTTTTACACATTAGACAAGCAGAGTTCCCCTTTTTACACACTACAGCAGCAGAGTCTCCCTTTTTACACATTAAGCTGTCAAAGTACCCCTTTTTTACAAACTATGGCAGCACCCACCCAGCGACCGCTGCCGCTGAACCCCCCCCTCCCCTCAGGACTTGCTGCAAAGCACTCACCCATTTCTTCATTTGAATGAGTTTGTGTGCATGGCTGCATAGTGTGAGTGTGCATGGCTGCATAGTGTGAGTGTGCATGGCTGCATAGTGTGAGTGTGTATGGCTGCATTGTGTCAGTGTGTATGGCTGCGGCCATGGTAGCGGCGGGGGATGTAACAAGGTATGGAGCTGCTGCGGACCGCTAGTTAAAGCCCTAGCATCCTCCGCACAGCTCCCCGCCAGGAGGAGCTGGAGGCGCGTCCTCCTAACCAGATGTGTACAGAGGGCTTCTGGAGTCGAGGTAGGAGGGGGAAATGGGGAGCGCTGCTGCCGCCTGTAACGTACAGTAATTCAGCAGCTGTGTATCCAGCAAAGAAGGTGCTGGGTGCAACGCTGCTATGATATACTGTATTATAGTGGTGGTGAATGCTGATGGTGCGCCCACAGCGCAAATGCACTGTGTGCAACGCACCATCCGCCCACACCTAGGTACGGCTGTGTGTAAGGGCTCTGAAGATATATGTGAAGAGAACTTCTTGTCACAGAAAGTCGGTCTCTCTGTTTGTCCTATATGATCCCAAGAAAATTGGGTGTCCTGCTTCTAAGCAGACTATTTCTCACTGGATTTGGTACACTATCCAGCATGCTTATTCTACGGTAGGACTGGCATGTCCAAGATCTGTTAAGGCCCACTCTACTCGTAAGGTGGGGTCTTCCTGGGCGGCTGCCCAGGGTGTCTCAGCAGTGCAACTTGGTCTTGGTCAAACGTTTGCAAAGTTTTACAAGTTCGATACTTTGGCCTCTGATGATCTGAAGTTCAGTCAATCAGTTTTGCAGGAGCCTCCGCGCTCTCCCTCCCATTCTGGGAACTTTGGTACATCCCCATGGTACTAATGTGGACCCCAGCATCCTCTACGGACTACGAGAAAAGGATTTACCGGTAGGTTACCAAAATCCTATTACCCTGGTCTAGTTCTACACAACTGTTTTTGCATAGCAGGGCTGCACAAGCGTTCACAGCCTTGCTATGCTAAAAAGCCCTCCCCCGTAGGCGTCGTCGAGTTGATCGCACGGGCAGCAAAAAGTTGCTACGTGCGATCAACTCGGAGTGATCCCCAGTATGTACATGTGTGTGTATGTGGTGTATGTGTGACTGTGCAGCATAATGTGTGTAAGCGTTACTGCTTCAGGGGGCGTTGCGTCTTGTATAAGCATTACTGGTACAGGGGGCATTACGTGTGCAAGTGTCACTGGTACAGGGGGCGTTACGTGTGCAAGCGTCACTGGTACAGGGGGCATTCAAGTGTAAGCATCACTGGTACAGGGGCCGTTGCGTGTGGGTTGCGTTACTGGTACAGGGGGCGTTACGTGTCAAGCGTTACTGGTGTATAGGGGGCGTTACGTGTGCAAGCATCACTGGTCCAGGGGGCGTTATGTGTGCAAGAGTCACTGGTACAGGGGGCATTCGTGTGTTAGAATCACTGGTACAGGGGGCGTTGCATGTGTAAGCGTCACTGGCACAGGGGGCATTACATGTGCAAGCGTCACTGCTACAGGGTGCGTTACGTGTGTAAGCATCAATGCTGCAGGGTGCAGTACGGGTGTAAGCGTCACTGGTACAGGGGGCATTACGTGTGTAAGCGTCACTGGTACAGGGGGTGTTACATGTGCAAGCGTCACTACTACAGGGTGCGTTATGTGTGTAAGCATCAATGCTACAGGGTGCATTAAGTTTGTAAGCCTCACTGCTGTAGGGAGCGTTGCGTGTGTAAGCATCACTGGTACAGGGGGCGTTGCGTGTGTAAGCATCACTGGTACAGGGGGCATTACATGTGTAAGCGTCACTGGTACAGGGGGCATTACGTGTGTAAGCGTCACTACTACAGGGGGCGTAACATGTTTGAGCGTCACTACTATACAGGGGGTGTAACGTGTGTAAGCGTAACTACTACAGGAAAAGTTACGTGTGTAAGTGTCACTAGTACAGGGAGCATTACGTGTGTAAGCGTCACTACTACTGTGAGCGTTACGTGTGTAAGCATAACTACTACAGGGATCATTATGTGTATAAGCGTCACTGCTACAGAGGGTATTATGTGTGCTGTCCGTTTGTAAAGTATGGGAGGGTGCAAATTTATAGTTTGCAGGGGGGCGCCGAACACCTTAGCACCGGCCCTGTGTATCACTGAAGTGCTTATGTACAGGGCAGTCGAGAGCCGGGCTGGGCCCAGGTACTTTTCAAGGGGAGTGGCCTAGTCACAGGAGGTGTGGTCACGTACTTTTAGAAAAATATACTGACAAAAATTATATTTTAAGCACCTCCATGGCCACACTGCAGCCCAGTACACAGCAGAGTGTGCTGGGCTGAGGAGAAGAGCTGCAGCTGCTGCTGCCAGGTAAAGGGGACTGCAGCTGCTGCTGCCAGGTAAGGGGGAGGGGACCTGGGCCCACTACTGGACCCTCACTGGACCCCTCCATCAGACATGGGCCCGGGTAATTTGTACCCTCTCCCCCCCTCTCTCGACACCACTGCTTATGTACACAGATGCTCAATTGTTCACAGTAGAGGCTGTACTCAGACAGAAAATTTGCACCTACTAAAGGATGGGTGCAACTTTCAATGGTGTGACAGGTGATGCACAAGGTAGTATTACAGCCAGGGGTGTATCTTCCTATTGGCCAGGATGGCACTTGCCAGGGGCGCTGGCCAAAGGGGGGGGGGCACCGCCCGGCAGTGCCACCCACGCCAGGGAGTAGAATTATTATTATTATTATTATTATTATTATTATTATTATTATTATTATCCTTTATTTATATGGCGCCACAAGGGTTCCGCAGCGCCCAATTACAGAGTACATAAACAAATAATCAAACAAGAAAACAGCAACTTACAGTTGATGACAGTATAGGACAAGTACAGGATAAATAAAGATAGTTACATCAGCAGATGACACTGGAATAAGTATCAGGTGGCAGAAGACTGATGGATTTGGTGCAGTTGAAGATTATTAAAGTAAGAAAGGATAAGCACATGAGGGAAGAGGGCCCTGCTCGTGAGAGCTTACATTCTAAAGGGGAGCGGTAGACAGACAGGGGTGACACAGATGGGGTACATAGAGAGAGTAGACATAGTAGTTCTCACTGAGTACATCCCTTAGCAGTGCTCATCCACTGCCGGACTCTCTAAAGCGTATTGCACTCTGACACTCTCTGTGACTGCAGTCACAATGACAGTGAATATAGCCGGGGAGCGGGGCACTTCCAGGTATGGGGAGGGGCGAGGCACCTCCTCTTCATCATCCACTCCCCTTCTCATTGGTCCCACGCAGTCGGTCACCAAACACCAGCAACTACAATCAGCACCAGTCAGCAGTGCAGCATGAGCATACCTGTACATTTTCTGTGGTACCGTAGCTGCACTGCATGGTCTATCTTAGCAGTCTGGATCACAGCTTACAAAGAGCTCTGTATGGAGAGGTATCTAGACCAGTGACTGCCTATCCAGCTGTGTTGAGACTATAAGTCCCAGCACACCTTGCCAACTGGATTTGCTGGGACATGTATTGCCATCACACCTAGGGAGGGGTTTTTAACTGTATGTATGTGTGCATATATCCCCTCTGTGTCCCTGCCTGCACCCTCCTTGTAATTCCCCCACAGTGTCCCTGCCCGCACCATCCCTGTAACTGCCCCCTCCGTAATCCTACTCATATACTCCCTGTAATTCCCTCTCAGTGTCCCTGCCCACACCCTTACCATAAAGTCTCCCTCAGTATCCCTGCCCGCACCCTCCCCGTAATTCCCTCTCAGTGTCCCTATTCGCACCCTAACCATAATTCCCCCTCAGTGTACCTGCCTGCACACTTCTTGTAATTCCCCTTCAGTCTCCCTGCCCGCACCCTCCTCGTAATTCCCTCTCAGTGTCCCTACCCGCACCCTAACCATAATTCCTCCTCAGTGTCCCTGCCTGCACCCTCCCTGTAATTCCCCTTCAGTCTCCCTGCCCGCACCCTCCTCGTAATTCCTCCTCAGTGTCCCTGCCTGCACCCTCCCTGTAATTCCATCTGTGTCCCTGCCTGCACACTCCTCGTAATTCCCCCTCTGTCTCCCTGCCTGTACCCTCCCCGTAATTCCATCTCAGTGTCCCTGCCCGCACCCTCCTCGTAATTCCTCCGCAGTGTCCCCGCCTGCACCCACCCTGTAATTTTCCCTCAGTGTTCCTGACCTCAGCCTCCCTTTGACTCCCCCCTCAGCAGGGGCGGATTGGGAACAAAAAGCGGCCCTGGAAAAATTTGTACTAGTGGCCCCACATGGGCAGCACCAGAGGTGTAAGGCCTAGCCATGGGCCATGGCAGCAGCTCCCTTTCCCCAATACTTTCCAGATAGTGGGCATGTCCAGCATCAAGGGGGAAGTTAAATAGAAATAAAATTAAATATTATGAGCACATTATATGATACACCTTCAGAATTTAGGAAACTATATCATTCTTAAGAAATATATATTTTCTTGCTTATTACACCAACCGTATCCCAATCACTATTCACTCAATCTTATATGTCAGCCAAGCAGGCAGAGAGAGCATACACTAGATCATCTGCAATCACAGGCTAAGTGGCAAAGTAATTTTCATATATACAAATTATTTTGCATCATATTCATTATGTCTATAAAAAGGACCACATGGCCACAAACAAAACAGGCCCCACGGGTGCATCGGCCCACCAGGAACCTTCCCTGTAAACCCTATGGCCAATCCGCCTCTGCCCCTCAGTGTCCCTGTTCGCACACTCCCATAATTCTCTCTGTTTCCCTACCCGTATCCTCCCTGTAATTGCCCATCAGTGTCCTTGACCTTAGCATCACTGTATGCCCTCCCTCTCATTTGCCCTACCCGAACCCTCCCTGTAATTCCCCCTTAGTGTCCCTGACCTCAGCCTCCCTGTGACTCCCCCCTCAGTATCCCGGTATCCGTTCACATGGTCGACCATGTTATGGTCGACAGTCATTAGGTCGACCACTATTGGTCGACATTGACATGGTCGACATGGACACATGGTCGACACATGAAAATGGTCGACACATGAAAGGTCGACGTATGAAAAGGTCGACATGAGTTTTTTACCTTTTTTTTTTCTTTTGGGGAACTTTTCCATACTTTACGATCCACATGGACTACGATTGGAACGGTAAAGTGTGCCGAGCGAAGCGAAGGCACCATACCCGAAGCATGGCGAGCGAAGCGAGCCATGCGAGGGGACGCGGTGCACTAATTGGGGTTCCCAGTCACTTTACGCAAAAAGCGACACCAAAAAAAGTTAAAAAACTCATGTCGACCTTTTCATATGTCGACCTTTCATATGTCGACCATGTGTCCATGTCGACCATGTCAATGTCGACCAATAGTGGTCGACCTAATGACTGTCGACCATAACATGGTCGACCATTCATACCGGAACCCAGTATCCCTGCCCACACCCTCCTGTAATTCCACCTCAGTGTCCCTGCCCGTCCCCTCCCCGTAATTCCCCCTCAGTGTCCCTGCCCGCACACTCCTGTAATTCCCCCTCTGTCCCTGCCCACACCCTCCCTGTAATTGCCCCTCAGTGTCCCTGACCTCAGCCAGAGACACTGGCCCTCCACCTCATTGTACCTACCTGCACTCTCCCTGTAATTCTCCCTCAGTGTCCCTGACCTCAGCCTATCTGTAACTCCCCCCTCTGTGTCCCTGGATGGGGGAGGTGGGGGGCGCCAGTTCCTTACTTTGCCAGGGGCGCTCAGACTCCTAGATACACCCCTGATTACAGCTTCTACAGTCGGCATTGTGGGTGTCTCAGTCATAAGCATAGTGGTACACCTTCTACCTACAGTACTTTGCAAGGAAAGTGTCACTCTATTCATGTTCGCCAGTGTAATCTACTGCTCCTTTAGAATCACCACCATCTTGCTATACAATCCCATGTGTGCATTTGTGGATAAATGTTGTGCTTTGTAAATGAAGACTTTTTTATTTATAAATTAGGTCCTTAAAGAAAATAATTATCATATTTACATTTTATCTCAGTAAGGTTGACAATATAAGACTAGATTTTTTTCTTTAGGTTTTTTTTTTTGTGAAGCAAATGCATTGTTACAGCTGAAATTCTATCATCCAGCATAGTGAATTCATCTAACAACTTCTTGAAGCTTTATTCTGCATTTAATGACTTGAAGGCACCTGCTTTGTTCCACAGTCTGTCCTAGTTAGTATGCGGTGTTAGGTATGAGTCAGTTAAAGCACTCCTTATCAGCATCTAAGCCACAACTTTTCCTTTTTAAGAAATAAAAAATAACCTCAGTATATAAAAGTGGAGGAAAGGATACCCTCTTCTAACAAACATCATTTTTGTATCTTTGTTATAAATTATAATGGTGCTTATAAGTTATTATATTAACTTTATATACGTTATACTGCTATTGTTACTAATCTCTACATTTTTGTATTATTGAATCTTGAAAGTACTTATTTTTACTTTTTTCTTAAGATTAATGAAAAAGGAAAAAGTACATTCACCCCATTAGATTGTAATTCTCATGAGGTCTCTCTCCTCTTGTCTTCTTGGCTGCTCCCACCTTGCCCAGCTAAGGGTCCTTGTATTGTCCTCCTTACACAATACTATGGGGGTCATTCCGAGTTGATCGTAGCTGTGCTAAATTTAGCACAGCTACGATCATTCACACTGACATGCCGGGGGACGCCCAGCACAGAGCTAGTCCGCCCCACATGGTCAGTGCTGGCCCCTCCGCAGAAGTGAAAAGGCATTGCACAGCGGCGATGCCTTTGCACTTCAAGAGTAGCTCCCGGCCAGCGCAGCTTTAGCGTGCTGGTCGGGAGCTAGTCATCGCTCCCCGGCCCGCAGCGGCTGCAGCCCGCCCCCCATTCGGTTTGGCCACGCCTGCGTTGGCCGGACTGCTCCCACGAAATGGCGGGCGAATGCCGCCGTTCCGCCCCTTCCCGCCCAGCGATTGCAGCCCTGCTACAGCCTTCGGCCGTCTGGCATGCGCTGGGACCCGTTCGCTCGGCTGTGACAAAAAGCAGCGAGCGAACAGGTCAGAATGACCCCCTATGCTTTTTGTTTGTTCTGTACCTTGCCTATCACGTCCTATGCATTGTCCTATCATGGTGCTATTGCATTTGTGCTTGATCTGTATTTTGTGTATTTGACTGTCTGTCTGGCTGTCTATCTTTCCATCCTTCCACACACATATACCCCTTTCAGACAGAGAAAACAAACCAGTAATTTCCCGGCACGGGAAGGGTCGACCCGGGATTTTTTTCTGTCTGAAAGGGTCAACACGGGACCGAATTCCCGGGACTTCGACCTAGGTTTCTAGCGACACCGATCCGATGGCTGCTGTGGGGGATCCAGTCACCAATACTATTGAAGTCGATGCCAGTGGAAGCAACACAGGGACTCCGGCTGGGACACCGACTTCTGCGCAGAGTGAGACCCCAAAGATGCGTAGGAACAGTAAGTTGTTTTTGTTTTAACTTTACACACTTAAGATTTTAGTTCTATTTAAAATCCAGATTATAGTATGGGCCATATTCTACAATGATGTTGTTTGTACTTGTTATTATTTTTAAATGCTGCATTACACATTCAGTTCCTGACTGTTATGTATTTTATCAATACCAGGAGGCCACATAAGCTGTTGTATCATTCCTGAGTAATAATGACTGCTAACAACATCGTAGGCCTGTACACAGTCACACCTGCACGAATAGCACAAATGATCCTTTAGAAAGGATAAATCGTGCATAGCATGCAGTGTTTGTACGATTGCGCACTTCCATCACACATGATATCTTTGCCTTGACCGATACTCAAAATGTATATGTTGCAGTGTGTAGCTAGTGCACAGGAGGTAGGAGGCCTCAAGCACATATATTTGACGTCACTTCTATTTGATTTTTAAATTGTTTTTTTTTAACCTCCATTTCTAGTCTTTGATGTACCTGAACGGAAGAAAAAAACTTCAAAGGTGGAGCAAGCTACGCGCATAATGACAAGAATCCTGCTCAATCAGCTGCAAGATTCCAATGCTGAAATGTAGACACAGGAGTATGCCCGACTCCAACGCTTTTTTGACAACGAGAAAGAGTTACAAAATTCATTTCTCATGCAACTTGTGGGTATGCATGAACGCATTTCTAGGGAGAACAGAGAGGCACAGATGTCCTTTCTTAACGGTCTGGTGTCTAGATTACACAATCCGCACCCTCCACACCCTTATCCAGTGTATCCTCCTCACTATTCTGAGGGTCATTTTTCCAACTACCAGCATCATAGCAGAGGCATGCAGTTTATGGAAACAAACCCCTCAAATCCACCTAATGCAACTCCACAAGGCGCTGTGTATAATAGTCCAGATGGACAGGGAATACTACTCACTATGGCACAGTGCATAGTAATCTAGATGGCACAGGAAATCCTTTTTCACATGGCCCTGCGCGTATCAGTCCACATGGCAATAAGCAGACCAGTCCTGATGGTACAGTGCATAGCAGTCCACATGCCACTGTGCATAATAGTCCAGATGGCACAGGGAATAATACTCCACATGGCACTGTGCATACTTACCCAGATGGCACAGGGAATAATACTCCACATGGCACTTTGGGGTGGTAGTCATGTGACCGCCGGTCGGCTGACCGACAGTCACATGACCTCCTCCGTGAGCCCGACGGCTCACTATCCCGATGGTCGGCATGCCGACCAACAGGGACTATTTCCACTCGTGGGTGTCCACGACACCCATAGAGTGGGAATAGAACCCGTGGCGACCGCAGGTCGCCACCGAGCCCGCAGCGTGGCGAGCGCAGCGAGCCCGCAAGGGGCTTGCTGCACTCGCCCCTCCCCGCCAGGATCCCGGCGTCGGTATGCTGCCGGGATCCCGGTGTCGGTAAGGTGACCGGCGGTCAGGAGACACTACACCCGGCACTTTGCATTCTTACCCAGATGGTACAGGGAATAATCCTCCACATAGCACTGTGCATACTTACCCAGACGGTACAGGGAATAATACTCCACATGGCACTTTGCATTCTTACCCAGATGGCACAGGGAATAATACTCCACATGGCACTGTGTATACTTATCCAGATGGCAATACTCATAACCGTCCACTGGGCAGCACTTCTTACAGACAGTTGTAAATAATATTTTTCTTTGTCTTTTGTCTTTTTGAAAATGTTCATGTGTTTCAGCACTTTACAGGCCTGTCAAGTGCCCGGGCCATACCTGCCCGTTACCTCAGCCACTTGTAAAGATGGGGGGCAGTGGCAAACGCGGGATTTCTAGAAAGGGGTTTCCAAACGTAGTCCACAATCTCCCACTCTGCAGAACGTTGGAGTAAGTGCAGGAAGCTGGGGGAGCAGTAGAAGAACCTAGTAAGTAACGTCCCTGGACATTAATGTACACATTGGTCTTTTTAAACACTGGATACTGTATGGAATACATTATTAATATTTAAAACTTTAGATGGTCTATAGTATGGGCTGTATCAACCATTTAAATTATATAAAGAAGTGGTCAGGAAAAGGTTAAACAAACTATAAAAGTTTAAATAAACTATAAATAAAGTACACAACTATAGTAGAACCAGTACTGCACTTTCTAAGCACACATTCTCCCACCTCATGGTAAGCTCCTGTCTCTTCTTCCTGGTAGCTACTCTCTGGTCCAGAGCACTGATTGAGGACTCAGATCCTCAAATAGAGCAAACTTGGTAGAAGAAACTGCTACCACTGGGCATGTGCAGTAGCTCCGCTCTGTTCCATAACCTGCATGATGTGGCAGCAGCTCTAGTAATCGCATTATATACTATTGCTATTATGGTCATAATTTGAGAAACTTGCAGAGAGGAGGGGGGTTTCCAGGCAACCAGAAACCCCCCTGCGTTTGCCAATGGGGGTGTATGTCAGGCTTAATATACACATATTATGCACTCTATTTATGTGCCTACAGTGGCAAAAAATCTTTTTTCTTTGTCTTTTGTCTTTCTGACAATGTTCATGTGTATTCCGCACTTACAGGCCTGTGAAGTGCCCAGGCCATACCTGCCCATTACCTCAGCCACTTGTAAAGATAGGGGTGTACGTTAGGCTTAATTTACACGTATTATGCCCTCTATTTATGTGCCTACAGTGGTAACTAATCTTTTTTCTTTGTCTTTTTGAAAATGTTCATGTGTATTCAGCACTTTACAGGCCATAACTGCCCGTTACCTACACACATTATGCCTTCTATTTATGGGGGCCATGCCGACTTATTTGCTCGCTGTGTTTTAACGCAGCAGAGCGAACGGGTCCTTGCTGCACATGCACCGGCGCCGTAGTGCGCATGCCGGACGGCTGAAGGCCGTAGCAGGACAGCGATCGCCCCTGCCTGATTGACAGGCAGAGGCGATCGATGGGCGGGAGGGGGTGAAACGGCGGCGTTTGGCAGCCATTTCGTAGGCGCAATCCGGCCAATGCAGGCGTGGACGGACTGAACGGGGGGCGGGCCGCAGCGGCTGCGTGACGTCATACGCAGCCGCTGCGGCCCGGGGAGCGAGGAGTATCTCCCGGCCAGCATGCTAAAGCTGCGCTGGTCGGGAGCTACTCCTGAAGTGCAAAGGCATTGCCGCTGTGCAATCCCTTTGCACTTCTGTGGGAGGGCCGATACTGACATGCGGGGCGAGCTAGCCCTGTGCAGGGGGTCCCCCCGCATGTCAGGAAAGATGATCGTAGCTGTGCTAAATTTAGCAAAGCTACGATCAACTCGGAATGACCCCCTATGTGTCTAATGTCTACACACATTATGGCCTATTTATGGTCAAAAATGTAAGAAGCATTTTAAACTGTAAAGATGTTATATTTAAATGATACATGTGAGGTAACATGTACATAACTTTTTCAGAAACAATAAAACCAAAACTTTTTCTAAAATAAAAAAACAAAACTTTTTTGCAACATATCTCTTGTGTCCTCTACTGTGTCATAGTAGTTAAGTTAGCAGTGAGGGTGTTGCGGATTTCCTCAGCACTGCCAATACTTGTCTCCCCCTTGTAGGCTTCTGCTTCTACCGGAGTATCGCACAGTTTAGAGTCCACAACATTCCACACCAGTAAAAAGTGTTCCTTCTGTATCTCACAAAAGTTATGGAGGATACAGCAAGCAGCAACCACATCCGGCACCAGGGTGATGTCAATGTCATTGCACTTTAGTAGACACTGCCAGCACCCCTTCTGTCTCCCAAAGGCGTTATCCACCACCATCCTGGTCGAGCTGAGAGTGTGGGTAAAATGCACTTGTTCCGGAGAGAGTGGGAGATGCTGTGTGAAGCCCTTGATGAGCCATCCCGTCAAAGGGTACACCGCATCTCCAATAAGGTGCACCGGGATCTCCACCCCATCAACAAACTTTGATTTCTGTAATGGTAAAAATATATTAATATATAGTATAGGCGTTCAGGAAAGTACAGGGAATAATTAGGAATACCTACAATCTAATCCTGACATGGGTGAGGTAAGTATCCTAACCCTCCCACCCCTGCCCTACCACCTTACCCTCCCTTTCCACAGCCTAACCCTAACCTGCCCCCTTGGTGCTTAACCCTACCCTCCATCCATCCATACCCACCTTCGGGGTCACAGCTATGAGGATCTTCACCACAAACCTTTCCCATATTCCATGGTGAAACATAACAGGGATGAGGAACCTTCAGCCCTCCAGCTCTTGTGGAACTACACATGCCAGCATGCCTGGCCACAGTTGTAGCACTCCCAAATAGAAAATTTGTGGCAGGGGCATGCTGGGAGGTTTCGTTCCACAGCAACTATAGTTTAACACCCCTGTTGCACATCGTAAGAGGCTGGCCCTATACCATAATTGCAATCTATTGTATTATTATTCTGCTGTGAAAAAATAGAATTTTGGTACTTACCAGGTAAATCCTTTTCTTTGAATCCATAGGGGGCACTGGAGTACTCTTGGGATATGGACGGCTTCCACAGGAAGTAGGCACTGAATAAATTAATTTTGAAACTACACCTCCCCTCCATATCCCTGAGTACCTCAGTGTTTTTTACTGAGCCGAACAGGAGCGATAGAGAGGTTGACAATGTAGAATTACATATAACATAACGGACAACAATAAAGTTGACACAACATTACTGACAACTAAACAGTTGACACCATAACTTGTTAATCTGAACCAGTCGGTGAAAATGTGTTACCATAAGATCTACTGAACCTACCCCAAACCAGGTAAACTGCTCTGGGTGGGCGTCCAGTGCCCCCTATGGATTCAAAGAAAAGGATTTACCTGGTAAGTACCAAAATCCTATTTTCTTTTTCATCCACTAGGAGTCACTGGAGTACTCTTGGGACGTACCAAAGTTTCCCCCATGGGCGGGAGAGCTGTTTGGCACCTGTAACACTAGGCGGCCAAAGCTAGATGCTGATGCCGCCAACGTATCAAACTTGTAGAGGCGCACAAATGTGTGCACCGAAGACCATGTAGCCGCCCGGCAAAGCTGTGTCGTAGAAGCTCCACGACTCGCTGCCCATGATGTTCCCACAGCACGTGTGGAATGAGCTGTTACTGATGTAGGCGGCTGTAACCTAGCATGAAGGTAAGCTTGACGTATGGTCAGTTTAATCCAACTGGATAAGGTCTGCCTAGAAGCTGGCCAACTCATCTTGGCAGCATCATAGAGAGCAAACAACGTATCCGTCTTACGAACGGTCGACGTTCGGGATACATAAATGCATAATGCGCGTACCACATCCAACCTACCAGAGTCTCCTGTAACACAGGAACTACTATTGGTTGATTGATGTGAAAAGATGACACTACCTTTGGTAGAAAAGTGGAATTCGTCCGGAGTTCCGCTCTGTCATCATGAAACACTAAATACGGTGGCTTGCACAACAAAGCACCCAAATCTGAAACACGCCTTGCTGACGCTAAGGCTAAAAGAAAAATTGTTTTCCCAATTGAGAAATTTAATATCCACTTGTTGTAAGGGTTCATAATAAAAAGACTGTAAGAAATCTAAAAACCAGATTCAAGTCTTATGGCGCAGTAGGTGGAGTGAATGGAGGCTGAACTCTGAGGACACCCTGCATAAAGGTGTGAACCGACGGCAATAGGGCCAATCTACTATGAAAATAAATGGACAACGCCGATATCTGCACTTTAAGTGTGGATAAACTCAGACCTCTATCTAACCCCATCTGTAGAAATAACAAAAGACGGGATAACTTAAAAGATGATGTCGGAAACTTCCGAGCTTCACACCAACCTACATAGGCACGCCAAATTCTGTAATAATGAGCTGCCATAACCGGCTTCCTAGCTCGTAACATGGTTGGTATAACCGATTCTGGAATGCCCTCTCTTCTTAAGAGGGCTGTCTCAACAGCCACCCTGTCAAACGCGGCCGCGCTAAATCGGGGTAAAGGAACGGACCCTGCTGCAACAGGTCAGAACGTAGTGGGAGCGGCCAAAGACGAACTGCGAGTAGACCGCGGAGATCCGAGAACCAAGCTCTCCGAGGCCAAAGAAGCGCCACTAGTATAACTGTGACGGACTCTCCTTTGATCCGTTTTAGCCACAGAGGGAGCAGCGGAACGGTGGAAACAGATACACGAGACTGTATGGCCACGTGATTGTGAGAGCATCCACCGCCACTGCCTTTGGATCTCTCATTCTGGACACGACCTGGGGCGTTTGATGATTGTGGCGAGATGCCATCAGGTCCACCTGCGGGTAACTCCATTTCTGGACCAACATGTGAAATACTTCTGGATTTAATGCCCATTCTCCTGGATGAAAATTCAGACGGCTGAGATAATCCGCCTCCCAGTTGTCCACTCCCGGAATGACTACTGCCGACAATATCATTTGGTGATACTCGGCCCAATAGAGGATTCAAGCTACTTCCCGCATTGCCATACGGCTTTTCGTCCCTTCATGTTTGTTGATGTATGCGACCGCCGTCGCATTGTCTGACTGCACCTGAACAGCCTGAGCCTGCAGCCTGTGCACTGCTTGTCGTAGCGCATTGTAAATTGCCCGGAGTTCCAGGACATTTATAGACAGCAATCTTTCGTGAACCGCCCAGAGACCCTGGAGCTGATAATTTTGAACTACAGCTCCCCAACCTCTGAGACTCGCGTCCGCCGTGAGAATTATCCAATTCCAGGCACCGAACCGTTTCCCTGCGGTTAGATTCTGTACTTTGAGCCACCAGAGTAGAGACACTCTGGCCCTTGGAGACAACCTCACCCTGCGGTAAATCTGCAGATGCGAGCCCGACCACTGTGCGAGCACATCCAATTGAAAAGGACGTGAGTGAAGTCCTCCGAACTGAAGCGCTTCGAAAGCCGCCACCATTGTGTCTAATAGGCGAATGCACAAATGAACCGAGACTGTGCGTGGCTTGAGCACTAATTGTACCAGATGACGAATGACCTGTACTTTCTGTTCGGGTAGGTAAATTCTTTGATTTGCCGTATCGAGAATCATGCCTAGGAATTGAAGTCGTTGAGATGGAATCATTCAGGAATTCGCGTAGACAATGGTAGGAAATCAGATTTCCCCCCCCACTTGGTCTGCGATCTATCTCGTTTGGAATCCGACTCAGCCTGTTAGGAACGTAGCCAAAGTGGACGTTATGCGCCACTAGCGAAGCTGAAAACGCAAGAACCAACTGCCAACGTCCAAAGAAGCTGTAGGCAGCAAGAAGTGTAAGGTGGTCTTTATTTAGGGCAAACCTGAACTGGAGTGCCCTGCCACTACAGCCTTGTTACCTCAAAACCCTTACCATAGCAGGGCGAAGCAACAGCCCTACTGCTGTGTAGGGTACACTCCGATAGGTAGTAAAACACCCAATAATTGTCTCTCATTGGAAATCGTTCAGCCTTCGCTGAGAACCTGACGTACTGGCCTGGTGCTATGAGGGCTGGCGGCAAATCGACCGCAACAATCTAACTGAAACAGTAAAAAAAAAAATCCCCCCCCCCCCCTCAGGCAGTACTTGCCCCCGCATTCCCCCAAAAGAGGACCGGTAAGGGTCTGTCTGTGCAGTTTTTACGCAGAGTACTAACCTCAATACGATCACGGCAACTTAAACGAGCCAGGTAGGAGACGAACCTACAATCTTGTTATCTGTAGTCAGATGCGTTATACATTGCGCCACTGGCCCAGATTCGTATTTGTCCGACACACTGTGTGACCGACTTTGCAGCGAAGCTGCTTGTTTGACTATGCATTAGACTTAGTGATCATGTACTCCAACCAGTAAGTACACCACGGAAGTAACGTGTGTATTAACCTGCATTACTGTGCATGTGGTTACCAGCAATAGTGAATCTTCCTGTAGGGTCATGCTGTACAAAAAACAATTAATAAATTAAACTCCTAACAACACCCCGCTCCTCCAGATGCTAAGTGTTGTAGAGTAGCAACCTCCGGGAAAGAACCAGGAAGTTACGTTAAAAGAAAATGGTGTCCTACCATGGTTTTTTTTTTTTTTTTAACACCTGTTAAACCAGGATCTGAACCAGTGTCCATGCAATCACAATGTTCACTGTGGCTGGAAAGCCTAACCACTTAGCTACAGAGCCACCTGTAAAAACAATAAGCAAAGCTGCTGCAGATGAGGCCTAAACTCACCATGTTTGCCGTGCTCAACAGATACCGTTTAATAAGCACTGTGTGCTGACCAATTAGTCTTGCTTACTGCAAAATAGATTTTTAATGTCAGCATATTATATATATATATATATATATATATATCTATATATCTCTACACATACATACAACAATGTATATTCACACATACTCAGACCTTAATAAATATATATATATTCCATATATGCATACATACACATATATATTATATACCCATA
Source organism: Pseudophryne corroboree (assembly GCF_028390025.1). Taxonomy (NCBI): domain Eukaryota; kingdom Metazoa; phylum Chordata; class Amphibia; order Anura; family Myobatrachidae; genus Pseudophryne; species Pseudophryne corroboree. The sequence continues at coordinate 254,454,223 of NC_086448.1, read as the reverse complement.
TACAAATATCCAGATATATCCTGATACAGAGGTATAATACATTTTTAGAAGTCTGAAACTAAATGTGACCTCACACAGGCTTAAAACCTGAGATGACTGCTGCTTAACCACAGCTTAGTTAATGGGCCCTATCTAGTGGCCGGCGCTCTTGGGAGCGGCCTCTGGAGAGCTATCCTGACTGTAAAACCTATGGTAGGTTTATATTGATAGTGTAAGCCCAAACTGAGCTATTTTTAACAGTTTAAACTAGCATGTATTAGTATGCAATCTAGTTGGATCACCAGTTTCCCCCAGATGGCAAAACAATATGCAACATTGCTTAGCTTCCAAGCTCAGATGAGTTTGGGCGTATCCAGAGTGGTGTGGCTGTAGATTAAAAATACCTACAGCACCTTGTACTCCCAGGTGGCTAATCAGGCCCAACACTGCTTAGCTTCCAAAATCAGATGAGATTGGGCGTATCCAGTGTGGTGTGGCCAAGTGAATTAAGCCAAAGCTGCTGCAGGTGAGACCTGAACTCACAATGCTTTGCAGTGCTCCACAGATACTGTTTTATAAGCACCATGTGCTGACCAATTGATATAACATATCTTACTTTACAACAGTGAACAAAGCCAGTATTTGGCTGCCACAGCCATGATTCAGATTTGCAGTCTTTAGGATTATTATAAACAGTTATGAAATAAATAATTAGTAAGAGAAGTGAGTGTATACCCATGTTTTAGACATGGCAGGGAAACTGCTTATTAGTAATTGCTGGTGTCTTACTCATGCAGACAGACAATACAAAAAAAAAAAAAATACAAAGACAGACAACTTGCACGACTCAGTAAATAGCACTAAGGTGTCTCTATAAATATATATCTGGCCAAGTGCAGTGCACGCCAGCAATATGCCTGATCCCAAATTCCCCTTAACACCCCTGCGCCTTCAATGGAGGAGAGATGTAACACAGGAAATTCTGGAAATACAACAGGAAACATGGTTAATCTTGTTTTAACAAAAACTTCATAGCCTATTGTAATACATATGCAGCGCTGCTGTATTCCCTTTATCAATAAGAGTTGAATCATGAGATTATATCCAGTGACCCTGACATTTCTGTGTACAGGGAACATCACTGTGGCAGCAAAGTTACTCACTAGGCTAAGGAGCCTGCCTTTTGTCCCTCATTTGTGTGCCCCCCCGTGCTCCGTGTACCTCGAGGGCCTGGGAGCGCGCTGCATAGAGCCGTGAAGCGGCCTATGCATAAAACCACGTGGCCGACGCGGCTCAGAGCGGCAGGGGAGACAGCTTAAACAGCGGCGCTGGAAGCGGCGGCGGCGGGCGGCTGAAGGCAGCGGCGGGCGGCCACACACACACACACACAGTATCCCACACACACACACACACAGTATCCCACACAGCGGGGCGGCAGCGTGAGCTGACCGCCCCGTTCAACATACCTGGACCCTGTGGTGAGGGCTATGACGGGGCTTCTCTGTAAATTCCGTCCAGCCTTTACTGCAGGTTTTAGTCCTGCACGTGGTAGTGAGGGAGCTCTTTTTTAGAGAGGTCCGACACCCACAGCTGCTATAGCAGCCTTCACTATCCCGGACCCACGCCTATTGGAAGGGGGGAAGGGATGTGGTAATTCGTTGAAAAAAGAAAAAACTTAGAAAAAAATTCCAATGAAATGTGGACAAACTCCACAAACCTACTAACTGTGTCGAGCACAGAAAAAACACTGGGGTACTCAGGGATATGGAGGGGAGGTGTAGTTTCAAAATTAATTTATTCAGTGCCTACTTCCTGTGGAAGCCGTCCATATCCCAAGAGTACTCCAGTGACCCCTAGTGGATGAAAAAGAAATATAAACCAGCAAAATAGATATATTTACCTCTCTAGGGAACAACCAGCCATGTTGGTTCTCCTCTGCAATCTGGAACAATTCAGAGTTGCCAAGTACCCGGGAGTTGTGAGCACGACCCGGCCAGCCGATAAAGACATCTATGAAACTGAACAGTATATGTATTAGCTGTGTTTCACAATACACAACATGGGCCCAGCATATCATTCACATACCTCACCACTCACTACTTACCAATACTTATGGTCCACTACAGCCTGCAGGATGATGGAGTGCCAGCCTTTTCGTTTGTAGTAATCGGCTGGGTTGTCTCTGGGTGCAATAAAGGGTATGTGGGTCCCATCTATGGCTTCTGCACACTGAGGATATCCATGTTGCAGGAAACTATTTATAGTATCATCCAGACGGGCACCTTGCGGTAAGAAGATGAAGCGGCAGTAAAGGGTTTCCAGCAATGCCTGGGTCACTACCCGCACTAACACACACACCGTCGATATGCCAACACCGAACAAGCAGGAGACGGTGCGGTATTCCCCTAGTGTTGCACACGACCACAACACAATCGCCAGTCTCCTGCACGGCTCGATGGTCTTGCGGTAGTTGGTGCTTCCCCTGGTGAGTGCTGGAGTGAGAAGTTCCAGCAGGTAGTAAAACGTACCACGCGACATCCAAAAGTGTGCCATACACTGCTCTGGCTGATAAGCTTCCATGGTCGCCCAGAAAGCTTGTTCATGCCTGCGGTCTCTGGTCCACAACCATCGAATAGTCACACTGGTAAATCTAAGGGTAGATGTAATGCTGCCCAAAATCAGGGCTCTCCCCCTGCGCAAATACCGGCATCGAGTATTAGCCCTCTCCGCCAGAAATTGCTTCCTTCTCCTCTTGGCATAAGACTGTGCCAGGTAGAACAGTGCAAGCAGCTGCATCAGGCTCTCATTTGCAGTGTGAAACAGCAAACAACAGCAAGAACTCAGGAACTCAGGGCTACTCAGCAGTAACTCATCGGTGTCACGTCTAGCAAAGTTTGAGGATCCGGCAGCTGAGATTTGCCTGAGGAGGTAGCAGGCTGTGAATGAACCAGATAAGGGGGCTGGATATAGTTTCTTTGCATGGGACACGGAGCAATGAAGAACGTAGGCGGGGTTTGAGAGTCAATGGAAAGTATTTATTATGTACAGGGCTGAGGTAGAGAACCGAGGCTGGAGCACGATGGTTAAAGACGTGGCTGGAGGCGAAGAACTGTGGACTGTGATTTGAAATACGAAACTGTAGATGAACTGTGGAACTGTGGATTGTGGCTGGAGACAAGGACTGTGGACTGTGGTTTGGAAAATGAGGCTGAAGATAATCTGCAGGCTATGGTCAGTGGTACAAAGGCGTGGCTAGTGAAGGAGGTCTGTGGAGTGTGGCTTGAAAGACGAGGCAGAAGACCCGGGGCCGACTGTGCCCAGAGAGTCTTACTGGACCGGGTTTTCCAGGAGCGCTTCCACAGGCAGTAGCAGGCTAGAAACGGCAGGGCTGCAGCAGCAACAGAGAACCGACCAAGCAGGATCAGGAGGAACCAGAATTCAGCAGGAATCCTGGGAGCACAGGCTAAAGCACCTACAACAGGGTTGTAACTTGAAGCACTGGCGTCCCTGTCCTAAACCAGCCCCCTTTTATAGGGAGAGCTTCCCCTGGATTGGCTGGAAGAAACAGGAAACAGGAACTATGCTTAAAACTTGGTCTCCAACATGGTGGCGCCCAGTAATGCAGACCTTTTTGCAAAGCCACATTGCTCACTGCCCCTGGTCTCCTAGCAACGGCTCAGCAAGAGCGACCCGCTGTAGCGGCGTCCCGCCGTCATGAGCGGACCCCCTCACCGCCGCTACTGTTGCCCACGGATCCGGCGCAGCAGCCCACCTCCGCCGCTGCCCGCACATCGCCAAGGAAGCCAGCCCCGAGGCCCCAGCATACCGGTAAGATTCCGGACGCTGACAGTACCCCCCCCTTTGCGGGTGGACTCCGGACACCTATGTGGTTTAGTTGGAAACTTGGCATGAAATGTCCGAAGAAGTCTTGGAGCATGGACATCCTCTGCATCTACCCAAGATCTCTCCTCTAGCCCATACCCCTTCCAATCAACAAGGTACTGGATGCAACCATAACGTCTGCGAGAATCAAGGATCTTGTGAATCTCAAATTCGTCTCCATGTGCTGATTGGATCTTGGGTGATTTAGGCAGAGCGGCTCTGAACCGATTAAGTACCAATGGTTTTAAGAGAGAAATATGAAATGCATTAGGAATTCTTAACTGTGGCGGTAATTTCACTTTGTAAGCCACAGGATTCATCACTTTTTCGATTGGGTAAGGCCCAATAAATCTGGGAGCAAACTTTTTTGTAGGAACCTTTAATCTTAGGTTACGTGTGGAAACCCAAACCCGATCTCCTACCTTAAGGCTTGGTACAGCTTTTCGTTTCAGATCTGCATAGGTCTTATATCTCTTGGATGTCTTGAGCAAAGTCTTGTGAACTTGTTTCCAGGCTTCAGTAAATTGTCGAAGTGTTGACGCTGCGGCAGGAACCTCGAGCGTAGGCAGAAGTTGGAAGTCAGGAACTCTTGGATGGTAACCATAATTAATGAAGAATGGAGAAGATTTTGTGGCAGAGTGACAAAGATTGTTATGGGCAAATTCTGCGAACGGGAGGAAGTCCAGTCAGTCATCCTGTGAGGAGGACATGAGCAAACGCAGAAAAGTCTCCAGATCCTGGTTCACTCTCTCTGTTTGACCATCCGTTTGGGGATGATATCCTGAGGAGAAGTTTAATTTCACGCCAAGAGCAGAACATAGGGATCTCCAAAACTTGCCCACAAATTGAGGACCTCTATCAGACACGATTTCCTGTGGTAGACCATGGAGTCGAAAGATCTCTGCTATAAACAATTTTGCCAACTGGGATGCGTATGGAAGATTAGCCAGAGGAACAAAGTGTGCCATTTTAGAGAATGGGTCAACTATGACCCATACAGTGTTCCACCCACCAGACGTAGGTAAATCTGTAATAAAGTCCATAGAAATATGCGTCCATGGTCTTAGTGGTACCGGCAAAGGATGGAGTAACCCAGCTGGTGGACCTTTGGGACTTTTATGCTGGGCACATTTTGGACAGGCAGCTACGAATTCCTGAACATCAGTCCTGAGATGAGACCACCAGTAGGAGCGCTGAATGAATTTAAGTGTCTAATGACAGCCCGCATGGCCCATGAAGGAGGAGGAGTGAGCCCATGTAAGAAGTTTTTTGCGAAGATCTTCCCTGGAGGAGGAAGTGGAGAGGTATTAGTTGCAGAAAAAGAGGTGGATTCCAGGATAAATTGCTCTTTTGAACGGTCAGAGGGTTCTTCTGAACTTAGGGAGAGAGATAATGCATCTGCCTTTTTGTTGAGGGAACCTGGTCGGTAACTGAGTTTAAAATTAAAATGGGTAAAGAAGAGTGCCCATCTTGCTTGGCGTGGGTTCAGACATCGGGCTGACTGTAGATACAGGAGGTTCTTGTGATCCGTGGTCACCGAAATTGGATACTGAGCTCCCTCCAACAAATACCTCCACTCCTCAAAGGCCAACTTAATTGCCAGTAATTCCTGTTCCCCAATAGCGTAATTCTGTTCAGTGGGGGAGAATCTTCGTGAGAAGAACGCACAAGGATGGACCTTCTTGTCCTCGAAAATCTGGGATAATACTGCTCATACTCCTACAGTAGAGGCATCAACCTCCACCAAGAACGGACGGCTGAGATCGGGTTGTCAAAGAACTGGAGCAGTCGTGAAGGTCTCCTTTAAAGATGCAAAAGCTTCCAAAGCCTCCGGAGACCCCTTGGCAGGATCGGCTCCCTTCCTAGTTAATGCGGTTATAGGAGATATGACAGAAGAATAATTTTGAATGAATCTTCGGTAGAAGTTAGCAAACCCCAGGAATCGTTGAATTCCTTTAAGGGTAGCTGGAAGTGCCCAATCCTGAATCGCCTGGACTTTAGCGGGGTCCATCTGTAACCTCTGTCCGGAAAGAATGTAACCGAGGAATGGAATCGTGGGTACTTCAAAGGTGCACTTCTCTAACTTACAGAATAACTGATTCCTTCGTAAACGAGTTAACACTTCTTTGACTTGTTCCCGATGGGTCTTCAGATCCCTAGAAAAAATGAGGATGTCATCCAGATACACTACCAAGCAGTCATAGAGGAGATCTCTGAAGATTTCGTTAACAAACTCTTGAAAGACGGCTGGGGCGTTACATAGGCCAAAAGGCATTACCAGGTATTCGTAATGGCCGTCGCGAGTATTAAATGCCATCTTCCATTCGTCCCCTGGGCGAATACGTATAAGATTGTAGGCCCCCCGTAAGTCCAACTTAGTAAATACTGTAGCTCCTTTAACACGATCGAACAGTTCTGGAATCAGAGGTAACGGATATCTGTTCTTAACTGTTATGTCATTGAGACCTCTATAGTCAATACAGGGCCGCAACCGCCCATCCTTCTTTTTGACGAAGAAAAACCCAGCTCCGGCCGGAGATGTAGGAGACCTGATGAACCCTTTCTCCACGTTCTCCCGGATATACTCCGACATGGCCTGTGTCTCGGGAAGTGAGACAGGGTAAATTCGACCTCTGGGAGGAGTCTTACCGGGTACTAGCTCAATGGGACAATCCAAAGTACGATGCGGAGGCAAGGTGTTCGCCCCATGCTTACTGAAAACATCTTGAAAAGCTTGGTACTCCACAGGAAGGCTGGAAGGGCTGGAAGAACAGAGAGGTCTAACTGAAGGTAAACAGTTCTGAAAGCAGTCTTGTCCCCAGGAGAGAACATCCATAGTTTGCCAATCTATGTGGGGATTGTGTCTGATTAACCATGGAAACCCTAGGATTAGTTCATGAGAGGCTTTAGGAATTACAAGGAAAGAGATTTCTTCTGAATGAAGAACTCTGACCTTCATCTTGAGAGGAATAGTACGAAAGGATATAATACCCTCAGGGATATAACTTCCATCCACTGCGGTAACAGAAATGGTATGATCCAAAGGAACCGTTTGTATTCCAGATCATTTGACCAGAGCTGACGTAATGAAGCTTTCGGCGGCTCCGAGGTGAGTAGTGCAGGGATGAGAAGAGAAGAAGAAGGGAGCTCCAATTGGGTTAACAGGACAGACTCTTTCTTGGTATGTAATTCTGAGAATTCTCCTAGCTTGACCTCTCGAGCACAAACTAGGAGCGGGCGTTTCCCGGACGTAGATTGCAAATTTTAACAAAGTGATCAGATGCACCACAATACAGGCAGAGGTTCCCTTGTCGCCGTCTCTGACATTCTTCATTGGAGAGGTGGGAGCGATTAATCTGCAGGGTTCTTTTGAAATTGGTGATGATGGTGTTGGTGGAAGAACAACTCTAGGCTTAGTGCGATCTGACCGCAACCTCTCCATACAGCGTTCTCTGTACCTCATGTCTATCCTCTCCCACAAAGGTGAAGCCCATTCCAACGCTTGCCCGGTAAGTAAAGAAATTATATAGGCTACTTTGGTTCGTGCTGAGGGGAAGTTGGCCGACTGTAGTTCGAACTGGATTTCGCACTGGTTAAGAAACCCGCGGCATTGTTCTGGATTCCCATCGAATTTACTGGGAGGTGGCAAATTGTTACGCACACCAGTGCTAACAGGAGTATACCGGTGTATGAACAGAGAGGGAAGCGAAGCAAACAAACTCACAGACAGTATAACATAACATACACAGGAGGTGATGGAATAACTAATAAACACAAAGTGAACGGAGAAGCCCAAAGGCTCAGGAATTGGGTGTCTCCCTAGTGTCAGGAATGCTCAGATGGAATAGAGCGGACAATGAAGCGAGGTGTAGTGATTTAACATGTGGAGCACCTGAAATGATGTTGCTAAGAGCAACAGAAAAAACCCCAAAGGGTTACCAACGGGTGTGGGAATAAACTCCTTGGTCAGAGATAGAAATATAGACACAAGTAGAGTATCCACAATCCTAACCCCCACTTGCAGGGCACAGGTTCAGCTTACTGCCACTAAACTGACACCTGGACGCCCTGCACAGTGAGGGAGGATTAAGCAAGCAGGTCTGAGAGTACAGCCGCAAACCTGCTGGGTTCACAGAATAGCAAAAGAACCCCAGCAGGTCAAACAACTGACTCCAGTCTTACTGCTAGGTCCGGTTTGGCAGAATGAAGTACCGAATCCCAAGGCCTATTCGCAGTAAGCAACAAGTAAATACAAAGTCACACAGTACTAGCTAACTCTCTGGAACTGACTAACAAACAAAGATTCAGCAGCATTTGCCTAGCCTGAGAGGATGGTTTATATAGCAGGTGCTGTCCACGCCCCACTCAGACCTCACAGACTGTGAGCACAAAACCAGCGCCGGATTCCCTGCCGTGCACAGAGCCTGTAACCACTACACAGTAAAAACCCGGACCGGAGTATCAGCTGCGCTCAGGTTACTTCGCTAACACTTGCCTCCCGGTTGCCATGGCGACGTGGCAGCACAGAGCAGGAGATCCTAACAGTACCCCCCCTCTGACGAGGGGTCAAAGAACCCCTACCACCGGGTTTATCGGGGAACTGCGAGAAGAAAGAGCGTATCAGTCTGGGGGCATGAAGATCACAACTGCGCACCCACGACCGCTCCTCCGGGCCATACCCCTTCCAGTGCACCAAAAATGACAGCCGACCCCGAACCATCTTGGAGTCAAGAACCCTTTCAACCACAAACTCCCTCTGACCCCGTATCAGAAGAGGAGAAGGTCTTCCACTGGAAGAAGGATTACTAACCGCCAGTTTTAAAAGGGAACAATGAAATGTTTTATTGATACCCAATGAACGGGGCAGATCTAACTGAAATGCCACCGGATTGATAACCCTGGTGATCTTATAATGGCCGATGAACCGGGGGCCTAACTTATGAGATGGCTGTCTCAACTTCAAATTCTTGGTGGACAACCAGATGAAGTCTCCTAATTTGAAGCTGCAGGGTCTTCTCCGCTTATCAAAAACCCTTTTGGTCACTAATGACACAGACACAAGGGCTTTCTTCACTTTCCTCCAAATACCTCTAAGGACCGAAACAACAGAGGAACCACCAGGCGTGGAATCCAGGGGGTCAAAAGAATTGGCCTTAGGATGATGCCCATACACACAAAGGAAGGGAGAGATCCCTGTAGCAGAGTGAGCCGCGTTGTTATAGGCAAACTCCGCCATGGACAGATGAGCAACCCAGTCAGTATGACACTTGGAGACATAACACCTGAGGAACTGCTCCAAGGACTGGTTCACCCTCTCAGTCTGCCCATTAGACTGTGGATGGTAGCCTGACGACAAGCTCACAGAAATCTGGAGATCAGAACAAAATGCCCTCCAGAATTTGGCCACAAACTGGGATCCACGGTCAGAGACCACATCAAGTGGCAACCCGTGGAGGCGCACAACATGCTGCATAAATAACTCAGACAGGCGTCTGGCCGATGGCAACCCAACCAGTGGAACGAAATGCGCCATCTTCGAAAACCTGTCAACGACAACCCAAATGGCTGTCATCCCCGAGGATTTGGGCAAGTCCACCACAAAATCCATGGAAATGTGGGTCCATGGCTTAGACGGAATAGAGAGTGGATGTAATGGGCCGACAGGAACCCCTCTAGGAGTTTTATTTCGGGCACAAACGTCACATGCCCGAACCCACTGATCCACATCCCTAGCCACCGAGGGCCACCACACCGCCCTAGACAGCAACTCCCGAGTTCTGGCAATACCCGGATGCCCTGCCGACCTCTTGGCATGGAATTCCAGGAACACTCGCTGTCTTAACCTAGGAGGCACAAACAAGAGACCTACCGGAAGGTCTGGAGGAGCCTGCTCCTGTGCTCTAAGGACTAATGACAAGAGGTCCTGGGTAATGCCCACTTTAATACATGATGGGGACACAATGGGCAATGGCTCCTCGGTGGTCTCTTGAACTGGAGCAAAACTCCGCAAGAGAGCATCAGCCTTGATGTTTTTTGACCCAGGGCGATATGTTATAAAAAAAATTAAAGTGAGCAAAAAACAAAGCCCATCGTGCCTGCCTGGCATTGACTCTAAATATGCCAGATTCTTATGGTCGGTGAGAATTGAGACCACCAACTTAGCCCCCTCAAGCCAGTGTCTCCACTCCCCGAGTGCATCCTTTATAGCCAACAATTCCCGGTTACCCACATCATAATTCATCTCGGCAGACGAAAATTTACGGGAAAAGTAAGCACAGGGATGAAGGCGATTATCAGACACCCCCATCTGAGAGAGCACTGCCCCAATACCTATCTCAGAGGCATCCACTTCTACCACAAAAGGACGCTCTGGATCTGGGTGTCGCAGCACCTTGGCCGAGACAAATGCCCTTTTGAGACGGGCAAAGGCCGCTTTGGCCTCACAAGACCAGTGAGCAACATCCGCCCCTTTCTTAGTGAGTGCCACCAAGGGGGCCACTATAGACGAAAATCCAGCGATAAACCGTCTATAAAAATTTGCAAAGCCCAGAAAACGCTGAAGCGCCTTCAAACTAGTGGGCTGCACCCAATCCAGGACTGCCTGTACCTTAGAACCCTCCATTTGGAAACCTTCTGAGGAGATAAATATACCCTAGAAATGCGATTTGCTGGACTTCAAACTCACACTTCTCCAGCTTCGCCACAAGCTGGTGGTCTCTGAGTTTCTGGAGGACTAAGCGTACATGCTTCCGATGTTCCTCCAGGGAATGAGAGAAGATTAGGATGTCATCTAGATAAACAACTAAGAATCTATCCAAATATTCCCTGAGCACATCGTTCATGAATTCCTGGAAGACTGCCGGGGCATTAGAGAGCCCAAAAGGCATCACCAAATATTCATAATGCCCTGAGTGGGTATTAAAGGCAGTCTTCCATTCATCCCCCTCTCTTATTCGGATTAGATTGTAAGCACCGCGTAGGTCAATCTTAGAAAAAATGGTGGCAGTACGAAGCTGGTCAAACAAAACCGAAATGAGAGGCAGTGGGTACGAGTTTTTAATCGTGATACGGTTCAATTCCCTGAAGTCGATGCAGGGTCGCAACGAACCGTCCTTTTTACCCACGAAGAAGAACCCCGACCCAACTGGGGACTGTGAGGGTCTGATAAATCCCTTAGCCAAGTTCTCCTGAATGTACTCTGCCATAGCCTGAGTCTCAGGACGTGACAGGGAGTACAACCTGCTCTTGGGAAGCTTAGCATCCGGCAACAAATCAATGGCACAGTCATAGGGGCGATGGGGAGGTAGTACCTCCGCAACTTTTTTGGAGAACACATCCGCAAAATCTGCATAACATCCTGGCAATCCTGGCAAACTTAGCTGCGAGAGCCTGACTGGAAGGCTCAAGCAACTCCTGAAACAATCACTACCCCAACTAAGAATCTCCCCAGAGACCCAGTCAAATTGAGGGTTATGGGCCCTTAACCAGGGTAACCCCAAAACCAATGGGGCAAAAGAACAGACAGTCACATAAAAAGACAATTTTTCAGAGTGTGTGGCTCCAATAAACAAAGGAATTTGGCTGGTGCAGGAGGTAATTTTACCCTGGGACAATGGTTCCCCGTTTAACCCACAGATCTCAATCTCTGATGCCAAAGGTACTGAGGGAACAGAGTGTTCCAGGGCGAATTGATGGTCCATGAAAACCCCATCGGCCCCACTGTCAACAAAGGCCTCAGTCTTGACAGTTTGACCGAGGATCTCCAAAGTCACCGGAATGAGAAAAGTCTTTTTGGGAAATTCTGACTTCTGGCCTGACAGGATATTTCCCATCACCCTCAGGCCCTGAAGTTTTCCGGTTTTTCTGGGCATGATACTACAACATGACCTTTATTCCCACAGTACAAACACAAACCCTGCTGTCTCCTCCGCGTCTTCTCACGCGAGGAGAGGCGGGTAGCCCCAATCTGCATAGGCTCCTCGGAATATTCCTCAGAGTCTGAGGTTCCCTTGGGAAAAAAGGAAACTGCGGTCTCCCTTTCAAGCCTACGCTCTCTCAGCCGTCTATCCACCCGGATGGATAACTGCATGAGCTGATCTAAGCTATCAGGCGATGGATATTGTACCAGTTGGTCCTTTATCTGGTCAGAAAGGCCCCTTCAGTACTGGTTTCTCAGGGCTGGGTCATTCCACGGGGTATCATGAGCCAACCTCCGAAACTCCGTACTATAAACCTCAGCTGGCCGTCGCCCTTGCTTAAGAACCGTAATCTGAGCCTCGGCTGAAGCCATCTTGTCAGGGTCATCATACAAAATGCCCAGTGCCGTAAAAAAAGCATCAACACCTTTAAGCGACGGACAGTCAGGCTGTAACCCATATGCCCAGACCTGTGGGTCTCCTTGTAGCAAGGAAATCACCATGCCCACCCGCTGGATCTCCGACCCAGAAGACTGGGGCCTAAGCCTGAAATATAGCTTACAGCTCTCCTTGAAACAAAAGAACTGCGAGCGATCTCCAGAAAAATGATCCGGGAGATTTACTTTCGGCTCCTTAACCCCTGAACTTGCCGCTGCTGCTGCGGGAGCTCCGCTAGCGGCCTGCGGGGTGTTCATTTTAATGGACATCTCATTAAATTGTCGAGTCAGGACCTGCACCTGATCGACCACCTGTTGCACAGTATTTTGAGGGGTATGCTCCATATTCCCACAAAATTTCAACAGGAGTAGGGCTGCTGAATATGTTACGCACACCAGTGCTAACAGGAGTATACCGGTGTATGAACAGAGAGGGAAGCGAAGCAAACGAACTCACAGACAGTATAACATAACATACACAGGAGGTGATGGAATAACTAATAAACACAAAGTGAACGGAGAAGCCCAAAGGCTCAGGAATTGGGTGTCTCCCTAGTGTCAGGAATGCTCAGATGGAATAGAGCGGACAATGAAGCGAGGTGTAGTGATTTAACATGTGGAGCACCTGAAATGATGTTGCTAAGAGCAACAGAAAAAACCCCAAAGGGTTACCAACGGGTGTGGGAATAAACTCCTTGGTCAGAGATAGAAATATAGACACAAGTAGAGTATCCACAATCCTAACCCCCACTTGCAGGGCACAGGTTCAGCTTACTGCCACTAAACTGACACCTGGACGCCCTGCACAGTGAGGGAGGATTAAGCAAGCAGGTCTGAGAGTACAGCCGCAAACCTGCTGGGTTCACAGAATAGCAAAAGAACCCCAGCAGGTCAAACAACTGACTCCAGTCTTACTGCTAGGTCCGGATTGGCAGAATGAAGTACCGAATCCCAAGGCCTATTCGCAGTAAGCAACAAGTAAATACAAAGTCACACAGTACTAGCTAACTCTCTGGAACTGACTAACAAACAAAGATTCAGCAGCATTTGCCTAGCCTGAGAGGATGGTTTATATAGCAGGTGCTGTCCACGCCCCACTCAGACCTCACAGACTGTGAGCACAAAACCAGCGCCGGATTCCCTGCCGTGCACAGAGCCTGTAACCACTACACAGTAAAAACCCGGACCGGAGTATCAGCTGCGCTCAAGTTACTTCGCTAACACTTGCCTCCCGGTTGCCATGGCGACGTGGCAGCACAGAGCAGGAGATCCGATCACAAATGCATCCGTGGAAGTGGTACTGGTACAGGAGGAAGCGGGATCAGAGGTGCTAATGTGGGAGCAGCTGTAGATACTTGAGGGGCCGTCATGGCAACACAGAGTATCGAGATGTTCGGACATACTCTGCATGAACTGCACGATTTGAGATTGTGTGGCCTCCTGCTTACTTAAGCGAGACCAGATATCTGCAGTTGAATCCCCTCCTGAGGCCTGATCACCCGTCGAATCCATTGGGCCAGTGCTTACTGTCACGTCTAGCAAAGTTTGAGGATCCGGCAGCTGAGATTTGCCCGAGGAGGTAGCAGGCTGCGAATGAACCAGATGAGGGGGCTGGATATAGTTCGCATGGGACACGGAGCAATGCAGAACGTAGGCGGGGTTTGAGAGTCAAAGTACGTGGATTATACAGAGGCCTGATTCTACACTGGATTATGTGAGTATAATTTTTTTCACAGGTACCCCAAGGATTCTACAGGGACAAGAGGACAGAGCCTCGTAGGAACATAGGTAAGTATGTATGTTTGGAGGTGTGCATGTATGTAATAAAATTATACTTTCACGGTGTGTGTGTTCTGTTTTTTTGGGGGTATTTTTTAGTAGTAGTACTACAGGTACCAGCGGGCCCGGTTTTCCACCGCATGCTGGTACTTGTGGTTCTCCAAGTACCAGCTTGCGGGGGAGGCTTGCTGGGACTTGTAGTACTGCTACTAAAAACAATATTCACATTTTTTCAAAAGGCTATCAGCCCCCCATCCACCGCCCTTGGATGGGGGGGACAGCCTCGGGCTTTACCCCTGGCCCTTGGGTGGCTGGAGGGGGGGGACTCCTTGATTTAAGGGGTTCCCACTCCTCCAGGGTACCCCGGCCAGGGGTGACTAGTTGGGTATGTAATGCCAGGGCCGCAGGGACCAGTATAAAAGTGTCCCCCGGCTGTGGCATTATGTACCTGGCTAGAGGTGCCCGGTGCTGGTTTCAAAAATACGGGGGACCCCTACGCTTTTTGTCCCCCGTATTTTTGGAACCAGGACCAGGCGCAGAGCCCGGTGCTGGTTGATTAAATATGGGGGAACCCCTGTAATTTTTCCCCCAATATTTTTTCAACCAGGACCAGCTCAAAGAGCCCGAGGCTGGTTGTGCTTAGGAGGGGGGACCCCACACAATTTTTTTCAGATTTTTTAAGACTTTAATCAACTTTTTAAGGTACACAATGAAGCCCTGCACGGATCTCACAGATCCGGCCGGGATACCTTGTGTTTTGTCTGGCAGTGTTTTACTCATCACTCCCGTAAAACACTGCCTGATATTGCGAATCACATCGACATCGGAAAAAACGATTGTGCAAAACTCGGCAGCTTAGTGAATGATCGTATCAGGATTCAAAAAGTTGCAGTAAAATGCACCCGATACCATTCGAGTTCAAACACCCTTCAAAACGGCCAAAACACGAATCTTTGTAAATATACCCCACGGACTGTGGACTGTGGTTTGGAAAACGAGACTGAAGATAATCTGCAGGCTATGGTCGGTGGTACAAAGGTGTGGCTAGTGAAGGAGATCTGTGGAGTGTGGCTTGAAAGACGAGGCAGAAGACCCGGGGCCGACTGTGCCCAGAGAGTCTTACTGGACCAGGTTTTCCAGGAGCGCTTCCACAGCAGTAGCAGGCTAGAAACGGCAGGGCTGCAGCAGCAACAGAGAACCGACCAAGCAGGATCAGGAGGAACCAGAATACAGCAGGAATCCTGGGAGCACAGGCTAAAGCACCTACAACAGGGTTGTAACTTGAAGCACTGAGGCCCCTGTCCTAAACCAGCCCCCTTTTATAGGGGGAGCTTACCCTGGATTGGCTGGAAGAAACAGGAAACAGGAACTATGCTTAAAACTTGGTCTCCAACATGGCGGCACCCAGTAATGCAGACCTTTTTGCAAAGCCACATTGCTCACTGCCCCTAGTCTCCTAGCAACGGCTCAGCAAGAGCGACCCGCTGTAGCGGCGTCCCGCAGTCACGAGCGGACTCCCTCACCGCCGCTACTGCTGCCCACGGATGGCGCAGCAGCCCACCTCCGTTGCTGCCCGCACATCGCCAAGGAAGCCAGCCCCGAGGCCCCAGCGTACCGGTAAGACTCCGGACGCTGACAGTTGGCCATGGTTAATGCAATGCTGTGAGCAGTCACCACCCACTTTTCATGACCTCATCTCTGTGTGCCATAAAAAAGTCAATTTCTTATGACACACAAGTCTATTGCAGGACTGACATGGGTTCTGTCTGCCCTGGGAATAATCCGGGTTAAATGTGCTGTGTGTGAAAGGGGGTTAGGAACTGTAACTCGGGTTTTTCCCGGTTTCACAAAACTGGGAAAAAAACGGGAATTTGAGAATTTTCTGTCTGAATTTTCTGTCTGTAATATGTAACCTAAAGTGATCGCATCAGGGATCACTTTACTTTATGCTGTGGACCTACTGCACAAGCGTGGCCTTTAGACAGCGCATACGCCAGCACCTGTTACCGGGGAGCAGATATCTTTGATATCTGCTGCGGAATCCCTGTAATACTTTCAGGGTATACTTAAATTTTAAGGGTATCCTGGTTTTTCTGGTTATTTCCCATACATTTTCATCTGAACCTAGTTGGAAATGGGGGGAGGGGACAGAGGGTGCTGCAAGGGAATGGGGTGGGAAGATAAAGAAGAGCTTATGGGAAAGAGGTGAGGAACATATGAAGTGGAAGCTGAGAAGGGCACAGGGCTGGTCCCAGGGGAGGGCCCAGCTCACAGTAACTAGCCACACACTGTAGGGGTTGGAGCTGGGTGCGGGAGGAGTAGAGCCCTGGAGGCAGGAGGAGAAGGCCTATGTGGAAGGAGGAGGTGGAGCAGCCAGAAAGGGTATTACCTCCATCCTGACACTACCCCTATTAACTGTAATACATAGAGATGTGCACCGGACATTTTTCGGGTTTTGTGTTTTGGTTTTGGATTCGGTTCCGCGGCCGTGTTTTGGATTCGGACACGTTTTGGCAAAACCTCCCTGAAATTTTTTTGTCGGATTCGGGTGTGTTTTGGATTCGGGTGTTTTTTACAAAAACCCCTCAAAAACAGCTTAAATCATAGAATTTGGGGGTCATTTTGATCCCATAGTATTATTAACCTCAATAACCATAATTTCCACTCATTTTCAGTCTATTCTGAACATCTCACACCTCACAATATTATTTTTAATCCTAAAATTTGCACCAAGGTCGCTGGATGACTAAGCTAAGCGACCAAAGTGGCCGACACAAACACCTGGCCCATCTAGGAGTGGCACTGCAGTGTCAGACAGGATGGCAGATTTATAAATAGTCCCCAAACAGCACATGATGCAAAGAAAAAATAGAGGTGCACCAAGGTCGCTGGATGGCTAAGCTAAGCGACACAAGTGGCTGACACAAACATCTGCCCCATCTAGGAGTGGCACTGCAGTGTCAGACAGGATGGCACTTCAAAAAAATAGTCCCCAAACAGCACATGATGCAAAGAAAAAAAGAGGTGCACCAAGGTCGCTGGATGGCTAAGCTAAGCGACACAAGTGGCCGACACAAACACCTGGCCCATCTAGGAGTGGCACTGCAGTGTACAGGCAGGATGGCACTTCAAAAAAATAGTCCCCAAACAGCACATGATGCAAAGAAAAATGAAAGAAAAAAGAGGTGCAAGATGGAATTGTCCTTGGGCCCTCCCACCAACCCTTATGTTGTATAAACAGGACATGCACACTTTAACAAACCCATAATTTCAGCGACCGGGTCTGCCACACAACTGTGACTGAAATGACTGGTTGGTTTGGGCCCCCACCAAAAAAGAAGCAATCAATCTCTCCTTGCACAAACTGGCTCTACAGAGGCAAGATGTCCACCACCTCCTCATCGTCCGATTCCTCACCCCTTTCACTGTGTACATCCCCCTCCTCACAGATTATTAATTCGTCCCCACTGGAATCCACCATCCCAGGTCCCTGTGTACTTTCTGGAGGCAATTGCTGGTGAATGTCTCCACGGAGGAATTGATTATAATTAATTTTGATGAACATCATCGTCTCCACATTTTCTGGAAGTAACCTCGTACGCCGATTGCTGACAAGGTGAGCGGCTGCACTAAACACTCTTTCGGAGTACACACTGGAGGGTGGGCAACTTAGGTAAAATAAAGCCAGTTTCTGCAAGGTCCTCCAAATTGCCTCTTTTTCCTGCCAGTATACGTACGGACTGTCTGACGTGCCTACTTGGATGCGGTCACTCATATAATCCTCCACCATTCTTTCAATGGTGACAGAATCATATGCAGTGACAGTAGACGACATGTCAGTAATCGTTGGCAGGTCCTTCAGTCCGGACCAGATGTCAGCACTCGCTCCAGACTGCCCTGAATCACCGCCAGCGGGTGGGCTCGGAATTCTTAGCCTTTTCCTCGCACCCCCAGTTGCGGGAGAATGTGAAGGAGGAGCTGTTGACGGGTCACGTTCCGCTTGACTTGACAATTTTCTCACCAGCAGGTCTTTGAACCTCTGCAGACTTGTGTCTGCCAGAAAGAGAGATACAAGGTAGGTTTTAAATCTAGGATCGAGCACGGTGGCCAAAATGTAGTGCTCTGATTTCAACAGATTGACCACCCGTGAATCCTGGTTAAGCAAATTAAGGGCTCCATCCACATGTCCCACATGCCTAGCGGAATCGCTCTGTTTTAGCTCCTCCTTCAATCTCTCCAGCTTCTTCTGCAAAAGCCTGATGAGGGGAATGACCTGACTCAGGCTGGCAGTGTCTGAACTGACTTCACGTGTGGCAAGTTCAAAGGGTTGCAGAACCTTGCACAACGTTGAAATCATTCTCCACTGCGCTTGAGTCAGGTGCATTCCCCCTCCTTTGCCTATATCGTAGGCAGATGTATAGGCTTGAATGGCCTTTTGCTACTCCTCCATCCTCTGAAGCATATAGAGCAGAGCTGGCCAAACCAGTCCTCGAGATCTACCAACAGTGCACATTTTCCAGACCACCTAGCTGTTGCACAGGTGTAGTCATTACTAATTAAGATGTGTTGCATTCATTCCTAACTGACAATTCTACAGAACTCCAGGAGGCCTGGAAAACGTGAACTGTTGGTAGATCTCGAGGACCGGTTTGGCCAGCCCTGATATAGAGGGTTGAATTCCACCTCGTTACCAACTCTTGCTTCAGATGATGGCAGGGCAGGTTCAGGAGTGTTTGCTGGTGCTCTAGTCTTCGGCACGCGGTGGCTGAATGCCGAAAGTGGCCCGCAATTCTTCGGGCCACCGACAGCATCTCTTGCACGCCCCTGTCGTTTTTTAAATAATTCTGCACCACCAAATTCAATGTATGTGCAAAACATGGGACGTGCTGGAATTTGCCCAGATGTAATGCACGCACAATATTGCTGGCATTGTCCGATGTCACAAATCCCCAGGAGAGTCCATTTGGGGTAAGCCATTCTGCGATGATGTTCCTCAGTTTCCGTAAGAGGTTGTCAGCTGTGTGCCTCTTCTGGAAAGCGGTGATACAAAGCGTAGCCTGCCTAGGCGTTTGCGAGATTCTGCTACTGGTGCCGCCGCTGCTGTTCTTGCTGCGGGAGGCAATACATCTACCCAGTGGGCTGTCACAGTCATATAGTCCTGAGTCTGCCCTGCTCCACTAGTCCACATGTCCGTGGTTAAGTGGACATTGGGTACAACTGCATTTTTTAGGACACTGGTGACTCTTTTTCTGAGGTCTGTGTACATTTTCGGTATCGCCTGCCTAGAGAAATGGAACCTAGATGGTATTTGGTACCAGGGACAAAGTACCTCAATCAAGTCTGTAGTTGCCTGTGAATTAACGGTGGATAACGGAAACACGTTTCTCACCACCCAGGCTGCCAAGGCCTGAGTTATCCGCTTTGCAGCAGGATGACTGCTGTGATTTTTCATCTTCCTCGCAAAGGACTGTTGGACAGTCAATTGCTTACTGAAAGTAGTACAAGTGGTCTTCCGACTTCCCCTCTGGGATGACGATCGACTACCAGCAGCAACAACAGCAGCGCCAGCAGCAGTAGGCGTTACACTCAAGGATGCATCGGAGGAATCCCAGGCAGGAGAGGACTCGTCAGACTTGACAGTGACATGGTCTTCAGGACTATTGGCTTTCCTGTGTAAGGAGAAAATTGACAGGGAGTTGGTGGTGTGGTTTGCAGGATCTTGGTTACAAGAGGAAGGGATTTAGTGGTCAGTGGACTGCTTCCGCTGTCATCCAAAGTTTTTGAACTTGTCACTGACTTATGATGAATGCGCTGCAGGTGACGTATAAGGGAGGATGTTCCGAGGTGGTTAACGTCCTTACCCCTACTTATTACAGATTGACAAAGGCAACACACGGCTTGACACCGAAGAGGTGATTTTTTTTGTAATTTGACCAGGCATGTCAATGGCCATATTCGTCCCACGGACAACAGGTGTCTCCTCGGGTGCCTGACTTAAACAAACCATCTCACCATCCGAATCCTCCTTGTCAATTTCCTCCTCAGCGCCAGCAACACCCATATCCTCATCCTGGTGTACTTCAACAGTGACATCTTCAATTTGACTATCAGGAACTGGACTGCGGGTGCTCCTTTCAGCACTTGCAGGGGGCTTGCAAATGGTGGAAGGCGCCACCTCTTCCTGTCCAGTGTTGGGAAGGTCAGGCATCGCAGCCGACACAATTGGACTCTCCTTGGGGATTTGTGATTTAGAAGAACGCACAGTTCTTTGCTGTGCTTTTGCCAGCTTAAGTCTTTTCATTTTTCTAGTGAGAGGATGAGTGCTTCCATCCTCATGTGAAGCTGAACCACTAGCCATGAACATAGGCCAGGGCCTCAACCGTTCCTTGCCACTCCGTGTCGTAAATGGCATATTGGCAAGTTTACGCTTCTCCTCAGACGCTTTTAATTTTGATTTTTGGGTCATTTTACTGAACTTTTGTTTTTTGGATTTTACATGCTCTCTACTATGACATTGGGCATCGGCCTTGGCAGACGACGTTGATGGCATTTCATCGTCTCGGCCTTGACTAGTGGCAGCAGCTTCAGCATGAGGTGGAAGTGGATCTTTCCATATTTTACCCTCCACATTTTTGTTCTCCATTTTTTCATGTATGGAATTATATGCCAGTATCAATAGCAATGGCCTACTACTATATATACTGCGCACAACTGAAATGCACCACAGGTATGGATGGATAGTATACTTGACGACACAGAGGTAGGTAGAGCAGTGGCCTACTGTACCGTACTGCTATATATTATATACTGGTGGTCAGCAAACTGTGCAAAACTGAAATGCACCACAGGTATGGATGGATAGTATACTTGACGACACAGAGGTAGGTAGAGCAGTGGCCTACTGTACCGTACTGCTATATATTATATACTGGTGGTCAGCAAACTGTGCAAAACTGAAATGCACCACAGGTATGGATGGATAGTATACTTGACAACACAGAGGTAGGTAGAGCAGTGGCCTACTGTACCGTACTGCTATATATTATATACTGGTGGTCAGCAAACTGTGCAAAACTGAAATGCACCACAGGTATGGATGGATAGTATACTTGACGACACAGAGGTAGGTAGAGCAGTGGCCTTCTGTACCGTACTCCTATATATTATATACTGGTGGTCAGCAAAATTATGCACTGTACTCCTACTATATACTACAATGCAGCACAGATATGGAGCGTTTTTTAGGCAGAGAACGTATAATACTGGTGGTCACTGGTCAGCAAAACTCTGCACTGTACTCCTCCTATATAATACTGCTGGTCCCCAGTCCTCACAATAAAGCAGTGTGAGCACAGATATATGCAGCACACTGAGCACAGATATGGAGCGTTTTTCAGGCAGAGAACGTATAATACTGGTGGTCACTGGTCAGCAAAACTCTGCACTGAACTCCTCCTATATAATACTGCTGGTCCCCAGTCCCCACAATAAAGCATTGTGAGCACAGATATATGCAGCACACTGAGCACAGATATGGAGCGTTTTTCAGGCAGAGAACGTATAATACTGGTGGTCACTGGTCAGCAAAACTCTGCACTGTACTCCTCCTATATAATACTGCTGGTCCCCAGTCCCCACAATAAAGCAGTGTGAGCACAGATATATGCAGCACACTGAGCACAGATATGGAGCGTTTTTCAGGCAGAGAACGTATAATACTGGTGGTCACTGGTCAGCAAAACTCTGCACTGTACTCCTCCTATAATACTGCTGGTCCCCAGAATAAAGATATTTGCACTTTTGCAGCCCCCTGAAACAAAGTGAGAGGACGCCAGCCACGTCCTCTCACTATCATTTCCAATGCACGAGTGAAAAATGGCGGCAACGCGCGGCTCCTTATATAGAATCCGAATCTCGCGAGAATCCGACAGCGGGATGATGACGTTCGGGCGCGCTCGGGTTAACCAAGCAAGGCGGGAAGATTCGAATTTGCCTCGGACCCGTGTAAAATGGGTGAAGTACGGGGGGGTTCGGATTCCGAGGAACCGAACCCGCTCATTGCTACTTATAATAACATAATATTATTAAGGACGCTCTGGGCAGTTCTGTAACACTGATACTGGCTGAAGGGTCTTGTTCAGGGCCGGCGACAGTAGGGGTCAAAGGGAACACCTGTACTGGGCCCCAAGGATCAGAGGGGCCCCAAGGTTTCGTTGCTTAGTGCCCGGCAGGGATGTGAGCTGTCTTGTCTAAATAGGGCAACAAGTTGTAGGCGGTGAGGGCACGGCCTCAGAGTGACACAAGCCTCTCACACACAGTGACTGTGTGGTGTGAGTGTGTGCCCGCTCTTCCGGTTCCAGCTCTGTTGCATGCACTTATGAAACATGGCAGCAGCTCAACTGGCCAGGATTCCTGTGCCCTGCGTCGGCCTCTTCTGGTGGGGGTGAGGGCAACATGGTACCTGCTGTGAAGTGTTTGGGTTTGGATACTGGGGAGTCCAGCGCAGGTGAGTATCTCCCCTTGGTAAGAGTGGCTTGGTGAGGGGATACAGGGCTTTAGAATGAGGTGGGGGAGCTGAGAATGCAGCATGGAGTCACTGGGAAGAGACAGACTGTGGGGTGTGTGGGAGAAAGGAGAGAGGGAGACACAGACTGTGGTGTGGGGGGGGGGGGGGAGGGAAGAAGAGATATACATATTTATATATGTGTATAAATAAAGATATATATATATATATATATATATATATGTGTTTATTTATTTATTTCTTTGCAAATTCAATGGCACTTTAATATATATATATATATATATATATATATATATATATAAATCTGAGTGGGCCCAGAGATATCACTGTATCGGGCCCCAAGATTTCTGTTGCTGGCCCTGTTCTTGTTCCAGGCACTATATAAACCAAATGCAGCGGCCTTTGGGCAGTGTCGGTACCGCCTAAGGGCCCTGCACCCTGAGCATCGGCACTGCTCATATACGCCCTTATTACGGCCCGGACAATATTAGATTTTGCACTCTTGATGTAAGGAGAGCAATAAATCTTACTTTCCTCAAAAAGGATAAGAGTTATGCCCTGTCAGATATACGTACTGTTTGTGGAGATACAAAACATATAAGCCTTAGATATTAGTCCCTATTGTTTGGGGTACAATGCTTAGTTAATTAAGGTAACTTTTCCATGTAGAAACAGGTTTTTGAGGTCTCCATGTACACTTGCATGGAGAATAAATGGCTCTCCTGAGAGCCACAGAGAAAGAGGTGAGATGTTTCAGTTCATGGCTGATTCAGTTCTATTCAGTGTTTTATTTCCAATTTCAGCATTTTGCAGGTGTCAAGATTAATAATGTCAACATTTTAACCAGACCAACATCATCTATGTCAGTCTTCCAGGTTTATCTCCCAGTGCCATTCAATTTTTTTTATTTTCTTGAACAGTTAACCCACAGGTAATAGATGTTAACCCATAGATTCTGTGTTTAAAAGCAGGAATCTATGGGTTACCCTGGGGGAGACGTGCGAAGCCTTGGAGAGTGATAAAATGGTGAGAGATAAAGTACCAGCCATTCAGTTCCTAACCCTCACGTTACAGGCTGTGTTTGAAAAATGACAGTTTCTGATTGTTTGGTAGTTTATTTCTCTCCACTTTATCACTCTCCACTGCTTAATACATCTGCCTCTCCCAGCTAGTTAAGTCCCAGAGTGTGCATTTTACACGGATTTTTCTTCTCAGCCCCTTTGGGGCTTATTGCACAGGGTGGCTACTCTTAATTGAATCGTTCAGGGCTGAAATAACTGAGCCTGCCCAAGTCTCTATTAGCTCTGACATGTTATCCATATTCTTCAATCCTCTCTATATAGGTGTCTGGCAATCTGAGACTGTGGGGCCTTCTTACATGTCTCGCAAGAGAGGTGAATAGGGTAGACCAGTGGCCTCACTAGGGGGGTGCTGACGGCACCTGGTGTCACCCTCCAAGGAGTGACACCTCAGTGACAAGAGTCGAGTGCTGTACTTTGAAATTACGTGCAATACTGGGCTCCTTTTACAGTGTAGGAGCCGGCAGTGCAGCCAGAGTGTCCTGTTCAGCCCAGCATCTCCAGAAATGCTGGCTACATCCACAGAATGATGGAAATATGGGTCGGGCCACAACGCCATGCCCCCTTGCCATGAGTCCTTACCCCCTATCCAGGTGTATGTGTGGAGGATGGGGCTTTCTGGCGCACTGGGGGATATTTTTACTAAAAGTCAATTTTGGGTCTATTTAAAATTTACCAGTTCTATTTGAAGTTTAAAATGTGTTCTATCCACCAAAAAATCTATAAAAGTTGATCTAAGGTTGACTCAAAATAGACAAATCATTCCTATTGGCCACATGCACTCTCACATTCACTGTGTTACCCACAAATACCTTCATTCCTGTGCTAATTTGTATATACACTTTTTTTGTTCTAAATCATTGCCTGGCCTTTAAATGCCATGATTTATGCGGCCAGAATGCCCCACATGCTTCTCTCCAGGGCTGGATTAAGGCAGGTGGGGGCCCCAGGCAATGAACATGTGGGAGCCCCCACTACTAAAATAGCTGACACCCCCTCCCCCCGCCACAAACACACACACACACACACACACACACACACACACACACACACACACACACACACACACACACACACACTCTCTCTCTCACTCACGCTGGACATCACAGTGCAGCATCAGCCTGACCAGCGACAGCAGCACACACCAACGGCTCAGTCAGTGTCTTGTTGGATAACGAAGGGAAAACAACTGAACTGCCAGAGGGAGACTGCTTCAATTTAAATAGCAGCCTGTGTGGGCCCCTAATGCCCCTGCTCCCCCTCTCTTAAT
The DNA here is from genome assembly GCF_028390025.1 of Pseudophryne corroboree. Taxonomy (NCBI): domain Eukaryota; kingdom Metazoa; phylum Chordata; class Amphibia; order Anura; family Myobatrachidae; genus Pseudophryne; species Pseudophryne corroboree. Next base: position 254,429,357 of record NC_086448.1, on the reverse strand, counting down.
CCGGCTCTGCTTCTCTCCCTTGTTTCTGCAACATATTGAGGTTTCAGACAATTCCACATGATTTTAAATCAAATAGAACTGTTTCTGGTGGTTTTATTGAATATGGTGATTTGTTGTTGATTTTGAGTCAATTTTGAAATTGAGTATTAGTAAATATGGATTAGGTATTGAACTCTATGTTAAAGTATTAAAGGTTCTATTGTAGTTCTATTTAAGTGTAAAGTTCTATTTCAGTCGATTTTGACTTTAGTAAATACCTGTCACACAAAATCGACTGAATATCAAAATCGACTTTTAGTAAATATACCCCCTGGTGTCATTGACACCAGTAATGTCCCTGGGGCAATCTACAGATGGGTATTTACATGTTGCCATCTAATTATATACATTTATGAGTTATGACTGAATTTCAGAGGTTTACAATTCAGTCTTGATTAAGCAGTTCTGTTTCACAAGGATTAGTTTAGTAGAATATCCTCACTGTACACTGTACATATGGAGCTCCCACTTATAATAACGCAGATGATTGCTCCTGAAATACTAAGATCAATTCATAATTGCTGATAGAGCCTTCATACCTTGAACAATTTAATACAAATATAACAATTTTCAAAACTGTGATCATTTCCAAGTATATAACAATTTACATGTATCTATATTTTTGATGAAAGTGTCACATGAACCCTCTGGCAGTGATAAGCTGTGTTCATGCTACTTATGGCAGACACTGATGTGCTAAACTGTACTGTTAATCTCTTGACATGAACAGATACAGTTGATCCCTTTTTGTGTCTCTATAATAAATACAAAAGATTTTGCAGCCAGAGATATATGACCTTTTTTACACCTTATGGCCAGGGCATTTTCTCAGGCAGCAACTGGATAATGTGACTTTATTAGCATTTACTACCAACACTGTCAAGCTACATCTCTAGTGTAAGCCAAGTAATATGCTGCAGTTTTCTCCTGCAATAATAATTGTATGCAAACATTGTATAATGCACAGGTGCAAACTGCATTCAGGTTTTCCGCAGGACTTCTACTCTTATAGGGATTCCAAATGTATTGACTTTAGTAAAATGTTTTTTTTCCCTGTATGTTTGTTTATAATAATGAAATGTATGTGTATTTTGTTGTGTCCGCATTTTTGGCATTGCTTTCCTTTGTGCATTTCTATACAAAGAAAGGCACTGTCTAAAAAACGATATTAGGTGGTAGATTTACTAAAAGCTTCTAAAAAGAAAAAGTGTAGGCGTTGCCCACAGCAGCCAATCAGATTCATGTATGTGTCATGTATCTAGTACATAACTTCCAACATTGGCAGATGGCAACGAGGGACTCCCTGGCGTGGCTGAAGAGAGGGCGTGGCCTAGAGAAAAAGGGGCATGACTTGGTGCGAGTTCCGCAATCACGAGCCACCCCCCCATTTTCGTCACTGTGGGGGCATGCCCAGCATGCCTCCAGTCCCTCTGTCTCCTGTGAATAGATGTTGTGCGCCTGTGCACAGCGTCTATTCACCGCTGCTCTGCTAGGCAGAGCAGCGAGTGACAGGAGCCTTCCAACTGTCCCCCATACCACGGGACAATGCGGTCTTCAGATGGGACAGCAGGACAGTTCCAATAATATGGGATTGTCCCATGAAAATCGTGACATTTTGGAGGTATGCTAGTATAGTCTAGGCAGTACATGCTCACTGTAAATAGCAGCTGTAATTGCACTATGAGTATCCATAGATAGCTGGAACTGGCAGTGATTAGATATTCGATGGCTGATTTCCTAGCTCAATGCTGCCTCTGCAACGACTATAAAGTGACAGGACTTTTTGAATACATCCAGCATTACTTTATCTAGAAAAGTATAATACACAACGTCATACTTGTCAACGGTCCTTGATTGTCTGTGAGACTTCCTGAAATAACAGCAATCTCCCTGACATTCTGAAGAGTCTGGGGGTATAGTTACTAAAGTGCAGGTTTTTATAAGTGGAGATGTTGCCCATAGCAACTAGATAGTAATTATCATTTATCCGCCACTGATTTTAAGCTGACAAATCTTCCTATTCAGTTTCAGAGGGTTATACCATTTCATAGACTGACGTTTTTCTTATACTATACAACTGATATTTAATACATTTACAGGAACAATGATACATATCTATCTACACTATATAGTATTGTACTTAGTCTCCATTGGGTCAGTATAGGAATCCATTAGCTAATTGATATTCAGTTTATGGTTTACATTTTTTTATGTTCCCAGGAGCTTATTATTATAATTTTTTTACATATACATTATTGTAACTATTTACTCTGTTCGTACATGGGCCCTCATTCTGAGTTGATTGCTCGCTAGCTACTTTTAGCAGCCATGCAAACGCATAGTCGCCACCCACGGGGAGTGTATTTTCACTTTGCAAGAGTGCAAACGCCTGTGCAGCCTAGTGGTACAAAAACATTTTGTGCAAAACAAGACCAGCCTTGTAGTTACTTATTCTGTGCGATGATTACTGCAATGAAGGTCCCGGAATTGACGTCAGACACCCGCCCTGCAAACGCATGGACACACCTGCGTTTTTCCAAACACTCCCAGAAAACGGTCAGTTGACACCCACAAACTCCCACTTCCTGTCAATCTTCTTGCGATCAGCTGTGCGAATGGAATCGTCGCTAGAAGCAGTGCAAAACATCGATGCTCTTTGTACCCGTATGCCACGCGTGCGCATTGCGGCCCATATGCATGCGTAGTTTTGCCATTCTTTTAAATGATCGCTACGCAGCGAACAACGGCAGCTAGCGATCAACTCGGAATGAGGGCTATGATACATTCTATTTTCTACACTTTTCTCAATCAGGACCAAACGTCTTCTGGTTTTGTTTTTTTGGAGTTTTTTTCCTTCTATTTGTAATGGTCTAGGAATAGGACTCTAAATCTGTCAATCATTCCACTTAGGTGCTTAATTCTGGAAATCAGACAACAAGGGGTACTAATTAAAGGGCATTTAAGAAAAATGTAACAACAATAAGAAAACACCACTTTACGTTTAAACTTTTAAGCTCACAAAACTTACATTTACAAATGAAAAATAAAATGGTCAGGAAAATAACGTGATACATTTGATAACAATCTTATACACGTAAATCAGGATATGCATGGCAGCTGAGGCAATGGTCTTAATCCAATTTCTAGAAATAAATAAAATTCTAAAATCTGCTTTTTTTTGTTATGTGGGGGAAGGGGGCGCCCTTTGTCTTTCTGTAGGGGACATGGGTTCTGAGAAATGTCGCTCATGCAGTCTGCTGACTGCTTCTGACACAGAACTCTCAGGGGCATTGTCTGTCTGGTAAGTGAGGAACATCATTACATCTTCCTCCTATTACAAGGAGGTGCCCTCCTTCTAGGCAAATTATACAATGTGTATAAATTGTGAATTTCAAAATTTAGTTAGATTTTTTTTTCTCTGAGTGTAGGGCTGTTAGTGCGTATATATTTCCTTCATCCTTATATTCTTATGCCAGCAGTGCTTTGCTGCAAAGACCAGATAACTGGCCAGACAAACAATTATATCATTGTGCATAAAAACTACAAATGTGACACTTGTGCTAAAGATGTTGTCCCCTTACTCTCTTATTTACAATGTGAATTAAACACAAGCAGTATTTCATCAGTAGCTGTGGGAGTAATATTCTTTAAAGTGATATGTTTGTTTACCTTTTGTAACATGCACAGGACATTTTTAGCTAGGTCCACACTTCCACAAAATTGTCTATTATGGAGATTTGCGGTTGGGGTTCTGAGTGGAACCCAGTTCTAGTTCAGGTCCGTTGTCAGTGCAGAATGTGGGTTGTGGTTTGCATATAAACAGGTCCAAATTACATGATTTTTGCTGTGTTTATTGATTTTTATTGATTTTTAAAAATAAATGATTATTGATTTTTATCAGTTTTAAAGGAATCCAAAACCAAATCTGAACCAAAACACCAGAGGGTAGTTTTGACAAAACCAAAACACGATAATGAACTAGAACCAAAATCAACACATCTCTTGTCTATGATTTCTAGTTTCTTTCCAACAAGCAATGTGTGTAGTAAAAAAATACATACATTTCACAGCAATGTTACCATGGTTATTACTGTACCACTTTATAGCAAAAAAAGAAAAAGAAAAAAAGTAAAAATAAAAGTCTCTAAAAAGACACAAGGAAGCTGTAACACTGTTAGATGACAGATAACTTACAAGCATGTCTAGTCATCTTTCCTTTACATTAACCATGGGGCTGTCAACATAAATAGCAATGAAAATGTCATGGTAACCCCAAGCTATCTCAGAGGCTAGACATGAATTTGTAGTATACACTGTATCACTCTTGCTTTGTCTTGCAGTGATACATGCAGTTATATCTCACTATGACTAAAGACAACTGTTTCTACAAACGCAACTGTCATACTAAGATATCTAAAAACATGAGTAATAGAAACCTTTTCAAATAAAGTGAAAGAGACTACAGTATAAATACTTTCTTTAAGTGCAAATCATACAGTATCTGTATAATATCTTCATTTATATAATTTAGGCTTATATATAATGTAAGTGATGCAAAAAGGTATACTCTATACTTATTTAATGCACTACTGCTTATATTTATTTAGAATCAATATATATACAGTGCATCCGCAAAGTATTCACAGTGCTTCACTTTTTCCACATTTTGTTATGTTACAACCTTATTTCAAAATGGAATAAACTCATTTTTTCCCTCAAAATTCTACACACAATACCCCATTATGATAACATGAAAAAAGTTTTTTTTGAGATTTTTGCAACTTTATAAAAAAATAAAAAACTATGAAATCACATGTACATAAGTATTCACAGCCTTTGCTCAATACTTTGTTGATGCACCTTTGGCAGCAATTATAGCCTCAAGTCTTTTTGAATATGATGCCACAAGCTTGGCATACCTATCTTTGGGCAGTTTTGCCCATTCCTCTTTGCAGCACATCTCAAGCTCCATCAGGTTGGATGGGAAGCGTCGATGCACAGCCATTTTCAGATCTCTCCAGAGTCCAGAGATGTTCAATCGGATTCAAGTCTGGGCTCTGGCTGGGCCACTTAAGGACATTCACAGAGTTGTCCTGAAGCCACTCCTTTGATATCTTGGCTGTGTGCACAGGGTCATTGTCCTGCTGAAAGATTAACCTGTCGCCCCAGTCTGAGGTCAAGAGCACTCTGGAGCAGGTTTTCATCCAGGATGTCTCTGTACATCACTATAAGCAAAATGAGTAGTGCCTTAACCAATTCTATAGTTCAAAAATGCAACTCATGTATCAAAAATAACACTGTTTAATGGACTAAATAACAAATCAATTTACATAGACAATCAACAGTAAAATATTATTGGATAAAGCAGTATAAATATCACTTAAAATTATAAACAGCATATAAATGCATAAAGTGCCCTTCTGTTTGTGAGGCAAGAGGTCTGGTCTGTGTTCCTTAGTGCCCCAGTGGGTCCGTTGGTGGCATGAACAGTCCACGATGCCATGGCTAATCTCCTGACTATCCTGACTAGTCTCCCAGTTCCTGCCACTGAAAAACATCCCCACTACATGATGCTGCCACCACCATGCTTCACTGTAGGGATGGTATTGGCCTGGTGATGAGCGGTGCCTAGTTTCCTCCAAACATGACTCCTGGCATTCACACCAAAGAGTTCAATCTTTGTCTAATCAGATCAGAGAATTTTGTTTCTCATGGTCTGAGTGTCCTTCAGATGCATTTTGGCAAACTCCAGGTGGGCTGCCATGTGCTTTTTACTAAGGAGTGGCTTCGGTTTGGCCACTCTACCATACAGGCCTGATTGGTGGATTGCTGCAGAGATGGTTGTCCTTCTGGAAGGTTCTCCTCTCTCCACAGAGGAATGCTGTAGCTCTGACAGAGTGGCCATCTGGTTCTTGGTCACCTACCTGACTAGGAGCCTTCTCTCCCGATCGCTCAGTTTAGATGGCCGGCCAGCTCTAGGAAGAGTCCTGGTGGTTCTGAACTTCTTCCATGTGCAGATGATGGAGGCCACTGTGCTCATTAGACCTTTAAAGCAGCATATTTTGTTCTGTACCCTTCTCCAGATTTGTGCCTTGAGACAATCCTGTCTCGGAGGTCTACAGACAATTCCTTTGACTTCATGCTTGGTTTGTGCACAGACATGCACTGTCAAGTGTGCGACCTTATATAGACAGGTGTGTGCCTTTCCAAATCATGCCCAGTCAACTGAATTTACCACTGATGGACTCCAATTAAGCTGTAGGAACATCTCAGGGATGATCAGTGAAAACAGGATGCACCTGAGCTCAATTTTGAGCTGCATGCAAAGGCTGTGAATACTTATGTACATGTGATTTCTTAGTTTTTTTATTTTTAATAAATTTGCAAAAATCTCAAAAAACTTTTTTCACATTGTCATTATGGGGTATTGTGTGTAATATTTTGAAGGATAAATGAATTTATTCCATTTTGAAATAGGGCTGTAATACAATAAAATGTGGAAAAAGTGAAGCGCTGGGAATGATTTCCGGATCCACTGTGTACTATATTTTCTCATTTTATTTCTACTGCCACCACGCACACTGATGTTGTGTGACACTTTCCTGGATGCTGGTTCTATTTATTTGCTTTAACTGCATTGAAAATGTCTACAGTGATATTTTTAATGTTAGTAAAAATGCTAGAAAGAACACAAGTATGTGGCTTTAGTTGTAATGTTTATGTAATAAGGAATAAATATTTATCAGACAAATGTATTTCACATATATGTCTCAATCATATTGCTGCATTCGATACAATGCTAGCTTTATTGCACATCATATCCAGATTGGGGGGTGGCGCAAGGGATACTGTACCCTGGGTCCCCCTCTGTCAGTGGGCCCCCCGGCAAGAATACACTGGCATCACTCTCCCTCTTGTGCAGCAGAAGTACCAGGCAGCAGCAATGCAAGCAGGACAGTATGCAGTGCAGGCAGAGACACCGGATTATCAGGTTTCATGTTCTACTGACAGAGCTTCCCGAGCAAAGGAGACATATGAGGGGGAGAGAGCTATATATGATCCAGGGATCCCAGCTATTCCTCCACCCCGCCTGGGTGTCTGGGTCCTGTGTAACCAGTTATCTAGTGAGAGCATTTGGGTCTAGAGAGAAAGACACACACAGAGAGTCCTCCTGAGTCCTGTCCCAGTTTGTAAGTAGTACAGAGGTTGCTGATATTCTTGCATGTGACAAGCTAAATAATAGATTTTATTTTTCAATGTGTATTTTAAAATTATTTAAGTTGTCTTTGTTACACTACAAGAAAACTTTATAAAATAGTTGACTCTCAATTAGGTGGAGCTATAAACAGTAACCAGACATTATTAAACTATCAGTTTAAATCTAATATACACCATTGGTTTAATGTAATATACACAATCCATATTACCCATGACCCATTCCAGAAGGGACAAAATGCTTTCTATGTGGACTTCCCTCTTCATTTATGATTGCAATCACCTCTGTTGAAATACCTTTCTTACCAATTAAATAGTTTTACACAGGTGATGCCATATATTAAAAGGGAAGTCCAGAAAGAGCGCATTTTGTCTCTCCTGGAATGGGTCATGTTGGGCGGTATGCACAATCTAATATACGGCGCTCCTTCCCCAAATCCCCTCTTTCTTAGTTTACCCCCCCCTGCCAAAACCTAATCAGGCCCTGTTATATTGTGATTGTTAAGCAGTAGAGAAACAAATTAAGGCATTCATAAATACTGCTTTTGGGTTGATAGGGTTAATTTGTTTAGGGCATAAGAAGCTTTAATTGAAATTCTTTTCCATTGGCCTCTGTCAGGCCATGAATCACTCTTGTTTTGGTCTTGTATTTTTAGATACAGCCATAAATAGACAGCTGAAGACTCCTGAAAGTGCCATCATATAGAGCGCAGTGTATTAACCTCTTGTCTATAGTAGTGTACTAACATTTTCTCCCATGCATATCTGTCTGTCAGAGATACTTCTTTTTGACCAGCAGGAAAGCATTATTAATAGTTATAATTAACCCTGTCAATATTTTGAAGTTTTTCAGCCAAATTTTACATTTCAGATTAGTTTATGTTTATATGTACAGGTAAGTTGTATATTGTTGTTTATAAATTTTGGTCTATCTGCGTCCTATTCCGAGTCAGATGGAACTTGGCCAGAACTGTCTTTCGGTTAAAATGGGTCAGTAATTGGGCGGTGATACTGTATCACACGTAGCCACTCCATTACTTATGGGAGTGTCATGGTAGAGTTGTGGGCATGTACAGTATCTAAAGCTCTGTGCATACAGGGTAAGTACTGTGTCTGATAGACCTCTTGCACCTTGCATGGGGCAGGTGTAAGTGCAGATAATACAGATGCAGCAGCTGATGCTAAATTCATGGGTGGCACAGGTTTCCGCTAGCAGATGCACAAATCCACACATTAGCCCTATTGATTATCGCATAAATATAAGTCAGACTTCTGAGGGGTACCCGCAGTACTTTTTATTGTACAAGTATTGTACATAGGGGGTAATTCAGATCTGATCGCAGCAGCAAACTTGTTAACTAATGGACAAAATCATGTGCACTGCAGGTGGGGCAGATATAACATGTGCAGAGAGAGTTACTGTACATTTGGGTGGGTTATATTGTTTCTGTGAAGGGTAAATATTGGCTGCTTTATTTTTACACTACAATTCAAATTTCAGTTTGAACACACCCCACCCAAATCTAGCTCTCTCTGCACATGTTATATCTGCCCCCACCCCCTGCAGTGCACATGGTTTGCCCATTTGCTAACAAATTTGCTGCTGCGATCAGGTCTGAATTAGGCCCATAGACAAGTTTTTTTGCTAGTGATATCCTATATTTGCACAGAGATATAATTTTTAAGTTTGGAAGAAAGAAGGGTAGGGCCAACACTAGAAAGAACAATTTTGGGGGCTGGGGTGACCATCACTCTATGCAGTGCCGGATTGTGGCATGAAGGCAGTGGTAAGAGCCCATGCCCGACAGGTGTTAACCATAGAGGCTTGGCCAAACATTATAGAGGACATAGGGCCTAATTCAGGTTGGATTGCAGTAAGCGAGCCAACCACAAAAAATACCAAAAAATAATAATGCAGGGGCATGCACAGCGGCCGTCCTGCGCATGCGCTCGCATTTCTGTGTGGGGGGGCACAGTAAATGCGATCGACTCTGCCTGTCAATTAGGCAGAGGCGGTCGTGGGGGGGGGGGGGGGGGGGCAACACTCCCTTTCCAGGGTAGAGACAGAGCATTGCACGGGCAGACACCGGCAAATGGGGTGCGGTGCGAATGGGGGCGTGATCGCGGGCGCTGCTTGCTGTTTCGGCAGTAGGAAACCTTAAATTGTGATGTGATCTGCTTATTGGAGGGGAGGGACGCGACGGTCAGCATTCTGGGTGGCCTTGTCCTGTGATGGGCAGCCCCCAGCATGCGAACAGAAGGATTGCAAATTCTGCTAGTTATCAGAATTTGCAATCCTTACTGAATTAGGCCCATAGGCTACAGACAACACGGATACTGCAGTGTATGGTCTGTTCATCCATGTTCCAGCACTACCAGGTAACTTACTCTATAATAGAGTATGTATAATTCTATTGTACTGTCTGAAACATTAGAAGAGGAGGTGGGGCCCTCAGGCATTGGGGTCCATTGGGGATTTCTCCTATTCCCTGGTGGACCAGACCAACCCTGTTCCCACTGGGAATTTCCCCTGTACCCTGCTGGGCTAGTCTGGTCCTGACTGTATGTATTCATGTGTAGATATATTACACTCTCACAGAATACATGTCACACAAAATACATTGATTGCTCGATGGCAAAGACAAAAGAGTAGATGGATCTAAGAGCAGGAATCTAATAATCAAAACACCTAATGGACTAATGAAGTGGCATGAGTCTAAAATACCTTTCTTACACAAACCCCAGGGCTGAAACAGGGTACTGAACACAGGTTCATCCTGCATTACAACTGTTCATATAACACTTTGTACCTGGGAAAATCTCAGGTCTACACTTTTCACACCAGACCTGTGTCTTCCCCATGGAACAGTCTCATGATGTTGTTACATCATTTCAACTTTATCTGGCACCTCCAATTGACCCAGTCCTATGTTACAACCCAGCTAAAGGGGATGTAGTTATGATCCCGTCGATCAGCATACCAATGCTGGGATCCCGGCAGTCAGAATGTCGGCAGGGGACCCAGGACTGTTGCCACTTGTGGGTGTCCACGGAATACATAGACACCACAAGGGGCATTGTTGCGCTTGCTCCCCTGCCAGCATTCTGGCAGAGGGGATCCTAGCTTTGGTATGCTGACCACCGGGATCCTGGCCGCCGGTCACTCGATCCCAACCCAGCTAAGGTAACCCAAGTCTCTCTTATATTGAGGGGCATGGACTCAAGTCAGAAAGCCTGGGACAAATCTTTCATACCAGCACACAACACAGGGTTTTCCAAGGTAATTGCTTGAGAAAGGGGTATTTATTTATCATATGTAATTTTAAGGTCTTGGCTATGTAAATAGAATGATAATTAATAAAGATACACAAAGAAATGTGATATGGTTCAGAATGCGCTGGATGTTTGGCCGGTGCTGTAGTCCCATATCAACTTTAAGAATTTAGCTTTGGAATTCTCTTACAGAAGATAATTTGCTAAGTAGAATTATTTTAAGCTGTAGTTTAAAAGTTTTTTTTATTGCACTATTGGCCTTATTTACTTAGGATTGCAAATCCAAAGCTTCTCGCAGCAGCTTTACAATTGCAGTCCTTAGTAATGCAAATGCAGGAGGAGGAGCATACCATCTCCTACCTGTATTTGCAATGCGATTGCATCTCAAATAAACATCGCGTCCGACTCATCTGTGGCGCTAGGCTGAGTAAGCTTAAGCTTTTGCAGCATTGTTGTCGCAGTGCTGCTTCTGAGACCAAGATAACTGCATCTTGTGGTGCAGTCCTTGACCTCGCTATTCCCAGAAACCAGCGGCAACATGACCCTGTTTTCCCCAATGCTGGCCGCCCCCACCCCCGTCCCTCCCCACGAATGCCTCTGCCTGTCAATCAGTCATAGGCGTTCACAAATCTGCGCTATGATTGCAGAACCTAATCTGCACATGCACAGTGCAGGTCCTACACGTACAAAGGACTCAAACATCGGGGAAATGCACTAAGCGATCCTTACTGAATTATCCCCTATATTCATTGAAAAATGTATATTACTTAAAAAATATTTCTTAAAAACCTATACCACATTTTTTTAAACAACATTTTCTCTTGAACTATAGTATAGTTCACATATGCTATAGGAGGTGATTGCCCTGGTCAGTCACCCCATGCACACACTTCCTATAGCCACGACAGCAATATACAGATGATTCATTTCTAATAAAGCAGGTTGGATGCATTTAGTATTATCTATCAAAATAGATAAATGCCTCTAAATGCTTTTTATTTGTAATGGTTTTTAATGGTAGTCTCAGAATATGTCTACAAAGTTAGGGTTATAAGTTATGAAAAGGATATTTACTACACATATATATCAGACCCTGACTCTAATGTGCAAAAATCGCTATGAAGCAATTCCTGCACATCTGCGCATGCGTCCTCTTCAGAATGCAGTTTAAGACCTGGACGGGGTGGGAACGGGGCGTCGACGCCGCGTTTTGTGGGTGTCGATGCTCCATTTTAGGGGCACTGTCCAGACAATGCTGGCGTGTCCGGACCGTTTGTAGGGTGGGCCGAGGATGCTTTGTGAAGTCGCACGCAGCCATTGTGACCCTTAACATGGCAAGTAGCCATCTGCCTTCACAGCTAAGATGCACGGCAGAGGGCTACTCTAAACACGCGAAAGCATCGCTGCCATGCGATGCTCTCGCATGTCTGCGGGAGGGGGGGGGGGGCTGGATCCGGCATGCAGGGTGGACTTGTCCTGTGCTGGTGGTCCCCCCGCATGTCAAAGTAATTAATTGTAGATGTGCGTTTTCTCGCACATCTACGATCAAGTCTGAATTAGGACCATAGTGCTGTGATATTTTCTGTAGTTTATGAAAGTCCTTCTAAAACTAATTAAATGTCCATTATATAAATGTGATCATGAACTGACCAAAATAATTATTGTGAAAAGTTTAACACACTCCTTATAGAGTAGAACCTCACTTTTTTTATTTAAAGCATAAGTGCTCTTGGACCACAGCCGTCCCTTTTGGTGATCATTGCATGTGCTCCTCTGTAAAATGCAGAACACTTGGATATATTAGCACTTTAAAAATAAATAATCTCAAGTCTCTTAAAAAAATTTATATAGTGAAGGTTTAAGTAACTGCTACAAATGCTATGGTTATATAACTTATCATTAAATGTGCCAAGGTTGTTTATATATGCTCTGTAATGCACAAGGAACACTTGATGGATGTATACTGATATTCTTCTGTTTGATCAGATGAAGTGCTGGGAAGAATGACTTGATGGGGTAAATGTGTGTGAGCTATATGGATTTTATTTCTGCATGCAGTCACGAGGATATGATTGGGCTGATGGATATAGCAGATGATGGTTTTTCTAACTAATGTGTAAGGAACCCTGCCAGGAACATTACATGTCTACATCTGGTTAACCAACATCCCAGAATGTGGAAGCAAATTAAAGTGGAGCCCCGGGGGTCAAGTGACCATAATCTGATTAAATTGGATATAATCTGTAAACCAAAGCAAATTAAAAGATGCGTAAAAAGAATGAGTTTAGACTAGCAAACGCGGAAATGTGAAAGTATTTAGCCAAGTGAATTGGAAATTTAACCCTAAATTTACCAACTATCATGCTAAAGTGGTTATAATGTACAGCTGCTATTGAAAAAAAAACCACAGCATTGCTCAATGTTCTTGTACACATTTGAATGTCTTCTTATGCAAGTGATAATAGCATTGACTTTCCTTATTATATCATTAGGAGAACATATTTTAATTTTAATTGATAGATTGTAATTTTTAAGGAAACATCAAATACTAAATGAAAATGTGTGTGTATAATATATGTGTATATATGTGCCACCTAGTTTTCAGCCTAGAGGAAGAGATTTAAAGTATGAAATGTCTTGTTTGGAAAACTGCAAATTTTGGCAATTTATCCTACACCTGCAGTTTTAAACCCCCCATATTTATAAAAGGGAGAATCAACAGAAAAACGACCAAATAGTCATCAATTTAAAAACCGTCATCCTTATTTTTTGGTAAATAAAATACAAACACATCAGAATGAGGCACAATATACTCTTTACAATGGCAATCATGTATTGATTAAGGAAGTCATATTCAATAATAATTAAATTATGGGTGCAATTATTTATTATAAATCTGTTAGGTGGGGCAAAGAGTGTATACATTTATTAGGAGCAACATTATTTATTATATTAAATGTGTAAACTTGAGTGTTAATGAGAACATTTAAAAAGTATTTTACGATGGAGGTAACAATTAACATTTCATGGTTCTTAAAGTCCACATCATAAAATAATAGTTGTTAATCCTGTCTACTGTGTCATTGATATTGTTTTAATTTACATATTATTAAAATGGAAATAGGTAATACAAAAGTGGCCATATCTTTTAAAAAGGCCAAGGTATAAAAACAATTAAATTTTCTAAAAAAAAAAAAAATTCTAAATATCAAGACATCCAGAGCTGTAATGTTAGTGCAAAAGCAAATATTTATATAACAGATGCTTAGATGTTTTCAGGTAGTCACTCAGTACTGTGTCCTTGTGCAGCGCTGTGAAGCACGTTTGGAGTGATGGTTTGCCTAGAAGTTCAAATATTTGTTTTTATATTCATTACAACTCTTAGACACTATGAATTGCTTCCTTCTATTTACAGTCTTATAGATATCCAATATTTCCGTTAAGAATCTGGGAATACTTTTTAAAGGTTAGCAGCAGATTCCACTGAATCTTGGTCGATTACCATATAAATATCATTTATTATATATGGGACGAAAACTCCTGCAAAAGGCTGCTAAATATTTGTTGAGTACTGAATAAAAAAAAAAAAATCAAGTGGATCGCACCTGCAACTAATTTGCTGTATGTCTATAAAACTTCTACCTCCACCTGAATGGGTATGCGGTCAGATGGTCGACAATGTTAAGGTCGACACTCATTAGGTCGACCACTATTGGTCGACATTGACATGGTCAACATTGATGAATGGTCGACACATGAAAATGGTCGACACATGAAAGATCGACAAATGAAAAGGCTGACATGAGTTTTTAAAAAAAAACTATTTTTTTTTTACTTTTTCATACTTTACGATCCACGTGCACTACGATTGGGAATGGTAACCTGTGCCGAGTGCAGCGGTAGCGGAGCGAGGCACCTTGCCCGAAGCATGGCGAGTGAAGTAAGCCATGCGAGGGGACGCGGTGCACTAATTGGGGTTCCCCATCACTTTACGCAGAAAACGACACAAAAAAGTTAAAAAACTCACGTCGACCTTTTCATGTGTCCACCTTTCATGTTTCGACCATTTTCATGTGTTGACCATTAGTCCATGTCGACCATGGCAATGTCGACCAATAGTGGTCGACCTAATGAGTGTCGACCTTAACATTGTCGACCATTCATACCGGTACCACCTGAATGATCACCTACACCTTAAATTTTGCATTTGAACACTTAACATTTCTATTAAAATGTAAAAAAAAGTCTGCGAGTACACGTTAAACAAGTGTCAAAAATGTGGAACCTTCCCACAATATCTATGATTTAAAGGGGCAGTATAGATGGGCCAAGTGGTTCTTATCTGCCATCAAATTCTATTGTTTCCATGTTTCATGATCTCATCTCCAAGCATCGGGGCTGCACCTGTGCGCAGTGATATTGCCAACCTGGCAATAAGCCAGGTCCTGCTGCCAGTCTAAAAGGGGTCTCAGCTGGGTCGCATCCGAGTTAAACCGTCGACAAAATTGCTGGGGCAACTTTCAATCTGAAATGGGTGTAAGTAACATTTATCATGACGCTTATGTTGGTACAGATATTTCTGGCAAAATACATCCAGTCCTGAAAGGATTAAGCCTTGCTATCTCAAGGGACTAATTTGTGAACTACAGTGTGTCTAATGTATTTGATTAAAATCATAGATGTTTTAAATATTAGATTATATGTATCGACAAGCATCTCTGAGAAATCAGTGGCAATTAAAGGACGTGACCCTGAGCAAGTTCACACTTAATATTTTGTTTCCAAGAAGCTTGACATTGCATTGCTACTAGTTCAATTAGCAACCTTTAGGCCATAGATAAGTATGTATGTACCCCTGGTATTCTGTCAGCAATCCTTATTTTTTCACCAGTAACAGAGTCCTGTGAATAAAACCATTTTGTCCCAGTAGCAGAAAGACCTGCTTTCTTCTGCTCAGAAAATGTGTCCTATAGGCAAGAAAATTTCATCTGCATCACAGCTGCTGAAATGGTAAATGTGAACTGACTGCCGGAATGCAAGTTGCTATGTAAAAGAAGGATGGGGTAGCTCATTTCACAGAGCTGTTCACACTTATTCTGCACAGCTGCGAGATATTAGCTTAATTTCTAAAGATTGGTATATTTTGTACAGTAGTGAATTAAAAGAAGCAAAATAAAATAAAAGCTTCAGTAGATATACATTATATGCTGCAACTTTTTTACTATCATGAACCAAATAATGTAGAAGAAATATTCTGTAATGAGAGATACCAACATGACCATTTTAGGAGTTCCAACATTTTATTATTTTTTCTTTGTTTTTATTTAAGAAAATGATGAGTAGATATTTTATTATGAGCCGCAAAAAAACTTATTTGATTTTTTGTTGTTGTTGTATTTGTATACCTGTATGAGTCTCCACCACCTCAGATGGGTGACTGTTTCATGCAAACCTTTCTGCATGAGTGTTTTTTAATAAGATCGTCAGCAGAGTAGAGTAACATTTGGGTTAGTTGAATTAATATTGAGTGAGAATTGTCACTGTGCAAGAGATGTGCAAGAAGATCTCAGAGGATCAGCCCTGAAGACTTCCTATACATTGCCCCTAGTGCATACTTGCCTACCTGACCCTCTCCATGAGGGAGAAAATACTCTGTTCCTGGACTTTCCTGGTAATGTATGATTGCCATCACCTGTGGTGAAACACCTTTCTTATCAATGAACTAGCTCACCACAGGTGATGGCAATCATACATTACCAGGAAAGTCCAGGAACAGAGCATTTTCTCCCTCATGGAGAGGGTCAGGTAGGCAAGTATGCCCCTAGTGTCTGAGTACTGCAATAATGACCTCATAGTCAGAAACCAGTCAGAGGTATGTGCCTACCTGCCAGCCATGTACATATACTGGTGCACTTATCATTCTGGTTTTTTATGTTTGACGCCCCCTAGGTTTTGTATTTCATACTGTGTCATACAGTCATTCTGCACTGAGGTGAAATTTTTGGAAAAGCTAAAAATATTAATTTTATACATATAAAAAGTATTTGGTCATCATGGTAAAAAATTTGTAGAAATTCTACCTTCATTGATCTATGATACCACCCAGCAACTACATAAAATCTTTCCCTAGACGTTGAGGCAATGTTGGTGGGAAGCAGTGAGGAGGTCACTCTGCTCCACATATTTTGGTCCTGTCCTAGTACATCAAATTATTTCCCAGATCTCTAATGTCACCATGCCTACTTAGGCAACTTATTATCTTTTACACAGATCCATCATTCAAAAACTCATTTGGAATATTTTAAACAAGGTCAAGTGCCGCATAGTGTTTAATTGGAAATTCCACTTACCCCATTCTTTAGCTTTCATTACAGAGGCAATAATGTTTATATGGAACATATTTCTAGTATGATTGATAATAAAGCTATTTTCTTTATCTTCACCTGGTCTTTCTTCTGCCCTTTCCTAATGCCCCTCTCCCCATGACTCTAGGGCTTTATCTTAGTGGTATCCTGAGGGGTCTCAACTGTCCTGCTATGTGTAATAGACAGAGTTTACTGCTTAAGGGGTCTATTTACTAAGCCTTGGATGGAGATAAAGTTGCTGGAGATAAAGTATCAGCCAACCAGCTCCTAACTGTCATTTTCCAAACCAAGCCTGTGACATGGCAGTTAGGAGCTGATTGGCTGGTACTTTATATCCAGCGACTTTATCTCCATCCAAGGCTTAGTAAATAGACCCCTTAATGTATTAGTTGCGATATGTTTATTTTATTATATTTTATTGTCATTTTTATGTGTTTATGTCTTGGATGACTTAGATTGTTGCCCTTCCACGTCCACCAATCCTGCCTTCTGTCTTCCCCTCCTCCCCTTCATTTGAAGTGTAAGACATTTCTTTCAATAAAGAATTTGCTGTGTAAAAAAAGCAAAGTATTTGGAATCAAGACAGTGACTGCAGTGCAGGGTCCTACAAGTGGTTTTGTAGGGTTGGATACCTCATCAAGTTAACTAACTAAAGGCTTGATGGCTGCTATGATTACAAGCTCACACTGGGGCTGTTGTACATGGGTGGATTTAGGGGTGAGGGCATCCCTAGGTACAACAATAACGGCCGCCCCCCAGCTTGCCTAATTTTATTATTTTTATTGACTGACCTACTTACACTCATCTCTACAACAGGAGATGAGTGTAAGTGGGACATAAAAACTCCCACATTGCACGCATGGAACTAAGGGGCATATTCATCATGAAAAAATAGTGTAATGAGAATTTTTAGTTTTCAATACTCATCGTATTCTCTAAAAAAAATGTCATGATTCATCATGCCCCCATAAGAAGATTATTACTTCCAAAAACTGAGCTTTCTTGGAAGTCAGTTTTTCTGAAATTGATAACTTTCCCCCTCTGAAGCCGCAGCACCCCCCCCCCACCTTGCTCTTTGTGTCAGGCTGCAACACCGTTCCACTCCCCACCTTGTTCTATGTGTTGCTGCCGTACCCTCCCTCCCTTCCTCCTACGCACCTTATTTATGTCTTCCCCCTCCGCCGACACCTTTGAATATAATGCACACCCCACTACCCCCGTCAACATCTGTGGTACCAGGCCACAGCCACCACCCCCTCCCAATGCCGGCACCTTATTGGTGCACCGCTGGCAGCAGAGGTCAGCACTCAGCCGTAGCTGCACAGGGACGTGAGCGCTCAGCTGCAACCTCCCCTCTCCCCCGCCAGCTCCTTGCTGGGGCTGCCGGTTCGCTCTGCAGACGTGTCTCCCCAAACCCCCATCCCCCACCGGTACATGATATCCTGGCTCTCTGCAGCTGCGACCTCCCTTGCCACTGTACTACCGGGGCAGCCCGGCTGCAGAGATCGCTCTGCAGCCGCGCCCCCCCCCCCTCCCTCGCCGTTGCACAGGCTGCCAGTAAATGAATGGCAAACAGTTTTACGATCAAACTCCGGAGTTTGATGAATGTCACAATTTCTACATCCCCAACCGTCATTATTATCTGTAAGCTCTTGCACCATCCATATGATCTATCTGAAAACACACCTTATTATGTGTATGTGCAACACTACATAGCCTGCATTTCCATGAGCATACCCTCTCTGAACTTAGCTTATTTAAATGGCCTGCGTGTGGCGATGCAACTGAACACAATAAATTCTAATTGTTTCACAATTTATAGACAAAAAATATTAGGAGCAGGCAATAAAAATAAAGCATAAAATAAAATGTCAAATAAAATTTACTTTTTTTTAGCTTCATTATTTTATTTTAAATGTTAAATGGTATGCTTTATTTTTATTGCCTGTTCCTAATGTTTTTATATATACTTCACTATTATTTTTTATGATTGTATATTATTCTATTATATTTTTCTTTTTTTTGTCTATAAATTGTGAAGCAAATTAAATTTATTTTGTGTCCAGTATAGGAGTTCTTTTAGGACACTGTGATATATATATTTTTAATAAAACCACTTTGCATTTTATGATACCCATATGCAATGGACATTCATTTATTTATAAATAGCTCATTATTGAGTAAGGAGGATTGCTCAACAAGAACTATAATACTTTATTAGTGGTTTTAAAACACTCTAGTTAGCGCCTGAGAAATAACCTACTATAGAATTTCAGTTTTTCCCCTTGGCTGCAAACTAAGGTAAATTCTCAGGTGCCAGTCACTAACATTTCTGTCTCCTTTACTGTATGTCATATGTACAATATTATACCATGTGTGATTTTCTGCTGTTTATTTAACAAATGTGAGCATACTTTATATATGAATCTATATGGTCTCTTAAATGTTCATTTGATTTAATTATCTGAATAATTTATCAAAGATCCATTATTTGTGTACTTTGCTCCTTTTTTGCTGTTTTGTTCTGAATAAATTTAAAAGGGGATCCAGTCGTGATCCAGGCTGACAAAATAACGACACCAGAATCCCGACACTGCTCAAAATGACGGTGCAGGCATCCAGACCGGGATCACAGCATCCCAACACCTGAAATCCCAAATGAGACACTGCCGGCCTGACGGAGAGGTAAGCCTCATGGGTGGGAGGTTAGGTTTAGGCTGTGGGGAGAGGGTTACGGATAGGCTGCGTGGAGGCGGTGTTAGGTTTAGGCTGCGGGATAGGGGGAGTTAAGTTTAGGCACCCCCGGAGAGGGTTAGGGTGCAGAGGAGGGAGGGCTAGGTTTAGGCTGCAGAATGGGAGGGTTAGGGGGCCATTGTCTGGATTCTCAATGTCAGGATGCTGCGGTCGGTATTCTGACCGCCGGCATCCCGACCGCTGGCATTTCGAAGCCCAACCAGTTTAGAAGGTTATCCCATGATAAGTGTCTTAAGAGTATACCATGATAAACCTCTTGAGTTTTTTTTAAAGTGAATCCATTCAGCTTAATTTGTAAATCAAATAATTTGTTTTCACATTCAGCTTAATTTGTAAATCAAATAATTTGTTTTCAAATAAACCTTTGTTTAACACTGTAAAGTATTTAATTAAACGTGATATAAATGAAATTTTAGTGCTTAATTCATCACCTGATTAAAAATTAATTTTGATGAAAATAATACCTTATTGCCCAGAGAACTACAGTATGTTTTCTACTATATTAATTACTGGGGCTTATAATTCCATTTCCAGTAATTAATATACTGTAGTAGTAACACTTAACATAAAATACATACAAAATGTTGGCAGGAAAAATAAACACATATTCAACTGTTGAATCACTGTTTTTGAACTTGTATTATTTCCATATTTTATTTCAGAATATTTGTAATTTTGTCACAAAATGTATTTAAGAATAGACCAAAAGGATATATAAAATCAAAGTGATTATCCAATATGTGCAATGTATGTACTGGTTGTTATATACATAATATTAAAATAAAGAACAAGAAAAACTTCATCATACAACTTACTATAGTAAACCAGATAATCTGCTCATGATCTTCAATTACATTTTACAAAGAAAGCTATCAGACTCCAGAGATTTTTTTTAAATTATTTTTTAAATATGGCAGATTTCACTGTGATACAAAATAAACTGGTGTGCAATTGGTGAATTGTTTGTCCTAATTTTTCACATGCGTGAGACATTTATGAAAAGCAGTCTTGCAGAGTGATAGATTGGAGAAAGAGATAAAGTACTAGCCAATCAGCTCTAACTGTCATTTTTCAAACACAGCCTGTATCATGACAGTTAGGAGCTGGTTGGTTGGTACTTTATCACTGTGCAATTTATCACTCTCCAAGGCTTGATACATTTGTCGTTGTGTATGATAAATGGTGCTCCAGCCGATCAACTCCCAACTGTCATTTTTCAAACACACAACAGTTAGAAGTTGAACACTTGACAGTAAGGAGCTGATTGGCTGGAGCACAATTTATCATATGCAACAACTTTTATAACTCATTGATAAATGAGAAGAAATAAAGAAAGACTGTTGAGTATCTGTATACCAGAAATAATATAATAAAGAACTGTAAGTGTCTTAAAAAAAAAAAAAAAAAACAGATGTAGCCACGCTCATCCTTGCCACAATGCATACGCATGGGCCAGGATGCTACTAAGACTCTTATCCACTCACTGGTCATCTCAAGACTGGACTACTGTAACCTCCTCCTGACTGGCATTCCTGACAAATACCTCTCTCCACTCCAATCTATCCTCAATGCTGCTGCCTGGATCATTTTCCTCACCAAACTCACTACGCCCACCTCACCTCTCTTACAAGACCTTCACTGGCTCCCCTTCCCTTTCAGAATCCATTTCAAGCTTCTCAGTCTCACTTACAAAGCCCTCACCCACTCCCCTCACCCACTCCTCTCCCATCTTACACTCCCACCCGTCCTCTTCGCTCTGCTAATGCACGCCGACTCTCCTGCCTGCGGATTACTTCCTCCCACTCCTACCTCCAAGATTTTTCACGTGCTGCACCACTTCTCTGGAATTCCCTACCTCTCCCCCTCAGACTCTCCACCTTTCTACAAAACTTCAAACAGGCTCTCAAGACCCACTTCTTCACCAAACCCAGCCAAATCTCATCCTAACCCTCTGTTCCACGCTCTCTATGTACCCCATCTGTGTCACCCCTATCTGTCTACCCCTCCCCTTTAGAATGTAAGTTCTCACGAGCAGGGCCCTCTTCCCTCATGTGATTATCCTTTTTCTTACTTAAATAATCTTCAACTGCACCAAATCCAGCAGTCTTCTGCCACCTGATACTTATTACAATTAGAGATGAGCGGGTTCGGTTTCTTTGAATCCGAACCCGCACGAACTTCACTTTTTTTTTCACGGGTCCGAGCGACTCGGATCTTCCCGCCTTGCTCGGTTAACCCGAGCGCGCCCGAACGTCATCATGACGCTGTCGGATTCTCGCGAGGCTCGGATTCTATCGCGAGACTCGGATTCTATATAAGGAGCCGCGCGTCGCCGCCATTTTCACACGTGCATTGAGATTGATAGGGAGAGGACGTGGCTGGCGTCCTCTCCATTTAGATTAGATTTAGAAGAGAGAGAGAGAGAGAGATTGCTGTGATACTGTAGATTAGAAGAGAGTGCAGAGTGCAGACAGAGTTTAGTGACTGACGACCACAGTGACCAGTGACCACCAGAGACAGTGCAGTTGTTTGTTTTATTTAATATATCCGTTCTCTGCCTGAAAAAAACGATACACAGTCACACAGTGACTCAGTCTGTGTGCACTGCTCAGCCCAGTGTGCTGCACATCAATGTATTGTATATAAAGCTTATAATTGTGGGGGAGACTGGGGAGCACTGCAGGTTGTTATAGCAGGAGCCAGGAGTACATGATAAATAATATTATATTAAAATTAAACAGTGCACACTTTTGCTGCAGGAGTGCCACTGCCAGTGTGACTAGTGGTGACCAGTGCCTGACCACCAGTATATTAGTAGTATTGTATACTATCTCTTTATCAACCAGTCTATATTAGCAGCAGACACAGTACAGTGCGGTAGTTCACGGCTGTGGCTACCTCTGTGTCGGCACTCGGCAGGCAGTCCGTCCATCCATAATTGTATTATATACCACCTAACCGTGGTTTTTTTTTCTTTCTTTATACCGTCGTCATAGTCATACTAGTTGTTACGAGTATACTACTATCTCATTATCAACCAGTGTACAGTGCGGTAGTTCACGGCTGTGGCTACCTCTGTGTCGGAACTCGGCAGGCAGTCCGTCCATCCATAATTGTATTATAATATATACCACCTAACCGTGGTTTTTTTTTCGTTCTTTATACCGTCGTCATACTAGTTGTTACGAGTATACTACTATCTCTTTATCAACCAGTGTACAGTGCGGTAGTTCACGGCTGTGGCTACCTCTGTGTCGGAACTCGGCAGGCAGTCCGTCCATCCATAATTGTATTATAATATATACCACCTAACCGTGGTTTTTTTTCCGTTCTTTATACCGTCGTCATACTAGTTGTTACGAGTATACTACTATCTCTTTATCAACCAGTGTACAGTGCGGTAGTTCACGGCTGTGGCTACCTCTGTGTCGGCACTCGGCAGGCAGTCCGTCCAACCATAATTGTATTATATACCACCTAACCGTGTTTTTTTTTTCATTCTTTATACCGTCGTCATACTAGTTGTTACGAGTATACTACTATCTCTTTATCAACCAGTGTACAGTGCGGTAGTTCACGGCTGTGGCTACCTCTGTGTCGGCACTCGGCAGGCAGTCCGTCCAACCATAATTGTATTATATACCACCTAACCGTGGTTTTTTTTTCATTCTTTATACCGTCGTCATACTAGTTGTTACGAGTATACTACTATCTCTTTATCAACCAGTGTACAGTGCGGTAGTTCACGGCTGTGGCTACCTCTGTGTCGGCACTCGGCAGCCCGTCCATAATTGTATATACCAGTGACCTAACCGTGGTTTTTTTTTCTTTCTTTATACATACATACTAGTTACGAGTATACTATCTCTTTATCAACCAGTCTATATATTAGCAGCAGACACAGTACAGTGCGGTAGTTCACGGCTGTGGCTACCTCTGTGTCGGCACTCGGCAGCCCGTCCATAATTGTATATACCACCTAACCGTGGTTTTTTTTTCTTTCTTTATACATACATACTAGTTACGAGTATACTATCTCTTTATCAACCAGTCTATATTAGCAGCAGACACAGTACAGTGCGGTAGTTCACGGCTGTGGCTACCTCTGTGTCGGCACTCGGCAGCCCGTCCATAATTGTATATACCACCTAACCGTGGTTTTTTTTTCTTTCTTTATACATACATACTAGTTACGAGTATACTATCTCTTTATCAACCAGTCTATATATTAGCAGCAGACACAGTACAGTGCGGTAGTTCACGGCTGTGGCTACCTCTGTGTCGGCACTCCGCAGCCCGTCCATAATTGTATATACCAGTGACCTAACCGTGGTTTTTTTTCTTTCTTTATACATACATACTAGTTACGAGTATACTATCTCTTTATCAACCAGTCTATATATTAGCAGCAGACACAGTACAGTGCGGTAGTTCACGGCTGTGGCTACCTCTGTGTCGGCACTCGGCAGCCCGTCCATAATTGTATATACCAGTGACCTAACCGTGGTTTTTTTTTCTTTCTTTATACATACATACTAGTTAAGAGTATACTATCTCTTTATCAACCAGTCTATATATTAGCAGCAGACACAGTACAGTGCGGTAGTTCACGGCTGTGGCTACCTCTGTGTCGGCACTCGGCAGCCCGTCCATAATTGTATATACCAGTGACCTAACCGTGGTTTTTTTTTCTTTCTTTATACATACATACTAGTTACGAGTATACTATCTCTTTATCAACCAGTCTATATATTAGCAGCAGACACAGTACAGTGCGGTAGTTCACGGCTGTGGCTACCTCTGTGTCGGCACTCGGCAGCCCGTCCATAATTGTATACTAGTATCCAATCCATCCATCTGCATTGTTTACCTGAGGTGCCTTTTAGTTGTGCCTATTAAAATATGGAGAACAAAAATGTTGAGGTTCCAAAATTAGGGAAAGATCAAGATCCACTTCCACCTCGTGCTGAAGCTGCTGCCACTAGTCATGGCCGAGACGATGAAATGCCAGCAACGTCGTCTGCCAAGGCCGATGCCCAATGGCATAGTACAGAGCATGTCAAAACCAAAACACCAAATATCAGTAAAAAAAGGACTCCAAAACCTAAAATAAAATTGTCGGAGGAGAAGCGTAAACTTGCCAATATGCCATTTACCACACGGAGTGGCAAGGAACGGCTGAGGCCCTGGCCTATGTTCATGGCTAGTGGTTCAGCTTCACATGAGGATGGAAGCACTCAGCCTCTCGCTAGAAAACTGAAAAGACTCAAGCTGGCAAAAGCACCGCAAAGAACTGTGCGTTCTTTGAAATCCCAAATCCACAAGGAGAGTCCAATTGTGTCGGTTGCGATGCCTGACCTTCCCAACACTGGACGTGAAGAGCATGCGCCTTCCACCATTTGCACGCCCCCTGCAAGTGCTGGAAGGAGCACCCGCAGTCCAGTTCCTGATAGTCAGATTGAAGATGTCAGTGTTGAAGTACACCAGGATGAGGAGGATATGGGTGTTGCTGGCGCTGGGGAGGAAATTGACCAGGAGGATTCTGATGGTGAGGTGGTTTGTTTAAGTCAGGCACCCGGGGAGACACCTGTTGTCCATGGGAGGAATATGGCCGTTGACATGCCAGGTGAAAATACCAAAAAAATCAGCTCTTCGGTGTGGAGGTATTTCACCAGAAATGCGGACAACAGGTGTCAAGCCGTGTGTTCCCTTTGTCAAGCTGTAATAAGTAGGGGTAAGGACGTTAACCACCTCGGAACATCCTCCCTTATACGTCACCTGCAGCGCATTCATAATAAGTCAGTGACAAGTTCAAAAACTTTGGGTGACAGCGGAAGCAGTCCACTGACCAGTAAATCCCTTCCTCTTGTAACCAAGCTCACGCAAACCACCCCACCAACTCCCTCAGTGTCAATTTCCTCCTTCCCCAGGAATGCCAATAGTCCTGCAGGCCATGTCACTGGCAAGTCTGACGAGTCCTCTCCTGCCTGGGATTCCTCCGATGCATCCTTGCGTGTAACGCCTACTGCTGCTGGCGCTGCTGTTGTTGCCGCTGGGAGTCGATGGTCATCCCAGAGGGGAAGTCGTAAGCCCACTTGTACTACTTCCAGTAAGCAATTGACTGTTCAACAGTCCTTTGCGAGGAAGATGAAATATCACAGCAGTCATCCTACTGCAAAGCGGATAACTGAGTCCTTGACAACTATGTTGGTGTTAGACGTGCGTCCGGTATCCGCCGTTAGTTCACAGGGAACTAGACAATTTATTGAGGCAGTGTGCCCCCGTTACCAAATACCATCTAGGTTCCACTTCTCTAGGCAGGCGATACCGAGAATGTACACGGACGTCAGAAAAAGACTCACCAGTCTCCTAAAAAATGCAGTTGTACCCAATGTCCACTTAACCACGGACATGTGGACAAGTGGAGCAGGGCAGGGTCAGGACTATATGACTGTGACAGCCCACTGGGTAGATGTATGGACTCCCGCCGCAAGAACAGCAGCGGCGGCACCAGTAGCAGCATCTCGCAAACGCCAACTCTTTCCTAGGCAGGCTACGCTTTGTATCACCGCTTTCCAGAATACGCACACAGCTGAAAACCTCTTACGGCAACTGAGGAAGATCATCGCGGAATGGCTTACCCCAATTGGACTCTCCTGTGGATTTGTGGCATCGGACAACGCCAGCAATATTGTGTGTGCATTAAATATGGGCAAATTCCAGCACGTCCCATGTTTTGCACATACCTTGAATTTGGTGGTGCAGAATTTTTTAAAAAACGACAGGGGCGTGCAAGAGATGCTGTCGGTGGCCAGAAAAATTGCGGGACACTTTCGGCGTACAGGCACCACGTACAGAAGACTGGAGCACCACCAAAAACTACTGAACCTGCCCTGCCATCATCTGAAGCAAGAAGTGGTAACGAGGTGGAATTCAACCCTCTATATGCTTCAGAGGTTGGAGGAGCAGCAAAAGGCCATTCAAGCCTATACAATTGAGCACGATATAGGAGATGGAATGCACCTGTCTCAAGTGCAGTGGAGAATGATTTCAACGTTGTGCAAGGTTCTGATGCCCTTTGAACTTGCCACACGTGAAGTCAGTTCAGACACTGCCAGCCTGAGTCAGGTCATTCCCCTCATCAGGCTTTTGCAGAAGAAGCTGGAGGCATTGAAGAAGGAGCTAAAAGGGAGCGATTCCGCTAGGCATGTGGGACTTGTGGATGCAGCCCTTAATTCGCTTAACAAGGATTCACGGGTGGTCAATCTGTTGAAATCAGAGCACTACATTTTGGCCACCGTGCTCGATCCTAGATTTAAAGCCTACCTTGGATCTCTCTTTCCGGCAGACACAGGTCTGCTGGGGTTGAAAGACCTGCTGGTGACAAAATTGTCAAGTCAAGCGGAACGCGACCTGTCAACATCTCCTCCTTCACATTCTCCCGCAACTGGGGGTGCGAGGAAAAGGCTCAGAATTCCGAGCCCACCCGCTGGCGGTGATGCAGGGCAGTCTGGAGCGACTGCTGATGCTGACATCTGGTCCGGACTGAAGGACCTGACAACGATTACGGACATGTCGTCTACTGTCACTGCATATGATTCTCTCAACATTGATAGAATGGTGGAGGATTATATGAGTGACCGCATCCAAGTAGGCACGTCACACAGTCCGTACTTATACTGGCAGGAAAAAGAGGCAATTTGGAGGCCCTTGCACAAACTGGCTTTATTCTACCTAAGTTGCCCTCCCACAAGTGTGTACTCCGAAAGAGTGTTTAGTGCCGCCGCTCACCTTGTCAGCAATCGGCGTACGAGGTTACATCCAGAAAATGTGGAGAAGATGATGTTCATTAAAATGAATTATAATCAATTCCTCCGCGGAGACATTGACCAGCAGCAATTGCCTCCACAAAGTACACAGGGAGCTGAGATGGTGGATTCCAGTGGGGACGAATTGATAATCTGTGAGGAGGGGGATGTACACGGTGATATATCGGAGGGTGAAGATGAGGTGGACATCTTGCCTCTGTAGAGCCAGTTTGTGCAAGGAGAGATTAATTGCTTCTTTTTTGGGGGGGGTCCAAACCAACCCGTCATATCAGTCACAGTCGTGTGGCAGACCCTGTCACTGAAATGATGGGTTGGTTAAAGTGTGCATGTCCTGTTTTGTTTATACAACATAAGGGTGGGTGGGAGGGCCCAAGGATAATTCCATCTTGCACCTCTTTTTTCTTTTCTTTTTCTTTGCATCATGTGCTGATTGGGGAGGGTTTTTTGGAAGGGACATCCTGCGTGACACTGCAGTGCCACTCCTAAATGGGCCCGGTGTTTGTGTCGGCCACTAGGGTCGCTAATCTTACTCACACAGTCAGCTACCTCATTGCGCCTCTTTTTTTCTTTGCGTCATGTGCTGTTTGGGGAGGGTTTTTTGGAAGGGACATCCTGCGTGACACTGCAGTGCCACTCCTAGATGGGCCCGGTGTTTGTGTCGGCCACTAGGGTCGCTAATCTTACTCACACAGCTACCTCATTGCACCTCTTTTTTTCTTTGCGTCATGTGCTGTTTGGGGAGGGTTTTTTGGAAGGGACATCCTGCGTGACACTGCAGTGCCACTCCTAGATGGGCCCGGTGTTTGTGTCGGCCACTAGGGTCGCTAATCTTACTCACACAGTCAGCTACCTCATTGCGCCTCTTTTTTTCTTTGCGTCATGTGCTGTTTGGGGAGGGTTTTTTGGAAGGGCCATCCTGCGTGACACTGCAGTGCCACTCCTAGATGGGCCCGGTGTTTGTGTCGGCCACTAGGGTCGCTAATCTTACTCACACAGTCAGCTACCTCATTGCGCCTCTTTTTTTCTTTGCGTCATGTGCTGTTTGGGGAGGGTTTTTTGGAAGGGCCATCCTGCGTGACACTGCAGTGCCACTCCTAGATGGGCCCGGTGTTTGTGTCGGCCACTAGGGTCGCTAATCTTACTCACACAGCTTCCTCATTGCGCCTCTTTTTTTCTTTGCGTCATGTGCTGTTTGGGGAGGGTTTTTTGGAAGGGACATCCTGCGTGACACTGCAGTGCCACTCCTAGATGGGCCCGGTGTTTGTGTCGGCCACTAGGGTCGCTTATCTTACTCACACAGCGACCTCGGTGCAAATTTTAGGACTAAAAATAATATTGTGAGGTGTGAGGTATTCAGAATAGACTGAAAATGAGTGTAAATTATGGTTTTTGAGGTTAATAATACTTTGGGATCAAAATGACCCCCAAATTCTATGATTTAAGCTGTTTTTTAGTGTTTTTGGAAAAAAACACCCGAATCCAAAACACACCCGAATCCGACAAAAATAATTCGGTGAGGTTTTGTCAAAACGCGTTCGAACCCAAAACACGGCCGCGGAACCGAACCCAAAACCAAAACACAAAACCCGAAAAATTTCAGGCACTCATCTCTAATTACAATGTCATCTGCTGATGTAGCTATGTTTATTTACCCTGTACTTGTCCTATATTATCGTCAACTGTAAGTTGCTGTTTTCCTGTTTGATTATTTGTTTATGTACTCTGTAATTGGGCGCTGCTGAACCCTTGTGGCGCCATTTAAATAAAGGATGATAATAATAATAATAGTAGTAATAATACGCAATGTGACACAGCCAGCATTCACTCCAGAGTAGTCTATGGCATGTGTGTGCATATGCGCATGTCATAGACGTGGGCACACTAGTCACACCATCCTTAGGATGGATGAGGTGGCTGCATCTGTAGTTCTAACAAAAAAGAGGTGATATATCTTTGTGTCTCAATTAAGATATAAATAGCATGCATTAAAACAGGTTAGTTTAACATTCCACAACGGTCTCCAAATTATGGGGTAACACCTCCAGACTTTAGCACAGTATATATAACTCAGGGTTATTGAATAAATTGCAATAGTCTAATACAGATTTAAATTAAACACATAAATAAATTACTATAGATGAGCTAAAACAATTGTAAGCTTATATGAAATATAATTGATCAGAAGACAAGCAGGAAAGTCTTGCTGGACAGGAAAATGTGGAGAGTCAGTCCCCGAATGTAGCCTTGATGCATTTCATCTGGGGATACTGACTTCTTCAGGTTTATTTTTTTTTCAGAATCCAATTAATCTACCAGTATGTATGGGAGGAAGACAGAGCACCCACAGGAATCTCATGCAAATAAAATATTTACTAAAGAGTAGGAGTATAGCTGGAATTGAAAGCATTGATAGCATTAGGATAACTCCAAAAACTGATGAGAGAGTTGTACAATTTAAGGATCACCATGACAAGATGAGGAATTGGATAAAATACTAATAGACTAAATCACAAAAATGTCCATAAAATTAGGCAACATTTATTATAGATTTTTCAAAAACCTGATACTCTGGAGGGTAATCGCCAGTCCCGGACCAATTCTTTGGACCGCATATACAATTTAGGAGGGGTGTACCCATGTTTACCAAACACAGCTATTGGTCTAAGCCAGCCTTTTTCAATAGGTGTGCCGCGAGCAGTTGCCAGTTGTGCTGCCATCGCTGCCCGCCAGAGATGTCCGCCGCCACCACACAGACCCACCGCCACATAGACAAGCCGCAGCCCCAAGCTAGATATGCCTGCTCACTGGCAATGCTGCACTTCCACAACAGCCGGCCCGTGACCTATGGTGACTCATAGGTCACGCACCACAAGGCGTTCCCCCCACCTGCAGTGCACACTCACTCGCTACTACTCCTCCATGCTGCATCGTCCCAGTGCTTCACACTTCTCCCCACTGAGGGGGAAAGATTTAAGGTTACAAATATATATATATATTAGTGATGAGCGGGTTCGGTTCCTCGGAATCCGAACCCCCCCGAACTTCACCCATTTTACATGGTTCCGAGGCAGACTCGGATCCTCCAGCCTTGCTCGTTTAACCCGAGCGCACCTGAACGTCATCATCCCGCTGTCGGATTCTCACGAGATTCGCATTCTATATAAGGAGCCGCGCGTCACCGCCATTTTCACTCGTGCATTGGAGATGATAGGGAGAGGACGTGCAGCATTCTCTCAGTTTCTGTGTACAGTGTGCTGCAAATATCTGTGCTCAGTGTGCTTGCAAATATCTGTGCTCAGTGTGCTAAAAATATCTACGTTCATTGCCTGAAAAAAGCTCCATATCTGTGCTGCATTGTAGTATATAGTAGGAGGACAGTGCAAAATTTTGCTGACCAGTGATCACCAGTATTATATAGCAGTACGGTTCAGTAGTCCACTGCTCTACCTACCTCTGTGTCATCAAGTATACTATCCATCCATACCTGTGGTGCATTTTAGTTGTGCGCAGTATATATAGTAGGAAGACAATGCAGAATTTTGCTGACCACCAGTATATAATATATAGCAGTACGCTACAGTAGTCCACTGCTCTACCTACCTCTGTGTCGTCAAGTATACTATCCATCCATACCTGTGCTGCATTTTAGTTGTGCGCAGTATATAGTAGGAGGGGACAGTGCAGAATGTTGCTGTGACCACCAGTATATATATAGCAGTACGGTACAGTAGTCTACTGCTCTACCTACATCTGTGTCATCAAGTATACTATCCATCCATACCTGTGGTGCATTTTAGTTGTGCGCAGTATATATAGTAGGAGGACAGTGCAGAATTTTGCTGACCACCAGTATATAATATATAGCAGTACGGTACAGTAGGCCACTGCTCTACCTACCTCTGTGTCGTCAAGTATACTACAAAAGTTCAGTAAAATGACCCAAAAATCAAAATTAAAAGCGTCTGATGAGAAGCGTAAAGTTGCCAATATGACATTTACGACACGGAGTGGCAAGGAACGGCTGAGGCCCTGGCCTATGTTCATGGCTAGTGGTTCAGATTCACATGAGGATGAAAGCACTCATCCTCTCGCTAGAAAACTGCAGTGCCACTCCTAGATGGGCCAGGTGTTTGTGTCGGCCACTTGGGTCGCTTAGCTTAGTCACACAGCTACCTCATTGCACCTCTTTTTTTCTTTGCATCATGTGCTGTTTGGGGACTATTTTTTAAATCTGCCATCCTGTCTGACACTGCAGTGCCACTCCTAGATGGGCCAGGTGTTTGTGTCAGCCACTTGGGTCGCTTAGCTTAGCCATTCAGCGACCTTGGTGCACCTCTTTTTTTCTTTGCATCATGTGCTGTTTGGGGACTATTTTTTAAGTGCCATCCTGTCTGACACTGCAGTGCCACTCCTAGATGGGCCAGGTGTTTGTGTCAGCCACTTGGGTTGCTTAGCTTAGCCATCCAGCAACCTTGGTGCACCTCTTTTTTTCTTTGCATCATGTGCTGTTTGGGGACTATTTTTTAAATCTGCCATCCTGTCTGACACTGCAGTGCCACTCCTAGATGGGCCAGGTGTTTGTATCGGCCTTTGGGTCGCTTAGCTTAGTCACACAGCTACCTCATTGCACCTCTTTTTTTCTTTGCATCATGTGCTGTTTGGGGACTACTTTTTTAAGTGCCATCCTGTCTGACACTGCAGTGCCACTCCTAGATGGGCCAGGTGTTTGTGTCGGCCACTTGGGTCGCTTAGCTTAGTCACACAGCTACCTCATTGCACCTCTTTTTTTCTTTGCATCATGTGCTGTTTGGGGACTATTTTTTAAATCTGCCATCCTGTCTGACACTGTAGTGCCACTCCTAGATGGGCCAGGTGTTTGTGTCGCCCACTTGGGTCGCTTAGCTTAGCCATCCAGCGACCTCGGTGCAAATTTTAGGACTAAAAATAATATTGTGAGGTGTGAGGTGTTCACAATAGACTGGAAATGAGTGGAAATTATGGTTATTGAGGTTAATTATACTATGGGATGAAAATGACCCCCAAATTCTATGATTTAAGCTGTTTTTGAGGGGTTTTTGTAAAAAAACACCCAAATCCAAAACACACCCGAATCCGACAAAAAAATTTCCGGGAGGTTTTGCCAAAAAGCGTCCGAATCCAAAACACGGCTGCGGAACTGAATCCAAAACCAAAACCCGAAAAATTTCCGGTGCACATCACTAATATATATATATATATATATATATATATGGGAAGAACAACATTTAGGAGAATGCGCCCATAGTGCAGATCAATTTATTTCATACAAAAGATGGACATCAGAATACAGCACAGGTTAAGAGAGACTCGTACCCTGTAAGACCCACTCTTTGGACCAGTTTTACACATGTTAAGAATCCACAAGGCAAAACACCAACCGCCGCAGTCAAAGATGGGATCGTGCACCGCGCCGGACCCGTCAGGCCACTTGCAGAGGATGCAGTCGGGATGTGTAATCCGAGTGAAGAAGAACACACGTCTGGCAAGCTCCGCCTCAACGCGTTTCATAGATACTTTGTCAGGAGGCTGGCTGGTCAGACGTCAGAAAGGGCTTAATATACTGCAGCACATAATATTACCACAAGCTGATTGCAATAATTAACAACATTTATATAAAATCTTTAGCACTTTTACGATTTATACACACAGAGGTAAGTATACAACTAAAAAATTAATAATGAATGCATACTCTATAGCATATTTAAAAATATTTTGGTTTAACGATCTTGATAAAACCATTCATGGCTACAAATCCTACACATCATGTGTCCGCCACTGCTGCACGGATAATCATCACTCTTAATAGCAATATTTTTCATAATTATCGTTCAAACCATAATACATTATACATAAAAAGATATAAATAGATGGTGTGTGGAATTACTGTAGGGGGGCAGGTGTGTGGAATTACAATGGGGGATATTATATGTCTAATCACCATGGGGGGTAAGTGTGTGGCATTACTATAGGGGAGCAGGTGTGTGGAATTATAATGGGGGCATGTGTGTATAATTACTATGGGCGGGCAAGTGTGTTGCATTACTATGGGGCGGCAGGTGTGTGGAATTACAATGGGGGCATGTGTGTATAATTACTATGGGTGGGCAAGTGTGTTGCATTACTATGGGGCGGCAGGTGTGTGGAATTACAATGGAGGCATGTGTGTAACTAATTACTATGGGGGGGCAGATGTGTGGCATTACTGTGGAGGTAATGAGTGGAATTACTATGGGGGCAGTTGTGTCTTGTGTGGCATTAATATAAATCTGTTTTATTGCTGTGGGAGCCAATGTGTTTTATTACTGCAGGAGTCTAAGCATTTGTTTCATTACTGCGAGGCCAATGTGTTTTATTACTGCGGGGCCCAAAAAAATGATGGTGTGCCTTGGCAATTCTAAAATCAGGTTTACTGTGCCACGAATTTAAAAAGGTTGAAAATCACTTGTCTAAGCAGTTATTTGAAACCACCTTCATTGTGGCACACCTTTTGGTGCTCCTGCTGATATGGATTTGTCAATTACTAAATCAGCCAGTAATACCAACATTCTAGACCTCTGCACAAGGTTCCTCATAAACAATTAGTTAGATAAGCAACAGCAATCCTAAATTGAGTAAAGTTAACACACTGACGAGAGATCTATCAAATGTTTATTATAATCAAATCTCTTCTTTTAGTGACTTACATGGTGATTTGTAATTCCACACTCTGCTAAAGACAAATTGGCATATAAATCTCCATTTTTCATGCACCCAAAAAAAGTAAAAAGAAAAATCACTATACATTGGGTTGGCAGTTTTCGATTTGGCAGTTTAATAAAATGTGGCTTTATCTGAGGTTTTGTCTCTGTAAATCTCCAGCATCAGACAGCCAAAACACATGCGGTTTTGCAAACTGCCTCTTAGTAACTTCCCCTGAAGCCTTCGCTCATTAGTGCATATTCAAAAGGATGAGACAATGCTTTTAGATAACATGATTTTTTTTTTAAATAATATCTAGCTTGCAAGTAAGTAACAAGTACAGTGCACGGGTATGTACTGGCCTAATTGATTCAATATGTAAGCAGCAATGTGGCATGTTAAGACTGAAGAGTTTCATATTTGCACATAAAAATCCATAAAGGTTCAGTGATTGAAGACACTTTCTTTTCATGTTTAATATTGGTCTTAGTTATTGCCCAGGAAATCAAAGTAAATTCTGCAACACACAGAGTGACAAACACAAAGTCACCTATCCAAATCAATATGGCTGACATTGTATAAGTTTATATATTCTATTGACTAAAGCCTAGACAATATTGACCTAGGTTTGAACCTAGTGCAATGATAGCTATATGTATCATTTACTTTCAGCACTAATTGGTTTATAGACTAATGCAGAGAGCCGTGAAACGCGTGGTAATGCTCAGTCACAGAAGGATAAGCCACAAGCAGGAATTAACTGTGACAGAAAATACACAAAGACAAAGAAGAAGTAATGCATGTCCCATTGGGGATCCATTGTCATCAATGGCACAGGATACAGCAGTCTCTTTCTAAAGTTGCTAGGTGAAAATCATTGGGACTTTGTGGAAGAACACTGAAATCGTTTTAAACAAACATGCAACCGATTGAATGGAGCCACTTTGGATAAATGAATCATTTACGGAAATCCGTTTTGTTCAATTACTTTTTACAATAAGTGCAAGATACGAAAGCATAAAAAAATCCCATCTTAACCAATGCATTATCAACTTGAAACTATTTTTTTTTAATTATTCTCTGATTTCATGTTTAAAGATTAGGGTATATACTATACATTTATAATATCAGCCTATTAAATGGAACAAGCAAATCATAGTAATATTAAACATCTAATGTGACAAATTCAACAAAGCAAATATTGAAAAAATTAAATTAATTATAACATTATATGTTGCTAATAAGATGAAATTAAATATTACTCCTCTGTACATATCAAGGATTAAACTCCACATTTCAGTATCAATATAAAGCCTGGAGGGAAATGTGATAATATATGTCAAAAAACACAGATATTTTAGCCAACAGTGTATTATTTTCATAGATATTGGACATTCACATCAGACACTGAATTTTTATACTCTGTGCAGAAAGACAAATACAGTAGACTGAGAAAACAACTAAGCCACCTAGCTGGCAAATATGTTTTTTTCTTTCAAAATCATCCAGGGTTGGAAAAAAAAAACATTTTTTATGCAATGATGTTTTAATGAAAAAAAAAAAAGAATCATGTTTATTAGATTAATACTGTGACACATTGCTATATATTAGAAACCTTGATCGGCCATGTTTTTATGCTTTCAACTTCAACTAACAGTCCAAAGTTATTAGACTTTGATATGATTTATTTCACAGGTTTCAATAAAACCATTTTGTACTGCTTAGAACTAATATTACCCCTGAAAATATGTAGATAAACAAAACGTATTAAAACATATAGGGGTATATGCAATTGCGGTCGAATTCCCGAAATTGTCGAATTTCGGGTATTTTTCGCCAAAAAAAAAATTTCGTCAATGCAATTCAGTGCTTTCCGTCAAAAAAACGGACTTTCAAAATTCGACTTTTTGAAATTCGACTTTTTGCAAATTCGACTTTTCTGCAATGATACAAGTGCTGCAATTCGACAAAAGCATATTCAATTCAAGTTTGGAAATTCGACAGCAGTGCTTTTAGACAGCAAATTCGTCATTTTCAATCCGCCACACTTTGGAGGGTGAAACCAATAAAAAAAATTAAAACATGTTTTTTTTGTGTTTTTTTTTCGTGGTAATATCAGATCTATTTATATTAGAAGGGATTAGGTACTTGGTTTGTCTTTTTTGGAGGCACAAGTATTATTTATATATTTTTAAAAATAATATATATATATTTTTTTTTTATAGATGGAATGCTGAAATCCCTGAAAAAAATGGCGTGGGGTCCCCCCTCCAAAGCATAACCAGCCTCGGGCTCTTCGAGCTGGTCCTGGTTCTAAAAATGCGGGGAAAAAATTGACAGGGGATCCCCCGTATTTTTAAAACCAGCACCGGGCTCTGCGCCTGGTGCTGGTGCAAAAAATACGGGGGACAAAACGAGTAGGGGTCCCCCGTATTTTTTACACCAGCATCGGGCTCCACTAGCTGGACAGATAATGCCACAGCCGGGGGTCACTTTTATACAGTACCCTGCGGCCGTGGCATTAAATATCCAACTAGTCACCCCTGGCCGGGGTACCCTGGGGGAGTGGGGACCCCTTCAATCAAGGGGTCCCCCCCACCCAGCCACCCAAGGGCCAGGGGTGAAGCCAGAGGCTGTCCCCCCATCCAAGGGCTGCGGATGGGAGGCTGATAGCCTTGGTAAAATGTCAAGAATATAGTTTTTTCCAGAAGAACTACAAGTCCCAGCAAGCCTTCCCCGCAAGCTGGTACTTGGAGAACCACAAGTACCAGCATGCGGGAGAAAAACGGGCCAGCTGGTACCTGTAGTTCTACTGGAAAAAAAATACCCAAATAAAAACAGGACACACACACCGTGACAGTAAAACTTTATTTCATACGTCGACACACACATACTTACCTATGTTCACACGCCGACAACGGTCCTCTTCTCCAAGTAGAATCCACGGATACCTGAAAAGAAAAGATCAATATACTCACCTCAACCAGGGTCCAGAGATAAATCCACGTACTTGTTAAAAAAAACAAACCGGACACCCGTACCATGCCGGACTGAAAGGGGTCCCATGCTTACACATGGGACCCCTATCCCCGAATGCAGAGAGACCTCTCAGAGTGACAGCTGTCACAGAAAGGTCTCTAAAGCCAATCAGGAAGTGCTACTTCGTTGCGCTCACCTGATTGGCTGTGCGCTGTCTGAACTCAGACAGCGCATCGCACAGCTCCGTCCATTACTTTCAATGGTGGGAACTTAGCGGCTAGCGGTGAGGTCACCCGCCGGTCAGCGGCTGACCGCGGGTAACCCCCGCAGACGGCAAAGTTCTCACCATTGAAAGTAATGGAGAGGCTTTGCGATGCGCTGTCTGACAGCTCAGACAGCGCACAGCCAATCAGGTGAGCGCCACGGAAGTAGCGCTTCCTGATTGGCTGAAGGGACTTCAGTGACAGGAGTCACGTGGTGTCCCGGCATTCGGGGAAAGGGGTCTGATGTGAAAGCATGGGACCCCTTTCAGTCCGGCATGGCACGGGTGTTCGTTTTTCTTTTTTAACAAGTACGTGGATGTATCTCTGGACGTGGATGTACCTCTGGACGCTGGAAGGTGAGTATAATTTTTTTCACAGGTACCCTCGGATCGTCGGAGACCGTGGCAGTCGGCGTGTCAACATAGGTAAGTATGTGTGTGTCGGCAGTGTGTAATAAAGTTTTACTGTCACTGTGTCTGTGTACTGTTTTTATTGGGTATTTTTTTTCCAGTAGAACTACAGGTACCAGCGGGCCCGGTTTTCTCCCGCATGCTGGTACTTGTGGTTCTCCAAGTACCAGTTTGCGGGGGGGGCTTGCTGGGACTTGTAGTACTGCTGGAAAAAACAATATTCTTGTCATTTTTCTCAAGGCTATCAGCCTCCCATCCGCAGCCATTGGATGGGGGGGACAGCCTCGGGCTTTACCCCTGGCCCTTGGGTGGCTGGGGGGGACGACCCCTTGATTGAAGGGTTCCCCACTCCCCCAGGGTACCCCGGCCAGGGGTGACTAGTTGGATATTTAATGCCACGGCCGCAGGGCACTGTATAAAAGTGACCCCCGGCTGTGGCATTATCTGTCCAGCTAGTGGAGCCCGATGCTGGTGTGAAAAATACGGGGGACCCCTACTCTTTTTGTCCCCCGTATTTTTTGCACCAGCACCAGGCGCAGAGCCCGGTGCTGGTTTTAAAAATACGGGGGATCCCTGCCCAATTTTTCCCCGGATTTTTAGAACCAGGACCAGCTCGAAGAGCCCGAGGCTGGTTATGCTTTGGAGGGGGGACCCCACGCCATTTTTTCCCGTTTTTCCCGTTTTTTTAAATCGCGGCAAAATCCGTCAAATCGGACGTTTTTCGCCCGCGGGAATGTCGAATCCGTTTTTCATTGAATATGGTGAATTCCGGCAGCCACCTGCCGGAATTCACCTGTCGAATTGTGTCGAATTAAAAAACGGCGATAATTTGCCGCGATTCGCCGTGAATTGCATATACCCCATAAAGTGCAGTCAGAGAGATATAAATGAAAATTATAATGTTAGTTGTGGTTTTCTCCTGTCTTACTTATAGTATTGTTAGGGGAGGAATTTGTGGAGTCTTAGCTGATGCTAGACAAATTTAGTACCTCTTTGATCTGGTTCACCCTCCCACCCTCCCTATTTCTCTGTTGTGTGTGTAAATTTACTGCATTGGTTCAGCTCACTCAAATGGAGACCACAAAAAACAAGAATGTGGAATAATACCAGGGAGTTCCCTTATAATTCCCTTATGATAGACTCTTTTTTTTAAAGTCACGGGACCGTGCTTGTAGTCAAGGCATAATAAAAAAACAGTGTTTAAAAACAAAAACAAAAAAAAATATTTGGTTTAAACCAGCCAACCCTGAA
Organism: Pseudophryne corroboree; assembly: GCF_028390025.1. NCBI lineage: Eukaryota > Metazoa > Chordata > Amphibia > Anura > Myobatrachidae > Pseudophryne > Pseudophryne corroboree. Next base: position 254,390,262 of record NC_086448.1, on the reverse strand, counting down.
ATCATCACAAATTATCCATATTCTTTACTTAATTAATTCATACACATCTTTTAAAAAGGTATGTAAATATATTAGTAAAAAAAAATTGTGTAGGGGGATTGTTAGCATCCAATGTCCTTATGTCCCAATTGTAACAGTACCTAGCACCCCATAATGTAGAAACAGATTCCCCAGTTGCATTACCCTGCCCCCCAATAGTAATAGATCCCCTGTGGCATTACCCCCACTCTCTAGTGTCCATTGGTGCCTAATATTAAAGTCACCCTTTCCCCACAATAGCATAAACTCACTGTGTCAATAGAACACTCCATACCAGTGGCGTTCACAGAGGCCATATATCCCTTTCCCCGACCCTATGCCCCATTGCAAACAGTGGAGTGAGTCTCAGGGAAGTTTGACTCCTCCATCTGACCTCTAAATTCAGGGTGCACAGATTAACAATGCAGATTAACACAGTTTAGAGAGTACTTCAGCTCCCCTCTTCATACTTGCGTTGCTGTTCATCGCATGAGCTGCAGAATTTTGTTTGCATGACATTCTGGGATAAAAACTTGGCAGTGATGTCAGTTGTCAGAGACAGTGACATCAGGGACAAGGGGCCAGGCCTGCAGCAGGAAATCCAGGACACACATGGCACAGCACGGTTGCATCCTATTTGACTGTGTCAGGTAAATAGTTATTGAGTATTTGTGTTTAATGACTACTGATATCACAATGATTTCCTGAAGTGGAAGGTAGAAAACAATAGAAAACTTTTTAAGAACAGGGGTTTCAGCAGATATGATTGCTATTAGGCTTGCATCAATAGTGGTCTGCAATTTGGGATGTTCATTTACTATATATTTTAGTTCTCATGTGCATGTACAAATTCTTCTTGCTAATTTGTTGGCATTTGCAATGAATTTATTCTGTGGTATTCAACTTAGTAAACTAATGTATAGAAAGCAGGAAAAATGTATATGTGTGTCAGAGGCGTAACTAGGGTTTATAGCGCCCAGGACAAATAAAACAACCTTGAAAACTGTTCTTCTAAAATTCTGGCTGAAATGTTATATTCGTACTAAAATAAGCACTCACTTTTAACACAAATTATAGAAAAACAATAGCAACACCAATGAATGTCAGGTGCACACACAAACTGTTGTGGTATGGAAATTTGAAGTAAATGACCAACAACAAACATTATTAGTTTATTTAATTTTATATTTACAAATTATTTAATTATTTGTACAGAATGTAGTGACATAGTGCTGCTGTTATTTTCAGGAGAACGAGGCGGGGAAGGTATAGGAGACGAAGCACTAGGTTTTGCAGGCCCTAGGCTAAAAATAAAGGCCCTCATTCCGAGTTGTTCGCTCGCAAGGCGATTTTAGCAGTATTGCACACGCTAAGCCGCCGCCTACTGGGAGTGAATCTTAGCTTCTTAAAATTGCGAACGAAAGATTTGCAATATTGCGATTACACATCTCGTAGCAGTTTCAGAGTAGCTTCAGACTTACTCGGCATCTGCGATCAGTTCAGTGCTTATCGTTCCTGGTTTGACGTCACAAACACACCCAGCGTTCGCCCAGACACTCCTCCGTTTCTCCAGCCACTCCCGCGTTTTTTCCGGAAACGGTAGCGTTTTTTTCCCACACGCCCATAAAACGGCCTGTTTCCGCCCAGTAACACCCATTTCCTGTCAATCACACTACGATCGCCTGAGCGAAGAAAAAGCCGTGAGTAAAAATCCAAACTTCATAGCAAATTTACTTGGCGCAGTCGCAGTGCGGACATTGCGCATGCGCACTAAGCGGAAAAACGCTGCGATGCGAAGAAATTTTCAGAGCGAACGACTCGGAATGACCTCCAAAGTTCATACAGTACCTTACCCAATTCACCACACTCTCTGAGACCATAAATCACCCACAGAAATACCCCTCACTCTCCACCACTGCCTGGTACCATACATCGCCCCCTATAATTCTCCTCACTTACCATCACTACCTGGCTCAATATTTCACACACTGAGATGGGGACGGACTTCAGTAATTTGCCAGAAGTGTAAGATGGCCAGTCCGGCCCTGCACTGAGAAAACTTTCACTCACCACCACTCCCTGCCACCATACCTCACTTATTGAAATGACCCTCATTCAACACCCCTCCTTAACGCCATGACTTACCCACTGTACTGCATGTGTTAGAGGTGAGTTCCAGGAAGGGATCCTATGGGATCTGTATCTACCAAAGCATGGTAAATTTGACTAAAAGACAGAGAAACGTATGGGGGCTGCTACTGCGAGTGAAAACAGGAGACTGTAGCAGATATCTCATATGTCTGCTGTTGTACCTGGCTACATACATTCAGTGGATACTTATTATTTGCAGGTACCCTCTGAAAACATGTATTTTAGTGAAATTTCCCACGGATAATAGTTGATAACTAGTTTTCTTAATATATGCAGAATATAGAGGTGGAAACAACTGAAAGAATTAAGCCATTTGGTTTAGAGCTGAGACACTTTCCCATGTGAATCAAAACCAACAAATTCAAATGTCGATGTAGTTGGGGACAAAAAACACAATGGACAACTTACACGACCAAATGAAGTGAAATGATGCAACTTTTTTTTTTAAGCCTTTGCTAATATGGCACTAAGGGGGTTATATGCTAAGCCTTGGAGAGAGATAAAGTGGCGAGAACTAAAGTACCAACCAACCAGCTCCTGCCATTTTTCAAATGCAGCTTGTAACATGGCAGGTAGGAGCTGATTGGCTGGTACTTTATCTCTCTCCACTTTATCTCTCTCTATCTATCTATTTCTCCAAGGCTTAGTAAATAGACCCCTATCAGAGAGCCTATACCAACACAAATTGTGTGTGGCTAATCGTCATTTCCAACCAAGATTCCTAAGCATCCAGTACAGTATGAGATTCAAGTGTTGTATGTTGGTGCATATGAGACAAAGGGGGGAATTTTCTCCTAAAAGATTGTTGCGCTCCATTTCCTCGGCACAGCAGTTTCAAAGGCTCCTTCTTTGTCCCAACCCATGGAAAGGCTCCTTTTTCCCCCAGGCCAAGCTGATTGATAGGGACTAAGAGCCTGATGCAGAGTTGGAGCTTTGTCTGTTTTTGTTGCTTAAATGAGAAAATTGGTATTGTGCATGCCGGCAAAAAGCATACGCATATGTCCATGCGCAGAGGTATTTGTATCTTACTCTTGCACCTCCGTATGACTGGAGATGTGGAATAGGGCAGGAAAGGAATGGGCAAGCACAGGATGAGTATAGTAAGGGTCCATTCTCATAACTGCGATTGAGGTAGACACAACTGAGTATGTATATATACCTTTGTGGTGGTGTAGCATGCTTGAAAGTTAATACAATGATACTCACTGATAATTTGGATCAGCACCATTAGATAGACAGTTCTGGTTTGATAATTGTGGAATGACCTCTCCAGATGATAGCACCCTTAGTTTCTCGTGCCTATAGTATGTGATTTAACGATCATAGGACAATGCAACTTATTTCTTATTTATACTGTATTCATATGAACCAACCTAGATATATCTGCTGTGGTCCATCATTTTCTATGGGGCAGCTAAAATGCAAAATTTAACAAGCTTCAAAATGCTTTGCCCCAGTAGCTAATAGCCTATGTAGCCAATGAGCTACATTCTGCACAATTTACTGGGTACCCCCCGGCAATGGCTGCTTGTAAGGTCTGATGACTAAGCATGTGCAGGACGGTGGCCAGCCACAAACCAGGAAGTAAAGTGATTGCATAGAGAAGATTACTAACGCATCGCATGGACCCTATCAGAACCCTTGTCCCTGCATGTGTTTTGTAATAATTGCTAGCAATCCTTATTTCTTATTGTAGTGTTATTGGGTCTAAAATCTGATACATATTAAAAATGCCGAATATAGTGAAATTTTTGTAAATTCAACAAACAAATCCTGACTGCTTGTGAAATACCAACAGACAGAATCCTGACCACCGCAGAGTATTCGCCACCAACCGAGTGGGAATGTATCCTGTGGTGAGCAAAACATTGTGGGCACAGCGAGCCCCCAAGAGGACTCGCTTCCTCACTGCCGGGATTCTGACTGATGGGATGCCGCTGTCGGTGTACTGACAGCCGGCATCCCGTCTGCCGTAAAACATATGTATTACATCCAGACTCCAGACAAGTGGCTGTGCTGTGTGTCCAGACTCCATACAAGTGGCTGTGCTATGTTTCCAGACTCCATGCAAGTGGCTGTGCTGTGTGTCCAGACTCCATAAATGTGGCTGTGCTGTGTGACCAGACTCCATACAAGTGGCGGTGCTGTGTGACCAGACTCCATACAAGTGGCTGTGCTATGTTTCCAGACTCCATACAAGTGGCTGTGCTGTGTGTCCAGACTCCATAAAAGTGGCTGTGCTGTGTGTCCAGACTGCATACAAATGGCTGTGCTGTGTTTCCAGACTCCATACAAGTGGCTGTGCTGTGTGCCTAGACTCCATGCAAGTGGCTGTGCTAAGTTATAAAGGAAAATAAAATAAAAAAATAAGAAAAATCGTTTTTTTTCTTCTTTAAGTTGGTACAACCTGTGTCTGCTGTACCCCAATGTGCTTGGGGCCTAATTCAGGTCGCAGCGCAAACGCAATGCTACCGCAATTTAGGCAACAGGACCCCCACATTCACCCGCAGTTAATGTGGTCGGCCCGCATTAGCTGTGAACACCACGCTCACGGTGCAGGCAGAGGTGGGACGGGGGGGGGGTGGCAACCGAGCATTTTCAGAGCGGCACCAGGGAAAGGGGATGTGACGGCTGTGTTTTCGGGGCGGCTGGGTGTTATCATACGCAGCTGCTCTGATAAAGAAAATGGTAGCAGTTTCTGCGACCATGTTGTAATTGCGGCGCAATCGAATTACAGCATGAGCGCAGTGGGTGGGCGGTGGGTATCATGTTGGATGGCCCCAGCATGCAATTGAAAGGATTGCAGATTCTGCTAAAAAGCAGAATCTACAATCCTTACTGAATTGGGCCCTTAGTTCACTTCATGTATATAAAGCGGTCTGACTCCATGCAGTGTGAGCTGAGCTGCCAGTGAAAAAAGTAAAAAATATATTGTCTAATTTGTTTGCACTGTTCGGTGCACTGTACCCCAGTACGCTTTGATCACTTCACGTACACATATAAAAGCGGTCTGACTCCATATTGCATTACTATTAATTTCTGCCACTGTCGTGTGGCAATATTTCATAAATGTGCTATAAATTGCTGTGTGTTTGTGCCGCTGCTCTGTCACTTATTAACCAGCCAGCTCGCTGCAGCCTTTGGCCTAATCTGGATGAAAACAATATTGTGAGCTGTGAGGTGGTCAAAAGTGACTGGAAATGAATGTTATTGAGATTAATAATACTGCAGGAACATAAAAGGCCCAGATTATATGATTTTACCTTTTTTTGTCACCAGTCACGGCGTTTACACAAAAACAAAAACAGATGACAAATTAGAACAAAAGACAGCAAAAATAGTCCGGCGCACATCTCTTAATTGCAAATGAATAATGTATTTGAGCAATAAAAATGTTTGTCTGCGTAAAAAAGAAAGTTAACAGTGTCCTCCCAAAAACAGTATTATACAATTATTATTCTTTCTGTTTAATTTATTATATGCTTCCATTAATGCAGATGCAAGACAGAATGATAAGAACAAAGCATGAGCTGGTAAAGGAACCGTCTTGTGAGAGACATCAATGCCCCCCAAAAATACAGCCCATATTGAAAAGTGGTGTAAGATGGAATTGTCCTTGGACCCTCCCATCCACCCTTATGATGTATATTAAAAAGGATATGCACAGTTTAACAAACCAAGCACTTCAGCAACAGGGACTGGCACTTTTGTGACTGAAGTGCTTGGTTGGTTTTAGCCCCTACAAAACAAGCTACAAGTGGGCTTAAGGCAGCTAACAGTGCTGGTAATCATCTCTACACTTGAAAAATGTCATTCTCATCCTCACCCTCATCACTGTTAATATCATCATCACACAATATTAGCTCATCCCCACTGGAATCCTTCATTACAGAAGTCTATGTACTTTGACATAATTATTGAATGTGTCTTTTTTTATGAACATCAGCTTTTCCACATCTTTAGGAAGTAGCCTCCTATGCCAATTACTCACAAGGTTCCTGAATGTGCTAAACACTCTTTCTGAGTACACTGTCAGGAGCCGCTCCAGAATTGTTTTAAAAAAATATAGTGCAATGATAAAGGAATAATCTTTAAAATTTATTTTTAATAAACTTCAGGCTCCTGAACAGACCAGATATGCTGATAGCTCTCCTTGGTGTCCAGTCTACCATCCCCTGGGCTCCACAATTCATCTGGAGATGCTCAGGCACCACCGCTACTGCTTGGATGATTCTCACACCCCTGCTGCATGCCCCTAGAACCTTGGTACAACCAGAATTCAAATCTGCCACTCATTCTTGCTGCTCTGGATTTAAACCAGTCTGCAGTATCTAACCAAGGATGGGACTGTGCCTTACTCCTCTTCTATTCTTCTGTATAACTCTTGTTTTTATGCTTCCTCTCAGTACCCACTGCCTGTCTACCTTAGAATTTAGCATCTACACACCTGCCCTACTTCAGTGCAATGTCTGATCTAAGTTGTGGACTAATTCAGTGCCTCCCAATGGCTGGATAAACTCCCATGTGCCAGTTTCAAACTCCTTGTCACTTTCCACATCCTTGAGTCCTATTGTTATGATTCCAGCACTCTGGTCTGAGGAGATCTTATTGCAAGGACCGGAGCACTGGAACGTAATGCTGGGAAAGGGGAATGGAAAGGGAATAGCCCCTGGCGCCCTATCTCCGTTGTCTCGCCCGTGCTGTCAGTACACTCTTGCGAGACTATGGTTGCTTGAGCCCATGGCAGCCGCGTTTGAAGGGCGGATTACGTCTGCCCAACTTCGATGCCCCCTCAAGTCTTAATGAGAGACAAAGAGTGTACCGAGACAGGGTGATAACAAGGGGCCCTCTTACTGAAACAACCAAAAGCCAGGGGCTACTAACTAGCCTAAAACTAAATGTATGTGCGGTTTGCCGCCAAAGGAAAAAGAACAACAAAGGAAATGCTGACCACACGCCCACACAATACTTTTGTGTACCGGCGGTGACAGCATAAGCAGAATCCTCTGCAAAACACCAGTGACAGAAATAATAATGGAATACAGCGGCCTAGGCCGACGGATGCGGCAGAGCCGCTACTCACGGAACCGGTACGAATACTGGCAAACGGACAGGAACTCCCAATGCTGCTGACACAGACTCTTAGAACTGGAGGACAGGCAGAATCCCAAACGAAAGACCGGTGGACACCAAGAAGCCAGAAACTTGACCAGGCAAAGGCACTGGACCTCAGGACAGGAACGCCTCACGGCAGGACACAGGATCAGACATAGGAATCGACACAGGGACTGACTCAGGAATCGACACAGGAAGCTCAGGAACTAGCAGGAACCAAGCTCAGAACTCAAGCAGACTGGATACCCAGAAATATCACCAGCATCTGTGAATTGCAGTCAGCCAGCATATAACAGAGAGGCCTAATTAATAATCTCATGCAGCTGCCCTGTTGCATGACTCCAAACTGACAAGATGCAATTAGCAGCCAGGTGAGGCTGAACACATGGGAACAAGCTGCAATTACACAGACTCACCAGTGGCAGCAGACAAGAGTATTCTAAAACAGAGCAACAGGAAATCCTGGCATGCAAGACAACTTTATAAACATAAAATAGGAATGAACCACTACCTGTGGTTCATAACAGTATCCCCTCCTTAAGGGTGAGCTCCGAGCACCCCATGACACCCACGGGGAACATGAACAGAAGTATAACATAAAATACATAACCAAAATGCAAAAATGGAAATGAGCCACAGCCGTGGCTCATAACATTACCCCCCGTTGAGGAGGGGTCAAAGGACCCCAAAATACAGACTATCCAAAACAAGGGATACACAAAAAAAAAAAACCTGACACACTGGTCTAACAGACACGAAAACAGAAACAAGCTGCAACCACAGCTTGTAACAGTGCCCTCCCCCTGACGGTGGCCACTGGACACAAAATAAGGAAAAAAATATATATATATTTTTTTTATATCAAGGCAAGAGTCAAAAATTATTTCTTTTTCTTCTTCTTCTTTTTACAAAGCTCTTTAGGTCTGACCAAGGTAATTCCCCAAACATTGTCTGAACTGATGGTACCACCCAGCAAGGCTGCGTTCAAATCAGAGACAGGTTTCTTACCCTTGGGAGCTGAACTTTCTGGCAAAGTGCTATTATTAGAAGAAGAAGAAGTCAGAAAAGCACATCCTGCAGTCAAAACAACGGGCTGGGACTCTTGTGCCGAGTTTACAGTATTTGGTGGACTCTCAGCAGACAAGACGGGTGACTTAGAGGAACCTGAACCAATTTCTTTGGAACCATATCTTTTAATAATTGCATCACTGAATGCTGGGGGATCCTGAAGAATGGGATCTTCAGCTTTCATTAGGCTGGTCGCCCACTAAAAAGGCTCTCCTCTAAAAGAATAAATCAGATAAAGCACAAGGTTCTCTGAAGTGATGCCCAGAAATGGTCTAGACAACATAATAATGTAATAGTGTTTGTAAAGCGCCAGAAAATGGGCTAAGTCCCCATCAAAGATTATGGATGTTGAGATATCAGAGTCAGGATCTGTTTCCTTCCCATCTGACTGACTGGAGTGCTTTGCTAGGACCTGGTCACTATTGACCTTACTCGAGGCTGAGACTCTCTGAACCCCACCCGGGGCAGTGACTTTCTGAACCCCACCCGGGGCAGTGACTTTCTGAACCCCACCCGGGGCAGTGACTTTCTGAACCCCACCCGGGGCAGTGACATTCTGAACCCCACCCGGGGCAGTGGCCTCCGGGAACTCCGCTGGGGCAGTGGCCTCCGGGAACCCCGCTGGGGCAGTGGCCTCCGGGAACCCCGCTGGGGCAGTGGCCTCCGGGAACCCCGCTGGGGCAGTGGCCTCCGATTCTTTTACTGGGACCGAGCAGTCTACCTCCCCCACTGGGACCGAGCCATCGGCCTCCCTCTCTGAGTCGATAATTATCGAAACTTCTCCCGGGACTATGACTTCCGGAACTTTTGCTGAAGCTATAACCTTCAGCACCTCCACTAATGCTACACCTCTTAAGTTCTTTCCTGGGGAAGCGACCTCTAGACCCTTCTTAGAGGTTGCGTCTCTCGAGACCCCACTTGGGGATATTACTTCAAAGATCCCTTCTGGGGTTTTGCTTCTCGAGTTCCCTTCTAGAACTATGGTTTCAGATACCCTTTCTGGGGTTGCGCTCTTCAAGTCCCTACCTGGAGTAACAGCTTCTGAGACCCCTTCTAGTACGGAAATCTGAGCTAAAATATTTGATGTCCCTCTATAAGCTAGAGCATCGGGTACCGCACCAGCACTCTGGGCATCGGGTACCGCTCCAGCACTCTGGGCATCGGGTACCGCTCCAGCACTCTGGGCATCCGGTACCACTCCAGCACTCTGGGCATCGGGTACCACACCAAGATCCTGAGCATCGGGCACCTCTCCAGGACCCTGGGCAACGGGCACCACTCCAAGACCCTGGGCAACGGGCACCACTCCAGGAACCTGGGCAACGGGCACCACTCCAGGAACCTGGGCAACGGGCACCACTCCAGGAACCTGGGCAACGGGCACCACTCCAGAAACCTGGGCAATGGGCACCACTCCAGGACCCTTGGCATCGGGCACCACTCCAGGACCCTGGGCATCGGGCACCACTCCAGGACCCTGGGCATCGGGCACCACTCCAGGACCCTGAGCATCGGGCACCACTCCAGGGGCTTGCAACTCTGCTTCAACAGGAACCTCAAGAGAGAAGAGAAACATTCTCTTTTGATTCCTAAATCTATAATGGGGCTCCCTTGCCCAAGGACCCCAATTATAGGACAGAGAGCTTTTTAGTGTGGGTTGTGTGACAAGTACCTCTGCCACAGTAGAGACAGGAGTAGGTCTTGTATCCTGACTCATCTTGGCCAGAGGGCAAGACTCGTCACCACACTTTGGCTTGCGCAACTCACAGGTCTGCAGATAGTGGCCTAAACCCCCACAATATAGGCATAAGTTTAAGTTTCTGCGACGCAGGCGCTCCTCTTCTGAGAGCCTGGGCTGCAGAAAACTTTTAAACCTTTTCTCTTCAATTAAACCAGAGGATTCTCTTGTCACCATACTGTGAACAAGAGTCTCTTTAGAGATAGATGTACTCTCAACGACTTCTGGCAAGATGAGCAAGATTTTAGTCAGAAGGTTTTGCAGTTGCTTTAGGGATTGCTGCAAAACTTCTAGTCGCTCTGGTCTCAAAGCACTGAAAACAGAGTTCAGGGCTGCGAGAGATGCCTGCAGGGCTTGCATAGTAGACATAGGAGGATTTAAAACTAGACAAGACTAGACAAGGCAGGACTAGACAAGGCAGGACTAGACAAGGCAGGACTAAATTTTTGCTAAACAAAACCTTTTTTTTTTAAAACACCGGACTGGATTTTTTTAAAAACACCGGACTGGATTCTAAACACCGGACTGGATTCTAAACGGATTCTCAACACCGGACTGGATTCTCAACACCGGACTGGATTCTGAACTAGACACTGGACTGGGCCAAAAAAGAAAAAAGTTTTATTTCTTTTTTGTGGTATGGCTGGTGATAATGTTATGATTCCAGCACTCTGGTCTGAGGAGATCTTTTTGCAAGGACGGGAGCACTGGAACGTAATGCTGGGAAAGGGGAATGGAAAGGGAATAGCCCCTGGCGCCCTATCTCCGTTGTCTCGCCCGTGCTGTCAGTACACTCTTGCGAGACTATGGTTGCTTGAGCCCATGGCAGCCACGTTTGAAGGGCGGATTACGTCTGCCCAACTTCGATGCCCCCTCAGGTCTTAATGAGAGACAAAGAGTGTACCGAGACAGGGTGATAACAAGGGGCCCTCTTACTGAAACAACCAAAAGCCAGGGGCTACTAACTAGCCTAAAACTAAATGTATGTGCGGTTTGCCGCCAAAGGAAAAAGAACAACAAAGGAAATGCTGACCACACGCCCACACAATACTTTTGTGTACCGGCGGTGACAGCATAAGCAGAACCCTCTGCAAAACACCAGTGACAGAAATAATAATGGAATACAGCGGCCTAGGCCGACAGACGCGGCAGAGCCGCTACTCACGGAACCGGTACGAATACTGGCAAACGGACAGGAACTCCCAATGCTGTTGACACAGACTCTTAGAACTGGAGGACAGGCAGAATCCCAAACGAAAGACCGGTGGACACCAAGAAGCCAGAAACTTGACCAGGCAAAGGCACTGGACCTCAGGACAGGAACGCCTCACGGCAGGACACAGGATCAGACATAGGAATCGACACAGGGACTGACTCAGGAATCGACACAGGAAGCTCAGGAACTAGCAGGAACCAAGCTCAGAACTCAAGCAGACTGGATACCCAGAAATATCACCAGCATCTGTGAATTGCAGTCAGCAAGCATATAACAGAGAGGCCTAATTAATAATCTCATGCAGCTGCCCTGTTGCATGACTCCAAACTGACAAGATGCAATTAGCAGCCAGGTGAGGCTGAACACATGGGAACAAGCTGCAATTACACAGACTCACCAGCGGCAGCAGACAAGAGTATTCTAAAACAGAGCAACAGGAAATCCTGGCATGCAAGACAACTTTATAAACATAAAATAGGAATGAACCACTACCTGTGGTTCATAACAGTATCCCCTCCTTAAGGGTGAGCTCCGAGCACCCCATGACACCCACGGGGAACATGAACAGAAGTATAACATAAAATACATAACCAAAATGCAAAAATGGAAATGAGCCACAGCCGTGGCTCATAACATTACCCCCCCCCCCTTGAGGAGGGGTCAAAGGACCCCAAAATACAGACTATCCAAAACAAGGGATACACAAAAAAAAAACTGACACACTGGTCTAACAGACATGAAAACAGAAACAAGCTGCAACCACAGCTTGTAACAGTGCCCTCCCCCTGACGGTGGCCACTGGACACAAGATAAGGAAAAAAAAATATATATATTTTTTTTATATCAAGGCAAGAGTCAAAAATTATTTATTTTTCTTCTTCTTCTTTTTACAAAGCTCTTTAGGTCTGACCAAGGTAATTCCCCAAACATTGTCTGAACTGATGGTACCACCCAGCACGGCTGCGTTCAAATCAGAGACAGGTTTCTTACCCTTGGGAGCTGAACTGTCTGGCAAAGTACTATTATTAGAAGAAGAAGAAGTCAGAAAAGCACATCCTGCAGTCAAAACAACGGGCTGGGACTCTTGTGCCGAGTTTACAGTATTTGGTGGACTCTCAGCAGACAAGACGGGTGACTTAGAGGAACCTGAACCAATTTCTTTGGAACCATATCTTTTAATAATTGCATCACTGAATGCTGGGGGATCCTGAAGAATGGGATCTTCAGCTTTCATTAGGCTGGTCGCCCACTCAAAAGGCTCTCCTCTAAAAGAATAAATCAGATAAAGCACAAGGTTCTCTGAAGTGATGCCCAGAAATGGTCTAGACAACATAATAATGTAATAGTGTTTGTAAAGCGCCAGAAAATGGGCTAAGTCCCCATCAAAGATTATGGATGTTGAGATATCAGAGTCAGGATCTGTTTCCTTCCCATCTGACTGACTGGAGTGCTTTGCTAGGACCTGGTCACTATTGACCTTACTCGAGGCTGAGACTCTCTGAACCCCACCCGGGGCAGTGACTTTCTGAACCCCACCCGGGGCAGTGACTTTCTGAACCCCACCCGGGGCAGTGGCCTCCGGGAACCCCGCTGGGGCAGTGGCCTCCGGGAACCCCGCTGGGGCAGTGGCCTCCGGGAACCCCGCTGTCGCAGTGGCCTCCGGGAACCCAGCTGGGGCAGTGGCCTCCGGGAACCCCGCTGGGGCAGTGGCCTCCGATTCTTTTACTGGGACCGAGCAGTCTACCTCCCCCACTGGGACCGAGCCATCGGCCTCCCTCTCTGAGTCGATAATTATCGAAACTTCTCCCGGGACTATGACTTCCGGAACTTTTGCTGAAGCTATAACCTTCAGCACCTCCACTAATGCTACACCTCTTAAATTCTTTCCTGGGGAAGCGACCTCTAGACCCTTCTTAGAGGTTGCGTCTCTCGAGACCCCACTTGGGGATGTTACTTCAAAGATCCCTTCTGGGGTTTTGCTTCTCGAGTTCCCTTCTAGAACTATGGTTTCAGATACCCTTTCTGGGGTTGCGCTCTTCAAGTCCCTACCTGGAGTAACAGCTTCTGAGACCCCATCTAGTACGGAAATCTGAGCTAAAATATTTGATGTCCCTCTATAAGCTAGAGCATCGGGTACCGCACCAGCACTCTGGGCATCGGGTACCACTCCAGCACTCTGGGCATCGGGTACCGCTCCAGCACTCTGGGCATCGGGTACCGCTCCAGCACTCTGGGCATCGGGTACCGCACCAAGATCCTGAGCATCGGGCACCTCTCCAGGACCCTGGGCAACGGGCACCACTCCAGGACCCTGGGCAATGGGCACCACTCCAGGAACCTGGGCAACGGGCACCACTCCAGGAACCTGGGCAACGGGCACCACTCCAGGAACCTGGGCAACGGGCACCACTCCAGGAACCTGGGCATCGGGCACCACTCCAGGAACCTGGGCAACGGGCACCACTCCAGAAACCTGGGCAACGGGCACCACTCCAGGACCCTGGGCATCGGGCACCACTCCAGGACCCTGAGCATCGGGCACCACTCCAGGACCCTGGGCATCGGACACCACTCCAGGACCCTGGGCATCAGGCACCACTCCAGGGGCTTGCAACTCTGCTTCAACAGGAACCTCAAGAGAGGAGAGAAACATTCTCTTTTGATTCCTAAATCTATAATGGGGCTCCCTTGCCCAAGGACCCCAATTATAGGACAGAGAGCTTTTTAGTGTGGGTTGTGTGACAAGTACCTCTGCCACAGTAGAGACAGGAGTAGGTCTTGTATCCTGACTCAACTTGGCCAGAGGGCAAGACTCGTCACCACACTTTGGCTTGCGCAACTCACAGGTCTGCAGATAGTGGCCTAAACCCCCACAATATAGGCATAAGTTTAAGTTTCTGCGACGCAGACGCTCCTCTTCTGAGAGCCTGGGCCGCAGAAAACTTTTAAACCTTTTCTCTTCAATTAAACCAGAGGATTCTCTTGTCACCATACTGTGAACAAGAGTCTCTTTAGAGATAGATGTACTCTCAACGACTTCTGGCAAGATGAGCAAGATTTTAGTCAGAAGGTTTTGCAGTTGCTTTAGGGATTGCTGCAAAACTTCTAGTCGCTCTGGTCTCAAAGCACTGAAAACAGAGTTCAGGGCTGCGAGAGATGCCTGCAGGGCTTGCATAGTAGACATACGAGGATTTAAAACTAGACAAGACTAGACAAGGCAGGACTAGACAAGGCAGGACTAGACAAGGCAGGACTAAATTTTTGCTAAACAAAACCTTTTTTTTTTTTAAAAACACCGGACTGGATTTTTTTTAAAACACCGGACTGGATTCTAAACACCGGACTGGATTCTAAACACCGGACTGGATTCTCAACACCGGACGGGATTCTGAACTAGACACTGGACTGGGCCAAAAAAGAAAAAAAGTTTTATTTCTTTTTTGTGGTATGGCTGGTGATAATGTTATGATTCCAGCACTCTGGTCTGAGGAGATCTTATTGCAAGGACCGGAGCACTGGAACGTAATGCTGGGAAAGGGGAATGGAAAGGGAATAGCCCCTGGCGCCCTATCTCCGTTGTCTCGCCCGTGCTGTCAGTACACTCTTGCGAGACTATGGTTGCTTGAGCCCATGGCAGCCGCGTTTGAAGGGCGGATTACGTCTGCCCAACTTCGATGCCCCCTCAGGTCTTAATGAGAGACAAAGAGTGTACCGAGTCAGGGTGATAACAAGGGGCCCTCTTACTGAAACAACCAAAAGCCAGGGGCTACTAACTAGCCTAAAACTAAATGTATGTGCGGTTTGCCACCAAAGGAAAAAGAACAACAAAGGAAATGCTGACCACACGCCCACACAATACTTTTGTGTACCGGCGGTGACAGCATAAGCAGAACCCTCTGCAAAACACCAGTGACAGAAATAATAATGGAATACAGCGGCCTAGGCCGACGGACGCGGCAGAGCCGCTACTCATGGAACCGGTACGAATACTGGCAAACGGACAGGAACTCCCAATGCTGCTGACACAGACTCTTAGAACTGGAGGACAGGCAGAATCCCAAACGAAAGACCGGTGGACACCAAGAAGCCAGAAATTAGACCAGGCAAAGGCACTGGACCTCAGGACAGGAACGCCTCACGGCAGGACACAGGATCAGACATAGGAATCGACACAGGGACTGACTCAGGAATCGACACAGGAAGCTCAGGAACTAGCAGGAACCAAGCTCAGAACTCAAGCAGACTGGATACCCAGAAATATCACCAGCATCTGTGAATTGCAGTCAGCCAGCATATAACAGAGAGGCCTAATTAATAATCTCATGCAGCTGCCCTGTTGCATGACTCCAAACTGACAAGATGCAATTAGCAGCCAGGTGAGGCTGAACACATGGGAACAAGCTGCAATTACACAGACTCACCAGCGGCAGCAGACAAGAGTATTCTAAAACAGAGCAACAGGAAATCCTGGCATTCAAGACAACTTTATAAACATAAAATAGGAATGAACCACTACCTGTGGTTCATAACAGTATCCCCTCCTTAAGGGTGAGCTCCGAGCACCCCATGACACCCACGGGGAACATGAACAGAAGTATAACATAAAATACATAACCAAAATGCAAAAATGGAAATGAGCCACAGCCGTGGCTCATAACACCTATGTCTTTGCTGGTTTAACATCCTTGGGATTATTTACCTACCAATTGCCCTGATGCCCAAGACTAATAATCCAATGATCCACTGAACCTCCCTCAGCACTGTGACTCTGAAGTTGACCACCACTCACCTAAGCTTTTCTGCCCACCGAGTCATGAGACTGACCTCCTGGTGAAGGTTCACTCAGCTCTTGTCTACCTGCAACCATCACCCATCCTTGAACCCCATCCATCCATGTATCCTTTTACTCCAGATTCTCCACCATCCCAGACTTATCTGGACTCTCCTTTCCTGTCCCTCCTCATTATTCCTCAGGTAATCTTACCACCTCCATCAACTCATAATATATTTCTTACCTAGTTAATTTTCTTTTTTGTTTCTGCCTGGTCAAAGAGCAACTACTGTTGCTTGAAACATGTCATAGAATACCCATGGCACATTGGAGAGGAAGCATTATGCAGCAGACCAGGTGTTAAGAAAAAGGAAAAAGGAGGAACTGGAACCCCCAATTGTTGGTTTCTTAAATGTTACGTCACAGGAACAAATCCTCATAGATTTTAGCACACATTGCACCAATGTTTTTATAACTTACCTTTCTGGAGTCCAGCATCGAAGATACAGCCACGGTGAAAAAATTGCCACCAAAATGGCCGCCGTGCATGTGCAGTAGAGATTTAGACTCTGGAGCATGTTTCTGGAGTCCACGAATGCGCAGTAGACTCTGGCATAATGACAGCATCTACTGCACTGCTAAGAAGAGGGGGCCCACCCAAAACCTGCACATAGGCCCCCTCCTCTGTTGCAATGCCCCTGGGATGAGTACAATATTCCTTAGAGCTACATTATTGTGTCCTCTTCCTGCAACTCACCACTACCTGCTTTTACAAAATACAACAAGTTGCTATACACATCCTGTGATTTTCTGCAAGATTTTCTGTGATACCCTGCCCGTGTTTTTTTGCAGTGTTTGTATTTATGCTTTGAACTCTGCTGGTGGTCACTATTGTACATTGTATTTATGCTGTTTAGTTCATTAGATTTTATGTCTTCCCTATATATGGCACTGTGTACACATTTTAGTGCCTAATAAATAAAATATAATAATAAATCTTGTCTCTTAAAATGCTAAGAGGAGCTGCTTGTCCTCACAAAAGATATTCTAGAAAGAGTATTAAAATGCATTTTATTATTATTTAACCTTGTTGCTAAATTATGCTCTATTCCAGTGGTAAAACATGTGAGTGGTGGGCCCAGGTGTAAAACAGATAGTAGGTGACAGGGAGAGGCAGTGGGACCCACCCTACTCTCTGTACTGGACCATTCATCCAACATTGCTCAAAATGGTCTGCGGGGGAAAGCCATGTGGTAACTCATTGCTGGTCTGGGCAGCAGTAGGCCCCTTAATTTTTTAGGGTCCCCGGTGCAATGCACCTGTTGCACCAATGTAAGTTCCACCTTTGCTCTATTCAGTAGCGCTGAGTATACTTTAGTTGTTGATTTTGTACAAAAGCATATGAATTAAGAATGCGTCATCCAAAAGCCTATATTCCATAGAGGCTTATTTTAACAATGATGGATAAACTCTGTATTGATAGCTTTCATTTATTTAAATATTTATTACAGGTTCAGTGTCCCTTATCCAAAATTCTAAATCCCACATTTTTGGGTCCCATACTGAGATAATGACATACAGTATATATTATATGTATAGATATATGTAGATATATATACTGTAGAAGTCAAAAATATTACATGGAGAGAACATACAAACCCCACACATTATGAGTCGCTATGCTTGCAAATCCGCGCAGCGAGCACAGCGTATATATAGTAACATACGCATTTACACAGACATGCCACAAAGATATATTCAACACATATTTCATACAGCACATACGTTTAAACATATCAAGCACCAGACATCATAAGGTTTCAAATCATATAATGGAATATAACGTCATGTATGTGTATTGTTGGAGCGGAGCAAGATGGACATGTCGTGCTTGGTGTCAAAGTAACCAGATTAATGTGTGTGTCAATTTGATGCCTGTGATTAAGTTGTAGCACATTGCCATGAGTAGATATGATTAAATGTAGGAATATGAAGTCACTTTTACTGGAACAAAAGAATATATTCAAAGGAGCATGTGATGGACAGGAAACAAGAGGCCAGCAACCTTGAACAAAAGCACTCACACTGACCAATGACCCATCATGAATGAGAAAATTCCCTCCCCTAGACCAATAACAGAGAGATCTGTACGCCCCCAACAGACTCAGTGTATAGCTGATCCCACACACAGAAGTTCCTGTTTGTCCCAGGTGCTGATCGAGATGGGTTTCTGCCAATACTCTGCTGCTGTGAGCATGGAGGGAGAGCTAAAGATGGAGGAGGGGGCTGTGTCTGTAATGAATTAGTTTGTAATCACTGCTTACTGTGTAAATTGTAACCATGTAAATATATATATACTGTACATGTAATATATTGTATACATATCCTTTTAATAACAAATATATACATCAATAAGCTTTGGAACTCAGATAATGTGTGGGCGTATTGTTTTCTCTTATGGGATGTAGTGTTTTGCAACATACAGTGCACATTCATAGCACATGGTAATAAGATGCGCCTGGCGTCCGCAGTATATATTAGAGCTGGCATTTTAAATATTTATTAGAAAGTAATTTGACTTGAACAGATGGGGACTGCATCCGTGATATCATGTTATTAATGATGCACTGTACAAGCGCCGCTGTGGTCTACCAGCTAACGATGGACGCATCGTGATGCTGCCGAATCACATCCGTATGTTTTGTTGTGTTATCAGTAAGGCTCTGATATGAAATTCAAGGGACAGTGTGTTTCTCACAATATTTAAAATGCTACAGCGTATTTTTATTGTTGCAAAACAAAGTTCAAATAAGTCATATTGTGTTTGATTCAGATTGGATTGTTTATCTGTTAAGTAAATTTAAAGAACATTTAAAAGTTGGTGCATAGCCACAGGGCCGGTTCTACACTTTGTGGCGCCCAGTGCGAAAGTTTCCACTGGTGCCCCCCCCCCCCCCGCAGCAAAAAATTCATGCGCGTCGGAGGCGCGCGGCAAAAATAGGGGCGTGGCTTCATAGGTGAGGGGCGTGGCCACAGTTATGCCCCCAGATATGCCCCAAGTAGATTTGGCCCAGTAGATTTTCCCCCTGTAGCTGTGCCCCCAGTAGTTGTGCCCCCTGTTGCTTTGCCCCCAGTAGTTGTGCCCCCTGTTGCTTTGCCCCAGTAGTTGTGCCCTCTGTTGCTGTGCCCCCTATTGCTTTGCCCCCAATAGTTGTGCCCTCTGCTGCTGTGCCCCCTGTTGCTGTGCCCCCAATAGTTGTGCCCTCTGCTGCTGTGCCCCCAATAGTTGTGCCACTGCTGCTGTGCCTCCTGTTGTGCCCTCTGCTGCTGTGCCTCCTGTTGATGTGCCGCCTGCTGTGCCCTCTGCTGCTGTGCCTCCTGTTGATGTGCCTCCTGTTGATGTGCCCCCTGCTGCTGTGCCTCCTGTTGATGTGCCCCCTGCTGCTGTGCCTCCTGTTGATGTGCCCCCTGCAGCTGTGCCCCCAGTCAAACACACAAAAATAAAAAATAAATACTTACCACTGCCCCGCTTCCGACCGCTACTGCTGCTCCGTCTGGCCGCCAGCTCTTCTCTATGGTCAATACTGACCTCTAGTGTCTGTCACTGGAACCGGCTGCAGCGGACGCCCACACAGCCCACGGCATCTGCTGCAGCCGGGGGAGCGGGGTGCCTGCAGGCGGCGGTGCCTGCGGGGTGACTGCAGGCCGTAGTGCCCCGGGTGCAGGCACTGCTTGCCCGCACCAAGTACCGCTCCTGCATAGCCATAATATAGCTGTGTTAGCATGCTGAGGCAAATTTGTATACTTTTAAACCCAGGCCTAAAGTAACTTCTGGTGCTTGTATAGAGTGGGATTTCTTTGTGACAAAAGAGCCGCATGGTCTGTCCTCCATTTTGGGCTAGCCATATTGTTCAAGCCACATGGCATGGGAATGAGGGGGGAGGAGCAGTGGCCATTTTAGGAAGGTCACTTTATCCAATTTAGCTTAATAGCGGACCTTCAGTCTGGTTAAAACAATCAGTTTCTTTTGTCACAAAGAAACAACATATGTGTACAAATCCAACTCCATTTATAAGTTACCAATTAATTTATTTAACCAATGCCATAGTCAATTACAAATAGTTTCGATTGGGCCTGGTGAGAGTTAAAAAAGAAGAAGGTTTTTCGTTTTTTTTTCTTCTCTTTCCAGGACTTGTTGACTCTGTTTGCTAGGGTAGGATAGCCATTGAAATGTTAATTAACTTGCTTAACCACTTTAGTAGTGCAAGGCAAATATCTTTGATATGCAAAGCAGAGGCACTGAATGTATGAGGGGTTTCATAGGAGTGCAGAAAATGGTGTCTATATATTATATTATTATAATTTTGGGTATTTATATCAGTGTATGTTCTGCAAGATATCAATCCAATCTGAATCATAGCATTTAAATTATAGATAATTACAGTCATTATAGATCTGTGTGAAATCGGATACATTTATTTGCTATATATATATTTGAATTAGTGTGTTAAGGGAGTAATTATAAAAACATGAAACGCAGTTCCAGCCTAAACGGTTAGGTATACATTCAAAAGGGGATCATCTTTGTGGGTGACTTCCAGCAAATGTAAGGAACAATTGTGTGTTGTGTTAGTGAGCGATAGTAGTTTTATTGCTCACATTTATCGAGATAGTGTGGTTTATTGAATTGCGAATGCACGTTTGTAAGCGTGCACATTGCGTAGACACGCATGGTCGCATGTTTACACAAGGCTGCGTAGAGTTGCGAGCGCAAGGTATAACCACACGATAGCAGTTCAATTTAAGGTGGGATAGAATACATTTAATACTATAGCACATAACTATTCGATTTCAAAAGCAGATTACTATAATATTTTGTTTAAACTGTACTGCCTCTGGGGTAAAGCAATCAATCAAAGGGAGTGATATTTTCTGTACAGAAAAGAAAAACACTGTGTATCTGAGTGAGTGAAAGTAGGAGTGGATGTATTGAACCCCGGGGAAATCGGGTTCCCGTGGAAACACTGAGTTAGTAGAGGCTCGGTGGCGTAAGGTCCGCTACTTTACATGAATACATAAATAGAGAAGTATGCAAGTCGTGAGGAGATTTGCACAGGAGCGTGATATGGAATTGTGAATTGTGAATATAGAATTGTGAATTGAAGTTGAAGGTTTTGTGTCACGCTCCGGCTGAGGAGCGCAGCTTGTGAATTCCACTCCCGCGATCGTAGGACATATAGATAACAAGTATCTATAGGCTGTGCGATTGAACCGCACGTCCGTGTGTTCTACACAGCACAACGTGATACTATTGTGTCATATGCACTGTGGAAAGCATACGCAGACGTGATTGTGTAAATAAGGGGTTTTTCACTGATTACGTCAGGAAATCTCCCTGTTGGAAGTCCATTGGAAAGGGTGATCAATAGTTATTGAAGTTTTCTGTTTTTCACCCTACAAAAATTCCAGTGGAAAGATACTGAAAATTAATTTTTCGCTGTCTCTCTCAGGAAAATATTCCAACAGAACCTCCACTGAAAGAAATTGCGGTGCTGTAAGGTCTGATAGGAGTCCGAAGTTGGGTACATCGCGATCCACTATTAACAGTGTATCGTAGTATTGGCCAGCGTGGGCGAGAGTGGGTGAAGGCGCTCGGAGAACTTTCACCGTCTGCTTGCATTGTGTATTTGGTGTTTGGGGTAAGAAGCCCGCAATGGGAGCCAGGTGCTCAAGTGAGAGACGTTCAGCAGCCAGGGTTCAGGCTGGAGAGCTACGGCCAAAGGGGTCAGCTTGGTTTACAATGTGTGGGAAATATGGTCCACACACGGAGGCTTATTGCGATGAATGGGTACGTATGACTGCGGGGGATAGGGCATAATTCCCTAGGGTTGGTGAGTTTGATCCTGAGGTATTGCAGGTAGTATGTCTAACCAAAGTCATATAAGACAAGAACGGAAATATAAGAACTGTTTGAACTTGTAGCAACAATAAACAAATAGAAAAAAAGAGCAAGCAAGTACACCGCTATATGTAGATGTGGAAGCAGTTACGGCCAGCATGCTAACTATAGAAAATAATAAAAATAAAAATATGAAAAATATGAAGGTAACCTATATATGTAATAATGAATGTTAAAGTTTAATTGGGAGGAGAAGGCGACCTGGCTGGTTTCAGCCATTTCTTGTGCAATCAGAGGAGTATCCAACCGGTTAAAGAGGAGCAGTAGCCTGCAGGGAAAGTGGCTGAGACCAGTGGAACTGGTAAGTATGGAGTCATTTGTAAACATATATAGTATAACCCAAAAATAAAATAAAAAAAATCAAGAAAGTAACGTCAGAAATGGACAAAATCCTGTCCGCACATTAGTATTTGCCAGTAGGAAAGTGGATAGAGATAGGGTAACCCCCAGGTATTTCTTTTAGTTACCATTTAAGAAGTATTCATTTCTAGAAATGCCCCTAGTCAAGATGAGCTCGGAAATGTTTGTTGGACCATGTACAGACCCTTAATACGGGATGAGAAGGATTGAATGAATACTTTACATGACCTAGAAGCTTGTTGATTTTTTTTTCTTTTGCAGTAATAGAAAATTCTCCATCTGGATCAGATCACTGGTAAAAATGATTTAGGCAATGGGAGTAATGGTAAAGGTGCAGCAATATCATTTGAGTAGACCTGCAGAGATTACAATAGGGCCATAGCAAACAAAACATTCTTTCCTGTTGGCTGCATCGGCTCCGACTAATCTACTGGGCAGAGACTTGTTGTGTAAAATGCGGTGTGTCATATACTGTAACCCTGAGGGTGTGTTCTTAGATATCCCTGAGAACCATGCACAGGAGGTACAAGATATATTAGACACCCCTCAAAGGCTAATGTTACACTCCACCGTTATAGACACATGTCCATCGAAGGTAGAGGAAATGATCTCGCAAATACCGGTTTCCGTTTGGACCAAATATGGACAGGACACTGGATTGATGGCGAATGTAGCCCCAGTAGCAGTACAAGTAAAAGAATGCAGGATAGCTCCAGAAATCCCCCAGTACCCTCTGAAACCAGAGGTGGAATTAGGAGTACACCCCGTCATAGAACGGCTGCTACAGCAGGGCATCCTAGTCAGGACCTCCAGCACAGCCAACAGTCCCATCTTCCCTGTGAAAAAGAGTGGGGGGAGGGGATACAGGCTAGTGCAGGATCTAAGGGGGGTAAACCAAGTAGTTAATCAATTCCCCATAGTGCCCAATCCAGTTGTCATTTTAATAAAAATCCTCTCCACCTCTACAAACCTATCTGTCACCAACCTCTATTCTGTTTCTCCACAGTTTCTTCTTCATATTTTGTGTTCACACACGGTGGTACAATACATGGACCCAATTCTCCCAAGATTTCGAATGACAGCCTGAGTATTGTCTCCCAAGCCCTGCATGACTGTTTACAGTCCTTTCAGCCTGAGAGTGGGTCAGTGCTGATACAATATGCTGATGACTTGTTGTTGTGCACTGATTCATTTGAGTCGTCCCTGGCAGATACGAAGCAGTTTCGGTTTTGTCTCTTCCAAACAGGACACCATGGATCAAGGGATAAACTACAGTTGTGTAGGACAAGGGTCAAATACCTGGGACGTAGTACTGGTACATGATTTGACAGTTCATACAACACATGTGGGATTGGTCTTTCAGGTTCTGCCCGAACCAGGTATGTCTCATCAGCACGATGGCACCAGTATATTACTGCACAAAGGGTGGAGGATGAGAATACTGGTGAAGGGAAATTTTGTATAGACACTGATATGCATGATGGTATGGAATATCTGAATCAGACCTTTGCTACGAGACCAGACATAAGTGACAGCCCATTGGTGAATGCAGACCTGATATTTTCTTCTTCTTTCTCTCCTCTAGAGATGTTTTTTTTTTTTGAGTTATGCTCATGGTACTCTACAGTGCAAACACACAACAGTTAAATTAAGATGCAAATGTGTGTTCCCTACAGGAAAAGGAGGTCTGGAAGTCGAAGAGGTATGGTTAGGAGTCCCCAGGACTCTGGAGAGATGTACAAGGTAAGCCAGTGGCCCCCAGGACATATCTACCAAGCCTAGCTGAGGCGGCATATGGTCTGAAGGTATGTGCAACTTGGTAAGAGCTTACTGGCGTGTACCAGGGTTCTCTTCTCAGGCAAGCAGGAAAGCAATGACCTGTCTTACTTGCATGAGGAAGAACATTTGATAAGGTAGTACTAACAGAGCCATCCCATATCCCTCCTGCAGACGGACCTTTTCAGGTAATACAAATCGACTTCGTATGGTTAACACCCTTTATGAATTATTGTTATGTATTGGTGTGCACTGATGTTTTCTCAAACTGGGTAGAGGCATTTCCTGCCGCCACGGATGCTGCTGTGTTTACCGGAAAGAAAATTGTGCAGACATTTGTGTAGATGTGGTACACCTAGGAGTAGGAGCAAAGCTTGAAACTGGACTATTGTGGTCATAGACACTGCCACTAGTATTATGTAGCATCGGAACCACTCCCAGATCTTCACTTTATGAATCACCTTCTTCAAAATTTTTGTTTCAGTTTTCGTGTTTTTTGTTTTTTTTGGAAGACAACCTCATGTCATGATTGATCCGCGCAATGATCAGAAATACACCAATGAGGTGACAGTACAGTACCTTATCGAGATGAGCCAGCATTTGAGAACTTGACAAAAGAACTTGAAACTGTTGATTCCTGGTATGCCAAATACTAACTGCCTTGATTGTGAACCAAGAGACTGTGTGATTGTTCTTATGCTCAGGTTTCCTAATAGACAGGTAGGAAGGACCATACCAAGTTTTGTTGACAGCACTATCCCAGTGAAAGTAGCCGAGAGAGAGACTTGGGTCCACGATTCCCATTGCAGGAAAGTCGGTAGTCCGGAAGGAACTCATAAATGGAGTGAGATGGCAGAAGTATCACCAGAGAGTCTGTTCCGTGAAGACTGAGAGGCGGCACTGTTGTACACTACCTGAGCATACTAAAGGATTACAGAAAGACCAGTCGTTGTAATTGATTTGCTATGGACAAGATTTGTTTTGTTCTATTTTTTTCTTTTTTCCCGCTGACAAACATTTTTTTTCAGGATATTCTATTTTTGCGAGGTTTTTCATGAGGAGTCGAGTGTGGGACTGGAACTGGTTCTGGAGGAAGGAGTGATTTCTTTATAGGATCCCAGGATCAGTTTGTTAAAGCCAGAGAAAATTAAAGGTCTAGTAGTTACGAAGGTTTATGTTATCTAGGAAGGACACTACTTATAACCCTTGTTCAATGATGAAACAGACCTAGCATACGTTCCAGAAATGGAAACAATGTTCAGGGAATGATAGGAATGTAAATCATAAAAATTTTATATGTCTCTTTAACGATTTGTTTGTGTTTTCTCCCTCTACCCAGCAGAACCTCAATCGAATCCGAACATCAGTGTACAAAGACGTAGGTACATGTATGTGTGAAATGTTCGTTCAAATCAGACATCATAGGCCATAGCACTGTCCCAGCATGCTCTATAGGTTGACTGTTGTCCCACACCCAACCAGTGGTCCCGTGACCACCGAGTGCATATAGAGGATGTCTCGTCCTCCTTCCTGTCTTCCCCAAATATAAAAGTGTCTGATTTGCGAAATGAATACATACGTGTGTCTAGGTCACCGATTAATGTTTGAAATATTTTTCTTATGTTAATAATTTTTGGCAATTATTGTTTACTGCCAAAGGGTGGACTGTCAAAGTAAAAAATATTACATGGAGAGAACATACAAACCCCACACTATGAGTCGCTATGCTTGCAAATCCACGCAGCGAGCCCAACATATATATAGTAACATACGCATTTACACAGACATGCCACAAAGATATATTCAACACATATTTCATACAGCACATAAATTTAAACATATCAAGCACCAGACATCATAAGGTTTCAAATTATATAATGGAATATAACATCATGTATGTGTATTGTTGGAGCGGAGCAAGATGGACTTTTCGTACTTGGTGTCAAAGTAACCAGATTAATGTGTGTGTCAATTTGATGCCTGTGATTAAGTTGCAGCACATTGCCATGAGTAGATATGATTAAATGTAGGAATATAAAGTCACTTTTACTGGAACAAAAGAATATATTCAAAGGAGCATGTGATGGACAGGAAACCAGAGACCAGCAACCTTGAACAAAAGCCCTCACACTGACCAGTGACCCATCATGAATGAGAAAGTTCCCTCCCCTAGACCAATAACAGAGAGATCTGTACGCCCCCAACAGACTCAGTGTATAGCTGATCCCACACACAGAAGTTCCTGTTTGTCCCAGGTGCTGATCAAGATGGGTTTCTGCCAATACTCTGCTGCTGTGAGCATGAAGGGAGAGCTAAAGATGGAGGAGGGGGAGCGTAGTGAGTATTGAGGGAGATGGTGATGTATTGCTGGCCATGTCTGTAATGAATTAGTTTGTAATAACTGCTTACTGTGTAAATTGTAACCATGTAAATATATATACTGTACATGTAATATATTGTATACATATCCTTTAATAACAAATATATACATCATTGAGCTTTGGAACTCCGATAATGTGTGGGTGTATTGTTTTCTCTTATGGGATGTAGTGTTTTGTGACGTACAGCGCACATTCATAGCACATGGTAATAAGATGCGCCTGGCATCCGCAGTATATATTAGAGATGGCATTTTAAATATTTATTAGAAAGTAATTTGACTTGAACAATACAGTTTTATCTAATATATAAAAATGAAAGTTTGTCCTTCTGTCTTTCTAGTACAGAATGTAACAAAGCGCTTGAGACTATGTATAATAAATGTGTGTAATTTGTAACCGTTTACATGTAAAAAGAATAATGCAATACCTGAAATAAAAAGGAGTTAGGTAAATGTTTATAGCCCTTTTTGTTAAAAATGTGCTGCAGTCTCCAGATGTAATTGTTGAGGTTCCATATATGCCGTTTTAATGGAGGTAGGTATAAGTACAGTCCCGGTCACCTAACTATCCCTATACTACCAACCTTATCAAGGTGGTGAAGCCCGTCTGCTTCCGTCCTCCTCCGGCTGGTTCCCCCGCTCCGTCTTCCTGCTCTCTCCGGCCACTCGACTCGTGCGCTGTGCGACGCTGAAAGACTGATTGCTGTCCCGGTCTGTGAGGTGGTTAAAAGAGAAACCAGCGGCGTGCTGGTAAAAGCAGAGTGGAGTGAATAAAGTCTTTTTTGGAGTCCGTAAAATCAGCGCTTCCTCCAACGCGTTTCAGGCTACAAGCCCTTAGTCATGGATCGCATACAAATCCAAAGTTTACAAGCAAAGATCGTGAAATTTTACATACGAGTGTATTAAAACACGGCGGAGGAAACTAAAAAAAATTGAAATCCGGAGACAGCATAACTCCGGAATTGCTGGAGCAATGTACTCAAAAATTGGTACACATGTGCCTTACAATCTGGCAACAAATACTGTCGGGGAAAGACACCCCTAGCAACCCTAGGGGTGAGCCAGCAGCACTGAGTATTTCAGCAGACAGCATAACTCTGAAATGCCTGCAACAATTTACAACAAACTTGGTACACATATGACTTACACTCTGGAAACAAACATTGTGGGTGTCAGACAACCCTAGCGGTGGGACAGCAGCACAGAGTATTTCAGGAGACAGCATAACTCCTGAATGCCTGGACCAATTTACAACAAACTTGGTACACATATGAATTACAAGCTGGGAACAAACACTTAGGGGGTAAGACACCCCTAGCACCCCTAGGGGTGAGGCAGCAGCACAGAGTTTTTCAGCAGACAACATAACTCTGGAATGCCTGAAGCAATTTACACCAAACTTGCTACACATATGACCAGAGTCGGATTAATAATGGGGCTGATGGAGCTGCAGCTCCAGGCCCCCCATCAAAATAATCCCACAAGATTGCTATGCAGCATAGCAATCGACCATCCGAAGCAGCCCGCTTACTAATCCCCCACCACCAACACCTCCCTGACCGCCCATCCAGGCAAGCCTGGCCGGGTGTCAAATACAAATGGCGATGCAGTGGAAGCCTTCACAAGCCCTTCCTGCACCACATAGTATTGTAGCACCTCCAGTGGGGTGTTGTATCCAGATCATCATCTCAATGATCAGATAATGATCACCCTTCAGCAGCACCGCTTATCTTGGTCACCTGCGGTGCTGCTTCACAGTGCTTCCACAACCCTGGAGCGCACTGTATTATGAAGAGAGCTGGGAGGCGGAAACATGTCATTCTAGGAACCTGCCTGGAGTCAGATGCTACTGATGTTGTGTTACTTGGGAGGGAGAGGATATTAATGTCATTGTGACAGGGGGAGGTGAGTGAATGAATTTATGTCACCGATGTGACAGTGAGCAGATCACTAATATCTTTGAGGGGGGGGAGTAAATATATTTATGTCTATGTGGCAGTGGGGAGGATCTTTTAATGTAACTGTGGGGGTCCCCTTCAAAATGTTGCTATGGAGCTCACAAAATCCTAGCTGTGTGTGTGTCTGTATTAATATGTATATACAGTATATATATATATATATATATATGTGTATATGTATATATATATATATATATATATGTGTGTGATATGTTATGATATCCCAGCGTTTGGGATGCTAGTGGTCAGAAGACCGACCACAGCATCCCGATGGTGACAATCCCGACAGAAGCTACAGTAGGTAAGTATACTTACCCTCTCCCAAACCCCCCCTAACCCTCCCTTCCTACAGCCTAACCCTACCCCCTCTCCCCTCACAGCCTAACTTCCCCTCCCCCCCCCCCCCCCCCCCCCCGAACCTCCCCACAAGATGCGGTCAAGATGCTGGCGGTCGGGTTTCTAGCATGGCACTACACCCTTTTTTTGTATATATATATATATATATATATACACAAAAATACATTTTCAGCATCCTAATAATGGAGTCCTGCGTGACCCAGAAACATTGATGTGCTGCCCAGCATATGCTGAAGTGCATGTATGCACCAGTAGCTTGCCGTCTGACTTATCCCATTCCAGAGGGCATGCTGAGCGGCTGTAATGTTCTCTGCATTTTATGGCGGTCATTGGTGTTATATTATATGGCAGTCATTGCAATGTTCTTTGTATTGTATGAAGGTCACTTGGTGTATTGAATGGTGGTCAGTGATGTTTTCTGAATTATATGGTGGTCACTGTAATGGTCTCTGCATTATATTGAGGTCATTGATGCTTTCGCTATTATATGGCAGCCCCTGTGATATTCTCTGCATTATATTGAGGTCATTGATGCTCTCGCTATTATAGGGCAGCCCCTGTGATGTTCTCTGCATTATATTAAGGTCCCTGATGCTCTCTTTATTTTATGGTGGTCCCTGTGATGTTCTCTGCATTATATTGTGGTCACTACAATGCTCTATTGCATGGCGGTTAATTTGATGCTCTCTGTAATATATAGCGGTCATATAGGTAAATGGGGACTATCATATACTGGGAAGGGAGAGGGGGAGGGTGATAAGCTGCGTCTTTGTCCCAGGTGCCAGAAAGCCTAGCTTCACCCCTGCCCCTTTGTAGTCGCTGCTTTCCCCCCTTTTTCCCCCCTACCTTGGGCCCTGTCTTGCTCCCCCCCCCCCATTCTGTCCCTTCTGCATACTTACCATGCTCCTGTCTGCTCTAATCCTAGTCCTCCTCCTCCTGCTAGACTAGGGTCTGTCCCATCTCCCTAACTGTGGGAGTAGCTCCCCTTAGAGATTTCTTAAATAAATACATAAAATGTGTACATGTATCTATCTATCTATCTATCTATCTATCTATCTATCTATCTATCTATCTATCTATCTATCTGTGTATGGGTATCATTATTTAACTGCCTCTCTTTGTGGTTTGCTACATCCTTCTTTTTCCGATTTTGACAGGCAGTTGTGGGCATCTTAGGTTGCTATAGCAACAACAGCATGGCGCTTCTCCACACATCATCAAAGAGGGCCATTTATATACTGTACACTCGTACATATATGTGGTTATAATGCACTGTGGGGGCAAGAAATTATGTACTGTCAGTATGTATCAAGAATCACATGCAGACACAGGGGTATTCATGGGAGCCCGTCAATGCGATGTGTAAAAGTAAAGTGATTGCATTAGCGATCTCTACTTTCAGATTCTGGGGTTGGATGTGGTACTGCACATGTGCGATCCACTGATCTTGAATGCAAGAGTGGAGAACACGGAATAGAGATCCTACGGATCTGTGTATATACATTAGAGGGATATTTAATATTTGTGGGTACCCTCTCCTGCTCTTTTATTGTTTTCTATTATATATATATATATATATATATATATATATGTGTGTGTGTGTGTGTATATATACACACATAATATATAGAGATGGAGGAGAAGGATAGTGTCTAAGAATTTACACAACATATCAGGCTCATTCCATATCAAGTGGACCAATTTTAAGGATCATTCCCATCCACCCCCACTTTGAGGGCATTAGGGTTTGTGAAGTTAAATTTTCCCAAAGTTAGTATCACATATATGCCAAACTTCATGTAAAATTGAGTTAAATCGGAGACGGTTAGGTGGGGACCCCTCATCTACTCGACATGGAATGATCCTTCTGTTAAACCAAAGTGTATGGCCACCATGGTGCTAGCCACATCCCATTGCAAAGGCCACACACCCTGTGTAGACCATGCAACCATATCACTAGTCACACCCGTGTGGCATTGAACACACCTCCTGAGCCAGCATACAATTAGCCCTTCATAAATTTCAGCTCCAGATCCATGTGGACCTTAATCCGGTACTGCATATGACTTACACTCTGGGAACAAACACTGTGGAAGTAGCACGGTCCCCCAGCAGCACAGAGTATATCAGGAGATACATAATGTGCTGCGCTATATAAGAAACTGTAAAAAAAATTATAATTTCACAGGGGCACTGACATAATGTGAGTAGGGGAATGGAAGTAGCAGGAAGCCACAGGCTGAGAGTTGTATAGTAGGAAGAGCAGGGTCCCTTGGGGGACCAAAAAGGGGTCCGGCCACTACACAAAGTGCGTCAGGGAAGCAAGATATGCCTATATACTAGATATCCAACAAACGTAAATTAACAAACAACTATCATTCTAATTTACCATCCTCATCCCATAGCAAAGCACGGGTATTCAGCTATCTACAATGTTATAAATACTGTGTGTTTAATATTTAAATTTATTTTTGTAAATAGACAGTCTTAAAATCCCAGGCAACGCCGGGTACTCCAGCTAGTATATAATCATTAGTGATGTGCACCGGACATTTTTCGGGTTTTGTGTTTTGGTTTTGGATTCGGTTCCGCGGCCGTGTTTTGGATTCAGACGCATTTTGGCAAAACCTCCCTGAAAATGTTTTGTCGGATTCGGGTGTGTTTTGGATTCAGGTGTTTTTTTTTTTTTTTTTACAAAAAACCCTCAAAAACAGCTTAAATTATAGAATGTGGGGGTTATTTTGATCCCATGGTATTATTAACCTCAATAACCATAATTTCCACTCATTTCCAGTCTATTCTGAACACCTCACACCTCACAATATTATTTTTAGTCCTAATATTTGCACCGAGGTCGCTGGATGACTAAGCTAAGCGACCCAAGTGGCCGACACAAACACCTGGCCTATCTAGGAGTGGCACTGCAGTGTCAGACAGGATGGCAGATTTAAAAAATAGTCCCCAAACAGCACATGATGCAAAGAAAAAAAGAGGTGCAATGAGGTAGCTGTGTGACTAAGCTAAGCGACCCAAGTGGCCGACACAAACACCTGGCCCATCTAGGAGTGGCACTGCAGTGTCAGACAGGATGGCACTTCAAAAAACAGTCCACAAACAGCACATAATGCAAAGAAAAAAAGAGGTGCAATGAGGTAGCTGTGTGACTAAGCTAAGCGACCAAAGTGGCCGACACAAATGCCTGGCCAATCTAGGAGTGGCACTGCAGTGTCAGACAGGATGGCACTTAAAAAAAAAGTCCCCAAACAGCACATGATGCAAAGAAAAAAAGAGGTGCAATGAGGTAGCTGTGTGACTAAGCTAAGCGACCCAAGTGGCCGACACAAACACCTGGCCTATCTAGGAGTGGCACTGCAGTGTCAGACAGGATGGCACTTCAAAAAATAGTCCCCAAACAGCACATGATGCAAAGAAAAAAAGAGGTGCAATGAGGTAGCTGTGTGACTAAGCTAAGCGACCCAAGTGGCCGACACAAACACCTGGCCTATCTAGGAGTGGCACTGCAGTGTCAGACAGGATGGCACTTCAAAAAATAGTCCACAAACAGCACCTGATGCAAAGAAAGAAAGAGGTGCAATGAGGTAGCTGTGTGACTAAGCTAAGCGACCCAAGTGACGGGACACAAACACCTGGCCCATCTAGGAGTGGCGCTGCAGTGTCAGACAGGATGGCACTTCAAAAAATAGTCCCCAAACAGCACATGATGCAAAGAAAAAAAGAGGAGCACCAAGGTTGCTGGATGTTTAAGCTAAGCGACCCAAGTGGCCGACACAAACAACTGGCCCATCTAGGAGTGGCACTGCAGTGTCAAACAGGGTAGCACTTAAAAAAATAGTCCCCAAACAGCACATGATTCAAAGATAAATTAAAGAAAAAAGAGGTGCAAGATGGAATTTCCTTGGGCCCTCCCACCGACCCTTATGTTGTATAAACAGAACATGCACACTTTAACAAACCCATCATTTCAGCGACAGGGTCTGCCACACGACTGTGACTGAAATGACTGGTTGGTTTGGGCCCCCACCAAAAAAGAAGCAATCAATCTCTCCTTGCACAAACTGGCTCTACAGAGGCAAGATGTCCACCTCCTCCTCATCCTCCGATTCCTCACCCCTTTCATTGTGTACATGCCCCTACTCACAGATGATTAATTCGTCCCCACTGGAATCCACCATCTCAGGTCCCTGTGTACTTTCTGGAGGCAACTGCTGGTGAATATCTCCATGGAGGAATTGATTAGAATTCATTTTGATGAACATCATCTTCTCCACATTTTCTGGAAGTAACCTCGTACGCCGATTGTTGATAAGGTGAGCGGCTGCACTAAACACTCTTTCGGAGTACACACTGGAGGGGGGGGGGGGGCATCTTAGGTAAAATAAAGCCAGTTTGTGCAAGGGCCTCCAAATTGCCTCTTTTTCCTGCCAGTATACGTACGGACTGTCTGACGTGCCTACTTGGATGCGGTCACTCATATAATCCTCCACCATTCTTTCAATGGTGACAGAATAATATGCAGTGACAGTAAACGACACGTCAGTAATCGTTGGCAGGTCCTTCAGTCCGGACCAGATGTCAGCACTCGCTCCAGACTGCCCTGCATCACCACCAGTGGGTGGGCTCGGAATTCTTAGCCTTTTGCTCGCAGACCCAGTTGCGGGAGAATGTGAAGGAGGAGCTGTTGAAGGGTCACGTTCCGCTTGACTTGACAATTTTCTCATCAGCAGGTCTTTGAACCATTGCAGACTTGTGTCTGCCGGAAAGAGAGATACAACGTAGGGTTTAAACCTAGGATCGAGCACGGTGGCCAAAATGTAGTGCTCTGATTTCAACAGATTGACCACCCGTGAATCCTGGTTAAGCGAATTAAGGGCTCCATCCACAAGTCCCACATGCCTAGCGGAATCGCTCTGTTTTAGCTCCTCCTTCAATCTCTCCAGCTTCTTCTGCAAAAGCCTGATGAGGGGAATGACCTGACTCAGGCTGGCAGTGTCTGAACTGACTTCACGTGTGGCAAGTTCAAAGGGTTGCAGAACCTTGCACAACGTTGAAATCATTCTCCACTGCGCTTGAGTCAGGTGCTTTCCCCCTCCTTTGCCTATATCGTAGGTAGCTGTATAGGCTTGAATGGCCTTTTGCTGCTCCTCCGTTCTCTGAAGCATATAGAGGGTTGAATTCCACCTCGTTACCACCTCTTGCTTCAGATGATGGCAGGTTCAGGAGTGTTTGCTGGTGCTCCAGTCTTCGGCACGCGGTGGCTGAATGTCGAAAGTGGCCCGCAATTCTTCGGGCCACCAACAGCATCTCTTGCACGCCCCTGTCGTTTTTTAAACAATTCTGCACCACCAAATTCAATGTATGTGCAAAACATGGGACGTGCTGGAATTTGCCCACATGTAATGCACGCACAATATTGGTGGCGTTGTCCGATGTCACAAATCCCCAGGAGAGTCCAATTGGGGTAAGCCATTCTGCGATGATGTTCCTCAGTTTCCGTAAGAGGTTGTCAGCTGTGTGCCTCTTATGGAAAGCGGTGATACAAAGCGTAGCCTGCCTAGGAACGAGTTGGCGTTTGCGAGATGCTGCTACTGGTGCCGCCGCTGCTGTTCTTGCTGCGGGAGGCAATACATCTACCCAGTGGGCTGTCACAGTCATATAGTCCTTAGTCTGCCCTGCTCCCCTTGTCCACATGTCCGTGGTTAAGTGGACATTGGGTACAACTGCATTTTTTAGGACACTGGTGACTCTTTTTCTGAGGTCTATGTACATTCTCGGTATCGCCTGCCTAGAGAAATGGAACCTAGATGGTATTTGGTACCGGGGACACAGTACCTCAAGCAATTCTCTAGTTTCCTGTGAATTAACGGTGGATACCGGAAACACGTTTAACACCGCCCAGGCTGCCAAGGTCTGAGTTATCCGCTTTGCAGCAGGATGACTGCTGTGATATTTCATCTTCCACACAAAGGACTGTTCGACAGTCAATTGCTTACTGGAAGTAGTACAAGTGGTCTTCCGACTTCCCCTCTGGGATGACGATCGACTCCCAGCAGCAACAACAGCAGCGCCAGCAGCAGTAGGCGTTACACTCAAGGATGCATCGGAGGAATCCCAGGCAGGAGAGGACTCGTCAGACTTGAGAGTGACATGGCCTGCAGGACTATTGGCTTTCCTGTCTAAGGAGGAAATTGACATTGAGGGAGTTGGTGGTGTGGTTTGCAGGAGCTTGGTTACAAGAGGAAGGGATTTAGTTGGCAGTGGACTGCTTCCGCTGTCACCCAAAGTTTTTGAACTTGTCAATGACTTCTGATGAATGCGCTCCAGGTGACCTATAAGGCAGGATGTTCCGAGGTGGTTAACGTCCTTACCCCTACTCATTACAGCTTGACAAAGGCGACACATGGCTTGACACCAGTTCTCCGCATTTCTGTTAAAATAATTCCACACCGAAGAGGTGATTTTTTTTGTAATTTGACCAGGCATGTCAATGGCCATTTTAGTCCTACGGACAACAGGTGTCTCCCTGGGTGCCTGACTTAAACAAACCACCTCACCATCAGAATCCTCCTTGTCAATTTCCTCCTCAGCGCCAGCAACACCCATATCCTCATTCTGGTGTACTTCAACAGTGATATCTTCAAATTGACTATCAGGAACTGGACTGCGGGTGCTCCTTCCAGCACTTGCAGGGGGCGTGCAAATGGTGGAAGGCGCCACCTCTTCCCGTCCAGTATTGGGAAGGTCAGGCATCGCAACCGACACTTCTTGGACCGATTGGACTCTTCTTGGGGATTGGGATTTGTGATTTAGAAGAACGCACAGTTCTTTGCTGTGCTTTTGCCAGCTTAATTCTTTTCATTTTTCTAGCGAGAGGATGAGTGCTTCCATCCTCATGTGAAGCTGACCCACTAGTCATGAGGAACATAGGAGAGTGCCTCAGCCGTTCCTTGCCACTCCGTGTCGTAAATGGCATATTGGCAAGTTTACGCTTCTCCTCAGACGGTTTTAATTTTGATTTTTGGGTCATTTTACTGAACTTTTGTTTTTTGGATTTGACATGCTCTCTACTATGACATTGGGCATCGGCCTTGGCAGACGACGTTGATGGCATTTCATCGTCTCGGCCATGACTAGTGGCAGCAGCTTCAGCACGAGGTGGAAGTGGATCTTGATCTGTCCCTATTTTACCCTCCACATTTTTGTTCTCCATTTTATAATGTGTGGAACTATATGCCAGTAATATATCAATAGCAATGGCCTACTGTACCGTACTGCTATATATTATATACTGGTGGTCAGCAAAATTATGCACTGTCCTCCTACTATATATACTGCACAAAACTTAAATGCACCACAGGTATGGATGGATAGTATACTTGACGACACAGAGGTTGGTAGAGCAGTGGACTACTGTACCATACTGCTATATATTATATACTGGTGGTCAGCAAAATTATGCACTGTCCTCCTACTATATATATACTGCGCAAAACTTAAATGCACCACAGGTATGGATGGATAGTATACTTGACGACACAGAGGTAGGTAGAGCAGTGGACTACTGTACGGGTGTAGTACTGGTGACCGGCGGTCTCCTGACCGCCGATCACCTTACCGACGCAGGGATCCCGGCAGCATACCGACGCCGGGATCCCGGCGGGGAGGGGCGAGTGCAGCAAGCCCCTTGCGGGCTCGCTGCGCTCGCCACGCTGCGGGCTCGGTGGCGACCTGCGGTTGGCACGGGTTCTATTCCCACTCTATGGGTGTCGTGGACACCCACGAGTGGAAATAGTCCCTGTTGGTCGGCATGCCGACCATCGGGATAGTGAGCCGTCGGGCTCATGGAGGAGGTCATGTGACTGTCGGTCAGCTGACCGGCGGTCACATGAATACCACCCTACTGTACCGTACTGCTATATATTATATACTGGTGGTCAGCAAAATTATGCACTGTCCTCCTACTATATATACTGCGCAAAACTTAAATGCACCACAGGTATGGATGGATAGTATACTTGACGACACAGAGGTAGGTAGAGCAGTGGACTACTGTACCGTACTGCTATATATTATATACTGGTGGTCAGCAAAATTATGCACTATCCTCCTACTATATATATATACTGCGCAAAACTTAAATGCACCACAGGTATGGATGGATAGTATACTTGACAACACAGAGGTAGGTAGAGCAGTGGCTTACTGTACCATACTGCTATATATTATATACTGGTGGTCAGCAAAATTATGCACTGTCCTCCTACTATATATACTGCGCAAAACTTAAATGCACCACAGGTATGGATGGATAGTATACTTGACGACACAGAGGTAGGTAGAGCAGTGGACTACTGTACCGTACTGCTATATATTATATACTGGTGGTCAGCAAAATTATGCACTGTCCTCCTACTATATATACTGCGCAAAACTTAAATGCACCACAGGTATGGATGGATAGTATACTTGACGACACAGAGGTAGGTAGAGCAGTGGACTACTGTACCGTACTGCTATATTTTATATACTGGTGGTCAGCAAAATTATGCACTGTCCTCCTACTATATATATACTACGCAAAACTTAAATGCACCACAGGTATGGATGGATAGTATACTTGATGACATAGAGGTAGGTAGAGCTGTGGACTACTGTACCGTACTGCTATATATTATATACTGGTGCTCAGCAAAATTATGTACTGTCCTCCTACTATATATATACTGCGCAAAACTTAAATGCACCACAGGTATGGATGGATAGTATACTTGACGACACAGAGGTAGGTAGAGCAGTGGACTACCTTACCGTACTGCTATATATTATATACTGGTGGTCAGCAAAATTATGCACTATCCTCCTACTATATATACATACTGCGCAAAACTTAAATGCACCACAGGTATGGATGGATAGTATACTTGACGACACAGAGGTAGGTAGAGCAGTGGACTACTGTACCGTACTGCTATATATTATATACTGGTGGTCAGCAAAATTATGCACTGTCCTCCTACTATATATACTGCGCAAAACTTAAATGCACCACAGGTATGGATGGATAGTATACTTGACGACACAGAGGTAGGTATAGCAGTGGACTACTGTACCGTACTGCTATATATTATATACTGGTGGTCAGCAAAATTATGCACTGTCCTCCTACTATATATACTGCGCAAAACTTAAATGCACCACAGGTATGGATGGATAGTATATTTGATGACACAGAGGTAGGTAGAGCAGTGGCTTACTGTACCATACTGCTATATATTATATACTGGTGGTCAGCAAAATTATGCACTATCCTCCTACTATATATATATACTGCGCAAAACTTAAATGCACCACAGGTATGGATGGATAGTATACTTGATGACACAGAGGTAGGTAGAGCAGTGGACTACTGTACCGTACTGCTATATATTATATACTGGTGGTCAGCAAAATTATGCACTGTCCTCCTACTATATATACTGCGCAAAACATAAATGCACCACAGGTATGGATGGATAGTATACTTGACGACACAGAGGTAGGTAGAGCAGTGGACTACTGTACCGTACTGCTATATATTATATACTGGTGGTCAGCAAAATTATGCACTGTCCTCCTACTATATATACTGCGCAAAACTTAAATGCACCACAGGTATGGATGGATAGTATATTTGATGACACAGAGGTAGGTAGAGCAGTGGACTACTGTACCGTACTGCTATATATTATATACTGGTGCTCAGCAAAATTATGTACTGTCCTCCTACTATATATATACTGCGCAAAACTTAAATGCACCACAGGTATGGATGGATAGTATACTTGACGACACAGAGGTAGGTAGAGCAGTGGACTACTGTACCGTACTGCTATATATTATATACTGGTGGTCAGCAAAATTTGCACTATCCTCCTACTATATATATATACTGCGCAAAACTTAAATGCACCACAGGTCTGGATGGATAGTATACTTGATGACACAGAGGTAGGTAGAGCAGTGGACTACTGTACCGTACTGCTATATATTATATACTGGTGGTCAGCAAAATTATGCACTGTCCTTCTACTATATATACTGTGCAAAACTTAAATGCACCACAGGTATGGATGGATAGTATACTTGACGACACAGAGGTAGGTAGAGCAGTGGCTTACTGTACCATACTGCTATATATTATATACTGGTGGTCAGCAAAATTATGCACTGTCCTCCTACTATATATACTGTGCAAAACTTAAATGCACCACAGGTATGGATGGATAGTATACTTGACGACACAGAGGTAGGTAGAGCAGTGGACTACTGTACCGTACTGCTATATATTATATACTGGTGGTCAGCAAAATTATGCACTGTCCTCCTACTATATATACTGCGCAAAACTTAATTGCACCACAGGTATGGATGGATAGTATACTTGATGAAACAGAGGTAGGAAGAGCAGTGGACTACTGTACCGTACTGCTATATATTATATACTGGTGGTCAGCAAAATTATGCACTGTCCTCCTACTATATATATACTACGCAAAACTTAAATGCACCACAGGTATGGATGGATAGTATACTTGACGACACAGAGGTAGGTAGAGCAGTGGACTACTGTACCGTACTGCTATATATTATATACTGGTGGTCAGCAAAATTATGCACTGTCCTCCTACTATATATACTGCGCAAAACTTAAATGCACCACAGGTATGGATGGATAGTATACTTGACAATACAGAGGTAGGTAGAGCAGTGGGCTACTGTACCGTACTGCTATATATTATATACTGGTGGTCAGCAAAATTATGCACTGTCCTCCAACTATATGTATACTGCACAAAATTTAAATGCACCACAGGTATGGATGGATAGTATACTTGACGACACAGAGATAGGTAGAGCAGTGGACTACTGTACCATACTGCTATATATTATATACTGGTTGTCAGCAAAATTATGCACTGTCCTCCTACTATATATGTACTGCGCAAAACTTAAATGCACCACAGGTATGGATGGATAGTATACTTGACGACACAGAGGTAGGTAGAGCAGTGGACTACTGTACCATACTGATATAATACTGGTGGTCACTGGTCAGCAAAATTCTGCACTGTCCTCCTACTATATACTACAATGCAGCACAGATATGGAGCGTTTTTGAGGCAGAGAACGTAGATATTTTCAGCACACTGAGCACATATATTTGCAAGCACACTGAGCACAGATATTTGCAGCACACTGAACACAACTGAGAGGACGCTGCACACGTCCTTTCCCTATCATCTCCAATGCACGAGTGAAAATGGCGGCGACGCGCGGCTCCTTATATAGAATACGAATCTCGCGAGAATCCGACAGGGGGATGATGACGTTAACCGAGCAAGGCGGGAGGATCCGAGTCTGCCTCGGAACCGTCTAAAATGGGTGAAGTACGGGGGGGTTTGGATTCCGACGAACCGAACCCGCTCATCACTAATAATCCTTATCTCAGTATGGGACCCAACAATGAGGGATTTAGAATTTTGGATAAGGGATACTCAACCTGTGTTGCCATGCTCATAGTTTGTCCTTTTCTCATCCACACTAGGAAATCACCATGAAAGAAAAGACGGATATTACCCAGGCAATACATTGATTGTATCTGTTGCCAAATTGGTGTCATTCGGTTTGTACG
The DNA here is from genome assembly GCF_028390025.1 of Pseudophryne corroboree. Taxonomy (NCBI): domain Eukaryota; kingdom Metazoa; phylum Chordata; class Amphibia; order Anura; family Myobatrachidae; genus Pseudophryne; species Pseudophryne corroboree. Next base: position 254,349,706 of record NC_086448.1, on the reverse strand, counting down.
AGAAGATAATGTAATATATACAGCTGTTTTATGTACAGCTGTTTTTAAAGTTGTGTAAATCTATTTTGTATTTAACTTTATGTATTTTAATTTAACATAAAAACTAAAAAATAATAATAATAAATCATTATAATATGAAGAAAACTATGTTTTGTTGTTTTTTAAAAAAAAATCTTTACTGTTGTTTTGAAAATTCATTAATTCATTAACCACCAGGCTATGTGTTATCTGACCTGGTCGCAAACAATGCAACCAGTTAGAAATACAGAGTGGCTGACTGCTGGAAGATATTCTTCTAGCAGCAGCCAATCACAGCGGGATCTCCAAGTTCCTCTGCATCCCTGCACCCTCCTGAGGGTCTGCTGTGCTGCTGACCACTGCCGATCGATCAGCACGGCAGGACCTCCAACCCAGCGGTTGCATAGGAGCAGCCACCAGGGAAATGTAAGTCATCCCTCCCCTCATCCCCCCATTGTGTACCTGGTCTCTGTAGCTGATGGGGAAATCAAAGTTGCAATGGTCCCAATGTTCTGATGGTGATTGTTGCGATTTTCCGATGTTGGAAAAAAAACCCAATATTTGGTAGTAGTATCAACTCCTGGGCACCATACAGTTAAGCCTTTCAGATATCCCAAGATGCCTCGGTCCTTCTCCCTATAACCCCACCCCCTGCCCAGGTAGGTCTGTTTTTTGTATGGTGCATCAGGAAGCTGGATGCACCTTTTTACAGGGCCTATGCCTTTTTTATTTTTATTTTTCTCTATTTTCACTCTGAGCCTGTCACCGCTGTATGTCCATTAGATTCCAGCACACAGACTCCAACACTCCCTGCCAGCACTGAAACTCCGGCACAGCCTCAACTGGGAAGCAGACTTCCTAAGTCACCAGGATGTTCACTCTGGAGAATGGTCCCTTCATCCAGAAGTCTTCCACCTTCTAGTGCACAAGTGGGGTCTCTGAGACATCTATCTCATGGCCTCACGCCACAACCACAAGGTTCCGTTACACGGATCCCAATCCTGGGATCCACAGGCATTTGTGGATGCTCTCTCCATCAAGTGAACCTTCCATTTCATGTACGTCTTTCCTCCAGTATCCCTTCTGCCAAGGGTTCTACGGAAACTCAAATAGGAATGGAGCAACCTCATTGTAGTAGCCTCAGCGTGGCACAGACACCATTGGTTCTCAGACCTACAAGGCCTCACGGTAGGAGTTCCTCTTCCACTATGCCAAGACCACCTGTCTCAGGGACCATGTCTGCACAAGAACCGGCATGGCGCTTAAGTCTTTCATACTAAGGTCAAAAGGTTTTTCTTGTCCTGTCATGCAAACCATGCATAAGGCTTGAAAGTTGGCCTCTGCCTGCATATACTATCGGGTATGGCATACCTACTTCAAGTGGTGTGTTCCCAAGCAGTATGACCCTGCAGTATTCCGGATTTCCAGAATTCTTGCCTTTCTACAAAGGGGATTGAGCCTCGCCTTCACCTGGCTTCCCTCAAAGTGCATGTTTCTGCTTTATTTGTCTGGTTTCAACACAGGATTGCCCTTCTTCTGGCTGTTTGCACCTTCTTCCAGGGTGTTACCTGAGTTCAACCTCCCTACATCTCTCCAGTGACTCCGTGGGATCTGTCAGTGGTTCTGTACACTCTTAGACAGGCTCCTTGTGAACCATTGGAATCAGTAGATCTGAAATGGTAAACTGCGAAGACTTTGTTCCTTCTGGCAATTGCATCTGCCAGACTGTTGTCAGATTTGGGAGCTCTCTCCAGTCACCCTCATTTCCTGATTTTTCATCTTGACAGTGCTGTCCTTCGTACTAGACCGGGTTACCTGTCTAAGTTAGTTTCCACATAAATGAGGACATTATGGTTCTGGCCTTCATCTCCTTGGATCTCTCAGCTGCAGAGAGTTCTCTGGACATGGTTCGTGCTCTCCGTGTCTATGTAGATCGAACCAATTACCTACGGTGATCAGAATAAATTTTCATCCTCTATGGTTTTCACAAATGTGGTTGGCCAGCTAATAAACAGACTCTAGCCAGATGGATTAGAATGGCTATCGCACAAGCATACTCTCAAGCTGGTTTTCCAGTCCCAGCTTCAATCTCTGCTTATTCTACTTGGTCTGTGGGATCATCATGGGCAGCGCACCGTGGCGCATCCGCTAAACAACTGTGCAAGGTGGCTACGTGGTCTTCCATCTACACTTTTCTTAGGTTCTATGCCTTTGATACATTTGCTTCCCAGGATGCTTCATTTGGCTGCAGGATTTTACTAACCACATCACCACCCTTGAAGAACTGCTTTAGGACATCCCCAATGTTATCCCTTTGGAACCCTATGGAGCCAGAATAAGAAACGGAGAGTTATGGTAGACTCTCCTTTGTTAACTCTCTTTCTTCGAGGTCCATAAGGCCCACAGGACGCCCGCCCTGACGCACCTGGCCTCTCTGGGTTTTGTGGCTTTGGTCACTGGTTCCCTTCTCCTGCCTGTGAGAGTGTGTTCCTATGTGTACCATGTCTTCCTTTTCTCTTCATCCTCTTCCTGCTTTGGGCTTGTTACCAAAACTGACCAACCTGGGCAGGGGGCGGGGTTATAGGGAGAGAGACAGAGACATCTGAAAGTCTTATCTGTATGGTACCCAGGAGCTGGTACTACCGCTTATAGGTGGTCATTCTGAGTTGTTCGCTCGTTGCCGATTTTCACTATGCTGCGATTTGTTGCTAAATGCGCATGCGCATGGTACGCAGCGCACATGCGCTTAGTTATTTAACTAAAACCTTAGCAGTTTTGCTGTTGATCCTGCAGCGCTTTTCAGTCGCACTGCTGATCGGTGAGTGATTGACAGGAAAGGGGCGTTTCTGGGTGGTAACTGAGCATTTTCCGGGAGTGTGCTAAAAAAACGCAGGCATGTCAGGGAAAAACGCGGGAGTGTCTGGAGAAACGGGGGAGTGGCTGGCCGAACGCAGGGCGTGTTTGTGACGTCAAACCGGGAACTAAACGAACCGAGCTGATCGCAATCTAGGAGTAGGTCTGGAGCTACTCAGAAACTGCAAGAAAAAATTTAGTAGCAATTCTGCTACTCTTTCGTTCGCTATTCTGCTAAGCTAAGATACACTCCCAGAGGGCGGCGGCCTAGTGTTTGCAATGCTGCTAAAAGCAGCTAGCGAGTGAACAACTCGGTATGAGGGCCATAATCCCAATGTTATGCCTGTGGAACCTATGGACCTCAAAGAAAGAGAGTTAACAAAGGTAAGTCTACCATAACTATCCTTTTTAAATAAAATCTTTTTCATGAGCTTTAAATATTTGTTCTGACCTAATTCAATCCTAAAAATCCCTGACAATTTTTGATTGCTTTTTTGGGGGGAAAATTTGCCAGTTGAGTGGTTAAACATAAATTAAGTAAATTAATTAATTATTATTAAACATTGTGATTAATGTGATCTATTTGTGATGTAAAGAAGAAAAAATTGCATTACAAAAAAAGAGAAAAAGGACAGAAAAAGTACTTCACTTTGGGGCAATGAGTACAATAATTTAATATGAGAAAACTATGTGGTAAGTTGGACTCACCAAGAACATACTCACATAGAGCAAAAATATTGTTTTTTGTTGTTAAAATTAGAAAACTTTTTGGGGTAAATTGGCCTCATCGAGGACAAACTCATAAAGAACAAAAACAGTGTTTGGTTTCCAAAAACAATATTTTTATTCTATGTGAGTTTTTCCTTGGTGAATCCAATTTACCCAATACAATTTTCTAATTTCAACTGATTGTACTCAGTGTGCCCCTACTGTTTCTCTACCTATGCCAATCTGTGTTGAAATAAGCTCCCTAGGCCAAGCTCTTTGCAGCAGTCCTGGTTGAGAAGTATTTGACTTTTGACCAGAGAAGCAGCTCATATATGTCCAAATCCCTTCCCCTTACTTCCACTGTCCTTGCCTTCACATGGATTCTATGCTGCCCTTTATGAGATGATTAGGAGTAAAGGTTCCCATACACTTATGCGACTTCTCCGAGGTCGCATATGATTCCCTTGAGCTCCCCAGCAGTTTCCCAGGCACCAGATTCACTAATTGTATGAGATCACAGCCAAGGCTCCGGGATCCACACATTTATAGTGCAGCCCTTGCAATCTCCGACTGCGATCCGATGAGCATGGGACCACGCATCGGATCGGAATTGGAGGAAAAACACCTATTTGCCACTTTTCATCTGATTCTCGGCCCGATCCGTGAAAATCGGATGAAATCGGCCTGAATTGCACAAGTGTATGGGCACCTTAAGACTTTTGAGAGCATTGGCTCACATTCCATTTATAAAAGCCAATGGGCCTAATCTAGCATGGATCGCAAAAGCAAAATCTTTCTCCAGTGGGCAAAACCATGTACACTGCAGGTGGGGCAAATGTAACATGTGCAGAGAGAGTTAGATTTGCGTGGGTTATTTTGTTTCTGTACAGGGTAAATACTGGCTGCTTTGTTTTTACACTGCAATTTTGATTTCAGTTTGAACACACCCCACCCAAATCTAATTCTCTCTGCACATGTTATATCTGCCCCATCTGCACTGCACACAGTTTTGCCCATTAAAGAAAGATTTTGCTTTTGCGATCCATGCTGAATCAGGCCCAATATCTTCTATTAACCTTACATGAATACCAGTTCAGTGTTTTGTATTCAAGTGTAATCACAAAATGGAATGGAAAAGAGTTGCAATTATGTGACCTATTGAGTGTTGGCCAACTGTGGCTTCCTTGCCTTCATGTACTTGTGTGGACTGGAGATGTGGCTTTACTGTGAGTACACAAAATGCAATAAAAATAAAAATACACATTTCATTTAATAGCCGCATAGTGCAGATTATTATTAGACGTTGGGTATGGGATGCCGGCGGCCGGGATACCGGCGGTTAGCATACCGACGTCGGGATCCCGGCTGCTAGAATGCCGGCAGGGGGGCGAGAGCAACGAAGTCGTTGAGACCCACCACTGGGAATTGCCCCTGTTAGCCGGGATTCCGGCTGGCGGCATTGTCAGTGGTCGCGATTCCGGTGTCCGTATCCTGACCGCCGAGATCCTGACTGCTGGCAATGTAACTACATCCCATTATTAGTACCCAAGTTGCTTGTAGCATATGAAATGCTAAGCAAACAAGCACATTTTTTTTCTTTTATAACAACACTCATACAAGTTCATACTGTAAAACAAGTATTCATTGCTTTGTATTTTAACTTTTAAAGCACTGTAACAGCAGTTATCATCATCATCATCATCATCACCCCACCATGAACATCGGTCAGACCAGTTTGGCTACAAATCTACCTCAACGCGCCAGCACCACTCACTGTATATTGGCCGCATTTACATGCTGTACATGCAAAAGGAAAGATCAAATAGCACAAACAAGAGTCTACTACAGAATAGCAGAGTAATCAATAGGTTTAAACCAACAATGGCATTAATGTGACGGGTTGGCATTAGTGTTGCACTCAGTTCGTGGTAATATACAGTATACTTATAGACAAAAAAATGTGGGACAAAGAAACAAAATCCAAACTTTTTTTCTGGGCCACACGGAAAGTTTTATATCAAACTATTAGTAATAAAACATAGTATTTCTTGTATATTTATATAGTGTATATATAGATTTTTAGATGGTCATCACGCTGGCATGCCTGTGTATGCAAGTGTGACCTAATGTGCATGGTGCACGCCTGTCATGCACTGAAAACATTTACATGTCTGGGAGGGTAAGTATTAGAAATGTGATTGGAGGGGTTGGGGAGTGGAATGGGAGGAGGAGGGATGAGAGCAGGCTTGGAAGGGTTGTCAAGAGACGGGTCAGCCAGAGAATGGGTATGACAGGCAAATTGTGCTGAAAATAGCACGATTTGCAGAATTTCAAATGATTTATCGTTACGATGCATTGAAATTATGCAATCGTCCCTTAAAAGCATTCTAACGTGTGGCCGGCTTAAGGGGAAATTCAATTAACCGTGGTAAAATATCATGGGTAAATAAATTATCCCCAATAGTTGGCACTATCGCGGTTTTGTTTCAGGAGATACGTGATGTGTTTTTCATTGCTGCAATCACAAAAAAAACATAGATCCGGGAACTTATCCTGGATACTTTGTGTTTTCATGTGAAAACAGGCATGAAAAAAAGAAGGTAAATGAATTACTTTAAAAAAAAAAAATTAACAGGATTTTGCTGCGATTCTTTACCACAAAAACGGATTGCAGTTAATTGAAATCGCCCCTATGCCTTCTATATTGTGTTGATATCTTAGTTACCACTTTTTTGAGGTCCATAATGATTTCCCCATTTTTAATGCATTTCTACCAGGTCACTTATTGTAAAAAAGTCCATCAAATCTGCATTTCTAATTGAATCTCACATTTCGTGGGTGTGCATATTGCCACGATGTATGTGAGTTTAGTGATCCGAGTTGGCTTTTGCGAATTCACATCTAATTGAACTGACCCTTACAGTCCATTCAGAAAGTATTCACAGCGCTTCACTTTCTCCACATTTTGTTATGTTACAGCCTCATTCCAAAATTGAATAAATTAATTTTGTCCCTCAAAATTCTACACACAATACCCCATAATGACAATGTGAAAAAAGTTTTTTGAGATTTTTGAAAGTATTAAAAATAAAAAACTAAGACGTCACATGTACATAAGTATCATCCTTGAGATGTTCCTAAAGCTTAATTGGAGTCCACCTGTGGTAAATTCAGTTGATTGGACATGATTTGGAAAGGCACACACCTGTCTATATAAGGTCCCACACTTGACAGTGCATGTCTGAGCACAAACCAAGCATGAAGTCAAATTAATTGTCTGTAGTCCTCCGAGACAGGATTGTCTCGAGGCACAAATCTGGGGAAGGGTGCAGAAAAATATCTGCTGCTTTGAAGGTCCCAATGAGCACAGTGGCCTCCATCATTCGTAAATGGAAGAAGTTCGGAACCACCAGGACTCTTCCTAGAGCTGGCCGGCCATCTAAACTGAGTGATTGGGGAAGAAGGGCCCTAGTCAGGGAGGTGACCAAGAACCAGATGGTCACTGTGTCAGAGCTACAGCATTCCTCTATAGAGAGAGGAGAACCTTCCAGAAGGACAACAATCTCTGCAGCAATCCACCAAACAGTCCTGTATGGTGAGTGGCCAGATGGAAACCACTCCTTAGAAAAAAGCACATGGCAGCCCGCCTGGAGTTTGCAAAAATGCACCTTAAGGACACTCAGACCATGAGAAACAAAATTGTCTTGTCTGATGAGACAAAGATTGAACTCTTTGGCATGAATGCCAGGCGTCATGTTTGGAGGAAACCAGGCACCGCTCATCATCAGGCCAATACCACCCCTACAATGAAGCATGGTGGTGGCAGCATCATGTTGTGGGGATGTTTTTCAGCAACAGGAACTGGAGACTAGTCAGGATAGAGGGAAAGATGAATGCAGCAATGTACAGAGACATCCTGGATGAAAAACTACTCCAGAGCGCTCTTGACCTCAGACTGGGGTGACGGTTCATCTTTCAGCAGGACAACGACCCTAAGCACACAGCCAAGATATCAAAGGAGTGGCTTCAGGACAACTCTGTGAATGTCCTTGAGTGGCCAACCTGAGCCCAGACTTGAATCCGATTGAACATCTCTGGAGAGATCTGAAAATGGCTGTGCACCGACACTTCCCATCCAACCTGATGGCGCTTGAGAGGTGCTGCAAAGAGGAATGGGCGAAACTACCCAAAGATACTGTAGGTGTGCCAAGCTTGTGGCATCATATTTAAAAAGACTTGAGGCTGTAATTGCTGCCAAAGGTGCATCAACAAAGTATTGAGGAAAGGCTGTGAATACTTATGTACATGTGAGTTCTTATTTTTTTATTTTTAATAAATTTGCAAAAATCTCAAAAAACTTTTTTCACATTGTCATTATGGGGTATTGTGTGTAGAGTTTTGAGGGACAAAATGAATTTATTCCATTTTGGAATAAGGCTGCAACATAACAAAATGTTGAAAAAGTGAAGCGCTGTGAATACTTTCTAGATGCACTGTATCTACTGTATATTACTTCATTACAACCCACCAGAGTGATCTATTTGAACTATAACACAAAGATTCAGTGGTCCTAGCTGCCCTAGAGATATTGGTTTTTGCACTCTATAATTATTCTATATCTCATTGGGAAGTTATTTCTTCTTAACTGCTGTATACTATTGTTAGTTGCATTTAAGATCCTGTGAAACTTGGGCCTTCCCTGATTTTCATTACAGCACTGTGGCCATCACATTTCATTCCTGGGGAACAGATATGAAGGATATTCAATTAAATTATCCCCTATAATTTTTCTCCTGAAAAAAAAAAACAGATGGCCACTATCAGGCTATTCAATTAGAGATTTTTTTTATGAGAAAATGTCCCGTTTTCATGCAATAACACATGAGATCTAAGATAAGTAACCGGACCCATGCGTTATATCAGGTTTAAAGGGCTGCTAATTGGGGATTATGCTTCTCATGCCTGAGGTACCCAAAGCATAATCCCCGTTAAGTGCCGGGTAACAGGGCTAATAAAATAGTCCTGGCGAATCAATTAGCAGCAGTAAATTACCGCAGCTAATTGAATATCCTTCATACTGTTTCAAGCTGCATATCATCACGCACTAATTATCAATATATATATTATACAATATTTTTCACATTACATCAGCCAATCTAAATCACTTGGGGTATTGACCATAATACATCATAGATTTATTTTCTCAGCACCTATAAAATGATCTAAATTCATATCAATTATCTAATGAATTGGTTAAATGGGTCTCACTCTATATATAACAAAAAAAAAATATATAAAACAGGTAACACTAGAGAAAACTAAATAATATATTCCTGTGTCATACTGTTAGGATGTTCCAGCGCCCATCTAATGCCCATCTTTTTATCAGTTGTAGACTAAAAGCTCTCTTTATGCCAACTTTCCTAGCCAGCACTTTTCGCAACATCCTCATTAGATTTTTCCCCCCTCTTTTCTTCCTGTCAGGTTCCGACCAGGTCCTTAGTTTTTCTCTTTTGTTCCGTCTAAAAAGCAATGGCTTTAAAGATATCTAGCTTCCAGTCCCAACTTTTTTATAATTAGCCTCATTTCAGGAGCAGAAAAGCAGAATACCATAAAGAAATAGACAAACAGGAAAACAAAAAAAAATTTCAACAAAAGAAAAGATGTTTTTCATTCCCACCATATGCTGTTTCGATTATGTGCTACCTCTTTCATTGGGTGCTCATCAGTTTTGTTTCCATTTGACTTACAAGACAGCTGTATGCAGAGGAAGCAGGCAAAGTGTGAATAACAAAACATACTAAATACATTATAGCCATAACAACATCATGCTAGATATTTTTGACAAACATAATTTATAGACAATAGTATGATTACAAAATGTTACTATCAATTAAAAACTGATAAAACAGGAGAAATGCCTAATCAGTATATTAAGGCAGCATGACATAACCATAACACCATAAAAAAGTTAAAAAAAAAATCAAAGATCCTATAAATTATGAGTTTCATTTTGTACTCAAAAATAAATACCAGACAGTAGTATACATTTTTCAGTTGTGAGTTTTTTTAAAGAGAAATCTTAACCCACATTTATCTTTATTGTAACTAACAACACAAAAACACACACACACACACACACACACACACACACACACACACACACACACGCGCGCACACACACACACACACACACACGCACGCACGCACACACACACACACACACACACACACACACACACACACACACCTGGGTACTAGTCTGACTTTGTGCCAACTATTATTTGGACTGCAGCTTCCTAATAGGAGGAATTGCAAAACCTCAAAGTGCAGAAAACAAAAAGGAGAACTGAGTCCCCCAAACAAATTGCTATTCAACTACTTTAAGAGATAATTATACATTTATTCATCAATCTAAAAGATCTTATCAATTATAAAAAAAATAATAACAATATAATTGGAGGCAATTATCCTAATTCATATAACAGTAAAAAACAGTTATACTGTTTATAAAATAAAAAATAAAACACAGGCTAATAAATTGGTGAAGCCCAATGAAACTTATTCGTCAATTCATGCATAAACCTTGATAAATGGAGCTTTCCATTCCTGGTATAATAAAACTTATTTGTCAATCTCCATAATGATTAATAGGTTGCATTTAATTAGTAACATATTGTATGGCCAATTTTTCATCCACTTTGTCAGTATACAGATGTGTCCTTTCTCATCTTAAGTGTTATTCATAGCAAATGCTACTCGTTTGTTGTGCCCACGACTGTTTGCGGGCATGTGTGTATACACCCGCTTCCATAGGAATGCATGGTGAGTACACACGCTACACCTAGTCATGGCAAGGTGCGTGTAATCACTGCTGCAATGCATTCACACATACTGTATGTAGGATGAGTGTTGTCACATCTATAGTTGTAAATTAGTTAATATCCAAATGTTGGTCTCCTAATTACGTAGCATATATCGTCGAGAATTCTGTGTATCAAGCAAAAGTCCATCTCTTATAGGACATACAAGTCCTTCTAACCCACACGTACCATACTATTCTTTAAACCGGGACACTAATGAATTGCACAGGTTCTGTGGCTGGCTAACTTCAAGCATGCTATTCACCTGGTATTATTCAGCCACAGAACCTGTGTAATCCATGAGCGTCCCAGTTTAAAGGGATGGTATGGTAAACTGCTGGTGCTGTCCTACAGTATTATGCAGTTAAGGAGAGAAAGTCCTATAGAAGGCACCAGCTTGTTTCCCAAATGGTTTCACAGCTGTCCACAGTTCAGCAGCACATGGGCAGAGAGTCTCTCCGCAGCATAGGGGCAAACAATTTCTCCACCTTAATACATCTTTCAGTAGCTTCATCAGATAACTACCATGCCATATCTATACCCCTCTCAATCAGAGATGTCCAGGACAGGTTTTTGTGTTTTAAGTGTAATTTTCACAGCCGTTCCTTATATAGACATCGTGGCCATCTATGAATGTGTTTCAAACCTCCTTTGGACTTATAGTATAAACATTCATGTGGCCATCTTTATATGTACAGTATCTCAAGCCTCTTTTGAGCTTGTGAACTGTGTGTTCCAGCGTCCATTTTCAGGGACTATCCAAGCCTCTTTACGGATCTCATATATGGGTGGCAATTGATATGCCGGTTGTCGGGATCCCGGCGCTCACCATACCGGCACCTAAATCCCGACAGCCAGCATACTGACAACTATTTTCCCTCTTGGGGTGTCCATGACACCCCTGGAGGGAGAATAAATAGCGGCACCGTGCCCACACTGAGGTAAATGCAGCGAGCCCGCAAGGGGTTCTTTTGCACTTGCCCCGCTGCCAGTATACCGGCGGTTGGGATCCTGGCGCCGGGATCCTGAGTGCCGGCATACCGTAGTAGACCCGTCATATATCTATAATAATATGAGTTACAGCATGCTTCAGTTCATAAACAAATTGGCGTGCCTAATTTAGTAATAAAACCTACAGTTATCTTTTATACAATTACATAACATTCTTAACATCAGTTTTAAAATAAAAATGTTTTGGGACAACTCAAAAGTGATGTAACTTTTAACATTTCAATTGGGAATATGGTTGTGTAATCATTCTACTTTTATTGTGTCCAGGGACGCCACAACCTTTTTAGTTGGGCGGGGCAAGATATAATTTAATTTTGGCTCCACTATATCACTGAATGTCACCCCCTGGAAGTGCAACAGAATGAGGGCTTATTTGTGTGGCTAATGAAGGAACTAATGAGTAGGTTGAGGATGAGGATGTTGTTTTCATAAGTGCCCGTGATAATAAGAAGGCCAACGTCATGCCTGGGCATAAGAAAAAAAATCCAGCTCTTACAGTATGTATAAAATTATTTTTTACCCAAATCCTGACAACAATTGTCAAGCCATCTGTAGCATTTGTAAAGTCACAGTAAGTAGAGGTAGAGATGTTACCAATATCCTCACTTATGATCAGAGGTAGACCTGCACCCAATATGAGGAGTCAACATAACTGACTCCTCCCCAATTCAGAATTACTCAGAAGAATGAGCGCTAGGCCTGCTGGTTCTAGGGGTGGATCTTCATCCCAGAAAAGGACCAAGAAGGCTACTAGTAGTATTTTGTTTTTAAATTGACTTTGAAACAATCCTTTGCAAGATAAAGAAAGTATGACAGCTTTCACCCAGTCACACAGTGGATCACTGACACCATGATGGCTATGCTAATATTAGATCTGCAACCAATACCCACCATTAATTCAGAGGTTTTAAACAGTTAAATGAGGTCCTGTGTCCCTGCTACCAATTTCCATCTCGGTGGAAGATGTTAAAAAAGCCTAATTATTGTCCTAAAAAATGCCATATACTCTCTGTCTACTTAACCACAGATAAGTGGACAAGCTGAACTAATGATTACATGACCATGACAACCCACTGGGTGGGTTAATCACCTTCAGAAGCATGAACAACAGCAGCATCTAACAAACAATGCCAGCTCATTCAGAGTCAGGCTACTCTCTGTATCACTAGCTTCACTAAAAGACATACTGCAACCCATCATAAGGGATGTCACAGAAAAACAGCTTACCCTGTTTGTAATCTCCTAAGGATTTGTGAATTCTGATAATGCCACAAATATTGTGAGAGCACTACAGCTGGGTAAATTCAAACGTGTCCATGTTTTGCTCACACAATCAATTTGGTGACAGGGTGTGCAGGAGACTGTCTGTGGCCTGAAAAATGTTGGGACATTTTTCGGCATTCAGTAGCTGCATGCAGAAAATTGCAGCACCTGCAAGAACAGTTCAATTTGCCCTGCCACCAACTGAAGCAAGAGGTGGTAACAAGGTGGAATTACGCCCTGTATATGCTTCAGCAGATGGAAGAACAGCAGAAAGACGTCCAAACCTACACAAGTCATGACATTGGGAGAGGAGGGGGAATTTATCTTAGTCCAGCACAGTGTAGAACAGGGGTGGGGAACCTCCGGCCCGCGGGCCGTATACGGCCCGCAAAGCCGTTTGGTCAGGCCCACCAGCTTGTGTCAGTGAGACACGCTGCCGCTCAGTCCGGCGGCAGCGTGTCTCAGCTGTCAGAACAGAGAGGAGAGCGCGGCTGTCGAGTGGGAGCGGCGGCGTGTAGTACTTCAAACCAGCCGCCGGTCCATGAGCCAATCAGAGCTCGCGGACCGACAGCCAATCAGGAGCCGTGGCTGCCGGTCCGCGAGCTCTGATTGGCTATCGAACCGGCGGCTGGTTTGAAGTACTACACGCCGCCGCTACCACCCGATAGCCGCGCTCTCCTCCGTGTCCCACGGTAAGCAGCACGGAGGGGAGAGGGGAGGGCATCTGTATACTTGGCACTGTGGGGACATCTGTATACCTGGCACTGTGGGGGGCATTTGTATACCTGGCACTGTGGGGGGCATTTGTATACCTGGCACTGTGGGGGCATCTGTATAACTGGCACTGTGAGGGGCATTTGTATACCTGGCACTGTGGGGGCATCTGTATACCTGGCACTGTGGGGGCATCTGTATACCTGGCACTGTGGGGACATCTGTATACCTGGCACTGTGAGGGGCATTTGTATACCTGGCACTGAGGGGGCATCTGTATACCTGGCACTGTGGGGACATCTGTATACCTGGCATTGTGAGGGGCATTTGTATACCTGGCACTGTGAAGGGCATTTGTATACCTGGCAATGTGGGGGCAATTGTGGATCTGGCACCGCACTATTGGGGGCATATGTGTATCACGTCCCATTTTAACTGGCCACACCCATTTTTTTTGGCGCGTGCGTGCCTATGGCACGCACACACAGTACCTCTAAGGGGCAGACCTACTGGGGGGTAGGGTCATTTTTTGCGTTGAGAATTTTTGTATGGCCCCCGAAGGATTTTATAAATATCCAAATGGCCCTCGGTAGAAAAAAGGTTCCCCACCCCTGGTGTAGAATATGCTTCGTGTTGTGCAAGGTGTTGAAATCATTCTATGTAGTAATCTGTGAATTGAGTTTAAACACTGCCAACTTAAGTCAAGACATTCCCCTAATTAGACTTTTGGAAAAACAGCCTGAGAAATTGAAGGAGGAGATGAAACAGAGAGTCTGCTAAGTATGCCAGACTTATAGTCCTTTATTCGCTGCTCCAGGATACAAGGGTTGTCAACATTTTAAATTGGATCACTACTTTTTGGTGAATGTGCTTGATCCTAGGTTAAAGTTTTATGTCATATATTTCTTTCTAACTGACCCAGATCTTAAGAGATGCAAAATGCTCCTCGTGAGCAAGTTGTCAGCTCAAGTGGCACATTACACAATGATGTCTCCTATTTCAGTTTCTCTGGCAACTTCTGCAGCCAGGAAAAAGCTCAGCTTTCCCAAAAGACCCAGTGGTGATGTAGTTGAGTCAACACAATATTTTGACATATGGCTGGGTCTCAAAGAGATGCCCAAAATTAAGAGACACTTCTACGGTAACTCCATCTGATATGGTCACCATCCATAGAATGGTGGTGCATTATTTTAATGACAGTGTACAAATAGACATGTCTCTTTGACTACTGGAAGGAAAATAATACAATTTGGGGGCCCTTGTAAAATCTTGCTTTGCAGTGTGTACTTGGAAAGAGTTTTCACCATAGCAGATAACCTTGTCAGCAATCAGCGTAGGGGGATACTTCCTCAAAATGTTGAAAAGATGATGTTCATCAAAATGAACTTCAAATTCCACAAGGATGACCTTTACCAGCAATTACATTTAAATACAGAGACTTCTGTAATGGATTCCAGCACAGATTAATTAATTTTGAGTAAACTTGATGAGGGTGAGGATGATGATAATGATGATGATATTTTGCCACTGTAGAGATCACTAGCAACACTGTTAGCTTAGTTCCCTTAAGCACATCATTGACAACAATACTGTTAGCTACCTAATACCCAATGGTAGCTTGTTTTGTGAGGGCCCAAACAAACCAAGCACTTCACTGGCAGTCCCTGTTGCTGAAGTCCTTAGTTTGTTAAACCAACAAAAGGGTGGGTGACACTGCTGTGTGGCAATGTTTCATAGATGTGCTTTAAATTGTGGGTGCGACTGCTCTGTCATTTGGTAATCAGCCAGCTCACTGCAGCTTTTGGCCATTACTGATGATAACAATAATATGAGCTGTTAGGTGGACAAAATTGACAAGAAATTACTGGAAATTAATGTTATTGAGATTAATAATACTGTTGGCACAAAAACTCACAAATTATGTGACTTTTAGTTGTTTTTATCAATATTTTAAAAAAATACAGTTCCAAAACCCAATGATGAATTAAAACCAAAACACGGGGGTCGACACACATCTCTAAGCCTAACACCTATCAGCAAAACTCCAGCTTCATCACCTTATCCTGTCTCTCTCTCCCCTATTCACAGCTCATACCTGTCTCTGCCCCCTGTCACTATCCTGCTTGTCTCATTCTGCTAACGACAGCTCCTACTGTACCCGTATCTGCCCCTTCTCACTCTCCTGCTTGTCACCATATTCTTGCCTTCGGACCCAAGAGGTCTTAATCCAATTTCGATTTGTAAACATTTTGTTTTATTTGCCAATATGGTTTTTTTTTCTGAATTGTCTGTATTTTTACAGCTTTCTCTGCTGGGGAAGGGGGAGAGCATAATTATTATAGACATTTTAAAAAAATTTTTTTAAAGTAAATTTGCCCAGATTGCATTTCCCATTATAAGTATGGGGAATGTGATCTGATTACTAAAATAAAAGTGAATTAAATGATTTGGAGCAGTTTTTCACGAAAACTGCTCCAAAAGCCCTTTAATACATTTGAGTGGAAGTAAAATAATGTGTCTTTTTAACATTTTTATTAGTAAAAATAATACTAATAAATAAGCCCCTTAATGGCATAGCTGTGTTCCCCCTGCTACCATGTATACCTAAATAATATCTGTTGTTTTCAGAAACTGGGAGCAAAGACCTCTTGAAGAACAAACCTTTAACCCTTTAATCTAAACTTGTTTTGATTTAAAAGTATTTTTTTCACAGAGGAAGTATGTGCAGATTGTGTGAAGAAAATGTGTGAGAAACAGTTTGCCAACCATATGTTGATATATGTTCAGCATCCCAAAAGAGACCTCTTCCTTCATTAAGTGTTATTTCCACAGCAGAGCAGGGAGCTTATATCTTCCTAAAGTTTGCTGACATTTATAATATTTGATATACAGGTAAGGGGCATACGCAGGATTTGTTGTGAGTAGTTTTCCACAAACACACATAAATCAATCTATCTATCTATCTATCTATCTATCTATCTATCTATCTATCTATCTATCTATCTATCGTATATACAGTGCTGTGCAAACTCTTAGAAATGTTAATAGTTTATTAGTTTAATAGTTAATAGTAAATACAGGCACACACATATCCATCATGTAATACCATCAGAGAGGTGTCTGATTGGCTTCAAATGTATTCTGCAGTACGACAATGACCCCAATCATAAAGGCAATGTCATTAAAAACTATCTTTAATATAAAGAAGAACAAGGAGTCCTGTAAGTGATGATATGACCCCACAGAGCACTGATCTCAACATTATCGAGTCTATCTGGGATTGCATGAGTAAACAAAAGGATTTGAGCAAGCCTACATTCACACAAGATCTGTGGTTAGTTCTCCAAGATGTTAGGAACAACCTCCTTGAGTTCCTCCAAAAACCGTGTGCAAGTGTACCTAGAAGAATTGTTGTTGTGTTGAAGGCAAAGGGTGGTCACACCAAATATTTATTTGGTTTAGATTTCACTTCTATTCATTCACTTTGCATTTTGTTAATTGAGAAAAAAACTATTAACACTTCTAATTTTTAAAGCATGTTTTGCACACCTGCCTAAAACTTTTACAAAGTACTATATATATATATATATATATATATATGTGTGTTTTTCCTTCCAACTCGCCAAGAAAATGTCTGTGTGTTCCATGACCAGGAAGGATCATTGGATGGTTCTCAAAATGGAAATGGCTGCATGTTCAATCCGCGGAACGGCCATGCGTTCTGCCCCTCAATATGGCCACGGTACTTTTAAAAAAAAAACTGTTGCTATTTAAACATGTTTTATAATGTATTTCAAAATGTTCTCTACTTGTGGACTGAGTTTGTTTTTTCTTTAAACCCCCCATGTGTGACTTAATATTGAAATCTCCAGCACCGCTTCCGTTTCCGGAAGTGACGCGAATCCCCTATGTTTCCCATTCCTGGAAGTAACATAACAACATAGTAACATAGTTGTTAAGGTTGAAAAAAAGACAGTTCAACCTATATGTAATCTAATTAGAGGTTGTATCCTTGGATTTCTTTTTCCGCTAAAATTTTGTCCAACCCTTTTTTAAATTTATCAATTGAGTCAGTCAAGACAACCTTCTACAGTAGAGAATTCAATAACTTTACCACCCTCACTGTGAAGAAACCCTTCCTTTTGAAAAGTCCTCTTCTCTAACCTAAGGGGGTGGCCACATGTTTTGTGTACAGATTAGGGAGTCCAATTCCGGGATCGGGATCGGGATCGGCGGGATCCTGGGATTTGGGCCCAAAAATGCTGGGATTTGAATCCCGGGATTCACGGGATTACATTGCGCATGTCCGGGAGGGTGGGTGTAAGTAATACTACTTACGATTATTAGGCGGACGGCAGCCATGGACACACTGAACGCGGCGGCACTTCAAATGTAGCACTGGCCATCAGCCAATCAGAGCTGGCGGACCGGCAGCCAATCAGGAGCGACTGCTGCGGCCGCTTCCCAGATTGGCTGCCGGTCCGCCAGCTCTGGTTGGCTGGCGGCCGGCGCTTCATTTGAAATGCCGCCGCATTCAGTGTGTCCATGGCTGCCGCCCACCTAATAGTAAGCAGTATTACTTACACCCACCCTCCCTCCGTGCAGTGCTAACAGCCTCCCTCCTGCACCACTACCTACACCCTCCCTCCTGCGTCCCACACCGCTACCTACACCCTCCCTCCCGAGTCCCACACCGCTACCTACACCCTCCCTCCCGAGTCCCGCACTGCTACCTACACCCTCCCTCCCGCACAGCTACCTAAACCCTCCCGCACCGCTACCTACACCCTCCCTCCAGCTACACCCTTCACTGATCCCTACTGCAATCCCGGGATCCCGGGAATCCCGGGATTGAGCGTTTTTCAATCCCGAATCCCGGGATTGAAAAAATGGCCTGGGATTGGCCTCTCTAGTACAGATCTCTTGATAAACAGATTGCCTGATTATTCCCTATATTGCCCCTCAATGTATTTATAAATATTAATCATATCTCCTCTTAGTCGCCTCTTTTGTAATGTAAACAAGTGACACTGCGTCACTCTGCAATTTTAATAGATTTTCTACTGTTAGAAGCCTCATTTTTACATTTAGAAGCCTCTTTTTTTATGTAATTTGTTGTTTAGAATCGCTGCACACTCTCTGTATACATACAGATTGTGATTAAATGCCAACTTTATAGTTATTGATCTGAGATAAAAAGTGATGCAATATTAAGTAGCCATTTCCTGTATATACTGCTGTAAAATGCATGCCCGGTACCCCTCATTTATCCTCATGATTAAGTCTATAACATAGGACGAAACACGGTAGGGCTGGAACCGACTTTATATCCCTGATTCCCCCAATGGACAGATAAGCCATATTGATTTTTTATTCTTGTACGTGTGCTACCTGCTCTGTTTGTTTGACCATTTTGGGTCTGTTTATTCCTCTAATATATGATCAAAGTACAGATGGAGCCTCCCTCATCGCTGCTGTTTCTCGACCTAAACAGAGGATTAGTCACATCTAAGCAATAGCTCAGGTTGTTTACTTATTGCATGGACAGGCACATTGAGGCATGACTACATACGCAGCATGCAATACACATCTTCACCACTGGGTGGCTAATGCTCCACTCATTCAGTACTGTAGAGCAAATAGCAGCGGATTGATCTACAAGCTCTGGCAAATGGTCAGTGATGACTGTAATGTTACTGTATATACAGGAGCTTGTGTCTCTATAACCAGGTGTCGTGGCCAAGCGGTGAAGTGTACCGTACCCCATGCTCAGTGTCCCGGGTTTGATTCCCAAAGTACAAATGCCTTTGTTTTTTTCTTCTTGACACTTGTGGCCGGAGGACCCACTGGCCACATGGTTTATGGCGGCCACGGCACATAAGAGGTTAACCCTTAAAGTGCACGGCACCATTTTAAGGACAATAGGCGCTTGGTGCCACTGTTAAATGTACTTATGGAGCTGGGCGCGGACTGTTTAAAAATATGTTTAATAATGTATTTTAACATGTCATATGTAGTGCTCTGTGCACAGTTGTAGGATTGCATGTTTAAATGTATTTAAATTTAAAATGTGGTCACATGTATGTTAAAGGGAAAAATACACTTTCCCCTGTTTCTGGGAATAGGAAATGGCATGCTAACTGCCCTCTGCTAGCAGATGGGGTGAATGACAAAACCTATTAATGTTGGACAGTGCACAGCAGGTAAAGGCTGAGAGTGTGAGTTCCTCAGGTAAAGATGTTAATCATGGGGGATTTCCTTATCCCATATGTAAAGTGGTATGGGTTTGGAAATGTGTATTTATTTATGTAGCTGGTTTAATTGATATACGAATCCTGAATGGTATATGCAGGAAGGATGACAAACATTTGTATTTTGAAGCTATGTGTTAAATGTCTCAAAGTGGAAGTGTAAACTACCAGGTGGTTTTGGAATGGAGTTTAAATGACACCAAACTTTGTGTGTGACAGGAAGGAGGAAATTGCTTCATGCACTTATATCCTTTTAAAATGTAATTTATTTATATTGTATAAGTTATCCTGATTGGATGGAAAGGACTCAGGGGGAAACTACCCACTGAGATGCATTTTGGTATAACTGTATAAAAAGAGGAGGCCTTTGAGCTTTAGAGGTGTATTATACCAACTACTTTCTGCTGTAACATCTTGCTGTATTGCTGTTGCCTGGGAACAGTTCTCTTTAGAACTATTGCAAATAAACATAATTTACCTCAAGACGACCGCTTCATCTTGTGACCTGCAGGGCTAGGGAAAACCTAGCTCCGTTTTCCAGCTGTCCAGGGTGTAACCAGCGTCTCCAAGCTCCGCTTTCTGCCAGCTACTGGCAGAGTCCCAGTCAAGCGACTAGTGGGGATTCGTCAACACCACACAGGTGTGGTAAGGCGGCGTGTCGACGCATACGGAGCAGAACCGTGGTTCCATACGCCATGGCAGGTTAGGAGTTTGGTGGTGGCAGCATAAACCCGTCCATTATGCAGTGGGTGGAGTCAGTAACAGGCAGTTACTGACGGTAAGCGGGAATCCCCTATGTGGCCAGGTCACATGTGACCTAAACATCCATTCTGTGTACTGGGGACGGGACACGAAAGCGATGAGGGCTGTCATACGGGACCGTCCGGTCACAACAATTCATTAATTTTTTTTATAACATTCATATATTTAAGAACCTTACATTAAATAGAATTATGCACACAGGAAAAGACCTGTTTCCATTACTAACTGTTGGGGCATCTGACACGCAAATCCGTAGCAGAGTATTGTATTGTTAAATGTACATTCACTCTGGCCCTCTCTAGTTCTTTCCCCCAACCAAAACAACTGTCGTATCAGCCCTTCATTTACATACAGTGTTGGCAATTTATTGACTGTAAACTGGCCTCTTTGTCTGAAAAGATCAGTCTCTCAGGGGATGGAGAAGGGTGAGGGGGGAGGTGGTGAGTTCAGAGACGCTGTTGAAAATATTCATTCTCTGTTGGCACCCTAAAAAAAGAAACCAATAAATCAATAAATAAAAATAGTGCATACAGACGCAAACGAACATAATAAAGCAATGGTCCATTGACGATAGGGTTATGTGAGCTTTTAAATTAAATTAAAATGGGCTTAAAGCTTAATATCTCCAGTTCTGGGACTCAAATCTGCTCAGAACTGGATTGGTATTGAAGGGGAGATGATTACCTGCCAGAAGATACTGACCCGAAGTTTCTGTGCCCTCCACAAGGTTAACGGCAAACGTCGGAGCCCATGGTGGGTCTGAATTAATGGGCCCATTATAGTCTATGGGAAAATGGGTCCACTTTGCATCCTGATTTAGCCAGTTCTGGGTGTCCCAGAGACTTGTGACCAGTACCATATGAATGAGGAGACTCTTGGCTTTTAGGGCAGACTATTCACTAGTTTATGTGATACCGCAAAGGGAAATGGCAAGCAACCATGTGTCAGGTCCCCACTAATTGTCTGCCCAGCTTGCACGGGCTGCTGGGTTTCTAGCTAGATAGAAATTACTGTACAGAGACACTAAGCACATTTTTTTGGCATCCAGGAACTTAGGGAGGAGCTTTTATCTCTCCCCATTATACTTATAAAGATAACACTTGCCGCTGTAGCCTTTAGAGCATAGTACGTTACATGCTACTTAGTACTCAAATAGAAAATACTGTACAGAGACGCTAAGCACAGTGTTTTGGCATCCAGGAACTTAGGGAGGAGCTTTTATCTCTCCTCATTATACTTATAAAGATAACACTTTCATTTGCGTATATGTATATACTATTTTTATTTATTGATTTGTCTATGAACCTCATTGCCACAGTGTATTTTAAATAGCGTAATGATACGCGCGTACAGCATTACCCATACAGTGTACAGTAAAGTAGTTCTTGCGATGTAGTGTACTGTATTTCAATGGAGACCACACTCATGCGCAATGGTGATTTTAAAATGCAACATCTGGTGGATGATCGCAGGTATTAAACTCACTGGTAACGCCAAATGCTATGATAAGCTCTGTGAGCCTCCCTACGACTAGGCACACCGCCTTGCGCCCAGGCACGCTGTGACTCCGTGATTGGGACTAACGCCATAGACAGCATAGATGAGTAAGGCTCAAGCTGTATATGTATGCAACACTAATAGTTTAAATGGTACACACTATGTTTTGTATGTTTTTGCTTTGTTTTTCATAACCTTATCACTATTGGTCATGAGACTAAAGACGTTTTATAGGGGATAAGTTATATTTCCCCTTTTCATCCCAAACACAATTTTTCTCTAGTCTCACCTAGAGATGAGCTGGTTCGGTTTTCAGAGAACCGAACCACCCTGAACTTGATGATATCTTCTTTGTATTATTCTTATCATTTTTATAGTCAAAAGTGTGGAGAAAAAGTCTGACAGGTGAGGCACTACAGAACAGGAGGATATGGGGACTTCTACCAACTATAGGAACAGGAAATGGAACAGCAAAATTGCATCTCCAAAAAGGACTGCACTTATCTTGGGAGATTCCATTATTAGAGGAATACATCTGGGAAATGCAAATGAAGTAGAGAAACAAGTAAGGTGCTTACCTGGAGCCACATCTCCAAGGGATAAAGAGTGCATGCTAAGAATTGTAAAGGCAGCAAGAAAAGATGGGGAGGTGGATGTCATTGTCCACCTAGGGACAAATGACCTGGCAAATGCTGATCTCATGGCTGTAAAAGATGAATTTAGGAAGTTAGGGACTGCTCTGAAGCAGGTGGCAACCACTGTATCTTTTTCAGAAGTATTGCCAGTACACAGAGGGGAAGACAGAACTCATTGCATCAGAAACTTCAATGTTTGGCTAAGGACATGGTGCAATGAGGAGAGATTTGGATTTATAGGCCACAGTCACACCATCTGGCAAGATAGGAGCTTATACAAAAGTGACGGTCTGCACCCATCTTCAAGGGGAACAATAATACTAACTGAACAGTTTGGATGCTTCATCAAGAACTATTTAAACTAACAAAGGGGGGCAGTGAACCAAACAGGAATAAAGAAATCTGCTCCCCCAACACAGAGGTATTGTTTCTGCAGGCAAAGGGAATAGGAAGCATATCCACAGCAACAGAAGATAATTCAGATCAAAACCAAATAAAAATAGGCAGAGAGAAGAACATAGCTAGGAACAGCAAAAGCACAAACAAAACTCTAAAAGCTATGTGTGCAAATGCTAGGAGCTTAGGAAATAAAATCCCAGAACTAACTGCAATAATGACAAGGGATGATCTAGACATTGTGGTAATTACAGAGTCATGGTACAATGAAAATCATGACTGGGACATAGCTATACCGGGATATACTTTATTTAGGAAGGACAGAATTGGAAAAATCGGAGGAGGGGTAGCAATGTATGTAAAAAATGCCATAAATACTACATTAATACAAAGTATTGAAGAAAAAACTGAGGCCCTTTGGGTGACCATAGAAACAGGGGAAAAGTTGATTATTCGTATTGGCGTGATATACAGGCCACCAGGTCAGGAAGAGGAACTTGACACGAACCTATTGCAGGACATAACTAAAATGGCATTAAAAGGAGAGGTAATAATCATGGGAGACTTTAATCTTCCTGATGTAAACTGGGAGGTGTCTGTTGCTAGTTCCACTAGAAGTAGGAACATTTTAAATTCCCTTCAGGGAGCATCCCTCCATCAATTGGTGAGGGAGCCCACTCGGAAAGACGCAATATTAGACTTAATACTTACAAATGGAGACAGATTATCGGACGTAAAAGTGGGTGAAAACCTGGGATCCAGTGATCATCAAGCAGTATGGTTCAGCATTAAGACAGAGACTGACTCGTCCCATACAAAAACAAAGGTGTTGGATTTTAGGAAGGCTGATTTTGTAGGGATGGGAAAATGTGTAAGCGATTCTTTGGCAGAGTGGAGGAACTTGGAAACAGTGCAGGAGAGGTGGGAAACATTAAAATGTGCAATATTGAAGGCAACAGACCTTTGTATCAAAACTGTTAGGAAAAACACAAAGAAAAGGAAGCCAGTGTGGTTTGTAGTGGACAGGTGGAATAGCCTCCCATCAGAGGTGGTAGAGGCTAAGACAGTAGAGCAATTTAAACATGCATGGGATAGACATAAGGATATCCTTACAAAGAAATAAGGATCAAATAAGGTTAGAGATAAAAATAATATTAAAAAAAAAAAAAAAAAAGGGTCAGACTAGATGGGCCAAGTGGTTCTTATCTGCCGACAAATTCTATGTTTCTATGTTTCCTGTCAATCTTTTCTGTACATTTCTGATCACATCTTAGCACCTTTCTATAATATTATGTTTAAATCTGGCTCTGGTACTAGCAAGTGCCTCCTGAGCCATTTACCTTACCGCACGTCCCTGTCCCTCACCCACCTAATAGACCAGTGGATCACGGCATGTCACGAAAGGTGGGGCTTCAATTGCGGACCCACGGTCGCTAGTATGTAAAAGACAATCGGCCGGTTGGGGGTGGATGGGGTGGGGGGGGGGGGGGTTCTGGGTACTCAGAAATCCCCCTTGCATGCACTAGTGCAGGTGCATAAAGGTGCATAAAGGTTACTAAAAGCTCAAAACAACTTCATGTGAATGGTTTGAAAAAATGGTTATTTATGAAAGTTAAAAACATTCAACATGTAGTGTAAATACAGTTATATTGTATCATATGGCTTTTGCTCAAATATGACAATTTCTATGGTACCAACATAATTTTATGAATCAAGATCCTGCAAAATGTCGCACATTCGCACGGGTAATTCACAAACTAGGAAGTAGGCCGACATGTATGTATGAATTAGGTGAACAAATGGGGCCATTACAACATAATGAGATGCACTGTGCTTTTTCCTCATTTGTGGTTAGTATATTATCTTTATTGTTAATGTTGTTTATATATGAGGTTTGTTTAATGGTTCACTAGCACACTAGCAAAATTGCAGGCAAAAAATATGGGATAGGAAACATGAGAGCAATTATTATGGCTTGGTAAGTACCATAGGGGCCTATTTACTAATCCTTGGATGGAGATGAAGTGCATGGAGAGAAAGTACCAGCCAATCAGCTCCTAACTGTCATTTATCAAACACAGCCTGTGACATGGTAGTTAGGAGCTGATTGACTGGTACTTTATCTCCGTGCACTTTGGCCCTCATTCCGAGTTGATCGCTCGCTAGCTATTTTTTGCAGAGCAGCGATCAGATAATCGTCGCCCACGGGTGAGTGTATTTTTGTTTTTCCAAGTTTGCGATCGCATGTGCAGCCGAGCGGGACGAAAATGCTTTTTGCAGTTTCTGAGTAGCTCTGGACTTACTCAGCTCTTGTGATCACTTCAGCCTGTCCGGTCCCGGAAGTGACGTCAGACACCCGCCCTGCAAACGTCTGGACACGCCTGCGTTTTCCCTACCACTCCCAGAAAATGGTCAGTTGACACCCATAAACTTCCTGTCAATCTCCATGCGATCGGTTGTGCGAATGGATTTGTTGCTAGAAGCATTGCACAGCAACGATGCTGTTTGTACCCGTACGATGCGCGTGTGCATTGCGGTGCATATGCATGCGCAGTAGTAACCTGATCGCTGCGCTGCGAAAAATGTCAGCGAGCGATCAACTCGGAATGAGGGCCTTTATCTCCATACAAGGCTTAGTAAATAGACCCCTTAGTTAGGTAAATGGATTATTCGGGGCGATGCCAAGAACAAAATGTGTTAAATATTAACAAATTAATTGTTGTATAGACTTTTAATCAAAGGTGGTAAACTTCTTTTAATCCATATATTCATAAGCACCTGTAAGTGTATACTTACAGGGAGAAGACATATTTGTAAAATGGTATACACTGAATCTAAATTATATATATTTGTCCTTATCATGGAGATTGAACAGTCACCTTAGGGCATTCCATGCCGTGTGCGAAAGCATTAGGGTTTCCCCAAACAACCCCTCTCAAAAGACACCTGCATTACCATGTGCACTAGATTATCATGGCAGCAGGACAGTCACCTCAATACTGACTGACCCACTTACTGTAAATAAGGACAGCTTGGAAGTACAGCAAGCATTATTGAATGCATGTGTTGTCTATACAAAGCAGAATGTATCCTATCAATTCAATCATATGGAAGTTACCATTAATGTTACAGGAGCCTAAAGAATTTGGGGTCTATTCATGAAGCAGTGAAAACATTGGAGAAACAGACTAGGGCCCTCATTCCGAGTTGTTCGCTCACTAGCTGCTTTTAGCAGCATTGCACACGCTAGGCCGCCGCCCTCTGGGAGTGTATCTTAGCTTAGCAGAATTGCGAACGAAAGATTAGCAGAATTGCGATTAGAAATTTCTTAGCAGTTTCAGAGTAGCTCGAGACTTACTTCTACACTGCGATCAGTTCAGTCAGTTTCGTTCCTGGTTTGACGTCACAAAAACACCCAGCGTTCGCCCAGACACTCCCCTGTTTCTCCAGCCACTCCCGCATTTTTCCCTGAAACGCTTGCGTTTTTCCGCACACTCCCAGAAAACGGCCAGTTTCCGCCCAGAAACACCCACTTCCTGTCAATCACACACCGATCACCAGAACGATGAAAAATCTTCGTTAGGCCGTGAGTAAAATACCAAACTTTTGTGCTAATTTACTTGGCGCAGGCGCACTGCGAACATTGCGCATGCGCAGTTTGCGACAAATCGCTCCGTTGCGAAAAAAACTAACTAACGAACAACTCGGAATGAGGGCCTATGTGGAGAAATTGCTCATGGCAACCAATCAGCATCTCCCTTACATTTTATAGACTGTACTTGATAAAGGCTGCCTTCAATGCTGATTGGTTGCCATGAGCAACTTCTCTACTGGACCTTTTTTCCACTCTTTTCACTGATTCATTAATAGACCTCTTAATCTGTGTGAATTTCAATTGATCCCAGTATGTGAAACACTGGAGAAAAAAAAATAGTTTTCCTTGTGTGTCAAGTGATGCAATTAAAAAAAATTATTGTAAGTAGATATTGGCAAAAGACTGGCCTATAGCCTTCTGATTATTTATCCTTAATTCAATATGGATGAACTCTTTATTGCATCGGCAAACTTGTCCAATATCGAATGCTCAAACCACAGGAAACGCAAGTCTTCTATACTTGGCAGATGGAACACTCTGGAAATATAGAATGAATGAAGGGACTGGGAGGATTATGATAAGAACTTAAAGTATTGGGGGTCATTTCGAGTTGATCGCTAGCTGCCGTTGTTCGCAGCGCAGCGATCAATGGAAAAAATGGCTAATCTGCGCATGCGTATACACCGCAATGCACATGCGTGATGTATGGGTACAAGTCCTTTGTGGTTTTGCACAGGTTCTAGCGAAGCTTTCAGTCGCACGGCCGAACGCAAGAAGATTGACAGGAAGGGGGCGTTTCTGGGTGTCAACCGACCGTTTTCAGGGAGTGCTTAGAAAAACGCAGGCGTGTCAGGGAAAATGCAGGCTAGGCTGGGCGAACGCTGGGCAGGTGTGTGACGTCAAAAGCCATCCCTCCGTCGTTAGAATCAATGCACACGAAGAGTAACTACAGGGATGGTCTTGTTTTGCACAAAATGATTTTGCAGGCGCTCTGCTGCACAAGCGTTCGCACTTCTGAAAAGCGAAAATACACTCCTCGGTGGCCGGCGACAATGCGTTTGCACGGCTGCTAAAAGTAGCTAGCGCGCGATCAACTCAGAATGACCCCCATTGTTCATGGAGCAGCAAGAAGGCTTGCTAATCAATACTGAGAGAACCTAAAGGCAGAGAGGGCAACAGGAGATGGACCTTCCAAAGCAGAGATGGTTACTGCACACACAAACAAGTGGGATAAGAAGTTAGTAATGATATTAAGCCAGGAAGAAGATCAAGGATCCCCCTAGGAATACAGCATGGAGTCAGGGAGACTTTCACAGATGAGATGAGGATCTGACAAGATAATGGAGTAAGCTATTTGAATGCAGCCCCAGCCTCTGTACTTTGCTACAGTAGTAAACTGAGAAAAAAAAATGCAGATCCATGGCTATGTGAGACTTCCCCTCCAGAATAGACCAAAGAGGGATTACACCAAGATGGCTGTGCCCAACTGATGGATGGGTGCAGGTTGAGGCTGGATCTCCAGATATGCATGCAGTCGCTCCCTGGATCCAAATGAAGTTTCATCAAAGCTTGGAGAGAGATACAGGGGCATGTTTACTAAGTCTTGGAGAGAGATAAAGTGGAGAGAGATAAAGTAGCAACTAACCAGCTCCTACTTGTCATTTTTCAAATACATCCGGTAACATTGCAGTTAGGAGCTGATTGGTTGGTACTTTATCACTCTCCAACACTTAGTAAATACTGTGGACCCCAAAGTACAGATCAATCAGGTTCTGTCATGACACTGCTCTGGGGGCTGCTCTCTCTTTTCTAGATAGATGGATGTGCAAAGCAACTGCCTTAAAGCAGATATGGAGAAAACATTGGGAATTTCTTGTGTTTTTGTTTTCATTTTTACTATCATTTTATCGTTGTGTTTTCGTCCTAATTTCATCACTATGTTATGGTTTTGCAAAACTACCCTTAAGTGTTTTGGCTCATAATACAGATTTAAAATCCGAATCTTGGGTTATGGATTTCGTGAAAACTGATAAAATAGCTAAAATTATGTAATATTTGTAATCCAAAACTCAAAATTCGGTTTTAAATCTGAATTTGTTAGCGCAGGAAGATCCAAATAGGGAATCAGGGGGTTATTCAGCTTGGATCACAGTATACAGAAAATCACAATTGACTGATTTTCGGTACACTATGCATGCGCTGCGGCTGCACAGCGCATGTGCTCGCATTTACAGTGGAAACGCATCCCTCATGCAATCACACCATGACTGACAGCAGCATCCGTCGAGGGGGGGGGGAATCTGCATTTTGCTACTGTGGAGGAGTGGTCCTGCCAATGCAGTTGTGGCCGGACCATTTTTGGGAAATGGCTGCGTGACATCACACACAGCCTCTCTGATTAAAAAACCTGATTAAGGTCCTCAGAGCCTAACTCAGACCCTGTCGCTGATATGCAAAAATCGCTATGAAGCAATTCTTGCACATCTGAGCATACAGCTAGGCTGCATAGGCAGAAGGCTACTCAAAATGTGCAATGCTTTCGCATGTCTGCGGGAGGGGACTGGATCCGGCATGCGGGGCGCACTTGCCCTGTGCTGGGCGTCCCCCCACATGTCAAAGAATCTGATCGTATATGTGCATTTTTTCGCACATCTACAATCAGGTCTGAATTAGGTCCTCAGTTTGGATCAGATCTCCTTCGGGGAACTGAACTGGGGATCGATTCAGAACAGCAAAATTCATGTGGGTGCAGGTTTCTAAATAACCGAACTGCACATCTCTGATAAATGTGGACCTACTTATGTTATTCACTGGCTATAACAAATATTTTACCAGAAATCTAATCAAAAGCCTTATATGGTAACTAGTTTTAGATTTTATAAGAATATTATATCTGAATTTCTGTTAGTAATATGATGAGTGGGCATGCAAGCTGCTTCATATTCATGAACATTTTGAAATTTCCAGCTTTATTGGCAGGCTAATGGGCAGTGCTAAATATCTGCAAGTACATAGGTAAGCTGTCACACAACACAAAATAACTTTCCTTCTTGAAACCACAAGCCATTGTCAATAAACCACATCGGTATATATAACCTTTATTCTCCTCACAGCAATCTTCTTGTTGACCAATCACACAGCATCCCCTAGTTCACACAGCTACACCCACTTTTTTCAAAATCACCACAAACCTCAAAAATATTTATACTGAAGCATATCTAGCTCAGTGGGCAAACATGCAAGAAAGGCTCACAAGAATTCATTGGGTTTTCATTTCCTTTAGTATTTTCTCCATTCTCACAATTAGAGATGAGCGGTTCAGATTACCTCTAATCTGAACACGTCTGTACTTCCAGTGTATCAGTCAATCTAAGCCACAGCTTAGGGTTTCCCACCAGTCTCCGATTCCAAATTGAGGCAAGACGCCATTCTCCCAGTGCCAGATTGTCGTCAGTTTTGCATTCTACAGGGCGCCATGGCTGGGATACAGAGCCATTTCACATTGTACTCAGGCACCCTGCTGTATGCTGCACTGTGCTCTGCTGGTTCATGTGTCTGTATCCAGACTTAGGTGGCTGTGCTGTGTCCAGAGTGACAGTGACTCAATAAAAAGTGGCTGTTCTATTTTCATACAAGTGGCTGTACTGTATTCAGACACCAGACAAGTAGCTGTGCTGTGTTTCCAGACTCCATACAAGTGGTTGTGCTGTGTACCCAGACTCCAGACAAGTGGCTGTGCTCTGTCCATCTAAAGTGGCTGTGCTGTGTCCATCCAGAAGTGGCTGTGCTTAAATGATCCAGAAGTGGCTGTGCTCTTGTCCATCCTGGAGTGGCTGTAATGTGTCCATTCAGAAGGCGCTGAGCTGTGTCCGTTAGGTGGCTGCGCTGTGTCCATCCAAAAGTGCTGTGCTGTATCCATCCACAAGTTGTGTCCAGTCCCCAGTTTAATTCTGTCACACAGTGGTATTGCAGGCCATACCCCACTCACTACATTCACATGTAAGCACAAGTGTGTATTTTCAGTTGCCAAAAAAGTAAAATAAAACGTAAAAAGTTACAAAAAATGTTATCATTTTTTGTTGTACTGTACTGAACCCAATGGTCATTTTGCCTCTTTTCAACCTCATTAACTATGTTACCCCAGTATGCTGTATCCCAGTGCACTTTGTTCACTTCATGTACATATAAAAAAAGTGAAAAAGTACAAACAAATTAAAAAGAGAAAGAATTAAAAATAATTGTTGTATAATTTGTTTGTACTGTTTTGCACTCTCCACCCCAGTATACTGTACACCAGAGCACTAAAGTAAAAAAATAAAATAAATATATTGTGTAATTTGTTTATACTGTCCTGCGCACTGCATGCACCCCAGTGTGCTTTGTTCACTTCACATACATAAGAAAAAATTCTAAATTATGTTATTGAATAATTTTTACTGCTATGAGCACTGCACCTCAGTACTTCATGTACATATAAAAAAAAGTTAAAAAAGAAGTTAAAAAAGAATAAGAAAATATATTGTATAATTTGTACTGTTCTGTGCACTGCACCCCAGTAGGGTGTACCCCAGTGTGCTTTGTTCACTTCACGTACATATAATAAAGTTCAAAAGTTAATCAAGAATAAGAAAATATATTGTATAATTTGTACTGTTCTTGTGCACTGCACCCCAATGTGCAGCTGCTCTGTCGCAGCAACCTTTAGCCTAAACTGGATGAAAACAATATACTGAACTGCGAGGTGGTCAAAATTGTCTGTAAATTAATGTTATTGGGGTTAATAAAACTGTAGGATCAAAAAAGGCCCAAATTATGTGATTTTAGCTTTTCTGTCATTTAAAAAACAAAAATTTAAACCAGTCACTGCGTTTAGGAAAAAACCAAAACTGGAAGATAAATTAGAACAAAAACCAAACACAGCAAAAATGGTCCGACGCACATCTTTACTCACAATATGCATTATATACTATTGGTAAAGTACATTGGCAGTGTGCAGCATGGTAAATGATATTACCATCTCAAAAGTGGCTGGATGAAAGAACTGTCTTTAAACCTCAGTGAGAGAACAGCATTAAAAACTCAGTGTAAGAAGCATTTGTGCAGTCTGCAAATCAAAACTATATACTGACTATGGTTAAACACAAAAGAGTGGTTTTAATCTACTTGTGCTTTATCCCTTTCTGATTATTATGGATGAAAGAGATGGCGGCACAGTAGGGGACATTAAACACTTGCCTGGCATGGTCGCATCAGATGCGACCATACCAGCAAGTGCTTTATCTGACCTGGTCGCACAGGATGCGACCAGTCATATAAACAGTGTTAGCAGCGGCAGGGAAGACAAACTTCCCTCCGCTGCTGCTGTCAGAGGGACTGGACGGCACAGTCATCAGGTCGGCATGGGAAAGGTCGACATGGGGAAAGGTCGACATGATTATTTTTTTGTGTGTGTCGTTTTCTCCGTAAAGTGACAGGGAACTTCAATTAGTGCACCATATCCAGGTTACTATTCCCAATCATAGTCCACGTGGATTGTAAAGTATGGAAAAGTTCAAAAAAGACCATGTTGACCTAAAGCATGTCGACCAATAGTGGTCGACCAAATGACTGTCGACCTAAGTGTGGTCAACCTAAAGACCGGATACCATAATCCAAAAGATGGTGTGGCCTCATTGCAAGAGGTGTGGCCTCACTGCAAGCGGTGTGGCATTGCAGTAAAATACTATGTTATACCCCAGTTTTGCAACCTGCAAGCCCAGACATTGGCCAGCACAGGAAAAAGGAAATCATGATTCACTTACATTATTTGTCATTTTTCCTCCTTATAGTAATGCTGCTTACACATTATGCCACACACCATAATGCACCTGACACATTATACCTCACAGCACAATGCCGTGATATATTATGCCACCTGTGATACATTATGTCACACACCATAATGCCCCTGATACATTATGCCACACACCACAATGACCCTGACACATTATGCCACATACTGTAATGCCCAATACACATTATGCCGACAGTAAGGCTTCTAATTACTTTTAAATTACCTGCTCATTGCCAGGGGTTTCATGCTCTGGGTGTCATGCTCCTTTCCAGGAGTTTCAAGCTCATTGCCAGGGGTTTCATGCTCTGGGTGTCATGCTCGTTGCCAAGGGTGTAATGCTCTTTGGCAGGGGTGTCATGCTCATTGTTAGCAGTGTCATGCTTGTTGCCAGGAGTTTCATGTTCTGGGTGTCATGCTTATTGCCAGGGGTGTAATGCGCATTGCCAAGGGTGTCATGCTCGATGTTAGGGGTGTCGTGCTCATTGACAGGGGTTTCATGCTCTGGGCGTCATGCTCATTGGCAGAGGTGTCATGCTTATTGCCACAGATTTCATGCTTGGGGTGTCATGCTCATTGCCAGGGGTGAAATAGTCATTGCCAGGGGTGTCATGGCAGAAGATGCAGCTTTGCAGAAAGCTGCATCTTCTCCCAGTGGCTTCAGCGCTGACCGCTCCCGGCACTTCTGGATAACGCTATAGCACTGTGCTGTGCTCCCTGTCAGATGCCAGAGTTCAAGTATGACCTCTAGCATCTATCTCCTCCAAGGTGGTGGCCATTTTAGGAGGGACAGTTTTGCAGATTTACATGCAGATGGCTAGTTCGCATGTGAATCTGCATAAAGAATTCCGGCGATCCCCAAGCCCAGCGCCTCCAAGCAATGACGATGCAGGAGCTGTAGTTATGCCAGTGTATATAATAGAGTCCGAGTTTGCTGCAGATGCGGGATAATCTCCAAATGATGATCTGTAAATGATTGCCACTTTAAAAATGTCTGAGATCGCCAGCATCCCGGACCCCAGTAGTTACAGGATGCCGCTGTTTCTTAAATGTGCTATAAACTGGTGTGTATTTGTGCCACTGCACTGTCACTATACAATATTGTGAGCTGTGAGATGATTAAAATGGAGTGGAAATGAATGTTATTGATGATAATAATACTCTAAGAACAAAAAATGCCCAAATTATGTAATTTTTCCTTTTTTTTGTCACGGGCGAAATCCAAAACCAAGACCGGACGATGAATTAGAATCAACACCAAAACCAGCAAAAGTGGTGCGGCGCGCATCTCTACTGATAACACCCCTACCCCAATGCATGTGTCTAGGGTCTCACATATGTATACTAGTGTTTGCCCACAGCTTCACTTACATGGATGTCTGTTATTGCTCAGTGGAACTAATTTTACAAAGTCCGTAGTGCCATCTAATATTGTGATATATATTTTATATTGTACACATTGATCTCAAAATTTCTTTGCAAACGATATTTACAGTTCTTCCTTCAGGGACTAACAAAAAAAGATGGTTGGGGCTACTAACTCGTGAGAAAGCTATGTAATGCTGCCCATGGGAGAAACAGCTGGTCCTGTGATCTACACCTGCAGTCCTGAGCATTTGCCCCTGCGACTTGTTGATTGTCATAGTAAAGCAGACACTTGAATTGAAAAGGAAAATTGTTGAGGATAAGGGATATATGCGGTATATACAGTCTTACCTGCTCACATCCCTTTAGAATCGCCTCAATTAGGTTCCTTTGCAGAGCAGTCACTTTAAGTTGGATTTCATTGCATAACTTGGGTTGAGTCAAGTTCTGTTGAAGCATGATGAGAACACCAACTTTCATTGAGCTGAGTGTCAAGTGTCTGTTTTTTCCTTTATTGCTCCTCTACCTGATATCACATTGAGATCATGCATACCTCAGTTTCATTCTAGGTCACTAAGCTATACAATATACAAAATGTGATCCAAATTCGTCCAGTAGCTTTTGCGTAATGCCAGAATGAACAGACAGACAAAAATTCAGTTTTTTGTCTCCATAGTTCATAAACAATCTTTAGAAGTATATTTCTTTAAAAAAAAAATGCTATGTACAGACACAACCCTTATAGTTTTATTATATGTATGGATATATACGTAAAAAAAATAAAGGATTTGTGTGTAGTACCAGTGGCAGGTGTCAGATGGCCTCTAGGACCCACCAGGCCCTAAGCGGCCGACTACACCACCATGTGGATAATCCTACCCTGTCTATACAGAATAGATAGACAGACAGAGTGCCATAGTGGGGCCCCTGACACACACAATATCATGACAGTGGAGGGAGTGGGATGGTGTGTCCTGAGAATGCCACCGAGGCAGCACCATTCACACACACCTCATTATGGCTCTGAATAAAGAGATATTTAAATTGAATAAATTGTACAGCTTAGTGCTTCCTTTGGACGTTTTGATGATACTGTCCTTATGATATCTATGAATGTGATTAAGCAAGCACAGAATGTAGATGCAGCATGATAAACCTTCCATCTTTTGCCTGTGAACATCAGACTTTCTGTCAGTAACCATATGAAAGCATGCTGCAGGGAACCTCTCTGTGCATCAAATGACTAATAATAGAAAACAAATGACTAAAGTCAGGTTCTATGGTAAACAAGGGCTTGAACATCTTAAATGTTGTGCTACAAAGACCTTTATTTATACATTTGTAACTGCTTCAATATGTCTCTTTATATTGAATCAACTTGCACTATAAGTTTAGTGACCCTTTAAATTGATCCTTGGCACAATGCAAGGTGGTGGGGAATTAGCTGTTTTTGTATGTGGAATTCTTTGCATTTCCCTGACACTCTATTGTTGAAACTGTGATGTGAACCTCACACATTCCTCTGCATTGTGCTTCAGTCAACCTGACATATATGATAATCATTTTCCTAATTAATCAGACATCTGACATTCAGGGGACTCATCCTCAACAACATAAAGACAACACTTTTAATAGATGACTTTGAGATGCGCCCAATGAATGTTATAATGTGTATCAGACAATTGTTTTGATACTGTGTAGATTAGTTCTTCATTGCATACTAACAACGTGCTAATTGCTTCTTTTGACCAACGGCCCACTTTAGGAGACTTATGTACAAATGTGCTTTATACTCTAGATTACAAAACTAACACTGCATTATTTCACACCGCAGCTTGCAAATTCTTGTAGGGCAGTATGTATTAGCATTAATTAGACATGCAAAAGCAAAATAAGGACTAAACACGAATGCAAGTGACATATAGGGAACAGACTGTGTTAATTATCTAAATTACAAATATTTCATTGGGTATATAAATGGAAAGACATGACTATGTAAATTGAGATGTAACTTGGAGATGCTAGTACAAATCTGTCGATTCTGGAAATATTCCAGGCTTATTTTACAAAAAAACAACATGATAGGTTGCAGTAAACTAATAGGTGAACTAGAATATTTACTGGAAACAGTAATGTACAAATCAATGTAGATGCAATTGCTAGGCCATTTCAGTTAGTGCAGCAAAGGCTGATCTGTTGGTATTGGACATGAAGTAGTGGGATACCCACACATCCACCCTTGGCTATATTGTGGTGTAAGTGTAAGCAACTGTTGACTGGGAATTAGATAGGGAATACATTCCTAAACCCCTAAAAAAATAATTTGAACAAGAATGTTTGGGTGTGTGTGTTATAGCTGTGCCATGCTGTAACGTGGATAATAATGTAATAAAAAAAACTCTTACTTTGTATCGATGTTATATATCTGGTGTCACGGTCCGGTGGATCGGGTTCCGGGACCAGCAGTACTTACCTGTCCGGATGCTCTGGCGCGGTCCCTCTGGCGGTGGTGCGGGCTGTCTGGGAGGAGAGGTCTCAGAGGCAGCAGCAAACATTTGTGCAGCTTCAAACTGCAGAGGTCCGGGATGGGCGTCGCCGCCTTGGAAGGGTCAGCTAATCTAAAACACTCAGTCACCTGCAAGGTTTGCAAAACCAATGGGAAACAGTCTGCAGGTATAAATCTAGGGATTTCTGGGTAAGCAAATTGCCAGTGCAACGTCTCTCACACAGCCTTCTGTGTGTAAGTTCCATGTTGTCACGATCCGGGTATCTGGACGCCATTATTTACCTTTCAGGTGTCTCCTAAGGCTGTCCCAGCGTCCTAGGCCTGGTTCCCAGCCGTGATGCAAGCATTCATACGTCATATCTCATCTCTGCTGATCTGTGGATATTGTTCCTCAATGCCCGGGCGACTGGCATGGCGTCACCTGCCGGCGGGGCCTCGGGCATCATCTCCATATTCCTAATGCATACAGGGTATGTGGCACTCTGTACCTACTGCAGCCGCGGCCGTCCATACTAAAGGTTGAGACGCAAGCCGGCGTTCTCTATGTTCACCGCCGCCATTACAGAGGAATTTCCATGTGGTGAATACAAACAGCTTTCCCTCCACAGGCCGGTATGGGCGCAGCCATCTTGGTTCCAGTCACATGATCCTGACCTCCAATCCATAGCTCTGCTGGGATCTGCATAATTGAGTCATCCAATCCCTTTACACCTAAGGGTATAAAGGGACTGAGCCTGCACCAGGAAATCGTCAGTGCTTTGGTTGTCAAACCTTGTTTCCATTCTCTCTCTCTCCTGTGGTTATTTTGTTCCAGGTTTCCAGCTCCTGTCTCCAGTTACCACTAAGAGACCCGCACCAGCTTACCACCTTGCGGTGCAGCCTGACTCTGCAGTCTTCCATGACTACTCCAGCTTCCAGCTACAGATCCATCTGCTTCCAGCGGTCAGCTTCCAGCAGTGTTCAGCTTTCTTAAAGTGCCGGTGCTTCTCCAGCGGATACCTACATACCAGCAGTATCTGCAAACCACCGGTACCTGCATACCATCATTTCCTATATCCTCGCTCCCTAGCTTCATTCAACCACCTGGCTGGTTTCATCCAGCATCCACTCCGTGTTATCTACCTGGCTGGTTCCATCCAGCATCCACTCCGTGTTTTCAACACCTGGCTGGTTCCATCCAGCATCCACAGCAGTCTTCTCAGCTACAGCGTTACCAGCTTCAAGTGCTACATCTGCTGGTGTGTTCCTCGGCTACTCTCACTACTACGGACGGGTCTGGTAAGGACATTCCATCACTGGAACATTAAGAACTGTACCTCATCCTACCAGTACCCTGTTGCTCCTGCCAAGCTTATAGTGATCCAGGAACTGTATCATTTTATCTACTGCATATCTTTATTCATTTACTACTGCTGTGAATACGGAGTTCTGTTAATAAACTTTTATTGACTTTTAAATCCTGATTGTCATGGTCACGCCTTCGGGCAATCCTTTTACATTATACTTACATGTCTAGGGGTCTGATTAAACCTCCCAAGTTTAGGTTTACCTCAGCCCCTACAACTGAGGCTTCCTCCCGTCAGCTCAGGCCCTCAGTTGTGACAGTAAGCACTGACCAGATGAATCCAGCCGGAGACCAGGATCAATCGGACAGGCCGATGCAAGAACTGGCAGCCAGACTCGAACATCAGGAGGCTGCACAAGGCCACATCATCCGCTGTCTCCAGGATCTCTCTACTCGGCTGGATGGGATCCAAACGACCCTCCGTGGATCAGGCGCGTCCGATGCGTCCACCACAGTGACACCAGCTGTAACCCCACCCACCTTACCCATTTCTGCTCCACGTCTTCATCTTCCAACGCCAGCAAATTTGATGGATCACCAAGATCTTGCAGGGGATTTCTTAATCAATGTGAAATTCATTTCGAGCTACAACCCGGCAGTTTCCCTAGTGATCGCACTAAAATTGCCTATATTATTTCTCTCCTCAGTGGCTCAGCCCTTGATTGGGCATCACCTTTATGGGAGAAATCCGATACCCTGTTGTCCTCATATACTGACTTTGTAACGACATTCAGGCGCATCTTCGACGAGCCAGGCCGTGTAACTTCAGCTTCTTCTGAGATTCTCCGTTTATGCCAAGGAACGCGTACTGTGGGACAGTACCTAATACAGTTCAAGATCCTGGCATCCGAACTGGCATGGAACGACGAAGCCCTGTATGCTGCATTCTGGCATGGCTTATCAGAACGCATCAAGGACGAATTAGCTACCAGAGACTTGCCCTCTAAGTTGGATGAGCTAATATCCCTATGCACAAAAGTTGATCTACGGTTTAGAGAAAGAGCAACTGAGCGGGGAAGGTCTTCTACTCCAAAGTCTTCTGCTCCTCCTCCTCGTCAACCGTCTCCATCCAAAGATGAGCCCATGCAAATTGGTCGTTCCCGTCTATCTCCAGCTGACCGTCGAAGACGTCCTTCTGAGTCCCTCTGTCTTTACTGTGCAGCTCCGTCTCATGCAATCAATGCCTGTCCCAAACGTCCGGGAAACTTCAAGTCCTAGCTCGCCAAGGAGAGGGCCGGCTAGGAGTAATGCTCTCCTCTCCATCTCCTCATGATTGTAATCTCCCAGTCTTGCTTCAAGTTGCTCAACGTTATAGGAACGTCATTGCCCTCCTAGATTCCGGAGCAGCTGGGAATTTCATAACTGAAGCATATGTTAAGCGGTGGTCCCTACCCACTGAGAGACTTTCCTCGTCCATTTCTTTAACTGCCGTGGATGGCAGTAAGATTTTTGACGCAGTTATTTCTTTAAGAACTCTACCAGTTCGTCTGAGAGAAGGAGTTCTTCATTCAGAATTTATTTCCTTTTTAGTGATTCCAAGAGCCACACATCCTGTGGTTTTGGGCCTTCCATGGCTTCGTCTCCATAACCCATCAATTGACTGGATGACTACGCAAATACTGGCATGGGGTCCTTCCTGTACTGAGACCTGTCTGTCCAAAGTGCTTCCTGTTTGTTCTTCCTCCTCCAGGTCGTCTGACGTTCCACCTCATCCGTATCAAGACTACACGGACGTGTTTAGTAAGGCTTCTGCTGATATCCTTCCTCCTCATAGAGAATGGGACTGTCCAATCGATCTCATTCCAGGGAAGGTTCCACCTCGAGGCTGAACTTATCCGTTGTCTTTACCAGAGACGCATTCCATGGAAGAATATATTAAGGAGAATCTGGCGAAGGGTTTCATCCGACCTTCTTCCTCCCCAGCTGGCGCAGGTTTTTTCTTCGTTAAGAAGAAAGACGGTGGCCTGCGGCCATGCATCGACTACAGAGGTTTGAACGACATTACCTTCAAGAACCGATATCCTTTACCCTTGATTACAGAACTCTTCGATAGAGTTAGTGGAGCAACCATCTTCACGAAATTGGATTTGAGGGGTGCCTACAACCTCATCCGGATCCGAGAGGGTGAGGAGTGGAAGACCGCCTTTAACACCCGTGATGGACATTATGAGTACCTCGTCATGCCTTTCGGATTAAGTAATGCTCCAGCTGTCTTCCAGCATTTCGTGAACGAGATCTTCAGAGACATTTTATATCGTCATGTCGTTGTTTATCTAGATGATATACTTATCTTTGCTAATAATCTAGAGGAACATCGTTTCTGGGTAAAGGAAGTTCTGTCTCGTCTCCGTGTCAATCATCTCTATTGCAAATTAGAGAAGTGTGTTTTTGAAGTCAAGTCCATTCCGTTTCTAGGCTACATTGTGTCCGGTTCCGGACTAGAAATGGATCCTGAGAAACTACAAGCAATCCAGAATTGGCCGATACCTGTAACCCTCAAAGGGGTCCAGAGGTTTTTAGGATTCGCCAATTACTACAGAAAGTTTAGACGAGACTTTTCCACCATTGTGGCGCCTATCACTGCGTTGACCAAGAAGGGTGCTAATCCGTCCAAGTGGTCTGAAGAAGCTATGCAAGCTTTTCACCTATTAAAGCAACGATTCATCTCTGCTCCGGTTTTGAAACAGCCCGATATCAACTCTCCTTTCATTCTTGAGGTGGATGCCTCTTCCGTTGGAGTAGGGGCGGTGTTATCCCAGAGAGCTAAAGATGGTCATCTACATCCTTGCAGCTTCTTCTCCCGGAAGTTCTCCCCAGCTGAGCGCAACTATGCCATTGGCGATCAGGAGTTGCTGGCAATCAAATTCGCTCTGGAGGAGTGGAGATACCTGCTGGAGGGAGCTTCGCATTCGGTCATTATACTTACCGATCACAAGAATCTTCTATATTTGAAAGGCGCACAATGTCTTAATCCTCGTCAGGCCAGATGGGCACTTTTCTTTTCCAGGTTCGACTTTAAACTCCAGTTCTGTCCGGGCTCTCAGAATCGCAAGGCCGATGCCCTTTCCCGCTCTTGGGAGCAAGAAAATGAGTTGGAGTCTTCTGACAAGCATCCTATTATCAATCCGTTGGCATTCTCCACGGTAAGGATGGACTCTACGCCCCCACCAGGGAAAAGTTTTGTGAAGCCGGTGTTAAGGAAGAAGCTCATGCATTGGGCACATGCTTTCCGCTTTGCCGGACATACAGGCATTCAGAAAACCCTTGAGTTTATCTCTAGGTCTTATTGGTGGCCAACTCTGAAGAAGGACGTCATGGAGTTTATTGCATCTTGCCCAAAGTGTGCTCAACACAAAGTATCCCGCCAGTCGCCTGTGGGGCAACTGGTTCCATTATCTGTTCCCCGTCGACCGTGGACCCATTTGTCGATGGACTTTGTTACAGATCTGCCTATGTGCAACAAGTTTAATACCATCTGGGTAGTGGTTGACGGTTTACCAAGATGGCACATTTCATTCCTCTCACCGGTCTTCCGTCAGCTTCCAAGTTGGCTCAAGTATTCATTCAAGAGATCTTCCGACTACACGGTCTTCCCGAGGAGATCATCTCTGATAGAGGAGTACAATTTGTAGCCAAATTCTGGCGAAGTTTGTGTCAAGTCCTCCAAGTCAAATTAAAGTTTTCTACAGCTTACCATCCTCAGACCAATGGTCAAACTGAGAGGGTGAATCAGGACTTGGAGGCCTTCCTCCGCATCTATGTGTCTTCCTCGCAAGATGACTGGGTTCAACTCCTTCCCTGGGCCGAGTTCAGCCATAACCATCAATATCATTCCTCATCTTCTTCAACACCATTCTTCATCAACTATGGATTCCACCCTAAAGTTCCGGAATTTCAGCCGCTTCCAGCAACTTCTGTACCAGCAGTGGATATTACCTTACGCCAGTTTTCAAACAACTGGAAGAATGTGCGAGCGGCTCTGCTCAAAGCATCGTCTACATACAAGAAGTTTGCAGATAAGAAGCGTAAGGCAGTTCCTGCTCTCAAAGTGGGTGATCGTGTGTGGTTGTCTACGAAGAATTTGAGGTTGAGAGTTCCCA
Source organism: Pseudophryne corroboree (assembly GCF_028390025.1). Taxonomy (NCBI): domain Eukaryota; kingdom Metazoa; phylum Chordata; class Amphibia; order Anura; family Myobatrachidae; genus Pseudophryne; species Pseudophryne corroboree. The sequence goes on along the minus strand of NC_086448.1, from coordinate 254,307,994 downwards.
GCATGAAGTTTGCGCCTCGTTACATCGGTCCTTTTCAAATTGAACAAGTCATCAATCCTGTTGCTTACAAACTCCAGTTACCCCCATTCTTGAAAATTCCTAGGACATTCCATATTTCCCTTCTGAAACCGCTGATTCTGAATCGATTCCATTCTGCACTACCTTCAGCTCCTAAAGTCCAGACTCAACGGGGAGTTGAGTATGAAGTTGCCAAGATTCTGGATTCACGTTTCCGCTATGGTCAGTTACAATATCTCATTGACTGGAAGGGCTACGGGCCTGAAGAGCGCTCTTGGACCAATGCTTCAGATGTCCATGCTCCTGCCTTGGTCCGGAATTTCCACTCTAAATTTCCTCAGAAGCCTAAGAAGTGTCCTGGGGCCACTCCTAAAGGGGGGGGGGGGGTGCTGTCACGATCCGGGTATCAGGACGCCATTATTTACCTTTCAGGTGTCTCCTAGGGCTGTCCCAGCGTCCTAGGCCTGGTTCCCAGCCGTGATGCAAGCATTCATACGTCATATCTCATCTCTGCTGATCTGTGGATATTGTTCCTCAATGCCCGGGCGACTGGCATGGCGTCACCTGCCGGCGGGGCCTCGGGCATCATCTCCATATTCCTAATGCATACAGGGTATGTGGCACTTTGTACCTACTGCAGCCGCGGCCGTCCATACTGAAGGTTGAGACGCAAGCCGGCGTTCTTTATGTTCACCGCCGCCATTACAGAGGAATTTCCATGTGGTGAATACAAACAGCTTTCACTCCAGAGGCCGGTATGGGTGCAGCCATCTTGGTTCCAGTCACATGATCCTGACCTCCAATCCATAGCTCTGCTGGGATCTGCATAATTGAGTCATCCAATCCCTTTACACCTAAGGGTATAAAGGGACTGAGCCTGCACCAGGAAATCGTCAGTGCTTTGGTTGTCAAACCTTGTTTCCAGTCTCTCTCTCTCCTGTGGTTATTTTGTTCCAGGTTTCCAGCTCCTGTCTCCAGTTACCACTAAGAGACCCGCACCAGCTTACCACCTTGCGGTGCAGCCTGACTCTGCAGTCTTCCATGACTACTCCAGCTTCCAGCTACAGATCCATCTGCTTCCAGCGGTCAGCTTCCAGCAGTGTTCAGCTTTCTTAAAGTGCTGGTGCTTCTCCAGCGGATACCTACATACCAGCGGTATCTGCAAACCACCGGTACCTGCATACCATCATTTCCTATATCCTCGCTCCCTAGCTTCATTCAACCACCTGGCTGGTTTCATCCAGCATCCACTCCGTGTTATCTACCTGGCTGGTTCCATCCAGCATCCACTCCGTGTTTTCAACACCTGGCTGGTTCCATCCAGCATCCACAGCAGTCTTCTCAGCTACAGCGTTACCAGCTTCAAGTGCTACATCTGCTGGTGTGTTCCTCGGCTACTCTCACTACTACGGACGGGTCTGGTAAGGACATTCCATCACTGGGACATTAAGAACTGTACCTCATCCTACCAGTACTCTATGGCTCCTGCCAAGCTTATAGTGATCCAGGAACTGTATCATTTTATCTACTGCATATCTTTATTCATTTACTACTGCTGTGAATACGGAGTTCTGTTAATAAACTTTTATTGACTTTTAAATCCTGGTTGTCATGGTCACGCCTTCGGGCAATCCTTTTACATTATACTTACATGTCTAGGGGTCTGATTAAACCTCCCAAGTTTAGGTTTACCTCAGCCCCTACAACTGAGGCTTCCTCCCGTCAGCTCAGGCCCTCAGTTGTGACAGTAAGCACTGACCAGATGAATCCAGCCGGAGACCAGGATCAATCGGACAGGCCGATGCAAGAACTGGCAGCCAGACTCGAACATCAGGAGGCTGCACAAGGCCACATCATCCGCTGTCTCCAGGATCTCTCTACTCGGCTGGATGGGATCCAAACGACCCTCCGTGGATCAGGCACGTCCGATGCATCCACCACAGTGACACCAGCTGTAACCCCACCCACCTTACCCATTTCTGCTCCACGTCTTCATCTTCCAACGCCAGCAAAATTTGATGGATCACCAAGATCTTGCAGGGGATTTCTTAATCAATGTGAAATTCATTTCGAGCTACAACCCGGCAGTTTCCCTAGTGATCGCACTAAAATTGCCTATATTATTTCTCTCCTCAGTGGCTCAGCCCTTGATTGGGCATCACCTTTATGGGAGAAATCCGATACCCTGTTGTCCTCATATACTGACTTTGTAACGACATTCAGGCGCATCTTCGACGAGCCAGGCCGTGTAACTTCAGCTTCTTCTGAGATTCTCCGTTTACGCCAAGGAACGCGTACTGTGGGACAGTACCTAATACAGTTCAAGATCCTGGCATCCGAACTGGCATGGAACGACGAAGCCCTGTATGCTGCATTCTGGCATGGCTTATCAGAACGCATCAAGGACGAATTAGCTACCAGAGACTTGCCCTCTAAGTTGGATGAGCTAATATCCCTATGCACAAAAGTTGATCTACGGTTTAGAGAAAGAGCAACTGAGCGGGGAAGGTCTTCTACTCCAAAGTCTTCTGCTCCTCCTCCTCGTCAACCGTCTCCATCCAAAGATGAGCCCATGCAAATTGGTCGTTCCCGTCTATCTCCAGCTGACCGTCGAAGACGTCCTTCTGAGTCCCTCTGTCTTTACTGTGCAGCTCCGTCTCATGCAATCAATGCCTGTCCCAAACGTCCGGGAAACTTCAAGTCCTAGCTCGCCAAGGAGAGGGCCGGCTAGGAGTAATGCTCTCCTCTCCATCTCCTCATGATTGTAATCTCCCAGTCTTGCTTCAAGTTGCTCAACGTTATAGGAACGTCATTGCCCTCCTAGATTCCGGAGCAGCTGGGAATTTCATAACTGAAGCATATGTTAAGCGGTGGTCCCTACCCACTGAGAGACTTTCCTTGTCCATTTCTTTAACTGCCGTGGATGGCAGTAAGATTTTTGACGCAGTTATTTCTTTAAGAACTCTACCAGTTCGTCTGAGAGTAGGAGTTCTTCATTCAGAATTTATTTCCTTTTTAGTGATTCCAGGAGCCACACATCCTGTGGTTTTGGGCCTTCCATGGCTTCGTCTCCATAACCCATCAATTGACTGGATGACTACGCAAATACTGGCATGGGGTCCTTCCTGTACTGAGACCTGTCTGTCCAAAGTGCTTCCTGTTTGTTCTTCCTCCTCCAGGTCGTCTGACGTTCCACCTCATCCGTATCAAGACTACACGGACGTGTTTAGTAAGGCTTCTGCTGATATCCTTCCTCCTCATAGAGAATGGGACTGTCCAATCGATCTCATTCCAGGGAAGGTTCCACCTCGAGGCCGAACTTATCCGTTGTCTTTACCAGAGACGCATTCCATGGAAGAATATATTAAGGAGAATCTGGCGAAGGGTTTCATCCGACCTTCTTCCTCCCCAGCTGGCGCAGGTTTTTTCTTCGTTAAGAAGAAAGACGGTGGCCTGCGGCCATGCATCGACTACAGAGGTTTGAACGACATTACCTTCAAGAACCGATATCCTTTACCCTTGATTACAGAACTCTTCGATAGAGTTAGTGGAGCAACCATCTTCACGAAATTGGATTTGAGGGGTGCCTACAACCTCATCCGGATCCGAGAGGGTGACGAGTGGAAGACCGCCTTTAACACCCGTGATGAACATTATCAGTACCTCGTCATGCCTTTCGGATTAAGTAATGCTCCAGCTGTCTTCCAGCATTTCGTGAACGAGATCTTCAGAGACATTTTATATCGTCATGTCGTTGTTTATCTAGATGATATACTTATCTTTGCTAATAATCTAGAGGAACATCGTTTCTGGGTAAAGGAAGTTCTGTCCCGTCTCCGTGTCAATCATCTCTATTGCAAATTAGAGAAGTGTGTTTTTGAAGTCAAGTCCATTCCGTTTCTAGGCTACATTGTGTCCGGTTCCGGACTAGAAATGGATCCTGAGAAACTACAAGCAATCCAGAATTGGCCGATACCTGTAACCCTCAAAGGGGTCCAGAGGTTTTTAGGATTCGCCAATTACTACAGAAAGTTTAGACGAGACTTTTCCACCATTGTGGCGCCTATCACTGCGTTGACCAAGAAGGGTGCTAATCCGTCCAAGTGGTCTGAAGAAGCTATGCAAGCTTTTCACCTATTAAAGCAACGATTCATCTCTGCTCCGGTTTTGAAACAGCCCGATATCAACTCTCCTTTCATTCTTGAGGTGGATGCCTCTTCCATTGGAGTAGGGGCGGTGTTATCCCAGAGAGCTAAAGATGGTCATCTACATCCTTGCAGCTTCTTCTCCCGGAAGTTCTCCCCAGCTGAGCGCAACTATGCCATTGGCGATCAGGAGTTGCTGGCAATCAAATTCGCTCTGGAGGAGTGGAGATACCTGCTGGAGGGAGCTTCGCATTCGGTCATTATACTTACCGATCACAAGAATCTTCTATATTTGAAAGGCGCACAATGTCTTAATCCTCGTCAGGCCAGATGGGCACTTTTCTTTTCCAGGTTCGACTTTAAACTCCAGTTCTGTCCGGGCTCTCAGAATCGCAAGGCCGATGCCCTTTCCCGCTCTTGGGAGCAAGAAAATGAGTTGGAGTCTTCTGACAAGCATCCTATTATCAATCCGTTGGCATTCTCCACGGTAAGGATGGACTCTACGCCCCCACCAGGGAAAAGTTTTGTGAAGCCGGTGTTAAGGAAGAAGCTCATGCATTGGGCACATGCTTTCCGCTTTGCCGGACATACAGGCATTCAGAAAACCCTTGAGTTTATCTCTAGGTCTTATTGGTGGCCAACTCTGAAGAAGGACGTCATGGAGTTTATTGCATCTTGCCCAAAGTGTGCTCAACACAAAGTATCCCGCCAGTCGCCTGTGGGGCAACTGGTTCCATTATCTGTTCCCCGTCGACCGTGGACCCATTTGTCGATGGACTTTGTTACAGATCTGCTTATGTGCAACAAGTTTAATACCATCTGGGTAGTGGTTGACGGTTTACCAAGATGGCACATTTCATTCCTCTCACCGGTCTTCCGTCAGCTTCCAAGTTGGCTCAAGTATTCATTCAAGAGATCTTCCGACTACACGGTCTTCCCGAGGAGATCATCTCTGATAGAGAGTACAATTTGTAGCCAAATTCTGGCGAAGTTTGTGTCAAGTTCTCCAAGTCAAATTAAAGTTTTCTACAGCTTACCATCCTCAGACCAATGGTCAAACTGAGAGGGTGAATCAGGACTTGGAGGCCTTCCTCCGCATCTATGTGTCTTCCTCGCAAGATGACTGGGTTCAACTCCTTCCCTGGGCCGAGTTCAGCCATAACAATCAATATCATTCCTCATCTTCTTCAACACCATTCTTCATCAACTATGGATTCCACCCTAAAGTTCCGGAATTTCAGCCGCTTCCAGCAACTTCTGTACCAGCAGTGGATATTACCTTACGCCAGTTTTCAAACAACTGGAAGAATGTGCGAGCGGCTCTGCTCAAAGCATCGTCTACATACAAGAAGTTTGCAGATAAGAAGCGTAAGGCAGTTCCTGCTCTCAAAGTGGGTGATCGTGTGTGGTTGTCTACGAAGAATTTGAGGTTGAGAGTTCCCAGCATGAAGTTTGCGCCTCGTTACATCGGTCCTTTTCAAATTGAACAAGTCATCAATCCTGTTGCTTACAAACTCCAGTTACCCCCATTCTTGAAAATTCCTAGGACATTCCATATTTCCCTTCTGAAACCGCTGATTCTGAATCGATTCCATTCTGCACTACCTTCAGCTCCTAAAGTCCAGACTCAACGGGGAGTTGAGTATGAAGTTGCCAAGATTCTGGATTCACGTTTCCGCTATGGTCAGTTACAATATCTCATTGACTGGAAGGGCTACGGGCCTGAAGAGCGCTCTTGGACCAATGCTTCAGATGTCCATGCTCCTGCCTTGGTCCGGAATTTCCACTCTAAATTTCCTCAGAAGCCTAAGAAGTGTCCTGGGGCCACTCCTAAAGGGGGGGGGGGGGGTGCTGTCACGATCCGGGTATCAGGACGCCATTATTTACCTTTCAGGTGTCTCCTAAGGCTGTCCCAGCGTCCTAGGCCTGGTTCCCAGCCGTGATGCAAGCATTCATACGTCATATCTCATCTCTGCTGATCTGTGGATATTGTTCCTCAATGCCCGGGCGACTGGCATGGCGTCACCTGCCGGCGGGGCCTCGGGCATCATCTCCATATTCCTAATGCATACAGGGTATGTGGCACTTTGTACCTACTGCAGCCGCGGCCGTCCATACTGAAGGTTGAGACGCAAGCCGGCGTTCTTTATGTTCACCGCCGCCATTACAGAGGAATTTCCATGTGGTGAATACAAACAGCTTTCACTCCAGAGGCCGGTATGGGCGCAGCCATCTTGGTTCCAGTCACATGATCCTGACCTCCAATCCATAGCTCTGCTGGGATCTGCATAATTGAGTCATCCAATCCCTTTACACCTAAGGGTATAAAGGGACTGAGCCTGCACCAGGATATCGTCAGTGCTTTGGTTGTCAAACCTCGTTTCCAGTCTCTCTCTCTCCTGTGGTTATTTTGTTCCAGGATTCCAGCTCCTGTCTCCAGTTACCACTAAGAGACCCGCACCAGCTTACCACCTTGCGGTGCAGCCTGACTCTGCAGTCTTCCATGACTACTCCAGCTTCCAGCTACAGATCCATCTGCTTCCAGCGGTCAGCTTCCAGCAGTGTTCAGCTTTCTTAAAGTGCTGGAGCTTCTCCAGCGGATACCTACATACCAGCGGTATCTGCAAACCACCGGTACCTGCATACCATAATTTCCTATATCCTCGCTCCCTAGCTTCATTCAATCACCTGGCTGGTTTCATCCAGCATCCACTCCGTGTTATCTACCTGGCTGGTTCCATCCAGCATCCACTCCGTGTTTTCAACACCTGGCTGGTTCCATCCAGCATCCACAGCAGTCTTCTCAGCTACAGCGTTACCAGCTTCAAGTGCTACATCTGCTGGTGTGTTCCTCGGCTACTCTCACTACTACGGATGGGTCTGGTAAGGACATTCCATCACTGGGACATTAAGAACTGTACCTCATCCTACCAGTACCCTATGGCTCCTGCCAAGCTTATAGTGATCCAGGAACTGTATAATTTTATCTACTGCATATCTTTATTCATTTACTACTGCTGTGAATACGGAGTTCTGTTAATAAACTTTTATTGACTTTTAAATCCTGGTTGTCATGGTCACGCCTTCGGGCAATCCTTTTACATTATACTTACATGTCTAGGGGTCTGATTAAACCTCCCAAGTTTAGGTTTACCTCAGCCCCTACAACTGAGGCTTCCTCCCGTCAGCTCAGGCCCTCAGTTGTGACACCTGTGCTCCACAGCATTGCTTCTAAAGCATCCTGTTTCCTGAGTTCTCACCTGGATTGCTGGATCTACACCCGGTTATTTCTCCTCGCATGCTGACCTCTCAGTGTCACCATCCCTCTCAGCGAGTCTCAGTTATCCCAGTCTACAGTCTTCCTATCCGGGTTTCTACCAGACGTTCGTTTACAGACGTACAGGTCCTGCCGACGCAACCACTCTAACAAGTAAACAGCTAGGGCACCTGTGGAACCTCCTTTAAAGCTCTATGGAAAAGACTTTCATTCAGACTGCTCGGCTAATTCTGCCTAAAGTCACCGATACCAAACCGCAAGCCACAATTACGGATTCACAAAACCCAGTCCCCGTGACAGTTTGCACTGGCCATATGGATCCGGAGGGTGCTCATGGTTCCGGTACTGATCTTCTGCAGGGCATAGCAGCTCGTCTGGAGAGTCTAGAGGAATCCCAGCGCCAATTAGCTCAATTTATCCAAAGGGATTGCTACCCGCCAGGATTCCATGCAATCCGACATTGCTCATGTCGCCACTGGTCGACACCCGAAGACTCAGCAAGTGCCGACCGCCCCAGTTCCTATGGTAGCTTCCCCTTCATCCCTCCGACTACCGACGCCCACCAAATTCGACGGGAACCCGAAGATGTGCCGCGGGTTCTTAAACCAGTTTGAGATTCATTTCTCTTTACAGCCCTTTAACTTCGCATCACAGAAGGCAAAGGTAGCATATATCGTCTCCCTCCTGGCCGGTCCAGCCCTGGATTGGGTGTCACCCCTGTGTGAGAGAGCTGATTCTCTACTTGACAAATATGATGAATTCATCGCTACCTTCCGAAAATTTTTCGATGAGCCCGGAAGAACCACGTTGGCATCAATCAAGATAATGCGCCTCCGGCAGGGAAACCGGTGTGTGGGACAGTATGTAGTACAATTCCAGACCTATGCTTCAGAATTACGGTGGAATGAGGAGGCAGTAGTATCGGCCTTCTGGAAAGGTCTGTCTGACAAAATCAAGGATGAGTTGGCTACCCGGGACCTTCCGCCCAAATTAGATGACTTGATTTCCCTTTGTACCAAGATTGACCTTCATTTTAGAGAGCGCCAGTTAGAGAAGAATCGTGTGGAGCGCCCAAGGTTCCGTCCTCCTCCGCCTTCTTCCTCGAGTGTGTCAGCTGAAGCGTCCCAGGATGAGTCTATGCAGATCAATAGGGCTCGTCTCTCGCCAGAGGAGCTTCAGAGAAGGCGCAGGGAGAACTTGTGCCTATACTGCGGAGGTTCAGGACATTTGGTAGCCTCTTGCACCCAGCGTCCGGGAAACTAGTGCTCCTAACCAGAAGAGGAGACATTAGGTTAGGCGTGGTGACATCGTCTCCATCTCGTTGTGAGCCTGTCCTAGAGGTTTCTTTGGGCCTGCCACAGGGTTCTAAAGGGTTTTTCGCTCTCCTAGATTCGGGAGCTGCTGAAAACTTTATCACGGCAGATGTGGTGCAGCGACTACGGATTCCTACAGTTGAGCTTTCCCGACCAATTGCCCTTTCCGTTGTAGATGGAAGTCGAATCTGCAGTGGAGTAGTTACCCACCAGACTCTTCCCCTTCAGCTATGTATAGGAGCTCTCCATAAGGAGTTACTTAATTTCTTAGTCATTCCAATAGCTACTCATGAAATTGTTTTGGGACTTCCTTGGCTCCAGAAGCACAACCCAAGAATCGATTGGGTGAATATGCAAATTTTGGCCTGGGGAGAGTCGTGTGCTCAAACTTGTCTTACCGGTGTTAAACATGTGAATAAAAGCCAACTGGAGATCCTACCGCAAATTCCGTCTCAGTATTCCTCCTTTTCTGATGTCTTCAGCAAACAGGCAGCAGAAGTCTTACCACCCCACAGACCTTCGGACTGCCCTATTGACCTGATTCTGGGAAAAATTCCTCCTAGAGGGCGAATCTATCCTCTCTCGGCCCCTGAGACAGACTCCATGTCGCAATACATCAAGGAAAATCTAGCTAGAGGATTTATTCGGCCTTCTACCTCTCCAGCCGGTGCGGGGTTCTTTTTCGTCCAAAAAAAGGATGGTGGTCTTCGTCCCTGCATCGACTACCGGGGTCTGAACGACATAACAATAAAAAAATCGTTTCCCATTGCCCTTGATCTCAGAGCTATTTGACCGGGTTAAGGGTGCCTCTGTCTTCACCAAGTTGGACCTCAGGGGAGCATACAACCTGATCCGGATCAGAGCGGGTGACGAATGGAAAACGGCGTTCAACACTCGTGATGGGCACTTCGAGTATTTAGTCATGCCCTTTGGGCTTCGCAACGCACCAGCAGTTTTCCAAAATTTTGTAAATGAAATTTTCAGTGATTTACTCTATAGTTCTGTAGTAGTCTATTTAGAAGACATACTAATTTTCTCGACCAACCTGAAAGATCACCGTTCTCAAGTCCAAGAGGTGCTGCGGAGGCTTTGCCAACATCATTTGTACTGCAAATTGGAAAAATGTCTTTTCGAACAATCCTCCATGCCCTTCCTGGGCTACATAATGGGGGTAATTCCAAGTTGATCGCAGCAGGATTTTTGATAGCAACTGGGCAAAACCATGTGCACTGCAGGGGAGTCAGATATAACATGTGCAGAAAGAGTTAGATTTGGCTGGGTTATATTGTTTCTGTGCAGGGTAAATACTGTCTGCTTTATTTTTACACTGCAAATTAGATTGCAGATTGAACACACCACACCCAAATCTAACTCTTTCTGCACATGTTATATCTGCCTCCCCTGCAGTGCACATGGTTTTGCCCAGTTGCTAACAGAATTCCTGCTGCGATCAACTTGGAATTACCCCCAATATCTGGTTCAGGATTAGAGATGGATCCAGCCAAGGTACAAGCGGTTCTAAATTGGTCCAAACCCACCACCCTTAAAGCAATCCAATGCTTTTTGGGTTTTGCAAATTTATACCGGAGATTTATCAAAGGATTCTCCTCTATAGTGGCACCTATCACCGCTCTCACTCGAAAGGAGGCTAATCCCAGAGAATGGTCAACATCTGCAGATGAAGCTTTCCAACGATTAAAACAGGCTTTTACTACAGCTTCAGTGTTGAGGCAACCCGATGTCAATAAAGCCTTTGTTTTAGAGGTAGATGCTTCGGCCGATGCTGTGGGAGCAGTTCTCTCCCAACGTCTGAATGACAACAAACTTCATCCTTGTGGGTTCTTTTCCAAGAAGTTCTTACCAGCAGAAAGGGACTATACGATAGGAGAGCAAGAACTACTGGCTGTTAAGTTAGCATTGGAAGAGTGGCGGTATCTCTTGGAGGGTGCTACGTTTCCTATCACTATTTTCACTGATCACAAGAATTTAATCTTTCTCAGGAATATTCAGTGTTTGAATCCTCGTCTAGCCCGATGGGCAATGTTCTTCTCAAGATTTAATTTCTTCCTAACCTTTCGACCTGGTTCTCAAAACCAGAAGGCAGATGCTCTCTCCCGATCCTACTCCTCTGAGGATTCCAACGACTCTCCTTCTCCTCAGCCTGTATTGGAGTCTCGGAACTTCGCCTCCACTAAACTACAGCCTCCATTGGGAAAAGTGTTCGTACCTCCTCACCTTCGGAAGAAATTACTGACCTGGGCCCATACCTCACGGTTTTCTGATCATGATGGAGTCCATAAGACAACCGACCTTATCCAACGCTCATATTGGTGGCCTGCACTGAAGTCTGATGTTTCCTGTTACATCGCCTCCAGCAGGAGAGCTAATACCCCTAACTATTCCTAAGATGCCATGGACCCACCTTTCAATGGACTTCATCACGGATTTACCCTCTTGTAAAGGATTTACTACTATTTGGGTAATCATAGACCGCTTCTCTAAGATGGCTCGTTTCGTACCTCTTAAGGGTCTTCCCACCACACCAGAGTTAGCTCAGCTTTTCATTGCAGAGATCTTCAAGTCGCACGGTCTTCCGACTGAAATTATTTCTGACCGGGGAGTCCAGTTCGTGGCTAGATTCTGGAGTGCTCTCTGTGCCGCCCTACGGGTACAGTTAAAATTCTCAACGGCATATCATCCTCAAACCAATGGAAGTACAGAGAGAGTCAATCAAGATTTGGAGATGTTCCTCAGAATTCATGTCTCTTCTTCTCAAGACGACTGGCTAGAACTACTACCATGGGCAGAGTTTGCTCACAACAACTCCTACCACTCTTCTACAGGTCATACCCCTTTCTATACCATATATGGCTTCCATCCTCGAGTTCCTCAGTTCCTGGCTTTACCAGCTCAAGATCTTCCTGCAGTTCAGGAATCTCTCAAGAGACTTTCCGGAGTTTGGCGAAAAGTTCACCAAAATCGACAAAAATCCTCCGCTTGCTATAAGTTCTGGGCTGATAAGAAGAGAAGGGTGGTACCTAAATTGGCAGTTGGAGATCAGGTCTGGCTCTCTACGCGCAATTTAAGGTTATGTGTTCCATCTATGAAGTTCGCTCCTCGCTACATTGGGCCCTTCCCAGTTGAACAAATCATCAATTCCGTAACTTATAGGCTTAAGTTACCCCCGTACCTGAAAGTCTTCCCAGCCTTTCATGTTTCTCTTTTGAAGCCTTTAGTGTTAAACAAGTTTTGTAAGATCCTTCCTCGCTCTCCAAAGATTGTCACGGATCGTGGTATTGAATTCGAGATCAAGAAGATCCTTGACTCCCGAGTAAGACATGGACATCTACAATATCTTCTGGATTGGGAGGGCTACGGTCCTGAGGAGCGTTCCTGGGAGGATTCTTTGGATGTTCATGCTCCCGCTTTACTTCACAAGTTCCATGAAGAAAATCCCAGCAAACCTGGTGGCTGTCCAGTGGCCATCCCTAAAAGGGGGGGTAATGTCACGGTCCGGTGGATCGGGTTCCGGGACCAGCAGTACTTACCTATCCGGATGCTCTGGCGCGGTTCCTCCGGCAGGGGTGCGGGCTGCTGGCGAGGGGCACAACTTGCAGGCATGTCTGGGAGGAGAGGTCTCAGAGGCAGCAGCAAACATTTGTGCAGCTTCCAGCTGCAGAGGTCCGGGAAGGGCGTCGCCGCCTTGGAAGGGTCAGCTAATCTAAAACACTCAGTCACCTGCAAGGTTTGCAAAACCAATGAGAAACAGTCTGCAGGTATAAATCTAGGGATTTCTGGGTAAGCAAATTGCCAGTGCAACGTCTCTCACACAGCCTTGTGTGTGCTAGTTCCCTGTGCTCCACAGCATTGCTTCTAAAGCATCCTGTTTCCTGAGTTCTCACCTGGATTGCTGGATCTACACCCGGTTATTTCTCCTCGCATGCTGACCTCTCCGAGTCACCATCCCTCTCAGCGAATCTCAGTTACCCCAGTCTGCAGTCTTCCTATCCGGATTTCCGCCAGACGTTTGTCCATAGACGTACAGGTCCTGCCGACGCAACCGCTCTAACAAGTAAACAGCTAGGGCACCTGTGGAACCTCCTTTAAAGCTCTATGGAAAAGACTTTCATTCAGCCTGCTTGGCTAATCCTGCCTAAAGTCACCGATACCAAACCGCAAGCCACAATTCCGGATTCACAAAACCCAGTCCCCGTGACATCTGGAAGTTTAGGGGATATTCAGGAACACTCACAACTTCTCCTGTGATGTAGTATAAAAAGTAGGGATACTTACCAGTCATGGACAATTCAATAAAATCAATTTCCCTTAAAAATAACGTGTCAGTGCAAATATGTCACTGGGACTGGAGATGCCATTTTATTGGTGGGACAATTCAGCTATTTATGTATCCAATTCAGCCTAGAGGAAGATAGTAGTCGTCACTGCATTTATTCCCCAAAGAGGCTCAGTTACTGATTGTAATAGATTTTGGAGAAGAGAAAAGAAAATCTGAGCTTTCCATTCATCTCTGAATTGCAGACAGTTGCTTTCCCAATACTACTGTGGAGACAAATGAGGAACACCACTGAGACCTGAGATTTTTTCATGGTTACACCTTCTCAGAATTAAGTGAAGCAGTGGAAAGCCCTGTAATCACATGGTACAAGTGATAAAGACCTATTCACTGCTTTATGAATAGAGCCCTTAAAAGGAAATTTGTATTGCAAAATCAAAGTATCATAGAACAGGACCTTTGAAGATACCTGAAAGGAATGCGATCTTGCACCATCTTACACAAGACAAATTGCAGGTGGTACAGTAAGTACCCAGAGATGACCGGTGGACTTTAAAGGCTTAGCAGATGCTTATTGCTGACTTTGCAACTGTCATACCATTTGTTGACATCCATAATTGGATTGGTCCACAGGAAACTGTGTACCCAATCAGACACCAAATGAGACATTAGTGCTATACTGTCAAAGGCTGTACCTGAAGCTATCATAGTGCACAGCCACAACTTAGACACAAAAGACCCGCCCCTTCTCTGCGTGCATTCAGAATAGCACAGAACTTAGGCTTCACAGCCACAAAAATCCCACAAGGCAGAACAGCACCATGAGATAGCATAGTTACCACCCAGTTCCCAACCTAAAATGCTCATTTCACAGAAACACAGATCTGGCAAAGATCCCTCTGACTCCGAATATGATGGAGAGACACAAAAATGCTGAAATTCACTATTTACGTCTTAGTCTGTAACTTTGGCGGTTAACACAGGTGCAACCATCCAGGGCACAGGTTCCATGAGAATGCTGGCTCCAGTTTGTGTAGAGATGCTGGTCCTAGCTAATGGGGGGCAGCACTTCCTATGGCAATTTGTTAGAGCCTGATCTGTTCCAGAACAGCAGCCATATTACACTCTGTGTAATACTAATAACTATGTATGGTGTTAGATGCGGACCTGCTCCAAGCTTCCCGACTGGCTTACCTTTTCTGCTTATCTACCTGTCACATAAAGGAGAGCAGTGAAACCAACTCCTGTGGGCCAGTCTGCAGTCCACTCACAACCTCCAATTAGGGATTGTGAATAAGTCTTCCTGTATTGATCTGAATCAGTATGGGATCACAAAATTGAAGTTATAAATATAAAAATCTTGCAAATAATATTTATATTCCAAGATATCAATATTAGATGCTGTGCATGCACAATTTCAGTTTGCAACAGGTCAAGGGTGCAGGCTGTTTCTCTGAGATTCTCTGAGAGGCTGAAAGAGAAGTTCTTAGTGTATTCTGAAATGCTCTCCCATGACAGCGTAAAAGGGGTGGTATTCAGTATGCCGGCTGTTGGGATCCCGGCGCTCAGTATACCTGCGCCAGAATCCCAACACCCGGCATACCGACAACTATTCTCCCTCTTGGGGGTCCACAGCCCCCCTGGAGGGAGAATAAATAGCTTGGTGCACATAGGGAGAATAAATAGCGTGCGCGCCACCGTGCCCGCAGCGTAGTGAGAGCAGCAAGCCTGCAAGGGGCTCATTTGTGCTTGCTCAGCTGCCGGCGGTCGGGATCCCAATGCCTGTATGCTGGGCGCCAGGATCCCGACCACCAGCATAACATACTACACCCCATAAAAGAACTGCAGGGGTGAAATTTACTAAAGGTAGATTTTTATAGATTTTTATTGATTTTAAATCAATCAAAACCAACCTTTAGTAAATTTCCCCCCAGGAGAAAGTGTGAACCACTGTGCAACACAACTAATACAAGCGCCAACACTGCAAGGCACAGCGCTACCATCCAACAGCATTACCACCAGGTTTTGCCCAATTGCTAACAAACTTGCTGCTGCGATCAACTCAGAATTACCCCCACTGAGAGAAGTGGGATCTCGCAAGAACATGACTTCTGGTGTTCGAGCAGCATCCTGTGGGTCCCTATGGTAACCAGCGAGAGAGAGAGTGGAAGTTTATCCCATCAAACATCGGCACCGCCGGGACCAGTGGCACTGACCGGGAGAAAACAGTGGGTGCACACCACACACCAACAGGTGAGCACTGCATCAAAGGACAGGATCTGGGCAAGTTGATGCATGTGGAGGGCCGGGACACCGGCTTTCCAGCACACAACCCCCAGCAAGACCTGCTAACTTTAAACACAAGGAACTCATCCACAGTCCTGGTCAGGGCAGCACAGTAAATCGCCAAATCGCGTCTTTTTTTCACAAAAACAAACAAAAACAAAAGCAAAGTCAACCTTTAGCAAATTTCCCCTCTGGTTTCTTTCTTTTTTTAAACACCTTCTGTATTCTACTTCTTTAGCACTGCATGTAGAGTCTTCTGAATAGAGAAACTCCAAACCATTCATGTATGGAACTTTGATTGAAATGTTTAGCCAGTTAAAGATGAAAGAATGATTTACTGAGCATACAATAAATCTGCAATTTATACTATATACTATATGTTTATGCAAGAAATCCTTGATTCAGCTTGTTTATACTGTAGCTTGTGAAGGATTAATTGTTATATACAGCACTGATTTAGTGGGAATAAGAAATTTACAGTACTACTTTGTCTCCTCTTTGCTACACCTAAAACAAAATACAAAAAAAAAAACTAGTGGGCCCTACACACTGGCAGATAATACTGACAGATATGAACGATCTCGTTCATTAATGAATGAGATACCGTTCATATCTTTCAGTGTGGAGGCACCAGCGATGAACGATGCGCGGCCCCGCGCTCGTTCATCGCTGGTGCCCCGTCGCTTGTGCATGCAGACCAATATGGACGAGATCGTCCATATTTGCCTGCACTGCTATGGAGCCGGGTGACGGGGGCCCCGTCACTGCCCCCCCCCCCGCCGCTGGGCAGCTCGGCGGTGGATCTATCAGTGTGTAGGGCCCATAAGATAAATGTTTAGACCACAAAAGTAATATCATCTTCATTATTTTGAAACATACTTTTTTAAAGAAAAAATAGTGTCCTTTTTTTGGCCCACCAGCGTGGTAGCACAAGATGTATTGTGCATCATATAAAAAGATGAATAAATGAAATGAACAATGATTCGCGGATTCTTGTTCAATTGTCCATTATACTGAGACCATTGGAGTGACACAATTGCCACTCTAAAGGTCCCAAACTTATGCTGATCACTATAGCAAGTAGAGTCCTTTTCACAGTGGAAACCACCTAAGGCAGTGAAGTGCTAGGGCTGATTGAGTATTTGGATAGGGGGAATGCTTCCCATTTTTGTTTTTTAAACAGCATCTGTGGTCTGAGTGGAGGTAACTGTCAATCGCCTGCAGTTGTCTGTTATTTTTCCCATGTGTTATTTTCTGGATACTCAGAGGGGCATATAATAATGAGTATATATTGAAAAACAGGTGAGATTATGGCAAGTTTTAAACTGCTGTATGTAACTCACAGATTTGCCATTTTCAAACACAGCTTTCTGTAACCTGCAAACCTCATTTTTGGTTTTTTCAATCTTTTGAATAGACAGCACACCCCCTGATTGCACAACAGCCCCTCTGACACACAGCCCAGGATGAAATGGTGCAGATCACCTTGGGAAGGCACATATATACAATTTTGCCTTGTTTTGATTTCCGAGCCAGGCAGGAAAACCTTCTCGGATCCCCTATGTTTGGATGGATCCGGTTCTCGGAGAACCAGACCTACTCATCACTAATTTCACATATAAGATAAATGTAAATACAGATGCCAATACACCATTAAAATACTAATCACCTGAGTGGTGAGAGATGGACCACTACTCCCACATTTGCACACTTGTACCTCTTACTTTTGATGGCCACCTCTAGCTCTCATTGTGAGCTATTTCAGTTTTGTTATCCCTGTATGTTTGTCCCTCCCCATCCCCCTATTCCTGTGCTACCCCCTCCTACTTTCCAAAGACACTCTGTATTTTTGGTTATGTTGTTGATTTTATTTGTTCAGTGAACTATGATTAATATAATGTCCCTTAATACAAAAGGCCTTAATTACTCAAACAAAAGGACATTTCCTTTAAGAGACTTTGCTAAATCTTGAGCTCATATACAGTAGGTGGTCATTCCGAGTTGTTCGCTCGCTGCCGATTTTCGCAGTGCAGCGATCAAGTTAAAAAACTGCAAAAATGCGCATGCACATGGTACGCAGCGCGCATGCGCTAAGTACTTTCACACAAAACTTTGTAGATTCACACAAGTTCGAGCTACGTTTTTTCATCGCTCGAGTGATCATAGTGTGATTGACAGGAAGTGGGTGTTTCTGGATGGAAATTTGCCGTTTTCAGAGTGTCTGCTAAAAAACGCAGGCGTGCCAGGTAAAAACGCAGGAGTGGCTGTAGAAACAGGGGAGTGGCTGGCCGAACGCAGGGCGTGTTTGTGACATCAAACCAGGAACTGAACGGACTGAGGTGATCGCAGTCTAGGAGTAGGTCTGGAGCTACTCAGAAACTGCAGGGAATTATTTAGTAGCAGTTCTGCTAATCTTTCGTTCGCTATTCTGCTAAACTAAGATACATTCCCAGAGGGCGGCAGCCTAGCATTTGCAATGCTGCTAAAAGCAGCTAGCAACCGAACAACTCGGAGTGAGGGCCCTAGTGACTATGCAAGAACCCTACTTAGAGGCTGCTTACTCTTTCCTCTTTTATATTATTAAGCAAGTTGGTATGAAATCCTGGCAGTTGGAACCGACAGTGAGAATACCATCAGTTTAATTCCGACAGTCAGATCACAGTAAGTATTTTTATTTCACCCCTGATCCTTCCGTTAAACATAACCCGCCCCTCCTGCAATCTAACCCTAAACCCCCCTCCCACGGCCTCAAATCACCCCCACAGCCTAACCTTAACCTCCCCCACCCCCACAGCCTAACCCTAACTCTCCCACCAGTGCTTAACCCAAACCGAAAGGTGGGGTATTCTGACGTCGAGATCCTGACTGCCAGGATCCTGAATCCGTTCTGTATAAATTAGACTCCTACCAGATATAATAGGTGTGTTGCAGACAGAAAGTGTTAAGTATAAGACCCGGGCACCCACTCCTTCCTCTACTTTACAGCACAGGCAGCAAGTTCCCCAATTGACAATTAATGTACAGGAATGGCCCGCCGCCAGCGCCTTTTAATCACCAAATGGGTCATTTTCAATTTTACTGCTAAGGGCGTGTTCCAAGTAACCCACTATTTAGACTGAAAATCCATCTTGATTCTTTGATAGATACTTTGAGAGATAGAACACATACTGATTGGAACTTAAGCAGTGATTGTGCAACATTGGGCTACTGCCTCCATCCCTACTCGGGTCTCTATTGAAGCAAAAGTGCACAAACACTTTGATGTAGAGAAGGTTGTTGCTACTCTACCTTCACCTCTTCTACCTTCAAACAGCAGTTTGACTGGAGCTGCTATTGGACAGATAGGAAACTTGCTAGTTGTTCTTTAAACCCAAGAGACCTTAATGCTCTTTAGGTGTCAGGGTTGCGTACACCTAGTAAGGACTAGCAGTTGTGGTGTGTTAATTACTTTGTATACTTGATTAACCATAGTACACCATATGGCTTTTGGAGACATTTTCCTAACATATCCACGGAAAGCACAGGCCTTCATGTTTATTGTTAACTGTTTATATTTTCTTGTTTGTTACATAGTTTTTGGTGTACCTCTAAACCCTATGTTGTTTGTCCCTTATTCTGCATCCAATTTTATGCGTGTAGAATTAATAAATATCAAAAATGCAAAAAAACAAATGGAAGTTGGCAGATTCATAACAAATCTCAAATCAATAACCCTGTACATTGCGGAGGCCACAGTATGAGATCCTCAGCTAAATAGAATCAGCTGCTGGTCATCATCATCTTCATCAGTGCCTAATTACACTAGAAGTTCATCCCCTGTAGGTGATATAGGCACATATGCGTCTTTCTTGGGGTCTGCCTGAATATGGCCTTATTGCATTTGACCGGCGCCATATGGAGGGTGTGCATCGTCATTGCCCTGTGGCCAGTAGAACTGCTGCAGTGCTGCCCAAAGTGGAAACTCTGGGCATGTACCCATCTGTGTGTAGAGCCACCCAGAGTGTCTAGGCAGCTCTACACAATCTCCTGCCAACAGCTCTACACCCTCATTTGACATAACTGGTTCAGGGCAGGAACAGTACAAGGTACTCTTACACGATCTCTTTTCATCCTTTCTACTTTTGTAAGCTAATGAAGATATATGCGCAGGGCAGTCGAGAGCCACGCCGGGCCCCGGTAAAGGGACGGGGGCATGACTTAATAAAGTGGGCATTACTATGCCCTTTACTAAAAAAAAGTATTTTAATAATAAAATAATTGCGGGCTGCAAAGTGACCCCACGTGATCCACAAGGGGGATGCCGTTTTAACACAGGGGGGGACGTGGGGGAGGGCACCCGTTTTCTACCTTACTTGATCTGGAAACAGGTCTCTTCTCCCCAGCCAGAATCATCTTCCCAGTGATATTTGGGAAGATGACGCTGGTCACTAGAGAGCAAAGACTCTGGCACAGTCCCAGCGTCTTTGCTTTCTATGTGTTGCTCCAACTTCCTTTAGATATCAACGGGAAGATGGAGCCACCATCTGCAGGGCTCCAGCACAGGTATACTCGGGGCCCTTCTATCTGCCCGGGCCCGGGTAATTTGTTCCCGCTTCCCCCCTTTCAGCGCCACGGCATATGTGCATTATGCATTCAAATCTACATAGTCATAGAGGCTTGAGAATTTTTAGTACACATACACAGTACACAAAAGTGCAATTTGTGGCAAAACAATGAATCTACGTCCAACTTGGATCAACCCCTTAATGTGCAGTGTATGAAACTATTCATAAAGCTTTTTTCATTGTCATATTGTTGTATGACATTAAATGGAGACACCTGTATCTTGATATCTTGTATTCCGCAGCTCATCCTTGTTATTGAAAGCACATGTCAAAGTTCTTCTTGATGTTTTCATATTTGCTCCCCGCTGCACCACTTTGCCCTCAGGATTTTGCTGTTTAGAAGCTAAAATCTTCTCTAGGGAGCTCACATGTTATGTACTTCTCAAGTGTTTCCAGAGACGTTTTCTGATTTTAACACCATAAAGTGCCTTTTTCTGTCATGCACTTTGGGAATGATGCAGGATGGCAGGAGATACAAGAGGAAGATGCAGTGGGAAAACCTTTCTTAAATCTATTTTTTTTACAAATCAAATGAACAGAGAATGCACTCAGTCAACAAATGCAATATATTGTACGTCGTTAACCTGTTCAGAGATGGCTGACAGTGCCCAGATTTGTTGAAGATGAAAAACTGTTGTGTATTGTTCATAAAATAATGTTACACTTTAAAACTGGAAGCACTGGAATAAAAAGCTGATTGTTAAAAGTGCCCCAAATATTGAAGTATTTACTAAATAAAGTCACAGTCAGCTGATAGATAAAATAGAACTGGGCTGAGTGTATACTTGCTAGTCAAGGCTTATTTTTTGTTACCAATTAATAGAAGTGTATACATTCAAGATACTGGCTGTTGGGATACCGATGCCGGAATACTGACACATCTCAGAACACCAATACTGAATCCCGAACAGGTCAACATCACAACGCTGGAATCCCAACAGTCAGAATCCTGAAGGCAAGTATAGCCTGGAGGGTTAGGGATTGGCTGCAGGCAGGGGGGTCGTAACTTTAGGCACCACCAAGGTGGGTTAGGTGACAGAGGACGGTTAGGGTTAGGCTGGGAGAGGTTATGGTTAGGCTGGGGGGAGAGGGGGTTAGGGTTAGGTGATGGGGGAGGGGGAGTTAGGGTTAGGCACTAAGGGGGAGATTAGGGTTAGGCACTAGGGGGTAGGTTAGGGTTAGGCTGTGGTAAGGGAGGTTTAGGGTTAGTGGGATGGGAGGGTTTAGACTACTTACCTCGCCCCTGTCGGGATGGTGACCATTGGGATGGCGGTGCCATAGAAGATTGCAGTATAATGGACACAGGTTATGTGGAACAATTTTATAATTTCGTGTAAAGGTAAAGGTGCAAAAACAGATTATTTGGTGGGTAGCAACTAATCAACTTTTATTTTGTAAACCA
This sequence comes from Pseudophryne corroboree, assembly GCF_028390025.1. Classification (NCBI taxonomy): domain Eukaryota; kingdom Metazoa; phylum Chordata; class Amphibia; order Anura; family Myobatrachidae; genus Pseudophryne; species Pseudophryne corroboree. Next base: position 254,286,655 of record NC_086448.1, on the reverse strand, counting down.
GTAAAGGATTGCAGCTAGAATTTGTTCTGGTGGCAGCTAGGTCCTAGGCATAACATTATTGCTCCCCCTCCCCCCGTGTCTTTCCAGCTTTAGCCCCTCAATGTGTCTCCAGCTCTCACATCCAGCCTGATCCAGCCCAGTCACTTACCTTCTCTGGCTACTGCTGCTCCTCTTCGCGCTGCTGCTCCTCTGCTTTCAGATAGGTGGCACGGCGTGACGTTGTGATGTCATGCACGTTATGCCGCAATAAACAAGTTTTTATTATTTATTGCAGCGCAGCACACGTGATATCATGACATCACGCCACACAGAAGTCAGAGTTGCTGGCACCAGAAGATAAAACATCAGTGAGTGGCTGCCAGCTCCCCCGCCACTGTACAAGCCTGCACCCTGCTGATCACTATAGCGGCACAGGCAGTAGTTAGGATAGATTTTTCTGTGTTTGGGAGGTGCCCTGCCATGCTGCTCCCAGCCACGGACTATGCATTGTGCCCAGCAGTGCCTGATAAAAGGTAAAGGAAAATTATGCCAATTGGCTGTAAAACAGGGTGGATAACTACATGGACCAATAGCGGGGCGGAAAGGCTTCCTATTGGTCTGGCCTGTCACACTATTCTAGGCTATGTTGTCAAACTATCTTTTGCTGGGGGGTCAAAATAGTGACTGAACTTGGGCCAGAATTTCTTCTTGGCGGCATAATTCAATAATGTACATATATTCCAATAGTATATCAATAAGTAAAGAAGTTGCTGAGTAAAACAAGGAGTATATTTTGTGATTTTAATTAATTATCTGTAAGTTTTAAATGTGTACAGAAATGAAAAACAATTTGCTACAGTAGAGTAAAAAATTGAAACGTTATTCTTATTGAAATTGATGCTGTGAAAACATTTTTGCAGTCTGTCAGTTTTAATAATGTTCTACTTACCCAGGTCCGGCCCTGTCTTGGGGGCCTGAGTTAGTTATGGAGGCAGAGCAAAGCCCCCTATGGCAGCAAGCCATGCCCACTTCTTGTACTGGGGACGGCAAATGTATTAGCATTCCTGTAACGTCTGCACTGGTCATGAAGTGTATCTGCTTATAATTACAGATAAGAAGCAGAGAGATATTACTGCTTTTACTGATCTATATATATATATATATAAATGCGAAAGCCCTCACTCACTGACTGACTCATCACTAATTCTCTTAGTTCCCGATATGCTAAGAAGCTAAATTTTAACATAGGTACTGTATTCTTCAGATGGGTAATAGGAAAACTACATACTTAGAATTTTAATAAACTTTCCCTAAGGGGAGGAAAGGGGGGTTGACATAATGACATCATTACCAATGCGTGGCTTGCATTGCTAGAACGATAACGCCCAAATGGACAATCGGATGAAAATTTGCATTGCACCTCCAGTGTGTAGAATTTCATAAACTACAAAAATGGTCCTGTCACTTTTTACCGTATCTCTCACTCACTCACTCACTGACTGAGTGACTGATCACTAATTCTCTTACTTCCCCATATGTTAGGAAGCTGAAACTTAACATAGGTATTCTTCAGGTGTAAAATAGGAAAACTACGTAATTCGAATTGTAATAAACCTCCCGTAAGGGGATGAAAAGGGGGTTGACATAATGATGTCATCACCAATGCGTGGCTTGCGTTGCGTGAACGATAATGCCCAAACGGACAGTTGGATCAAAATTTGGATTGCACCTCCAGTGTGTAGAATTCAATAAACTATAAAAATGGTCCTGTCACTTTTTACCGTATCTGCTATGGGTGCTCCTCAGGTAACTCCAAGAACCGTGAATTAATATTTACTTACATTAAGACGTCTCAAATTAACATCTCTATACATTTACCAAATTTTTAACATTCATTTATATTTATAACCATGAAAATCAGAAACTCCCATGCGAGATACGGGAAGAACAGCTAGTAACTGTATAAAGATCTGATTGTTGCTGTACTGGTCCTACTTTATGGCAGAACTACTCAACTAACTGAGGAATTAATCCACACACATTACTCGTAATTTACCGCAGTGGCGGCCCCAGGGGTATGGCTGCAACGCAATCCAAATTTCAAATAGAGGAGCCACACCAACTGCCAGTGAGTCAGTTTGGGAAGACAGTTGGTGGCGCTCTAGCCCCACTTCTGGAGCTACCACTGCTAGTAAGTAAAGTCAAAACTGGGAGTGAGGAGAGACTTAAATGTATGAAGTTACCTACCTGTTGTAAGATGGCCCTGGCTGTGATGTTACACTCCCTGAATATGAACATGGCATATTTTATCCAGTTGTCAACAGCAACAATGATCCACAGCTCTGGAACAGGAATCAGTATATGGAGTGCTTTTCCATGCATCTTCCCCATCTCTTTACTATTGTGTAGCCTAAGGGAATATTCAATTATCTGTGATGATACTAGTTTCCCCACCATTTCTTCGCCTCCTTTCAACCACCAACATTATATATTTATCCTCGCACCTCAGGGAGCTGCACAGGAAAATCTGAGATGTTGAGTTACTCGAATTAGCAATATAGAGTTTGCACATTGTCGCTTATTGAACACCTCACTGTAAATTCTTATTCTATATTAATGCATGAAAGTTCTAATACATTGTTTATCTGTTGGCTTAAGAATTGTGGGTAGAATGTTTTTGTCATCAGCTCAATAAAATTAAAGTTAGAACATAAATTTTGATTATTTTATGCTTTGCAGCTCATTATGGGTATTTTACAGTCTAAACCAATGTAGCTAGTAATATCACAGAAAAGATAAAGTGGCTGAACAATTTTCAACATGTCAGTATTTGTGTGAACAAAGAAAGTAAAGCTTTAATTGCTAGTGAAGGGGATAAAATATGCATGTAGTCTACTGCTGCTCAGCTTTTATTGGATTCATATTGGTTAGAGCCCAAAAAAGTTGTAAACCTTAAAAAATATATGGATGTTTCCCAAAAGGCAACGTACAAATTCTAACACTTTAAGCGACCCCAATATTGGTAGATTCCCCTGTACACAGCAACTTTGCTCTACGTGCTGGTCACCTTATGTGTACCTCCAAAATGGGAAACCGAGATGCAGGAAATCTATTAACACATTGGGCAAAGTGTAACAAATAGACATTGAAGATCTTCTGGTGTTAAGCTAGAAAATAATAGAAAAACGTCTACAGAGGCCATGTGTTCACTATGTGATTTAATATGATTATGGCAGTCAGAGGTGGGAAACCAAAGATTTTAAACCAGAATTCTAACTTTATTTGGCCACTTACTATTGTACTACAAGAAGATAAGATACCTTTACAGACAAGTAGGGTTACATTTAGTAAAGCTTCTAAAACAGAGAATTGATGATGTTGCCCATAGTAACCAATCAAAAGCTGTTTATCATTTTCTAAAAGGCAATAGAGAAATTATGGACAGCATCTGATTGGTTGCTATGGCAACATCACCAATTCTCTGTTTTACAAGCTTATTAAATTTAACCCTTAGTTAAAGGGTTAAATTTACTTTACAGCAGTAATATTGCTTGTCAACTCATGGTAATGTAATGGGCTATACCTTACTAGGAAGTAATATACTTTTGTTACAAGTTACCAGTAATTAATTTAATTATATCTATAACATGAAACAGTCACAGTGACTGTAAAGTCTCAGGGATGATTTATATTTTTTTTAATTTTTTTTATATATACAGTACTGGAGCATATTTATTTTTAGAGACCACCATCTGTATCTATTTAATTGCATGGTTTCCAGGCAATTTTAGCATATTCTGTTTTGATTTATTAATATGTTTAGAGAGGTTGCTTTGGAGATTATATGTACCATTTCTCCTATTAGTCTTCTATTTACTACAGCTGATGTTCATTTTGATGAGATCATTGATGCTGAAGATGTTTTGTTTTTGTATTTCTAGATTCCCCCCCCCTAGATTTTAATAATAAACTATGGACATCTTTTAATTAGGGATGAGCGGGTTCGGTTCCTCGGAATCCGAACCCGCCCGAACTTCATGTTTTTTTACACGGGTCCGAGCGACTCAGATCTTCCCGCCTTGCTCGGTTAACCAGAGCGCGCCCGAACGTCATCATCCCGCTGTCGGATTCTCGCGAGGCTCGGATTCTATCGCGAGACTCGGATTCTATATAAGGAGCCGCGCGTCGCCGCCATTTTCACACGTGCATTGAGATTCATAGGGAGAGGACGTGGCTGGCGTCCTCTCCGTTTATAGAGAAGAGAGTGAGACAGTAGAGAGAGACACAGTAGTAATTTTGGGGAGCATTAGGAGGAGTACTAGTTACTTGCTGAAGTGATAGATAGTGTGACTGTATATTATCTGACTTGTGGGGGAGACACTGACAGTGGGGAGCAGTAAGAGTCTGAGAGCAGGACTCAGAAGTACATATAACGTACAGTGCACACTTTTGCTGCCAGAGTGCCACACTGCCATTGTGACCACACTGACCACCAGTATAATATATATTGTGATTGTCTGCTTAGGAGTACTACTTGCAAGTTGCTGATAGTGTGACCAGTGACCTGACCACCAGTCACCACCAGTTTAATATATATATATATATATATATATATATATATATATATATATAAAATTGTATATAATATATATATAATATTGTATACCACCTACCCGTGGTTTTTTTTTTTCTTTCTTCTTTAAACATACTACTATAGTAGCTTACTGTAGCAGTCTGCGGTGCTGCTGAGCTGACTGTGTCCAGCAGGTCCGTCATCAGTCATTACATAATAAATATATATACCTGTCCGGCTGCAGTACTAGTGATATTATATATATATATATATATATATATATATTGATTTCATCTCATTATCATCCAGTCTATATTAGCAGCAGACACAGTACGGTAGTCCACGGCTGTAGCTACCTCTGTGTCGGCAGTCGCTCGTCCATCCATAATTGTATACCAACTACCCGTGTTTTTTTTTTTCTTTCTTCTTTATACATACTACTATAGTAGCTTACTGTAGCAGTCTGCGGTGCTGCTGAGCTGACAGTGTCCAGCAGGTCCGTCATCAGTCATTACATAATAAATATATATACCTGTCCGGCTGCAGTACTAGTGATATTATATATATATATATATTGATTTCATCTCATTATCATCCAGTCTATATTAGCAGCAGACACAGTACGGTAGTCCACGGCTGTAGCTACCTCTGTGTCGGCAGTCGCTCGTCCATCCATAATTGTATACCACCTACCCGTGGTTTTTTTTTTCTTTCTTCTTTATACATACTACTATAGTAGCTTACTGTAGCAGTCTGCGGTGCTGCTGAGCTGACAGTGTCCAGCAGGTCCGTCATCAGTCATTACATAATAAATATATATACCTGTCCGGCTGCAGTACTAGTGATATTATATATATATATATATATATATATATTGATTTCATCTCATTATCATCCAGTCTATATTAGCAGCAGACACAGTACGGTAGTCCACGGCTGTAGCTACCTCTGTGTCGGCAGTCGCTCGTCCATCCATAATTGTATACCACCTACCCGTGGTTTTTTTTTTCTTTCTTCTTTATACATACTACTATAGTAGCTTACTGTAGCAGTCTGCGGTGCTGCTGAGCTGACAGTGTCCAGCAGGTCCGTCATCAGTCATTACATAATAAATATATCTACCTGTCCGGCTGCAGTACTAGTGTGATATAATATATATTGATTTCATCTCATTATCATCCAGTCTATATTAGCAGCAGACACAGTACGGTAGTCCACGGCTGTAGCTACCTCTGTGTCGGCAGTCGCTCATCCATCCATAATTGTATACCACCTACCCGTGTTTTTTTTTTTTTCTTTCTTCTTTATACATACTACTATAGTAGCTTACTGTAGCAGTCTGCGGTGCTGCTGAGCTGACAGTGTCCAGCAGGTCCGTCATCAGTCATTACATAATAAATATATCTACCTGTCCGGCTGCAGTACTAGTGTGATATAATATATATTGATTTCATCTCATTATCATCCAGTCTATATTAGCAGCAGACACAGTACGGTAGTCCACGGCTGTAGCTACCTCTGTGTCGGCAGTCGCTCGTCCATCCATAATTGTATACCACCTACCCGTGGTTTTTTTTTTTCTTTCTTCTTTATACATACTACTATAGTAGCTTACTGTAGCAGTCTGCGGTGCTGCTGAGCTGACAGTGTCCAGCAGGTCCGTCATCAGTCATTACATAATAAATATATCTACCTGTCCGGCTGCAGTACTAGTGTGATATAATATATATTGATTTCATCTCATTATCATCCAGTCTATATTAGCAGCAGACACAGTACAGTAGTCCACGGCTGTAGCTACCTCTGTGTCGGCAGTCGCTCGTCCATCCATAATTGTATACCACCTACCCGTGTTTTTTTTTCTTTCTTCTTTATACATACTACTATAGTAGCTTACTGTAGCAGTCTGCGGTGCTGCTGAGCTGACAGTGTCCAGCAGGTCCGTCATCAGTCATTACATAATAAATATATCTACCTGTCCGGCTGCAGTACTAGTGTGATATAATATATATTGATTTCATCTCATTATTATCCAGTCTATATTAGCAGCAGACACAGTACGGTAGTCCACGGCTGTAGCTACCTCTGTGTCGGCAGTCGCTCGTCCATCCATAAGTATACTAGTATCCATCCATCTCCATTGTTTACCTGAGGTGCCTTTTAGTTGTGCCTATTAAAATATGGAGAACAAAAATGTTGAGGTTCCAAAATTAGGGAAAGATCAAGATCCACTTCCATCTCGTGCTGAAGCTACTGCCACTAGTCATGGCCGAGATGATGAAATGCCAGCAACGTCATCTGCCAAGGCCGATGCCCAATGTCATAGTACAGAGCATGTAAAATCCAAAACACCAAATATCAGTAAAAAAAGGACTCCAAAATCTAAAATAAAATTGTCGGAGGAGAAGCGTAAACTTGCCAATATGCCATTTACCACACGGAGTGGCAAGGAACGGCTGAGGCCCTGGCCTATGTTCATGGCTAGTGGTTCAGCTTCACATGAGGATGGAAGCACTCAGCCTCTCGCTAGAAAAATGAAAAGACTCAAGCTGGCAAAAGCACCGCAAAGAACTGTGCGTTCTTCGAAATCCCAAATCCACAAGGAGAGTCCAATTGTGTCGGTTGCGATGCCTGACCTTCCCAACACTGGACGTGAAGAGCATGCGCCTTCCACCATTTGCACGCCCCCTGCAAGTGCTGGAAGGAGCACCCGCAGTCCAGTTCCTGATAGTCAGATTGAAGATGTCAGTGTTGAAGTACACCAGGATGAGGAGGATATGGGTGTTGCTGGCGCTGGGGAGGAAATTGACAAGGAGGATTCTGATGGTGAGGTGGTTTGTTTAAGTCAGGCACCCGGGGAGACACCTGTTATCCGTGGGAGGAATATGGCCGTTGACATGCCTGGTGAAAATACCAAAAAAATCAGCTCTTCGGTGTGGAAGTATTTCAACAGAAATGCGGACAACATTTGTCAAGCCGTGTGTTGCCTTTGTCAAGCTGTAATAAGTAGGGGTAAGGACGTTAACCACCTCGGAACATCCTCCCTTATACGTCACCTGCAGCGCATTCATAATAAGTCAGTGACAAGTTCAAAAACTTTGGGCGACAGCGGAAGCAGTCCACTGACCAGTAAATCCCTTCCTCTTGTAACCAAGCTCACGCAAACCACCCCACCAACTCCCTCAGTGTCAATTTCCTCCTTCCCCAGGAATGCCAATAGTCCTGCAGGCCATGTCACTGGCAATTCTGACGATTCCTCTCCTGCCTGGGATTCCTCCGATGCATCCTTGCGTGTAATGCCTACTGCTGCTGGCGCTGCTGTTGTTGCTGCTGGGAGTCGATGGTCATCCCAGAGGGGAAATCGTAAGACCACTTTTACTACTTCCACCAAGCAATTGACTGTCCAACAGTCCTTTGCGAGGAAGATGAAATATCACAGCAGTCATCCTGCTGCAAAGCGGATAACTGAGGCCTTGGAATCCTGGGTGGTGAGAAACGTGGTTCCGGTATCCATCATTACTGCAGAGCCAACTAGAGACTTGTTGGAGGTACTGTGTCCCCGGTACCAAATACCATCTAGGTTCCATTTCTCTAGGCAGGCGATACCGAAAATGTACACAGACCTCAGAAAAAGAGTCACCAGTGTCCTAAAAAATGCAGCTGTACCCAATGTCCACTTAAAAACGGACATGTGGACAAGTGGAGCAGGGCAGGGTCAGGACTATATGACTGTGACAGCCCACTGGGTAGATGTATGGACTCCCGCCGCAAGAACAGCAGCGGCGGCACCAGTAGCAGCATCTCGCAAACGCCAACTCTTTCCTAGGCAGGCTACGCTTTGTATCACCGGTTTCCAGAATACGCACACAGCTGAAAACCTCTTACGGCAACTGAGGAAGATCATCGCGGAATGGCTTACCCCAATTGGACTCTCCTGTGGATTTGTGGCATCGGACAACGCCAGCAATATTGTGTGTGCATTAAATCTGGGCAAATTCCAGCACGTCCCATGTTTTGCACATACCTTGAATTTGGTGGTGCAGAATTTTTAAAAAAACGACAGGGGCGTGCAAGAGATGCTGTCGGTGGCCAGAAGAATTGCGGGACACTTTCGGCGTACAGGCACCACGTACAGAAGACTGGAGCAACACCAAAAACGCCTGAACCTGCCCTGCCATCATCTGAAGCAAGAAGTGGTAACGAGGTGGAATTCAACCCTATATATGCTTCAGAGGTTGGAGGAGCAGCAAAAGGCCATTCAAGCCTATACAATTCAGCACGATATAGGAGGTGGAATGCACCTGTCTCAAGCGCAGTGGAGAATGATTTCAACGTTGTGCAAGGTTCTGCTGCCCTTTGAACTTGCCACACGTGAAGTCAGTTCAGACACTGCCAGCCTGAGTCAGGTCATTCCCCTCATCAGGCTTTTGCAGAAGAAGCTGAAGACATTGAAGGAGGAGCTAACACGGAGCGATTCCGCTAGGCATGTGGGACTTGTGGATGGAGCCCTTAATTCACTTAACAAGGATTCACGGGTGGTCAATCTGTTGAAATCAGAGCACTACATTTTGGCCACCGTGCTCGATCCTAGATTTAAAACCTACCTTGGATCTCTCTTTCCGGCAGACACAAGTCTGCTGGGGTTCAAAGACCTGCTGGTGAGAAAATTGTCAAGTCAAGCGGAACGCGACCTGTCAACATCTCCTCCTTCACATTCTCCCGCAACTGGGGGTGCGAGGAAAAGGCTCAGAATTCCGAGCCCACCCGCTGGCGGTGATGCAGGGCAGTCTGGAGCGACTGCTGATGCTGACATCTGGTCCGGACTGAAGGACCTGTCAACGATTACGGACATGTCGTCTACTGTCACTGCATATGATTCTCTCCCCATTGAAAGAATGGTGGAGGATTATATGAGTGACCGCATCCAAGTAGGCACGTCACACAGTCCGTACTTATACTGGCAGGAAAAAGAGGCAATTTGGAGGCCCTTGCACAAACTGGCTTTATTCTACCTAAGTTGCCCTCCCACAAGTGTGTACTCCGAAAGAGTGTTTAGTGCCGCCGCTCACCTTGTCAGCAATCGGCGTACGAGGTTACTTCCAGAAAATGTGGAGAAGATGATGTTCATTAAAATAAATTATAATCAATTCCTCCGTGGAGACATTGACCAGCAGCAATTGCCTCCACAAAGTACACAGGGAGCTGAGATGGTGGATTCCAGTGGGGACGAATTGATAATCTGTGAGGAGGGGGATGTACACGGTGATATATCGGAGGATGATGATGAGGTGGACATCTTGCCTCTGTAGAGCCAGTTTGTGCAAGGAGAGATTAATTGCTTCTTTTTCGGTGGGGGTCCAAACCAACCCGTCATTTCAGTCACAGTCGTGTGGCAGACCCTGTCACTGAAATGATGGGTTGGTTAAAGTGTGCATGTCCTGTTTATACAACATAAGGGTGGGTGGGAGGGCCCAAGGACAATTCCATCTTGCACCTCTTTTTTCTTTAATTTTTCTTTGCGTCATGTGCTGTTTGGGGAGTGTTTTTTGGAAGGGCCATCCTGCGTGACACTGCAGTGCCACTCCTAGATGGGCCAGGTGTTTGTGTCGGCCACTAGGGTCGCTTATCTTACTCACACAGCTACCTCATTGCGCCTCTTTTTTTCTTTGCGTCATGTGCTGTTTGGGGAGTGTTTTTTGGAAGGGCCATCCTGCGTGACACTGCAGTGCCACTCCTAGATGGGCCCGGTGTTTGTGTCGGCCACTAGGGTCGCTTATCTTACTCACACAGCTACCTCATTGTGCCTCTTTTTTTCTTTGCGTCATGTGCTGTTTGGGGAGTGTTTTTTGGAAGGGCCATCCTGCGTGACACTGCAGTGCCACTCCTAGATGGGCCCGGTGTTTGTGTCGGCCACTAGGGTCGCTTATCTTACTCACACAGATACCTCATTGCGCCTCTTTTTTTCTTTGCGTCATGTGCTGTTTGGGGAGTGTTTTTTGGAAGGGCCATCCTGCGTGACACTGCAGTGCCACTCCTAGATGGGCCAGGTGTTTGTGTCGGCCACTAGGGTCGCTTATCTTACTCACACAGCTACCTCATTGCGCCTCTTTTTTTCTTTGCGTCATGTGCTGTTTGGGGAGTGTTTTTTGGAAGGGCCATCCTGCGTGACACTGCAGTGCCACTCCTAGATGGGCCCGGTGTTTGTGTCGGCCACTAGGGTCGCTTATCTTACTCACACAGCTACCTCGGTGCAAATTTTAGGACTAAAAATAATATTGTGAGGTGTGAGGTATTCAGAATAGACTGAAAATGAGTGGAAATTATGGTTTTTGAGGTTAATAATACTTTGGGATCAAAATGACCCCCAAATTCTATGATTTAAGCTGTTTTTTAGGTTTTTTTGAAAAAAACACCCGAATCCAAAACACACCCGAATCCGACAAAAAAAATTCGGTGAGGTTTTGCCAAAACGCGGTCGAACCCAAAACACGGCCGCGGAACCGAACCCAAAACCAAAACACAAAACCCGAAAAATTTCAAGTGCACATCTCTACTTTTAATCTGTCTTAATTTCTTTTCTTGAATTTGTTATTGAATTAAATATCCAATGTTCTAATAAATGTCTTGCTTGTTCTAAAATGTAATAATTTCTACCAAACCAATGTCTTATTGTAATGTGTAAACAAAGTGTGACAGCAAAAGCAATAAGAATATGTATCTTCCCATTAAGACATATGAGCCTTGCACCTAGTACTAGAATTATTTGTGGAGACATTGCTAACTGCTTTTATAGTTCTTGACAAAATAAGTACAGCAGTGACTGTGGTTAAAGATGCTATTTATAATATTATCCATTATTACTTGTGTCTATTCTGTTAATAGTACTCTACCTTCAATTTATCTTTCGCTGTAGTTTATTATTGTTTCTATTATTATTATTATTATTATTATTATTAGTAGTAATAATAATAATAATAATAATAATAATAATATCATTTATTTTTAAGGCGCTTCAAGGTCTCCATAGTGCAGCACAGGGTAGATGCACAGTAACAGTAAAACATGACAGCTTAGTGGTACAGTAAGTGTAAAATTACACAACATTGGATATTACACGGCAATGAAACGGACAAAATAGGTACAATAAAATGAGGGTTGGGGTCTCACTGTTTCTTGACAGGCAAGTGGAGGGGAGTCATTGGAAGGTGAAGTCACATACAGTAGGCACTCAATGAACTTGTAACCATGAAAGGGTGAGCAAAAAGAGGACCTTATTCAGCATGGGTTAGCGATGTGTTACATTTGCATACTCCCGACTCGTGCTGTACTGTGCGGCATGAATGTGCTGGCATATTGCGGTCGTATCCCGGAAGTATACGACTGCAACATGATTGACAGCGGCAGGCGTTGACTCAGCGCTGTGGGGGTGGTGCGGGGAAAATGCAGGCAGTGCCATTTTTGTGGCGGACACATGACATCACATGCAGCTGCTGAAAGTGAAAACATGGCCACCCTGTGCCTGTCTTTGCAGCCAAGCTGTGAAGGCAGTGGGGCTTCCACAATTCAGCGATGCAATCGCAACTGCATTGCGATTGCATTGCTGCCGGGTATTTGCATGCTGGGCAGCCTTGCTCTGTGCTGGGTGGCCCCCAGCATGCAATCGTAGCCAGTTGCAGTTTTGCTAAAATAACAAAACTGCAACTGAAGCTGAATAAGGTCCAAAGTCAGAGTTTTTGAAAGGGATAAGGAGACAAGAAGCACTGAAAGCAGGGACAGTGCTGCTGAGGAACATGCTTACAATATCTGCACAGATTAAAATTCCTAACTCCAGGTCAACTGCTCAATTCTCTACTCAAGAGACCATCAACCCTCACTTTATTTCATCTTACATGAGTTTATCACCCTCCCCCACCCATAAGCCATCTTTCTAGTTGCTCAGCTTGAATTTATTGCCCAGATTGTATCTATATGATCACATTTGACATCCGTTTCAAGAAGCATAGCTATAAGAGTTCAACAAAAACATTTAACTTTAGGAAGGCTAACTTCAGTATGCTGAGATGTGCATTAAACTACATTGAGTGGGAAGTTTTGTTTCATGGTAAGAACACTTCGGAAACGTGGGATGCTTTAAAAGGGTTGCTAGATAGCAATATTCACAAATTTATTCCCATGGGCAGTAAGCGCAGGAGTACCAAACTCAAACCGATGTGGCTTAACAAGAAGGTCAAGGCCGAAATCAATAAAAAGAAGCGTGCTTTCAAAGCATTTAAATCTAATGAAAAGGAGGATTCATTCCAGTACTACAAGGAATGCAATAAAAGACGCAAAAATGCAATAAGAGCAGCTAAAATTGAAAACGAAAAGCAAATTGCTTTAGAGAGTAAAACCAATCCTAAAAATGTTTAATATACATAAACAGTAAAAGGTTAAAAAAGGAGAACATAGGTCCAATAAAAAATGAATTTGGAGTATTGTTAAATGATGACGAATCAAAAGCAGAAATATTGAACACATTTTTTTCATCAGTGTTCACCAGACAAGAACTGATGGTGGGCGTAGTGCATAGCAATAGTGACAGTAAGGATTCGTGGTTAGATACTTGTTTAAGTGAAGAAGTAGTCAGGGAGAGATTACGCAAAATAAAGATTAATAAATCACCTGGCCTGGACGGACTTCATCCGAGGGTTCTTATGGAGCTTAGGTCACAACTAGCAAGACCCCTATACTTGATTTTCAATAGTTCAGTTAGATCTGGCATGGTATAGAAGGATTGGCGTATAGCAGAGGTAGTGCCATTATTTAAAAAGGGATCCAAAAATCATCTGGGTAACTACAAGCCGGTTAGTTTGACATCTATAGTGGGAAAAATATTGGAAGGAATTCTAAGGGATAGCATACAGGAGTATCTGCTGACCACTAAGATTATTAGCAAGAACCAGCATGGGTTTGTGAGGGACAGATCATGTCAAACTAACTTAGTTAACTTCTACGAGGAAGTGAGCGACAATCAAGGAAAAGCAGTGGATGTGGTCTACTTAGATTTTGCAAATGCCTTCAATACAGTGCCTCACAGGAGATTAATCATCAAATTAAAAGAGCTTGGCCTAGGAAAAACTGTTTGTACATGGATAAGTAACTGGCTGGACAACAGGATACAGCGAGTAGTGGTCAACGGGAAGTCCTCAAGCTGGACACCAGTAGTCAGCGGAATACCACAGGGGTCCGTACTCGGGCCACTACTGTTCAACATATTTATCAATGACCTAGAAATAGGCCTGGAAGGCACAGTGTCAATCTTTGCAGAGGATACTAAACTGTGTAGGGTAATTAATTCAGAAATAGATGTGGAGTCTCTGCAGAATGACTTATCTAAACTTGAAATCTGGGCGTCTAAATGGAGACTGAGGTTCAATATAGAAAAATGCAAGGTTATGCATTTCGGGACTAAAAACAAACTTGCATCCTACATATTAAATGGGGAAAGTCTAGGGGTAACAGTTTTGGAAAAAGATTTGGGGGTACTCATTGATAATAAGCTTAATAACCGTATACAATGTCAAAGCGCAGTAAAGAAGGCAAGTAAGGTGTTAGCATGCATAAAACGGGGAATTGAGACAAGGGACGAGGATGTAATTCTGCCGCTGTACAAATCATTGGTACGTCCGCACAGAATATTGTGTTCAGTTTTGGGCACCACTGTATAAAAAAGATATCGGAAAACTCAAAAGGGTTCAAAGGAAAGCTACTAAATTGCTTAAAGGGCTAGAGGGACTGGATTACAAAGAAAGGCTTACTAGGTTGAACACTGGAAAAGAGGCGTCTAAGAGGAGACATTATTAAGGTCTTAAAATATGTAAAGGGACACTACAAAGAGTTATCAGAGGAATTATTTATTAAAAGAACTCTGTTTAGGACACATGGGCACTTGATGAGGTTGGTGGAGAGAAAATTCCGTACACAACGGAGGAAAGGGTTCTTCACTGTTAGGACAATAAGGTTTTGGAATTCCTTGCCAGGGAAGGTGGTAATGGTGAACTCTGTAAATGCATTTAAATTTCTGATTGAAAAGGATAGCCAAGGTTACAACATTTAAAATATTGATGTTGTTAATCCAGGTGTAACATGATTTGTAGTTGTTAACTAGTCATAAAACATTATTCAGCAGGTACAGTAAAATCAACTCAACTTAATACAAAATACAGGTTGAACGCGATGGGCATTTTGCCTCTTTTCAACCTCAATTACCATGTTACTATGTTACTATCTATTCATTCACATTTAATCTTCCCAGCCCTGCTTCATTTTTTAACATATTTCCTCATAAGGCTCATATAACAATTTCCATTGTACAGTATCATTCCCATCCAGCAGCTACCTTCCCGATCAGATTCACTACTGTGGTTAGGTTGAGAATACATTACATTTTGATGAGTATTAGTAATTAATCTTCAGTAAGGAGGAGAAACCCAACATCAAACATACCACTAACACATCCCCTGAATAACTGATATTCAATATATTCAATGTTCAATATAAGGTCAGCGAAAACAGTCAGAACTTATAAGAATGACAAGTGAAGCAGTCATCATCATTTATATAGTATAGTCTATAAAATGATAGGTAGAAGCTTATTGTTTGTTATGAAAACCTTCTCCACCTATCCTCTTTAGAAGGTTTGATATATCTCATCCAAGACCAAAATAACAAAGAAAGGAGTACTACAAGGCAAAGCAAGGGTAAACCTATTTTCTCTCATAAAAAAGCAAATTGATCCAGGATATGTGAACTCACTGGGCTGAAAGAGAGCCTAACAGAGGGACAAAAGCAGATGGAAAATAAATGCATAACAACCAAACTTCAGTCCCCACTGCACTTCCAGTAGAGATAAAAGATGTAGGCCACAAATTAATGTTTAAAGAGTAAAGTGTAAGGGGCCCTACACACTGGCCGACCCGCTGCCGAGCTGCCCGACTGCGGATGCGGCTGACGAGCAACCCGGCGGCGGGGGGGCAGTGACGGGGGGAGTGAAGTTTCTTCACTCCCCCCGTCACGCGGCTCCATTGAAGTGCAGGCAAATATGGACGAGATCGTCCATATTGGCCTGCATGCACAGCCGACGGGGGACCAGCGATGAACGAGTGCGGGGCCATGCATCGTTCATCGCTTGTGACTCCATACTGAAAGATATGAACGAGTTCTCGTTCATTTATGAACGAGATCATTCATATCTTTCAAAAAATCGGCATGTGTGTAGGGCCTATAACACAGAAGGTCAGGTTGATTGGTCCAATCCTCAGGAAAGGTGTGTTGGAGTACAGCAACAGCTGTGCGCTATGTTGTGTGAAAGCTAGTACAATGGAACTGTGTCTCAAGCTACAGTATCGTTGTTTACAGCAAATCGACTCTCTTACTCCTTATTCCTTTTCATCCCCCAATTTTTGTTGTAAAGTTTCCATGGGCACAGTAAAGTTAATTCCACAATCTTTCCCTGTGTGTGTCATGCACAAATGTATTTATTGTTATTTGTGCAGCTATATAGCTACGAAAAGGGGGACAGGAAGGTGTGTAAACTTTTTCCCCTTTCAATGTGTTGTAAAAAAGATTCATAATCTGATATAGAAAGCCATGTATTGCCTTGGTATTTACACTCCTACTGTATATGGCTGATGGCAAGTACAGGAAAGGTTTTACATTTATTTTAGTATTAACTGAAATATAAATATTAAGGACAAAAAATAGGGGCAATCTATATAAAGAAGAAAAAACTCTACACAGGTCTATTTGACTTAAAAGTATTCATTTGAGTAATTTGAGAAATCAGGCAATCATATTATGTAGCAATGTACTATACGCAGGCCAGAAATATAAAGATTAGAATAATCATGTCATGGAACTGTGAGTGTTAATAGATTTAGTGGGCAGTATTCAAATGATATATCATGCCAAATCTCCTTTCTAAAGTGATCCACGTTATCGTGCATATAGCGGCCATAGGCCCTCATTCCGAGTTGTTCGCTCGCTAGCTGCTTTTAGCAGCTTTGCACATGCTAAGCCGCCGCCTACTGGGAGTGAATCTTAGCTTTGCAGAATTGCGAACGAAAGATTTGCATAATTGCGAATAGAAATTTCTTTGCAGTTTCTGAGTAGCTCGATACTTACTCTTCCAGTGCGATCAGTTCAGTCAGTTTCGTTCCTGGTTTGACGTCACAAACACACCCAGCGTTCGTCCAGATACTCCCCCGTTTCTCCAGCCACTCCCGCGTTTTTCCCAGAAACGGCAGCGTTTTTCCGCACACACCCATAAAACGGCCAGTTTCCGCCCAGAAACACCCACTTCCTGTCAATCACACTCCGATCACCAGAACGAAGAAATTTCTTCGTTAAGCCATGAGTAAAATACCTAACTTTTTGGCAAATTTACTTGGCACAGACGCACTGCGAACATTGCGCATGCGCAGTTTGCGACAAATCGCTCAGTTGCGAAAAAACCACTAACGAGCGAACAACTCGGAATGAGGGCCATAGTAATCAGGTTTAGTTGCGTAAAGGGTTAGGGTGCCTCGTTACCCCGGGGATACCTAGCTGAAATGATGATACCACCCCTGTCGGCAGAAATAGAATGGGTGTGGAAGGGGGCAGAAAGAATTGAACACCACCCAGTGTTACTAGGCAGTATTATCACAACCAGAGACAAGGGTGCATACTCTAACATACCTGTAGTTTTTGCCAGGGACCCTGCAAGGAGGTTTGGACTTTGCTATGCACACTGTGTAGGCCACGGCTCCCAACACTGGTTACTAGCATGATAGATAAGAGGTAGTAATCACTAAGAGATCTCAGTTAGCTGGGGTCTGGTATACTTGAGGTCTCATATAAGCCACAATGGTTAATCAAGGAGAATCAAGAACAGAAGTCTAAAACAAATCACAGAGATTAGGGATGAGGTGTCACAAACAAAGCCAATGTCAGGAGACCATGTACAGGTCAATGTAGATGTGCAGAGGGAAGTCATGACAAGCCAGGTCATACACAGGGTCTAGCAGATAGGAGGTCTCAGTATGCTGGAGCTAGATAGTGAGCACAAAATGCAGATAAGCCTGTACAGTCAGAGCAGTGTTTAAATAGGAAAGTTGTGATCATGTGACCATAGGATAGTCAAGGAAGTACCACACACCTGCCCCTATAGCAGAAGGGAATGGCACCAGACCTCATAATCAACGTGACGCATGCCAAAGCCATGCAATGAGATTCTGCACCCAGAACTGGTAGGAACAAGTATTTTGTGATGTTTTCCCTACTTTAAAACTGGACTCACGATCTAGGAATCATTTCTGAGGGAACTTTTTTATGAAAGAATTGAAAAAACTGTGAGGCATGAATATCACTCAGCATCTTTATTTTAGAGTGAACCCCTTCCAATCAGTAAGAAAATGTAAGGAATCTTTACAGGCTTTAGAGGTAAAACTTTTCTGATCTTGTACTCCTCCTGCTGTCAGAGCCGGATTAAGGCTCTGGGGGGCCCGGGGTACTTAAGACATGAGGGGCCCCTAAGGACTAATATATATATGGTATATGACATTCAATTCAAATAACTGAACACAAGATGCTCCTTCACGATCAACGTTTCGGTATTATTAACCTTCATCAGGATCCTGGCGAAGCTTAATAATACCGAAATGTTGATCGTAAAGGAGATTCTTTTGTCAACTTATTTGAATTGAATGCCAGTTCCATGAGTACCACCCACACTGCTGATAATATCTATCTATCTATCTATCTATCTATCTATCTATCTATCTATCTATCTATCTGTCTGTCTGTCTGTCTGTCTGTCTGTCTGTCTGTCTGTCTATCTATCTATCCTATCATAGAAACATATATATATATATACATATATATATATATATATATATATATACACACACACACTGACCTCTCTGGGGGCCCATGAGGCACCACATTAACCTCCACCCACACACCACCTCGACCACCGAGAGATAGGGAGAAGGAGAGGGGGAGGGAGAGAGAGAGAGAGAAAGAGAGGAAGAAAGAGCTAGAGAGAGGAAGATAGAGAGAGAGAAGGGGGGAGAAGGAGAGAGAGAGAAAGACAGAGGGAGAGGGGGGAAGGGGGGAGATTTCATGAGAATGCAAATAAAGTAGTAAAAGTATGCTGACACTTACCACACTGTCAGCTTCCTCATGGGTCAGCTTCGTCTTGGTCAATGCCTGCAGCTTATGGGGGAGTGCTGGGCTTTGCTGGGCAGGGGAGTCAGCTCATTGGGGACTGATGGGCTCTGCTGCTGAGGGCTGTGCTGGGCATAGTGTGAGCCAAGGCTGGGGTGGGCACATTGGAATCAGAGCCGGTTCTACACCTTGTGGTGCCCAGGACAAAAGTTTCCATTGGCGCCCCCCTTCCTGGTGAAAACAGTATGCGCCAAAGGAGCGCATAAAAAAATAGGCGTAGCTTCATAGGGGAGGGGCTTGGCCACAGTTATGCCCCCCAGTAGTTGTGCCCCCAGTAGCTGTGCCCCCTGTAGCTATGCCCCCAGTAGATTTGCCCCAAGTAGTTGTGCCCCCAGTAGCTATGCCCCTGTAGCTGTGCCCCCTGTAGATTTGCCCCAGTAGCTGTGACCCCAGTAGATTTGCCCCAGTAGTTGTGCCCCCTGTCACTGTGCCCCCTAGTAGCCGCTTACAAACCCCAAAAAAAGGAAAACAAACAGTACTTACCAGCCCCACTCCTGCTTCCCGACCGCTGTTGCTCCGTCTTTTGCCGCCCGCAGCTCCTCTCTATGGGAGAGACTTCATGACATCTCTCCCATAGCAGCGCTGCACAGACACTAGAGGTCAATTATGACCTCTAGCGTCTGACAGTGGTGCCGCCTGGCTGCAGTGGGCGCCCACACAGCCCACGGTGTCTCCTGCAGCTGAGAAGCGGAATGCAGGGTGCGGGTAGGCGGCGGGACCCTGTGGGGTGACTGCGGCTGCGCCCTGGGCGCAGGCACTGCTTGCCCGCCCCAAGAACCGCTCCTGAGTGGAATGACCTGAGTTTGGGTGGGCACAATAAAATGAGCCAAACTATAGGGTGACACTAACTGGAGTGGGCACCCCAGTCTTGGCACCCTGCATGTCCCTGTTGACATTGCTCAGGGCGGCTTGTAGCAGGGACACGGCGAGCAGCAGCATCTCCTTCATCCCGGGATAATGGAGGCACTTCCAGGTGTGGGACGCACCTCACTCAGCGCTCCTCCTGCTCCTTGCAGATGTACTGTACATGGCAGGGATAGAACAGGTGTGGCAGCCAGGACGGGCGCAGAGTAGTGTGGAGTGCCGGGCGTCAAGAGAGTACTTCATGCATGGGCAGTACGGGGACTGGAGAGGTGACGGGGGTATGGCGGCAGGTGCGATCAAGGACACAGGGGGCCCTGAGAACTGGGGGGCCCGGGGTAACATACCCCCTGCCCCCCCCCCCCCTTAATCCGGCTCTGCCTGCTGTTCATCTAAAACCACAGAAGAGAAGCGGTTCATCACAAGTGGCTTGAGCAGAGAAATTGGAAACACATTGTGAACTCAAAGATTTAATCCTGGTGGTCACCGTATTAATCACTTGTAAAATTTCAAAGGGCCTGATAAAATGAGGTACAAATGTCATGGTGGAGACCTTTAATCTGAGATATTTATTAGAAAACCATATCTTGTCATCTGGGCATAGGGCCTGATTCAGAGATGGATGCAAAAACCATTGCAGTTGTGATTTAGTACACAGCAGCTGTGCAAAAATAATATGATTTTGATACCTACCGGTAAATCCTTTTCTCTTAGTCCGTAGAGGATGCTGGGGACTCCAAAAGGACCATGGGGTATAGACGGATCCGCAGGAGCCTGGGCACACTATAAAGACTTAAACTGGGTGTGAACTGGCTCCTCCCTCTATGCCCCTCCTCCAGACCGCAGTTAGAAAACTGTGCCCAGGAGAGATGGACATTTCGAGGAAAGAATTTATTTTTATATATAAACACGGTGAGTGTCCTACCAGCTCACACTTCAAACACACCGTAGAACGTGGCATTCAGTAGAATACCAGCCCACGGCATGAACAAAACACAGCCACATGCTGAGAGAATATGTAACACAAACCGTGTGTCCACATAAGCAAAAATAAGACCCCGCATGCCTTGGCATGAAAAACGGTAGCAACCGCCTGACAGAGAAGACACACCACCAGGGTGTAACCAAAACAATAACTGCAGACACCGTACGCACTGGGACGGGCACCCAGCATCCTCTACAGACTAAGAGAAAAGGATTTACCGGTAGGTACCAAAATCCTATTTTCTCATACGTCCTAGACGATGCTGGGGACTCCAAAAGGACCATGAGGATTATACCAAAGCTCCAAAACGGGCGGGAGAGTGCGGACGACTCTGCAGCACCGAATGAGCCAACAAAAGGTCCCCAAAAATCAGGGTATCAAACTTGTAGAGCATAGCAAAAGCGTTTGATCCCGACTAATAATCCGCTCGGCAAAGTTGAACCGCCGAGAGTCCTCGGGCAACCGCCCAAGAAGAGCCCATCTTACCATCAAAATGGGTTTCTACTGACTTTGGTAACGGCAATCCAGCCGTAGAACAAACATGCCAAATCGTATCACAGATTCAGCGTGTAACATACTGCATACTGCAGTCGCCCCAAGCATGCTGGGAGCATACCGGACAAACAGAGCCTCTGTTTCTCCAAACTGAGCCAAATTGGCGACCTAAATATTCAAATCCCCGGTAACACCGAGAGACTTTGAATCAGCTAATGCCTAAGTAACCACCGGCATCAAAATAGACTGATTTCTGCGAAACCCAGAAACCACTCTTTGGCAGAACTACAATCCGAGTTCACAATTCCTCTCTATCCACATGGAAGATCAAACAAGGCTCTTGTGAGAAAAAAACACCACTTCCGACACCCGCCTTGCGGACGCCAAAGCCAATAGCATGACCACTTTCCAAGAGAGAATTTTTTTTTTTTAAAGAAAATAATAAGGCCATACCGCCCCGAAATGGAGCCTAACTGTAGGCCTGCATCCACACCGGCTTGTAAAGTATGGATAAGAACGACCTAGCTGAAAGTCTTCCATAGGAACCATCCTGGATTCACACCAAGACACAAATTTACGCCAAGTACGGCGGTAAGGCTTTGCCGTTACTTTTTTCCAAGCCTGAAACATTGAGGAAATGACTTCACTGGGAACATCCTTCGGGCTTAGGATATGTCATTCAACCGCCACGCCGTCAGACGCAGTCACGGTAAGTGTTGATACACGCCCTGATCTAGTTGTAACAGTTCCTCACGTAAAGGAAGAGGGCAGGAATCTTCCATGAGCAAATCATGAAAAACTGGATAGCAAACCCTCCTTGGCTGAACCTTTGTTCTTCTTACGTTTATCACCTTCAGAAAAAATGAAAGAGGAGAGGCCACATAAACCGACTAAAAAACACCCACGGTGTCACGAGGGTGTCCACTGCTATAGCCTGAGTGTCCCTTGACCTGAAACAATATCCCTGAGGCCTCTCGTTGAAGCGAGCTGCCAACATGACCAATTGCGACCCTCCACAAAAAGTTGTCACGGCTGTGAAAATTCCTCGATGATGACTGAATTTCTCCCGGATGGAGATCGCGTCAGCAGAGGAAATCTATTTCTCCTTCGTTTACCTCCGGAACGAATACTGCTAATATAGTGTTTACCAGACTTTCCGCCCCACGGCAAAACTGTGCATCTTCTGCCATTGCCGCTTTGCTCCTTGTTCCGTCATAGCGGCTTACTTATGCCACTGCTGACAAGTGGTCTGGCAGAACCAACATGGGCCGAACACGAAGAATACGTTTGTCGAAAATAGCTCTTAAACCAAGAAAGCTTATTACAGACAAGCTTTCCAACTTAACCTTATCTTCTGGAAATACGACCCTTGCCAGGACTCCTCCCCAGCCTCGGAGATCTGTATGCACAGACACCAGGATCTAAACCTGGAACCCGAACCTTCATCCCTCTAAAAGGAGAGAACTGTTAGGGTCTCCTGCCCTGTGCTGCCACGTCGTCATGGCAACCGGGAGACAAGTGCTAGTGGAGTAACCTGAGCGCAGCTGATACTCCGGTTCGGGTCTTTTGCTGTGCAGTGGTTATAGGCTCTGTGCACGGCAGGGGATCCGGTGCTGGTTTTTGTGCTCACAGTCTATAAGGTCTGAGTGGGGCGTGGACAGCACCTGCTTTATAAGGCCTCTTTTCAGGGTAAGCAGATGCTGCTGAATCTCTGTTGGTTAGTCAGTTCATGAAAGTTAGCCAGTACTGTGTAGCTTTGTATTTGTTTGTTGCTTACTGCAAATAGGCCTGGGGATTTGGTATTACACTCTGCCAATCCAGACCTAGCAGTAAGACTGGAGTCAGTCGTTTAGCTTGCTGGGGTTCTGTTATTACTCTGTGAACTTAGCAAGTTTGCGGCTGTATTCTAACACTTGCCTGTCTAATCCTGTCTCACTGTGCTAGGTGTCAGGGGTCAGTTTAGTGGCAGTAAGCTTAAACCTGTGCACTGCAAGTGAGAATCAGGATTGTGGAGGCTCTCCTTGTGTCTATCATTCCATCTCTGACCAAGGAGTTTACTGCCACACCCATTGGTAACCCTTTAGGGTTTTGCTGTTGCCCTTAGCAACAGCATTTCGGGTTCTCTACGTATTAAAACACAACATCTTGCTTTTTACATCTGAGCAGTTCTAATACAAGGGAGATACCCAGTTCCTTAGCCTCTGGGCTTCTCTGTTCACTGTGTGTGTATTTTGTTACCCTATCACCTTCTGTGTACGTTATGTCATATTCCCCAGTTTGTCTGTGAGTCCATTTGTTTTGCATAACAGTTCAAACACCAGTACATTCCTGCAGGCACTGGTGTGCATAACATATTCAGCAGCCTAATACTCCTGTTGAAATTTTGTGGGAATATGGAGCATACCCCTCAAAATACGTTGCAACAGGTGGTCGATCAGGTGCAGGTCCTGACTAGGCAATTTAATGATTTGTCCATTAAAATGCACACCTCCCAGGCTGCTGGCGGAGCTCCCGCAGCAGCAGCACCTGCAGGGGTTAAGGAGCCGAAAGTAAATCTCCCGGATCGTTTTTCTGGAGATCGCTCGCAGTTCTTTTGTTTCAAGGAGAGCTGCAAGCTATACTTCCGGCTTAGGCCTCAGTCTTCTGGGTCGGAGATTCAGCGGGTGGGCATAGTGATTTCCTTGCTACAAGGAGACCCACAGGTCTGGGCATATGGGTTGCAGCCTGACTGTCCGTCGCTTAAAAGTGTTGATGCTTTTTTTACGGCACTGGGCATGTTGTATGATGACCCTGACAAGACGGCCTCAGCCGAGGCTCAGATTTCGATCCTTAAGCAAGGGCGAAGGCCAGTTGAGGTTTACTGTACGGAGTTTCGGAGGTTGGCCCATGATACCCAGTGGAATGACCCAGCCCTGAGACACCAGTACCGAAGAGGTCTTTCTAACCAGATAAAGGACCAACTGGTACAATATCCCTTGCCTGATAGCTTGGATCAGCTCATGCAGTTATCCATCCGGGTGGATAGACGGCTGAGAGAGCGTAGGCTTGAAAGGGAGACTGAGATTTCCTTCCTTCCCAAGGGAACCTCAGACTCTGAGGAATTTTCTGAGGAGCCTATGCAGATTGGGGCTACCCGCCTCTCCTCGCGTGAGAAGACGCGGAGGAGACAGCAGGGGTTGTGTTTGTACTGTGGGAATAAAGGTCATGTGGTAGTATCATGCCCAGAAAAGCTGGAAAACTTCAGGGCCTGAGGGTGATGGGAAATATCCTGTCAGGCCAGAAGTCAGAATTTCCCAAGAAGACTTTTATCATTCCGGTGACCTTGAAGATCCTCGGTCAAACTGTCAAGACTGAGGCCTTTGTGGACAGTGGGGCCGACGGGGTTTTTATGGACCGCCAATTCGCCCTAAAACACTCTGTTCCCTTAGTACCCTTGGCATCGGAAATTGAGATTTGTGGGTTAAACGGGGAACCATTATCCCAAGGTAAAATTACCTCTTGCACTAGCCAGATTTCTTTGTTTATTGGAGCCACACACTCTGAGGAGTTGTCCTTTTATGTGACTGTCTGTACTTTTGCCCCATTGGTGTTGGGGTTACCCTGGTTAAGGGCCCACAATCCTCAATTTGACTGGGTCTCTGGGGAGATTCTTAGTTGGGGTACTGATTGTTTCAGGAGTTGCTTGAGCCTTCCAGTCAGGCTCTCGCAGCTAAGTTTGCCAGGATTGCCAGGGTGTTATGCAGATTTTGCGGACGTGTTCTCCAAAAAAGTTGCAGAGGTACTACCTCCCCATCGCCCCTATGACTGTGCCATTGATTTGTTGCCAAATGCTAAGCTTCCCGAGAGCAGGTTGTACTCCCTGTCACGTCCTGAGACTCAGGCTATGGCAGAGTACATTCAGGAGAACTTGGCTAAGGGATTTATCAGACCTTCACAGTCTCCAGTTGGGTCGGGGTTCTTCTTCGTGGGTAAAAAGGACGGTTCGTTGCGACCCTGCATCGACTTCAGGGAATTGAACCGTATCACGATTAAAAACTCATACCCACTGCCTCTCATTTCGGTCTTGTTTGACCAGCTTCGTACTGCCACCATTTTTTCTAAGATTGACCTACGCGGTGCGTACAATCTAATCCGAATAAGAGAGGGGGATGAATGGAAGACTGCCTTTAATACCCACTCAGGGCATTATGAATATTTGGTGATGCCTTTTGGGCTCTGTAATGCCCCGGCAGTCTTCCAGGATTTCATGAATGATGTGCTCAGGGAATATTTGGATAGATTCTTAGTTGTATACTTAGATGACATCCTAATCTTCTCCCATTCCCTGGAGGAACATCGGAAGCATGTACGCTTAGTCCTCCAGAAACTCAGAGACCACCGGCTTGGGGCGAAGCTGGAGAAGTGCGAATTTGAAGTTCAGCAAATCGCATTTCTAGGATATATTATCTCCCCAGAAGGTTTCCAAATGGAGGGTTCCAAGGTACAGGCAGTCCTGGATTGGGTGCAGCCCACTAGTTTGAAGGCGCTTCAGCGTTTCCTGGGCTTTGCGAATTTTTATAGACGATTTATCGCTGGATTTTCGTCTATAGTGGCGCCCTTGGTGGCACTCACTAAGAAAGGGGCGGATGTTGCTCACTGGTCTTGTGAGGCTAAAGCGGCTTTTGCCCGTCTCAAAAGGGCATTTGTTTCGGCCAAGGTGCTGCGACACCCAGATCCAGAGCGTCCTTTTGTGGTGGAGGTGGATGCCTCTGAGATGGGTATTGGGGCAGTGCTTTCTCAGATGGGAGTGTCTGATAATCGCCTTCATCCCTGTGCTTACTTTTCCCGTAAATTTTCGCCTGCCGAGATGAATTATGACGTGGGTAACCGGGAATTGTTGGCTATTAAGGATGCACTGGAGGAGTGGAGACACTGGCTTGAGGGGGCTAAGTTTGTGGTCTCAATTCTCACTGACCATAAGAATCTGGCATATTTAGAGTCAGCGAAGCGTCTCAATGCCAGGCAGGCACGATGGGCTTTGTTTTTTGCTCGCTTTAATTTTTTGATAACATATCGCCCTGGGTCAAAAAACATCAAGGCTGATGCGCTCTCGCGGAGTTTTGCTCCAATCCAGGAGACCACCGAGGAGCCGTTGCCCATTGTTTCCCCATCATGTATTAAAGTGGGCATTACCCAGGACCTCTTATCATTAGTCCTTAGAGCACAGGAGCAGGCTCCTCCAGACCTTCCGGTAGGTCTTTTGTTTGTGCCTCCTAGGTTAAGACAGCGAGTGTTCCTGGAATTCCATGCCAAGAAGTCGGCAGGTCACCCGGGTATTGCCAGAACTCGGGAGTTGCTATCTAGGGCGGTGTGGTGGCCCTCGGTGGCTAAGGATGTGGATCAGTGGGTTCGGGCATGTGACATCTGTGCCCGAAATAAGACTCCTAGAGGGGTTCCTGTTGGCCCATTACATCCACTCTCTATCCCATCTAAGCCATGGACCCACATTTCAATGGATTTTGTGGTGGACTTGCCCAAATCCTCGGGGATGACAGCCATCTGGGTTGTCGTTGACAGGTTTTCGAAGATGGCGCACTTCGTTCCACTGGTTGGGCTGCCATCAGCCAGACGCCTGTCTGAATTATTTATGCTGCATGTTGTGCGTCTCCACGGGTTGCCACTTGATGTGGTCTCTGACCGCGGATCCCAGTTTGTGGCCAAATTCTGGAGGGCATTTTGTTCCGATCTCCAGATTTCTGTCAGCTTGTCGTCAGGCTACCATCCGCAGTCTAATGGGCAGACTGAAAGGGTGAACCAGTCCTTGGAGCAGTTCCTCAGGTGTTATGTCTCCAAGTGTCAGACTGACTGGGTTGCTCATCTGTCCATGGCGGAGTTTGCCTATAACAACGCGGCTCACTCTGCTACAGGGATCTCTCCCTTCCTTTGTGTGTATGGGCATCATCCTAAGGCCAATTCTTTTGACCCCCTGGACTCCACGCCTGGTGGTTCCTCTGTGGTTTCGGTCCTTAGAGGTATTTGGCGGAAAGTGAAGAAAGCCCTTGTGTCTGTGTCATTAGTGACCAAAAGGGTTTTTGATAAGCGGAAAAGACCCTGCAGCTTCAAATTAGGAGACTTCGTCTGGTTGTCTACCAAGAATTTGAAGTTGAGACAGCCATCTCATAAGTTAGGGCCCCGGTTCATCGGCCCTTATAAGATCACCAGGGTTATCAATCCGGTGGCATTTCAGTTAGATCTGCCCCGTTCTTTGGGTATCAATAAAACATTTCATTGTTCCCTTTTAAAACGGGCGATTAGTAATCCTTCTTCCAGTGGAAGACCTTCCCCTCTTCTGATACGTGGCCAGAGGGAGTTTGTTGTTGAAAGGATTCTTGACTCCAAGGTGGTTCGGGGTCGGCTGTCATTTTTGGTGCACTGGAAGGGGTATGGCCCGGAGGAGCGGTCGTGGGTGCGCAGTTGTGATCTTCATGCCCCCAGACTGATACGCTCTTTCTTCTCGCAGTTCCCCGATAAACCCGGTGGTAGGGGTTCTTTGACCCCTCGTCAGAGGGGGGGTACTGAACACAAGAAAGAAGGAACCCCTGGTGCGCTAAAATACTGATAGCAGCCTTAGAGGCCAATAAAGAACCTTTCACTGTGATTCTAAAATGGTACACTAGAAATGGAAAACTTGGAACTCCACGTGGCGCTATTTAAATACCATCAGGAAAAAACTTACACGGTATAATCACATGCAATTTCAGATTCTCACAATTGTATCAATTGGGACCATAGCCAATGTAGTCACACGGAGATTGCAGATCTAACAGCTGGCTTGATTTAAGAACAGAACTAAAAGATATAAAATGTACAATACATAGTGCAAAACTATTTAAAATTTGTATGGGTTTTTTGGGTTGTATCAGTCCCACTCACATAAGGATGTAATTTTAACGCATGTAGACCATCACAGAGAATGAAGGATGGTATTCACTTTATGCAGAATCTTCCTCCTCAGTACACTTTGAATAAAAAATAATAATAATAGTGCAACACCGTCTTTAGGATAAAGACAAATAATTTAATAGAATGCACTCACAAAATATCTAATTTAAAAACAGCAAAAAGTATTGAAGACGTCCACATGGTTTGGGCTGCTGGCCCCGGGTATAGTTACCACAAAAGTCCCAGTGTCCCAAAGTCTTTCACCGGCTAGGGCAGCAGCTCCTCCACAGATACACGTCCGGCACGTCTCCCTGCTCAAGCGCTTTCGGACTTACGTCCTTCTTCAGAAGCATGGGAGCTAAAGTGTCCAGTTCCTCCTTAAATAGCACCTTAATTGGCACTAACTCGAAACTCCTGCTGTAACCGGAGCTTTTTTTCCCCTTCCCGGAAGTCACGGCCCCCGGAAGTGACGTATCGGGGAATGCCGTGCGGGTCAGATTCCTTCTCATGCGTCTCAAGTATACCAATATGAGACGCTTGTATTCCCCATCCGCCGGAAATGATGTTAGCAGGAAATAGCCATGCGTTCCATGGCTTAGTATTTGCGTTCCACCGCGGATTCCTCCATAATTCACCAATACTCGTTCATAATATAGAATAAAAACAATAAATAATCTCAGAATATATAAAAAAATGATCAACAACATGTATAATATAATAAAAAGTAACATATATACACTATAAAAACCATTTTAGTTCAAAGTCACTGTTAAGACCAAGAGGTACTAAAGATTTTAATTTATAGATCCACTTCATCTCTGTTTTTGAAAGGATTGTTTCTATTTCTTTATTGCGTGGTGTGGGATTGATGACTTGAATTCCCCAAAAGGTTTTAAAATGATTAGGATTGGAAGAATGTTTATCTTTAAAATGTGCAGAAACTGTATGAGTTTCCAACCCTTTCCTAACATTATAGGTATGTTCATATAATCTGGTTTTCAAATTGCGGCTGGTTTTACCAATATAAATCAAGCCGCAATCACACTCCAACGCATATATCACATTGCGTGAATTGCACGTAATAAAATCACTAATTGGGTATGTAGTACCATTAACTGTAAATTCCTTAAGTTTACTTGGTCCACTAGTGCATTTGCACATAGCGCACAGACCACATCTATAGAAGCCTTTGCTTCTGATACTGCTTCTTTTTATAGGTTCTATGGAACTGTGTACTAAACGATCTTTAATTGACTTCGAACGCCTATAAATAAACTTAGGTCTTGCCGGTAATAAATCTCCAAGAACCGGGTCTTTGGTCAAAACCTTCCAATGCTTTTTTATTACGGATTCAATCTCCTTATGTTGTGAATTAAATCCCATTATAAAGGACCATTTAAAATCCTCATCTTTTATTTTTTTACACCTTCTACCCTGTATTAAGTCCTTTCTCAGGATACCATCAACATTGTCTTGGGCCTTCACTAATAATTCATTAGAGTAACCTTTCTCCAACAGTCTATCAGTAAGTTCCTTTGATTGTACAGCACAAATCTCGGGGTCAGTACAGTTCCTCTTAACCCTGATTAATTGGCTGTAGGGAATTCCATCTAGCCAATTTTCATGATGTTGGCTTGTACGTTCGATGAAACTGTTGGAGTCAGTTGGTTTGCGATACAATTTGGTTCTTAATGAACCATTCTCAACATATAGGCATAAGTCCAAAAAGATAATTTCCTTATCGCTGACAACTGAAGATAACTTGATATTGAACATATTACCATCAAGGGAAGTCAAGAAAGAACTTAGGTCATCCCGACTGCCCTCCCAAATGAACCAAATATCGTCAATAAAACGACGCCAATGCACCAGGCCCGCCCCCAGAACACCATCTGGCCATACTACAAGATCTTCCCAGTAGGCCATAAATAGATTTGCGCAACTGGGGGCGAACCTGGTGCCCATGGCTGTACCTACCCGCTGGAGGTAATAATTACCATTGAAGATAAAATAATTATTCCGAAGAATAAATTTTATGCCCTCTTTGATGAAATCTTTTAAATCACTAGTATAATCGGATTTGTCTAAAAAATGGGACACTGCTTCCAATCCCTTATCCTCTGCAATAATGGTGTATAGAGTTGACACATCTGCACTCACAAGGAAATAGTTACTCTTCCAATTAAAATCCTCCAGCAGATTTAATAAATGACCAGTATCTTTCAAATAAGACTTAGTCTCTTTGACCAACGGCTGAAGATAATGATCAATAATCATTGATAAATTGGACGTAATGCTGTTGGTCCCTGACACAATAGGTCTGCCCGGCGGGTGTAAAGGGTCCTTATGGACCTTAGGCAGGCAGTAAATCGTGGGGATAGATGGTTGTTTGATATTAATGAATTCAAATTCGTCTTTGGTGATGATATTATTCGCAAGTGCTTCAGTAGTTAATTTATGCAATGCCTCACTAATCTTACTAGTGGGATCGGATTTGATCTTTAAATAGGTAACACCATCTCCCAATTGTCGATCTAGCTCTGCTACATAGTCAGTCTTATCCATGAGTACCACTCCGCCGCCTTTATCGGCGGGCTTAATTATTAGATTAGTGTCATCCCTTAGTGATTTTAAAGCTATCCATTCTTTTTTTGTCAGATTACACTTCTTCCGTTTCTTCCGTAAAGTGGTTTCGACTTCATCCAAAACCATCTTACTGAAACAGTCGATAAAACTCCCCTTCACATGTGATGGGTAGAAGGTTGATTTAGGTTTAAATTGAGAGTTGGATGAACCTCCGACACTCTCACTCGATGGTTCTCCTTTGTTAATGAAAAACTTTTTCAACGTAAGTTTACGTATGAACTTTTGAAGGTCTATATAAAACTCGAAGGGTTCTAACTGGCTGGTTGGAGCGAACTTTAGTCCTCTAGTAAGTACCCTTTTCTCCTCCATTGTTAGAACCCTTTTACTCAGATTAAATATCTTGACGGAATCATTGGATGTTTTATTAAGGGTGATTGATTTAATTTTTGTTGGGGTTTTTTTCTTTTTAACACCTCCCCTTTTACCCCTTTTAGTAGTGACCTTCCGTTTATTCTGAGTAGACTTAGTTAATTTGGTAGGTTGACCCTTATCAATTAGACAAATCCCCTCCGCCGAGGGGTTCGGTCTAAAAAACCGGACCTATAATGATTGTCTGATTGGAGATTTCTTCCCCATTGGTCCTCTCTTTGGTCACACTCATCCCTTTCTTTATTCCAATAGTGATTATTCCTAAAACCTTTCCTATAGTTTTCCTGACCATAGTTTTTCTGAAATTGACTCCTTGTATTATCTCTCCACTTCCAATTTGGTCTAAATCGATCCCTTCTGGGTCTAAAGGAGACAAATCCTGTTAAGACAAAAAATGGGAGATGGGAAGAATCAAGACCCAGAAGGGATCGATTTAGACCAAATTGGAAGTGGAGAGATAATACAAGGAGTCAATTTCAGAAAAACTATGGTCAGGAAAACTATAGGAAAGGTTTTAGGAATAATCACTATTGGAATAAAGAAAGGGATGAGTGTGACCAAAGAGAGGACCAATGGGGAAGAAATCTCCAATCAGACAATCATTATAGGTCCGGTTTTTTAGACCGAACCCCTCGGCGGAGGGGATTTGTCTAATTGATAAGGGTCAACCTACCAAATTAACTAAGTCTACTCAGAATAAACGGAAGGTCACTACTAAAAGGGGTAAAAGGGGAGGTGTTAAAAAGAAAAAAACCCCAACAAAAATTAAATCAATCACCCTTAATAAAACATCCAATGATTCCGTCAAGATATTTAATCTGAGTAAAAGGGTTCTAACAATGGAGGAGAAAAGGGTACTTACTAGAGGACTAAAGTTCGCTCCAACCAGCCAGTTAGAACCCTTCGAGTTTTATATAGACCTTCAAAAGTTCATACGTAAACTTACGTTGAAAAAGTTTTTCATTAACAAAGGAGAACCATCGAGTGAGAGTGTCGGAGGTTCATCCAACTCTCAATTTAAACCTAAATCAACCTTCTACCCATCACATGTGAAGGGGAGTTTTATCGACTGTTTCAGTAAGATGGTTTTGGATGAAGTCGAAACCACTTTACGGAAGAAACGGAAGAAGTGTAATCTGACAAAAAAAGAATGGATAGCTTTAAAATCACTAAGGGATGACACTAATCTAATAATTAAGCCCGCCGATAAAGGCGGCGGAGTGGTACTCATGGATAAGACTGACTATGTAGCAGAGCTAGATCGACAATTGGGAGATGGTGTTACCTATTTAAAGATCAAATCCGATCCCACTAGTAAGATTAGTGAGGCATTGCATAAATTAACTACTGAAGCACTTGCGAATAATATCATCACCAAAGACGAATTTGAATTCATTAATATCAAACAACCATCTATCCCCACGATTTACTGCCTGCCTAAGGTCCATAAGGACCCTTTACACCCGCCGGGCAGACCTATTGTGTCAGGGACCAACAGCATTACGTCCAATTTATCAATGATTATTGATCATTATCTTCAGCCGTTGGTCAAAGAGACTAAGTCTTATTTGAAAGATACTGGTCATTTATTAAATCTGCTGGAGGATTTTAATTGGAAGAGTAACTATTTCCTTGTGAGTGCAGATGTGTCAACTCTATACACCATTATTGCAGAGGATAAGGGATTGGAAGCAGTGTCCCATTTTTTAGACAAATCCGATTATACTAGTGATTTAAAAGATTTCATCAAAGAGGGCATAAAATTTATTCTTCGGAATAATTATTTTATCTTCAATGGTAATTATTACCTCCAGCGGGTAGGTACAGCCATGGGCACCAGGTTCGCCCCCAGTTGCGCAAATCTATTTATGGCCTACTGGGAAGATCTTGTAGTATGGCCAGATGGTGTTCTGGGGGCGGGCCTGGTGCATTGGCGTCGTTTTATTGACGATATTTGGTTCATTTGGGAGGGCAGTCGGGATGACCTAAGTTCTTTCTTGACTTCCCTTGATGGTAATATGTTCAATATCAAGTTATCTTCAGTTGTCAGCGATAAGGAAATTATCTTTTTGGACTTATGCCTATATGTTGAGAATGGTTCATTAAGAACCAAATTGTATCGCAAACCAACTGACTCCAACAGTTTCATCGAACGTACAAGCCAACATCATGAAAATTGGCTAGATGGAATTCCCTACAGCCAATTAATCAGGGTTAAGAGGAACTGTACTGACCCCGAGATTTGTGCTGTACAATCAAAGGAACTTACTGATAGACTGTTGGAGAAAGGTTACTCTAATGAATTATTAGTGAAGGCCCAAGACAATGTTGATGGTATCCTGAGAAAGGACTTAATACAGGGTAGAAGGTGTAAAAAAAATAAATAAAAGATGAGGATTTTAAATGGTCCTTTATAATGGGATTTAATTCACAACATAAGGAGATTGAATCCGTAATAAAAAAGCATTGGAAGGTTTTGACCAAAGACCCGGTTCTTGGAGATTTATTACCGGCAAGACCTAAGTTTATTTATAGGCGTTCGAAGTCAATTAAAGATCGTTTAGTACACAGTTCCATAGAACCTATAAAAAGAAGCAGTATCAGAAGCAAAGGCTTCTATAGATGTGGTCTGTGCGCTATGTGCAAATGCACTAGTGGACCAAGTAAACTTAAGGAATTTACAGTTAATGGTACTACATACCCAATTAGTGATTTTATTACGTGCAATTCACGCAATGTGATATATGCGTTGGAGTGTGATTGCGGCTTGATTTATATTGGTAAAACCAGCCGCAATTTGAAAACCAGATTATATGAACATACCTATAATGTTAGGAAAGGGTTGGAAACTCATACAGTTTCTGCACATTTTAAAGATAAACATTCTTCCAATCCTAATCATTTTAAAACCTTTTGGGGAATTCAAGTCATCAATCCCACACCACGCAATAAAGAAATAGAAACAATCCTTTCAAAAACAGAGATGAAGTGGATCTATAAATTAAAATCTTTAGTACCTCTTGGTCTTAACAGTGACTTTGAACTAAAATGGTTTTTATAGTGTATATATGTTACTTTTTATTATATTATACATGTTGTTGATCATTTTTTTATATATTCTGAGATTATTTATTGTTTTTATTCTATATTATGAACGAGTATTGGTGAATTATGGAGGAATCCGCGGTGGAACGCAAATACTAAGCCATGGAACGCATGGCTATTTCCTGCTAACATCATTTCCGGCGGATGGGGAATACAAGCGTCTCATATTGGTATACTTGAGACGCATGAGAAGGAATCTGACCCGCACGGCATTCCCCGATACGTCACTTCCGGGGGCCGTGACTTCCGGGAAGGGGAAAAAAAGCTCCGGTTACAGCAGGAGTTTCGAGTTAGTGCCAATTAAGGTGCTATTTAAGGAGGAACTGGACACTTTAGCTCCCATGCTTCTGAAGAAGGACGTAAGTCCGAAAGCGCTTGAGCAGGGAGACGTGCCGGACGTGTATCTGTGGAGGAGCTGCTGCCCTAGCCGGTGAAAGACTTTGGGACACTGGGACTTTTGTGGTGACTATACCCGGGGCCAGCAGCCCAAACCATGTGGACGTCTTCAATACTTTTTGCTGTTTTTAAATTAGATATTTTGTGAGTGCATTCTATTAAATTATTTGTCTTTATCCTAAAGACGGTGTTGCACTATTATTATTATTTTTTATTCAAAGTGTACTGAGGAGGAAGATTCTGCATAAAGTGAATACCATCCTTCATTCTCTGTGATGGTCTACATGCGTTAAAATTACATCCTTATGTGAGTGGGACTGATACAACCCAAAAAACCCATACAAATTTTAAATAGTTTTGCACTATGTATTGTACATTTTATATCTTTTAGTTCTGTTCTTAAATCAAGCCAGCTGTTAGATCTGCAATCTCCGTGTGACTACATTGGCTATGGTCCCAATTGATACAATTGTGAGAATCTGAAATTGCATGTGATTATACCGTGTAAGTTTTTTCCTGATGGTATTTAAATAGCGCCACGTGGAGTTCCAAGTTTTCCATTTCTAGAGGGGGGGTACTGTTAGGGTCTCCTGCCCTGTGCTGCCACGTCGTCATGGCAACCGGGAGACAAGTGCTAGTGGAGTAACCTGAGCGCAGCTGATACTCCGGTTCGGGTCTTTTGCTGTGCAGTGGTTATAGGCTCTGTGCACGGCAGGGGATCCGGTGCTGGTTTTTGTGCTCACAGTCTGTGAGGTCTGAGTGGGGCGTGGACAGCACCTGCTTTATAAGGCCTCTTTTCAGGGTAAGCAGATGCTGCTGAATCTCTGTTGGTTAGTCAGTTCATGAAAGTTAGCCAGTACTGTGTAGCTTTGTATTTGTTTGTTGCTTACTGCAAATAGGCCTGGGGATTTGGTATTACACTCTGCCAATCCAGACCTAGCAGTAAGACTGGAGTCAGTCGTTTAGCTTGCTGGGGTTCTGTTATTACTCTGTGAACTTAGCAAGTTTGCGGCTGTATTCTAACACTTGCCTGTCTAATCCTGTCTCACTGTGCTAGGTGTCAGGGGTCAGTTTAGTGGCAGTAAGCTTAAACCTGTGCACTGCAAGTGAGAATCAGGATTGTGGAGGCTCTCCTTGTGTCTATCATTCCATCTCTGACCAAGGAGTTTACTGCCACACCCGTTGGTAACCCTTTAGGGTTTTGCTGTTGCCCTTAGCAACAGCATTTCGGGTTCTCTACGTATTAAAACACAACATCTTGCTTTTTACATCTGAGCAGTTCTAATACAAGGGAGATACCCAGTTCCTTAGCCTCTGGGCTTCTCTGTTCACTGTGTGTGTATTTTGTTACCCTATCACCTTCTGTGTACGTTATGTCATATTCCCCAGTTTGTCTGTGAGTCCATTTGTTTTGCATAACAGTTCAAACACCAGTACATTCCTGCAGGCACTGGTGTGCATAACAAGAACCAAGCAGACACCACAGGAGTGATGTCATGGCCTTTAGGATTATATTCCGGTGCATGTGCAGGTGAGACCCGGACCACAATTCCAACTGGCCCCTTGAAAGCCACTCTGGCAGTAGACCTGCTCACCAAAAAAGGCCTCGTAGGGCGCACCCATCTGTTTTAGTAACAGAACATATTGATGAAGTGTCACAGCAAAGCTGATCCAACTCTGGATCCTCAGAACATTAACCGGTCAGTATTTACTCTGAAACCCACCTCCGACAACTGTGTCGATGGGAACAACAGCCAATCCCTGTGACGAAGAACAGTCAGAGAGAAACAACGATTTGCACCTCCATACAGGGACAACCGGACAATGTCCTGAACCTGACGCACCTCTGTATGACGTAGCGTACAACCTCCCCTTCCAGAGGGGAACGGCAAGATCTATTAGAAAAATCAGTAAGGGGAACAACCGTAACTCAGAATGCTCCCCTTTTGGATTCTACAAATAACTCACAGGTCCTAGTCTATTCCTGGACTAACTGAAATTAGTAGACGAGTGCTCACCGGAGTGGGAACTAGCCAGATAGACTCAGCGACAAGTGGTGGATGCGTTGGAAACAGAAAACGACATTCACTTCTGCGAACCCAACAAGGCTGCAGAACTCTTTCAACAT
Organism: Pseudophryne corroboree; assembly: GCF_028390025.1. Classification (NCBI taxonomy): domain Eukaryota; kingdom Metazoa; phylum Chordata; class Amphibia; order Anura; family Myobatrachidae; genus Pseudophryne; species Pseudophryne corroboree. The sequence continues at coordinate 254,249,950 of NC_086448.1, read as the reverse complement.
TCCACTGTCTGCACAGAAAAGGAAAAACAAACGGTATCGAACCGGTTAAACGACTGCATCCCACAAAAGAATGCGTCCCCAACCTTTGTGAAGGAGGCTAACTCACGAAGTTAGACTTACCAGTTGTATCCGCCGAGAGTGACTGAACAGAGGGCTCACCAAACAGCTGTATACCTCCCTCGAGAATCTCTCGGAGACAACCTCAGCATTTACCCGGCTACACCTCCTGCTGTCACGCGGCAGCCTGCTGCAATGTTATAAAGTAGAATCAACATAAGCAAGCTTACCCACTCTGGGTAGGGTAATTCTATCGGATGCCCCCCCCCCCGAATACAACACTCCCTCAAGTGCATGCAATGCAAATAAGGCTAAAGTATAGAAATAAAATAACACTTAGCTTCCTGTGTATGATCCCTTTGCTACCGGGCTCTCCGTCGACCAGGAGTTGACTGCCGTAATGTTCTCTCCACGTCGGGAAGAGAATAATATTCGGACTCCTTGAGAGGATCGAAAACCAACTCGTCACGGCCAATCTAGAGCTTAATCAACAGAGCGATCAGCACATGAGAAGAATACCATTATTTCAGCATTCATGGATATACATAATGTAATACACAATAAAACACACATATCCTAACCATGCATATATAAACATATATCTACATATATATATGCACACAATGTCCGGCACTCCAATAATAATTATAACACGCCCGGTGCCCTCACAGCCATATAGGAATGAATAGAAGATGATAACAGGCGGCACTCACAGCTTTGTAGAAACTGGTAAATAAACGGCCAAACTCCGTAATAATAGATCAACGTTTCGATTTCATTGTAAATCGTCGTCAGGATACATATAAAATCCAAACAATCTCACCTTATATCCCCACCGATGTGAACATTTCTCCCGCCCGCCGGGGCGCCAGCGCAGGACGCCGGAGCGGGACGCTGTCTGATGACGTCGCGGCTGAAAGCCGTCACGTCCGCACCAAGCCCATCACCATAGTGACCACCTAAACATCACAAAGCGCTGCAATCAGTTACAATACATAACGCTGACAGCCTCCGTGTAACATTAATAAGGGCTAAACAAACAACATGTCACTGTATTAATATACCTCAAGGAGGCTCCCCTATCTCAGAAACATACGGAAGGTATCATACATAAGAAAGGTATCACATATAAGAGAACCATCAATCACAATCGCAATAGTACTTAAAATGGATCATTATAATCAGGGCCGGCAACAGAAATCTTGGGGCCCCATACACTGATATCTCTGGGGCCCCCCACCCCCTCAGTCTGTAAATGCACTGTCACACACCTGTGCCCGACACTGGCAGGAGGCTGGGCTGGTTCAGGCATGCTCCTCAATGGCAAGAGACATGGAAGGCCGATGCAGCGTCATAGTCATGATGTCGTGACGGCTGCATGCAACACTGGGACGGGACCAAGTGAGGGGGGAAGGGAGGACTCTGCGGCCAGACACTTTAGCCCCATACACACTAGATGAGAAAGTGAGAGATCTCGCTCAGAAGGGCTGATTTGAGCAAGATCTTTCACAATATCGCCTAGTGTGTACACTCAATGTCGCTATCGATGCGCACATCGTTAACGCCCCCCCCCTCATCTAAACTTGTACAGACGAGGAAGGTCCTCGTTAACGACAGCCATGCTGCCGTTGTTCCCCCCGCCATCGCTCCCTTCCTCACCGGCATCGGCCGGGTCCCCGCCGCCGCCAATGTCGGCGGGGATCGCCTAGTGTGTACTAGGCTTTAGTTAACTAAATTGGTGACAGACAGGCAGTTAGTTGTAAAAGTACTAAAAGTACTCTGACCCTCGGGGCACGGTAAGGGTGTCCCCTTTGACCACCCCCCTTTCGCCAGGCCTGCATTCATGCATCTATGACATGTGCCCAAACCCAAAGCCCCAAAATCCAGAAGAGTGCACACTTACCAGCACACAGCCGCTGCTATTCAGACCAGTCTCCCCACAAGCTGCTAGCCTGCCTGCCTCAGGCTGTTTTATTCTGTATATTCGCCAGCCTGGCAGTCATTTTAATTGCAGTCCTGCTTCTGCACACTGCACGGCCGCTCCTCTCAGGTAGTTGCCACAGCAGAGACAGGGCGGGCCGGGAGGAGAGCGACATCATTGCACAGCTGACCTTGGGGCAGAGGGGGGTTACCACAGGACAGGGGTGCCGCTGTTCTTGTAGTGCTGGCTAATTATATACATTGCGGCAATGCGATGCCGCGCCAGCCGCCCGCTGTATAGTTAATAGCAGCATCATGCTGCTATTAACTACACAGCGGGCGGCCGGTGCGGTGGCTCGTTGCTGCGATGTATATAATTACTTCCATCCATGATGAGCTTGCAGTCGCCACACTGCCGCAGCCGGACCTCGGGGCCCCTCACAACGTTGGGGCCCGGGACGATTGTCTCTTTTGACCCCCCCTGTCGCCGGGCCTGATTATAATAGTATAATGTAATGGATCTAAACCAATATAATAGATCCAATAATGCACATAAAACTAAACAACAATTACAGCGGATTAAGAATAATAATGGTCAGTGTACATAAAAACACTAATAGGACCAGGTTGAACAGGTAAACTCCTAGAAGCATGACAGGGGAAGAGTTTCATTGAGACCCCGTGGGGCTAGGACATCCAATTTGGATATCCACCTGGCCTCACATCTCAGAAGGGCAGCCCCTCTGTCACCTCCTCGTAAGGATAAAGGGATATGGTCTATCATGCGGTACTTGATGCTGGCTACACTATGTTTTAATTCAACAAAATGTCTGGCCACTGGCTGATCACTCATGCCAGTGGTCAACGCCTGTCTAATGGCTGATCTGTGTGCCGTCATCCTCTCCTTAAATTTTCTTATGGTTTTACCTATATAGGAGAGCCCGCATGGACATATAATCTGATACACAACATAGGTACTCTCGCATGTTAAACGGTGATGAATTTTGATCTTAGTACCTAAGTGGGGGTGACAAAAGGTGTCCCCGCTGATTAGGTACTTGCAAGTAGTGCAAGGACACTTATAGCATCCCACTTTACCTAAAGATAAAAAATTCTTTGAAGGTGGTTTCCCTTTACCTGTGATGTCAGTTTTGACTAAAATATCCCGCAAATTGCTAGACCTGGAAAAACACGGCATCAGATCAACTTCACCCAGTTTCAGATGTTCGTCTGATTTAGTAAGGTGCCGCGCTGGAGGAGAGAGAAGCGCCGGAGGCAGCTGAGAAGGAGGAGGAGGGAGGGGGACTGGAGCCGCAGCAGCGCTATTTCAGTGGTAGTAAGCGCCGCTGCAGCATCCCCCTCTCCTTCCGTATAGGCTGCCCGGCGCTGCTGTGGATGCTGGGATGCGGTTCCTCCATCCCAGCATCCACAGCAGCGCCAGGCAACCTATACAGAAGGAGAGGGGGACGCTGCAGCGGCGCTTACTACCAATGACATAGCGCTGCTGCGGCTCCAGTCCCCCTCCCTCCTCCTCCTTGTCCGATGCCTGCACATGCACACTGCACAGAGGGAGAGGCCAGCACGAGGAGCCTGTCAGCGGGGAGAAGGTAAGTATATCTCTCTCTCTCTCTCTCTGGGGGACACCGTCTGCCATAATGTGTAAAAAGGGGTCCTGGCTGCCGCAATGTGTAAAAAGGGGGCCAGGCTGCCGCAATGTGTAAAAAGGGGGACTGGCTGCCGCAATGTGTAAAAAGGGGGCCTGGCTGCCGCAATGTGTAAAAAGGGGGACTGGCTGCCGCAATGTGTAAAAAGGGGGACTGGCTGCCGCAATGTGTAAAAAGGGGGCCTGGCTGCCGCAATGTGTAAAAAGGGGGCCTGGCTGCCGCAATGTGTAAAAAGGGGGACTGGCTGCCGCAATGTGTAAAAAGGGGTCCTGGCTGCCGCAATGTGTAAAAAGGGGTCCTGGCTGCCGCAATGTGTAAAAAGGGGGCCTGGCTGCCGCAATGTGTAAAAAGGGGGACTGGCTGCCGCAATGTGTAAAAAGGGGGACTGGCTGCCGCAATGTGTAAAAAGGGGGACTGGCTGCCGCAATGTGTAAAAAGGGGGCCTGGCTGCCGCAATGTGTAAAAAGGGGGACTGGCTGCCGCAATGTGTAAAAAGGGGGACTTGCTGCCGCAATGTGTAAAAAGGGGGACTGGCTGCCGCAATGTGTAAAAAGGGGTCCTGGCTGCCGCAATGTGTAAAAAGGGGGCCTGGCTGCCGCAATGTGTAAAAAGGGGGCCTGGCTGCTGCAATGTGTAAAAAGGGGGACTGGCTGCCGCAATGTGTAAAAAGGGGGCCTGGCTGCCGCAATGTGTAAAAAGGGGGACTGTCTGCCGCAATGTGTAAAAAGGGGGACTGACTGCTGTAATGTGTAAAAAGGGGGACGCTGTCTGCTGTAATGTATAAAAGGGGCTCTACCTGGTGTAGTGGCGCTACTGTGCAGCGTAATTTGAATAATGGAGACTACTGTGCACCGCAGTATGAATTGCTATTATTTTGTGGCCACGCCCCTTCCCCATGAAGCCACGCCCCTATATATTTTTCACGCGACTACGGCGCGCACTGCCCCTATCTTGCATGGGGGGGGGGGGCGCCAATGTCGTTTCTTGCACACAGCGCTAAAATGCCTAGTTACGGCACTGACACCCGGAGTCCGGGTATGTTCCCCCGCCCGGGATGATTCAAGAATTGCTGCCCAGGGCGCTCCCCCCCAGCGCCCTGCACCCATGGAGCCGGTGGCTGAGGAGAAAAGGCGCGCAGAGTGCTACAACACCCTGGCGGGGGTCTGGGACACGGAGCCCCGGCCCCGCCAGCTTAACCATTCACAATTACCTGCGATATGCCGCAGGGCGCTCCCACCCAGCGCCCTGCACCCGTGAGAGCCGGCGGCGGGGAAGAAATGGCGCGTAGTGCGCTACACATGCTGGCGGGCGCCCGGGACACGGAGCCCCGGCACCGCCAGAGTCACACAGAGACCTGTAAACTGTCTGCCCAGGGCGCTCCCCCCCCAGCGCCCTGCACCCATGGGAGCCGGCGGCGGGGAGGTAATGGCGCGCAGCGCGCAGTTATATGCTGGCGGGGGTAAGAGCCACGGTGCTCAGGCACCCAAATGCTTTTATGCAAGCCATAAAAAGAAATCAGTAACCTGCTGCCCAGGGCGCTCCCCCCCCCCAGCGCCCCGCACCCTGTGAGTGCGTTGATGTGTGGGAGCATGGAGCGCAGCACGACCGCTGTACCTCCATTACTGAAGTCTTCTGCCGTCACTGAAGTATTCTGTTCTTCTAATACTCACCCGGCTTCTTTCTTCTGGCTTCTGTGAGGGGGTTGACGGCGCGGCTTCGGGAACAAGCAGCTAGGCGCACCAAGTGATCGAACCCTCTGGAGCTAATGGTGTCCAGTAGCCGAGAAGCAGAGCCCTTGAACTAAGAAGAAGTAGGTCTGACTTCTCTCCCCTCTGTCCCACGATGCAGGGTGCCTGTAGCCAGCAGGTCTTCCTGAAAATAAAAAACCTAACATAAAGTCTTTCAGAGAAACTCAGGAGAGCTCCCCTAGTGTGTGACCCATCACTCCTGGGCACAAAGTCTAACTGCGGTCTGGAGGAGGGGCATAGAGGGAGGAGCCAGTTCACACCAAGTTTAAGTCTTTATAGTGTGCTCAGGCTCCTGCAGATCCGTCTATACACCATGGTCCTTTTGGAGTCCTCAGCATCCTCTAGGACGTATGAGAAATTCAAAAATCGCAGCCATCGGGATTTGTATTTATTTAGTCGGCCACCTGAGGCATCTCTAATCTGCTGCTTGCAACCATCGAATGCACACTGGTCAAGCACCGATCTTCTGAATAAGCCTATGTGGTTGTACAGCATGGCCGCTAGAAGTAAGACGCTAGAGCCATGTTTACTGTGTACAGAATCCTGACTGCTGTGATTTTGTACCAACCCCCTGGTAACTATGCATTGAGAACTGTACCTGCTAATACAATTAACTTTGCTTTGCAACAAAAACCGGTGAGTGACGCTTTTTGTTCCATACAGGAAACATGCACCTTGACATCTGAAAATTTATTTTGACTAGTGCCAGGCTTTGGAAAAAAACACTATATACAGTATGTACAACCACTGTGCTTTATGTATAAAATTAGGTACATGAAGAGCGTACTACTGTATATATAATAAAAACACCTCCATGTGTTAAAATTCAATTTTCACCCGAAATATTCTTTTAGATTTTTTTTTTAATGCTTATCTAATACAGTACCAATTGTTGTGCTAAAAAAATAAGGAGAAATATATGAAAGGGAAACTTTTGCAGCAAATTGGAAGTTACACTCATACAAGTCTTTATTATTTACTCATACATGTCATACTTGCCTACTTTTGAAAACTAGTTTCAGGGAGATTCCAGGTGGCAGCAGAATGCGCCGTGCAGGGGTGTGTCGAGCTCCGCCCAAGGGGTGTGTCTAGTTCCGCCTATGGGTGTATTTATTGCAATCAGGGGTGTGTCCTGCAATGGCAGGTGAAAACTATAGTACAAAAAGCAGCAAAAAAAAGAATTAGAAATAAAGCAACAATATAAGTGCAAGATACATTAATTTAATCTACTGTGCACATTAAGTGACTGAGAAAACCAAAATCTATATACACTGGTGCGGGATTTTATATATATATATATATATATATATATATATATATACACATACACACACACATTATGCCACACGGTGTGAGCCGAAATTCACATATGCCACACAGTATGAGCCGAAATTCACATTATGCTACACAGTATGAGCCACAATCCACACGGAATGAGCCAAAATTCAGGGACAGGGAGAGTGACAGCAGGGACATACAGTAGGGACAGGGAGAGTGACAGAGAGACAGGGAGAGACATAGGGAGAGGACAGCAAAGACATACAGTAGGGAGAGAGAAAGGCAGCAGGGTAAGATTGGTTAATGAGCGGAGGAGTGTGTGGTCGGCGGTGCGGAGGATGAGGAGGCTGTGGTCATCGATGGTGCAGAGGAGGCAGCTGTGGGCGGCAGTGCGGAGGAGGAGGCTGAGGGCAGCGGCCTTCGGGGCAGCTATGGTCCACCTATGACCGCCACTATTTCAAATCTGCCGCAGACCAGCAGCCAATCAGGAGTGGCTGCTCCTGATTGGCTGCTGGTTCAAGAGCTCCAATTTGCGCGTTAATAGTGACGAATTTGAAAAGATGCGGCAGTCAGTGCTCGAAGTGCCGGTATGCCATACCAGTGTATACCGGCCCACTTTCAGCACTGTGTGTGTGTATACATACCAGTGGCGTGCGGTGAGGTCAGTGGCTGGGGAGGCACAAGCAGCTAACACCCCCCCCCCACCCCATAGAGGAAAAAAAAATGCGTAGCCCCCCCCCCCCTTTATTCGTAAAACCAGCACCAGGCAGAACCAGCCAGGGGGGGTAATGCCATAGCAGGGGAGACACTCGGTATGGGGTCCCCCTGCCATAGCATTAATCTACCCCCCCAAGCTAGTCAGCCCAGGGCTGGAATTCCTCGGAAGTGGGGACCCCAAAAAATAAACATGGGGTCCCCCTCCCGAGCAATAACCAGCACTGGGCTGATAGCCCAGTGCTATGCACCGCACCCCTGGTGGCGGTGTGTGAGGGGTTCATTGTTAAAATTGTTCTTTACAGGTGGCCTACAGATCCCAGCAAGCCTACCCCAGCATGCTGGCACTTGGAGAACCACAAGTGCCAGCATGCCCGGACATAATGGGCCCGCTGGCACCTGTAGTCCGCCTGTAAAGAATAGTAATATTGTTCTTTACAGGTGGCCTACAGGTCATAGCAAGCCTGCCCCAGCATGCTGGCACTTGGAGAACCACAAGTGCCAGCATGCCCGGACATAAATGGCCTGCTGGCACCTGTTGCCCACCTGTAAAGAAAATATTAAAATAAAAACACCACACAGTCTTAAAAAATAAGTTTTATTGCACAGGGTCTTCACCTGGGGGCGGCGGCCTTTATGCTCTTTTGCATGGCTGCCGCATCCCCAGGGCTTCAGGCGTCTTCACCTGGGGGGGCGCCACCTCCCCAGGGCTTCCAGCGTCTTCCTCTGACGTCTTCACCTGGGAGGCGGCGGCCTTAAAGCTCTTTTGCATGGCCGCCGCCTTCCCCAGGGATTCCAGCATCTTCACCTGATGGGCGGCGGCTGCTAAGCTCTTTTGCATAGCTGCCGCCCATCCAGGACTTCCGGCGTCTTCAACCTTCAGGAGCTCTTCTCCGCTCCTCCTCCGCCGTCGGACTGACAGCCGCTCCCTCGCGCTGACTTATATAAGTCAGCCAGAGGGGGCGGAGCGATGACGCGGCGGCGGCCATCTTCAATTTCAAAAATGACGCTGAGGCGACATTTTTGAAATGGGTTACCGCTCCGCTGCTCAAACTCTGCACCGCCGCAACCACGCCGCCCGCACCAACGCCGCCCGCACCGCCGCACCCACGCCGCCCGCACCGCCGCCGCCCACACCCACGCCGCCAGCACCTCCGCCGACGCCCGCACCTGCGCCGTGCCCACAACAGTGATTGACATCGGATCCAGTGACGGATCCGCTGGCCAATCACTGTGGCCTCACTGACAGGGACGTGCTTTCATGGGTTGAAAGAATGTCCCTGTGTGAAAGCGGCACCACTAATGGTGCCGCTTTCCCATGATTTTTCAATGGGCTTTTAATGCCCATTGCTAGGCCCCGCCCATGCCCGCCCCCCGCTCCCCATATCTTTCCCTATCTGACAGGGAGGCACCACGATCGGTGCCTCCCAAACACTTTTACACAGGACTCGGATGATTAGAATAATATAAAACAAATACTTATGACACAGAATATGAGTCATAAGTATCTTCTTTATATTATTTTAATCAGTAATGACAGGGGAGGCACTGCCTCCCCTGACTGCACGTCCCTGATACATACACCCACTACACCCACATACACATTACACCTAGTACATACAGCACCAGAATACATTGCATTATGCACTGCCCCCTCCCACTTATTACACATAGTACCTTATTACATTACATACACACACCCTCCCCCATATTAGACCCAGCACATTACATTATACACAACTCACCCATATTACACCCAGCACATTACATTATACACAACCCCCTCCCCCATATTACACCCAGCTCACATCATACACAGTCCCATACCCCATATTACACCCAGCTCCTCATCATACACAGCCCCATACTACACCCAGCACATTACATTACACACAGCCCCCCTCCCCATATTACACCCAGCACATTACACACAGTCCCCCTCCCCCATATTACACCCAGCACATTACACACAGTCCCCCTCCCCCATATTACACCCAGCACATTACACACAGCAAACACCCCCCCCCCCTCCCCCATATTACACCCAGCACATTACATTATACACAACCCCCTCCCCCATATGGAGAGAGAATTGACTGCATAGGAAAGGAAAGAGTTAAACATCCTGTGAGGGGTGGACCTAGCTGTGAGGAAAGTACAGCCTTTGGAAAAAGGGGAGGGTTAATATATATAGGGAATGCTAGGCCATTTTGCTCTCTCTTGTTGCTGAATTGCCTTGGGGTGAGTGCTGCATAGCAGAGTCTCCCCAATTACTTGGCTGTGTGTTTATTATATAGTGGTCAGGCTCCCATCTGCATTACCTTCCACTGATTACTATGGCTGCTGTGCGACCTCGCCGTTCCGCCGGGACACCGGCCCGTTACTGCTCATCGGGCGGTGGGTCCGGGCCCGAGGACGGCCTGGCTGGCCCTGGGGATGGCGTCCCGTCCCCTGGGGCCTTCACGGGCTCTAGCAGCGGGACGGAGCGGTGTACACGGTCGTCATTACCGCTGGGGGCCGGGCCGGTTTTGCCGGCCGGTCGCGGGCAGCAGGGACGACCGAGGGTGCAGCCAGGACGCCCGGAGGTGGACGGGTAGCAGCCCTCACCTCCGAGCACGGTGCGTGGAGTCTCAGGGTCGGGCGCCCGCGGGCGCGCGCATGCGCGCCGCGGTGGGCGCCCGTCGTCGCTGGAGCCGCTCTCATCTCCGGTCTCTTCCCCCTCGCCGCGGCCGCGAAGCAGTGCCAGGCAAGGGGGGACGAATAGGCGGGAGGCGGCGGTTAGCCGGACGAGGCCCGTCGCGGGGCCTCGTCCGACAGAGTTACAAGAGGATGCAGCGGGGAGCTTGACGGCGGGAAGAGGCGGGACGCGATCACGGGGTGTGCGCGCGCCCACGCTCGCCACAGGCGGCGCCGTTCACGCACGTGTGCGCGCACGTGTGCGCGCAGCGGCGCCGCTGGTCTCCCTGTCTCCCCTGCTCACTCCCCAACAGCCGGAGGCCGGCGGGGAGCGGGGGAGGAGGAGGGACGGAGAGTGGGTCAGGGGCAGCAGAGCTGCTCAGGGCCGGGAAGAGTCACGCCGCGGCGCCCTCCCAGCGGGCGGAGGGAGCTCCGGCCTGCGGGGGGAGGGTGCGCGCGGCGGGATGGAGAGCGAAAGCAGCGCTGGCTCCGGCGGGCAGTCCAGCGGAGTGGGCAGAGTTTGGTGGGGGTCAGGGCCGCTGGCGCTTAGGGGCGCTGCCCATTCCCCACCGAGGCAGGCTGGGCACAGGGCGTTGGGGCCCCAGTTGGCACCGGTCAGGCGTCCGGCGAGCAGGCGTGCGCCCACACCGGCTGGGGAGCCCGCGGGGGGCGACGCTGAGTTTTGGGGTGGTCAGGACCCCTCCGGAACTTTGGCGTCGGCCCTGGCGTTGGGGCCGCTGGCCGCGGCAGCTTCCCCGGGGGTGGCTAACAGTTCAGGAGTGCATGCGGTGGCAGGCGGGTCCGGTGCGCGGACGGTTTCGGTGGCGCAGCGAGTTGCTCTGGCATGCCGGGAGCTCGGTGCGGCCGCAGCGCAGCTGGATCATCGTGCCGGGCGGGACGAGCATGGGCGCGCAGAGAGGACGCCTCCCCTCCGGAGTGCTGGGCATGCGCCGCGACTGTTGTCTGGGTCTTTCTCTCCGTCTTTTTCTGCAGGTGATCGCGGAGAAGTGGAGATGGTGGTGAGCGAGGATGATGATGTTGCGTTCGCCACGCCGGAGGATTTTAGGTCCGAGCAGTCGACGGCATCAGGTGAGTCGGACCAGTCTGGGTCGGGCTCCAGCACGCGCTCCAGTTCTCGCAGCTCGTCCTCGTCTTCTTCTCCAGTCTGCTCTTGCCTTGCCGTTAGTTCTGCGGGAGAAAGTGGATAAGGAGGTTAGGCTGGGTAGGATGGAGGGACCGTTTCTATCACCCCCAGTGGATGACTTGGTCATCTCCCCAGTGGGGGTGGTTCCCAAGAAGACTCCAGGTGCTTTTAGGCTCATTCAGCATCTTTCTTACCCGTCGGGGTCATCAGTCAACGATGCAATACCGCCGGCTCATTGCTCGGTGGTGTATCAGTCGTTTGACGAGGCTCTAGAGCTGGTCCGTAGTTACGGCCATGGGGCCCTGATGGCTAAGATAGATCTGGAATCCGCATTTCGGTTGCTGCCGTTGCATCCGGACTCATTCCGTTTTATGGGTTTTCGGATCGGAGCGGAATATTTGATTGACAAATGTTTGCTGATGGGTTGTTCCGTGTCCTGCTCGTTTTTCGAACGGTTTAGCACTTTCCTTCATTGGTGCGTGGAGTCTTCGTCAGGGGGTCACGGGGTCGCCCATTACCTCGATGACTTCCTGTGTGTGGGTACGGCAGATTCACCGCGGTGCGGCGACTTGCTGTTCAGCATCCGAGCTCTGTTTTTTCACTTCAGCGTTCCCGTGGCCGTGGATAAAACAGAAGGGCCGGTCTCCTGTTTGTCATTTTTGGGGATAGAGATCGACACGGTGGCGGGATCGTGTCGACTGCCTCCGGACAAGGTTGCAAAGCTCCGCGAGGCTATCTGCCGGTTCGGAAGGTCGCGCAAAGTCACTCTGCGGCAGGCGTAGTCCTTGCTGGGCATTTTTAATTTTGCTTGTCGGGTAATCCCGATGGGCAGGGTTTTCTGCCGGAAGCTGGAACGGGCGACCGCAGGGTATGCCAGACCACATCATTTCGTGCGCTTGTCCTCTGAGATTCAGAGGGATTCGGCCGTATGGGCCTCGTTCCTGGAGGACTTCAACGGGGTGTGTATATGGCAGGCCCCAATGGTCAACAGCACCGGGCTGCAGCTGTTTACCGATGCGGCGGGTTCCTCTGGGTTCGGTTGTTATCTGGAGGGATCTTGGTGCGCGGCCTCGTGGCCGGCGGAGTGGCATCGCAAAGGTTTGACTAAGGACCTTTTGCTGCTGGAGCTTTTCCTCATTATGGTGGCGCTGGAGGTTTGGGGCGATCGTCTGGCTCATCGCAGCATATTGTTTAGATGTGACAATCCGGGCGTGGTGCATGCGATAAATAACCAGAGGGCGAAGTCGCTGGTGGTCCTGAGGGTGCTGGGGCAGTTGACATGCCTGCATAGGAACGTGTGGTTCCGCGCGCAGCATGTGCCTGGTTTGGAGAACGGAATTGCCGACGCTTTGTCACGCGGTCAATGGGAAAGGTTTTGTTTGTTGGCACCCGAGGCCGACGAGCACGGTTTTCAATGTCCCGATTATGTCTGGTAGGTGATCGGGCCGGATTGGAGGGTCTAGCGATGCAATCAGTCGCTCCGAATACGCTCAAGGCTTATGGACAAGCTTGGAGCGAGTTGGAGGAGTTTGTTCGAGGACGAAGTCAGCAAGGTAAGAGCGGGCATCGAATGATGCTTTCTTTTATTTGGCAGTTGTTTGTTGCGGGTAGGTCCAGAGCGGTGGTATCCCGGTACTTGGCTGGTATTTCGTTCTTTAGCAAAATCAAAGGCGTCCCGGACGTAACAAAAAGCGGGATTCTGCTTAAGGCGATGAAGGGATGGGCGCGCGTGGCGCCGGTGCCGCCTGACAGGAGGCGGCCAATTGATGCGGCCTTGCTTCCGGATGTCATCAGGGCGGTTGGCGGTATAGCGTCGTCCATGTTTGAGTCGCTGCTGTTCAGTTTGGCGTTCTCAATGGCTTATCATGGTGCCTTTCGAGTTTCGGAGCTGGTGGCGCCTTCCAAGCGAGCAGATTCGTGCATGCTTCTCGAGGACGTGGTGGTGGGTGAGAGGTCCTTGCTGTGCCGATTGCGTCGCTCTAAGACGGACCAAGTGGGTAGAGGTCGATGGGTCACCTTGGTTCCGGCACTTGAGGAGAGCATTTGCCCAGTGAGGTTGGCAGTTCGATATGCGGCAGTACGGCCCGATGGTCGGGGGTCATGGTTGCTTCATTATGACGGGCTGCCAGCGACGAAATATCAGTTTCGTTGGATGCTGGGTCACTGTCTGGCGAGCTTGGGCCTTCCACCCGCTGCTTTCGGGACGCATTCCTTCCGCATCGGGGCTGCAACGTCGGCTGTGTCGGCAGGGCTTTCCGTGGCTGAAATCCAGGCGGTGGGGCGATGGAAGTCGTCAAGTTACAGACGATATATTCGCCCCATTGCGTGAGATGCTGGCTTGCACTGCGTTTTGTTTAGTTGTAGTTGTTATAAGTCATGTTTTACAGTTCAGTACGTCCTTGTGTTGTACGTCTGTTTGTCTTCCCGTTTTATCCTACTCAGGGATTAGCCACTCGCCGCTGCTGGCAGCGGGGGTCTGGAATTCTTTTGCGATTTTTTGCCTGACTTGACGGACTGAATTCTAATCCACAATTCGGCTGATCAGTTCTAATCAAAGTCCCTCAGCAGGTTTTTACGCTTTCACCTCCAGCTGAGTTCTTACATGTTTTTCCCATTTTATACCCCCCTCCCCCCCCCCCCCCCGTTTAATTTCCTATTTTAATTTTGATTTTCCCATTTGTGTGTTTATGTTCTGCTTCAAATTGGCTGGAAGCTTGTGCAGATCGGCTAGGCCGTGACTTCTGCAATAAACGAAATCTCAATTTTTTCTTTTGGCAGATCCTTCAGGTTAATGGATTTAATAACAATGCTATAGATAATTAGTAACCAATTTTACCTCCATTCCTTCTCTTCAGGTTGGTTTGATGGTGACTTGGCTATCTGGGTGGTTGGCCACTCTTATGTGTATTGGGCAGCCAGGTTTTTGGCCTCGGAGGGGGCACAGATGTTTCCTAGGGCTCAGGGAGTTCGTTGGCTCGGTTGGCGGGGAATGATGTGGAATGAGCTGAAGAGTAGACTAGTCAGTCAGGCCAGCGAGCATGGAGTCCCTAGGGTGCTGGTTGTCCATTTAGGTGGCAACGACCTGGGGAAGAGGACATCTTTGGAGCTGCGGCGGGCCATGATAAAGGATCTGGCCAGTGTGGCCGCAGCATGGACCAATTGTGTTTTGGTGTTCTCGATGATGGTGCCAAGGTTGAGTTGGCGAGGTGTGGCGGACGGTCGCCTGATTGATGAGGCCAGGCAAAAGGTGAATGGGGCGGTGGCGAAGTGGGTGTTGTCCCACGGAGGCAAAGTGGTTCGCCACCCTAGGATTCGGTTCCGAGACAGTCACCTTTTTCGGCCTGATGGTGTGCATCTGTCCAATGAGGGGATGATGCTTTTCCTGGAGGATCTGTGTCTAGTGTTGCAGGAGTATGGGTGAGGTTATGGTGGCGGTGCGAAGACTCTGGGGAGGAGTCTTTCGCTGTTGGCGGAAAAGAACGGCAGGTTGTAGTTTGTATTGTTAGCTGTAGTGATTTACAGTTTGGTGTGGTTTAGGTGCACTCACCTCCATCGACTTTTAGGGCCGCTCGACCACCCGTCCGGGGGCAGCGGCAGGCACCCATCAGGGTGGGTAGTCACTGTGGGGGTTGAGTTGGGCACCTATTACCGATTTGATAGTTTGTATTTAAATTAGGATAGTTTTGAATTTTAACATTTTAAGGTTAGAGTCAGTTCAATAGAGCCGTTCTTTTTTCTGCCACCATATGCCGGCTGTATCGGCATGTTAACCAAAATTTTCAATTACAGGTTTGCTTATGGTTAGGGTATAATAAATAGCTAGCAATTTTTCTGCCAAATTCAAGTCTCCGTGTCATTATTTCTTGGTATTAGAGGTAATGAATGCTTTACTTTGAATGAAGGGGTCCACCGAGTATCATTAGGATGTTTATACACCCAGCTCACATATTACAACCAGCTCCACATCATACACAGCCCCCTCCCCCATATTACACCCAGCACATTACATTATACACAACCCCCTCCCCCATATTACACCCAGCTCACATATTACACCCAGCTCCACATCATACACAGCCCCCTCCCCCATATTACACCCAGCACATTACATTATACACAACCCCCTCCCCCATATTACACCTAGCTCACATATTACACCCAGCTCCACATCATACACAGCCCCCTCCCCCATATTACACCCAGCTCCACATCATACACAGCCCCCTTCCCCATATTACACCAGGTCAGTGCCACATTACATTCCCCCCATTACACACAGCAGTCACCTGGCTATGTTGTTCCTTCCTCTTAGGAGCAGACTGGAGGACGACCCCAGGACAGTGTGGGAAGGCAGAAGTGAGAGCTGAGGAGCAGAGCGAGAGGTCAGCTTCTGCTGCTGCTGGCCTCATACACGCAGCTCTCTCTGAGTGTGGTGGGAGGGGCCAGCCACAGGGAGCACACCCCTGATTGAGACTGCTTCCTTCTCACTGTGCAGTGTGCCTAGCAAGACGGACGCTGCCGCCCCCGAAGTCTCCCGTGCAGGTGCCGGGCCCTCCGGACTTGCGCATGCGCAGTGCTGATTTTCGTCGAGGACCCTGAAAATCCGGGGGGGCTGGCAAGTTTTGCGGGGCAGCGGGAGGCTCACTTAAAAATCGGGAGCCTCCCGCTGAATGCGGGAGGGTAGGCAAGTCTGATACATGTCTATATTATATTATTCACCTGTCAGTGCGCAAAGTGAACTGTGGGTGTGCCTACAGGTATGTCAGTGTACCTGGCAGTACACAAAGTGAACTGTGGGTGTGCCTACCGGTATGTGAGTGTACCTGGCAGTGCACAAGGTGACATGTGGGTGTGCCTACCAGCAGGCCTAGCGCTACCCGCTCAGCAAAGGGATGCAGTGCAGGTAGGCGCCGGGCAGGAGAGGCGCCTTCACTGCTCTGCATCCCTGCTGAAGCGCCGTCCTGTCCCCCCTGCTTCTGGCTGCTGCGTCTGCCCTGTCACACTGACAGGCAGCCGCAGCAGCGCCGGCAGCATGAGTACTTCTCCTCTCTCCCCTGTGACAGTGAGAGGGGAGGAGTGCCAGTTTGCGGTCTGATGAAAGGGGTGGAGCTACACGGACCAAGAAGTGGAGCTACACGGACCAAGGGGGGGGGAGCTACACGGACCAGGCCTAGCAGACTGTGGAAGATCTGGCCAGCAAGATTGTGGTAAGGGGATGCAAAAAGAGTGTGAGAGAGAAAGTGTGTGTGTGTGTGTGTGTATGGATGTGTGTGTTTGTTTGTATTTAAAAAGGGGATGCTGTCTGCCGTAATGTGTAAAAAGGGAGACACTGTTTGCCGTAATGTGTAAAAAGTGGGATGCTGCCTGCCGTAATGTGTAAAAAGGGGACTCTGTCCGCCGTATTGTGTAAAAAGGGGCCGCTGGCTGCCGTAATGTGTAAAAAGGGGGACGCTGGCTGCCGTAATGTGTAAAAAGGGCACGCTGACCGCGCCCCTATATTTTTTGCACGTGCCTGCGGCGCGCACTGCCCCTATTTTACATGCAGGGGAGGGGGGCGATGCCCTCTCTTGCACACAGCGGTAAAATGTCTAGTTACGGCACTGTCTGTGTGCAGGGCCGTAACTAGCGCTGCACCGAGTGTTTGTGGGCAGAGAGTTCACATCCATAGGCGTGCACGGATCTCCTGCAGCTCGGGAGCCCAAGAGGCCATGTTAACCCCCCGGCCCTGCATGTAAAGTATGGGAGGGCGCAAATTTATATTTTGCAGGAGGGCGCCGAACACCCTAGCACCGGCCCTGCCTACCAGTAAGTGAGTACCTGCCAGAACGCAAAGTGACCTCGTAATTACTGACACTGAGGAAGCCGCCGAGGCTAATGAGGAGGCGGAGAAATGCGTTTGTCACGTGCAAGAACACCCTGGGAGAAACAAATACTCCTGCAGCATTGTTTGAAGGCCGGCCGGCTGTATTCAAATATACCCCAGTGCTAAGGGGGAAACAAAACGGACTCTACACAGCAGCCTTGGAGCACAGGCAAGGCTCCTAAAGTGAGAGAAGTTGCTGGTGAGAGGTAATTGGTGCTTTGCATGGTGCACCTAAAAGAACTGCTACAATATAACATCAGCCGTCAAGTGTGTGTTCCCAAAAACATTGGGAAAATTAACCCATACTAACAAGCTATAGTTCTGTTCCATTATTGCCTTGGAAAATTGCTTTCTACTAACATAAGAATAACACTCCACTAGTTCCTGAGCATGCTTACAGGACTGTTTGATTGAATCTGATTGATTATTTGCATGCTACACTTCTAACAACTGTGCTGGAAAGAATCACAGTGGGACTATAATTTGGATAACATATCTATTTATTGTCTCCATAGAGGATAAATTAATTCATATGCAAAAGGAAAATTTAAATCATGCTATAACGAATAGAGTGTTGAAATTGGTAGCCACAAGAAGTAAAAAGTGGTTTTGTTTCTTTGTTTGTTTGTTAAGTATGTATAATTATTTTAAATAAGGATACTGGCCGGTATTCATATGTGTTATTAAAAATAATATGTTTTATATTTAAATATATTTTTCAAAGTAAAAAAGCGCTGTCTCAATTTTTTCTTTTTTGACCTCGTAATTACCTGTCTCGTCTTTTTCTTTTTTTTGTGTTGGTCTCCGCCTTCTTTCGATGTCCTCTGCTGGCTTGCCATATCTTCTTCCTGTGTTGGGTCTCACTCCTCGCCGCCGTCCAAAGATTCCTCTGAGGAGTGTAAAGGGGGGTGGGGGGGTTGGGGCATGGGGGTGCTTGTCCCTGGACATAACTGTGGAAAATAAATGTAAAAATATTACATAGGGACCAACAACCCCACTCAAACAGGTAGAAATCACACCACAGGCACCCCACCCCGCACCTAACATTGCATGATGCAATAAACCCAGCAGTAAAGCACACCTGTACATGTAAAAAAAAAAAAAAAAGCACCCCTCTCCAATCCATGCAAGATGCAGGAAAACCAGCTCAGTAAAACATTTTTAAAAGCACCTCAGCACACATTTTAAAAATACACAGACCCCACCCAAACAGCCCCAAAGTGAACCAAAGTCACCCCTGCAACACCCCTGTAACCCTGCACTGTATAAGGCAATACCCTAAACAGCATAAAACCATTGAAAAGCACCCTGCACACATTTTAAACATACACAGACCCCACCCAAACAGCCCCGAAGTAAGTACCCCTGCAACACCCCTGCACTACATTATGCAATACTCCAAACAGCATAAAACCATTGAAAAGCACCCCTGCACACATTTTAAACATACCCCAAACACATCCGAGCTGGCACAAAGTACACCACATGCACCCCTCCCCCACCCATACATTACATGCTGCATACAAACATCATACAAAGCACCCCAAATGAACTCACAAAAGCACCCCTGCAGCACACCATCAGTGCAGGTTCTCGACCTTGTGGTGCCCAGGGCGAAAGTTTCTTTCGCTCCCCCCATAGGGAAAATAGGGTTAGTGTGCGCCGAGGGCACGTGCAAAAAATTGGGGCGTGGCTTCATAGGGAAGGGGCGTGGTCACAGAATAGTACCTGTTCACATTACACCGTACAGCAGTGTCCATCAGTCACATTACACCACACAGTAGTGTCCGTCAGTCACATTACACCACACAGTAGTGTCCGTCAGTCACATTACACCACCAGGTGTGCCCCCAGTAGTTGTGCCCCCACTAGATATGCCCCTATAGGTGTACCCCCAGTAGTTTTGCCCCAGTAGATGTGCCCCCTGTAGATTTGCCCCCAGTAGATGTACCCCCTGTAGATGTGCCCCCAGTGGATGTGCCCCCCATGGATGTGCCCCCAGTAGTTGTGCCCCCTGTCCCAGTAGTTGTGCCCCCAGTAGATTTGCCCCAATAGATTTGCCTCCTGTAGATGTGCCCCCTGTAGTTATGCTCCCTAGTAGCGCCGCTAACACACATACAAATAATAAAAAAGCAAAACACACACAATACTCACCCAGCCCCGCTCCTGCTTCCCGACTGCTGCAGCCCCCTGTCTCTGGCTGTCTGCTCCTCGGATCTATGGGAGAGACGTCATGAAGTCTCTCCTATAGTGCTGCACAGACACTAGAGGTCAATTAGGATCTCTAGCATCTGACAATGGTGCCAGCTGCAGCGGGCACCCACTCAGCCCATGGCGCCTGCTGCAGCTGGGGGACTGCAATATGTGGGGTACGGGTGCCTGTGGGGTGACTGCAGCCGCGCCCGCAGGCCGCAGCACCCTGGGCACAGGCCGAGCTTGCCCGCACCTAGAACCGCTCCTGAACGCCATACACACATATTTCACAGTTGGTACTTACCTAAAAGTGTAGAAAACAGTCCTAAAACTCCCTCTCCTCTGTCCAATGCTGTCTGTCTGTCCTGACTGGATGAAGGCTTGCTGGGTGTTTAGTTCACCGTATTGCACTTTCCCACAGCAAAATAAACCAATTCAGCACTCTGCAGCACCTCTCTCCGCTCTGCAGGTTACCAAAATGGCGCCTGGAGCACGCAGCAAAGAGCCCTTATATGAGATCCACAAGAGCTGGAAGCCGAGTCCATTCCGCCCACAATCCGACTGACTCATATGTGCACACAGGGGGGGTTTCCGAGTACCTGGAAACCCCCCCTGCCCGCCGATCCATTGCGCCGCTGACCAATATTTATTTATTTATTTTGACACGGAGGAGCTCCGCAGGCTGTCTCTATCATGCTGCAGCTACCTCCTCCAATACACTGACACTCTGGCTGAATGGACAGAAGAGGGAGCTGCAGCGCACAGCTCCTCTCAGCCTTCGGAAGTTACCATGGAGCTTTGATGCAGACAGCTGGCCGGGTGAGGCTCCACGGACTCTGCAGCAAGCCACCAGGGGGGTGCTGATGAGTCGCGAGGGGGAGAAGTGGAAGGGTGTCTGATGCTGATCGGGTCAGTGCTCAGACACTGTATTCCACTCTGCAGAAGAGTGTATCTTTAGGATCACATGCCTGGGGATGTGGGCAGGGGGGGTTACTTTAATAAATAATGGTGGTTAATTTTCTCTAAATGATGGTGGCTTTGTTTTTGTTTTTTACTTTATTGTGAAAGAGGTGTGTGTGTGTGACAGTGTGTCTGTGTATGTGTGTTTGTTTGTGACATAAATGTATATTTACTGCATATACTGTAGCTATGTGTGTGTGTATTTATGACATTCAGGTGTGCTAGATAAAGCTATATGTGAGTGTGTTTGTGACATACATGTGTGCTATATGTGTGCATGTGTGTGTATATATATATATATATATATATATATATATACATACATACACACTGTATACAGGAGTGCACCCTGACAAGTGAAGGTTGGTGCTATCAAGGGAGTGCCGAGGGTGTGTGTGTGTATATAGGCCCTCATTCCGAGTTGTTCGCTCGCTAGCTGCTTTTAGCAGCATTGCATACGCTAAGCCGCCGCCCTCTGGGAGTGTATCTTAGCATAGCAGAATTGCGAACGAAAGATTAGCAGAAATGCGAAAAGAAAATTCTTAGCAGTTTCTGAGTAGCTCGAGACTTACTCAGCCATTGCGATCAGTTCAGTCAGTTTCATTCCTGGTTTGACATCACAAACACACCCAGCGTTCGCCCAGACACTCCCCCGTTTCTTCAGACACTCCCGCGTTTTTCCCAGAAACGGCAGCGTTTTTTCGCACACTCCCATAAAACGGCCAGTTTCCGCCCAGAAACACCCACTTCCTGTCAATCACATTACGATCACCAGAACGATGAAAAATCCTTGTTATGCCGTCAGTAAAATACCTAACTTTTGAGTAAAATAACTAAGCGCATGCGCTCTGCGAACCTTGCGCATGCGCAGTAAGCGACTAATCGCAATATAGCGAAACTCGGCAACGAGCGAACAACTCGGAATGAGGGCCATAGAGAGAGAGAGAGAGAGAGAGAGAGAGAATATATCCAAACCCGGCACTCCAGACTTAATAACTCATAATTTTCTCTCTCGCAATGATGTTTGCATTCATATCAATGTACATGAGCGGCACTCTGCGGACTTCTTATCAAAAACAGGCCATCACCCCGTTATTGGCAGCAACGTTTCGGTTTTATTCTTACATGTAAGCCTGATGACGGTTTTGAATAAAACCGAAACGCTGCCAATAACGGGGTGATGGCCTGATTTTGATAAGTCCGCAGAGTGCCGCTCATGTACATTGATATATTGAGATATATATTATTATTATTATTATTATTATCCTTTATTTATATGGCGCCACAAGGGTTCCACAGCGCCCAATTACAGAGTACATAAACAAATAATCAAGCAGGAAAACAGCAACTTACAGTTGACAATATAGGACAAGTACAGGGTAAATAAACATAGCTACATCAGCAGTTGACACTGGAATAAGTATCAGGTGGCAGAAGACTGCTGGATTTGGTGCAGTTGAATATTATTAAAGTAAGAAAAGGATAAGCACATGAGGGAAGAGAGCCCTGCTCGTGAGAGCTTACATTCTAAAGGGGAGGATAGACAGACAGGGGTGAGACAGATGGGGTACAAAGAGAGCGTGGAACAGAGGTTTAGGATGAGATTTGGCTGGGTTTGGTGAAGAAGTGGGTCTTGAGAGCCCGTTTGAAGTTTTGTAGAGAGGTGGAGAGTCTGAGGGGGAGAGGTAGGGAATTCCAGAGAAGTGGTGCAGCACGTGAAAAATCTTGGAGGTAGGAGTGGGAGGAAGTAATCCGTAGGCAGGAGAGTCGACGTGCATTAGCAGAGCGAAGAGGACGGGTGGGAGTGTAAAGGGAGATAAGGTCAGAGATGTAGATGGGAGAGGAGTGGGTGAGGGCTTTGTAAGCAAGTGTGAGAAGCTTGAAATGGATTCTGAAAGGGAAGAGGAGCCAGTGAAGGTCTAGTAAGAGAGGAGAGGTGGATGTAGTGCGTTTGGTGAGGAAGATGAGCCGGGCAGCAGCATTGAGTATAGATTGGAGTGGAGAGAGGTATTTGTCAGGAATGCCAGTTAGGAGGAGATTACAGTAGTCCAGTCTGGAGATGACCAGTGAGTGGATAAGATATATATGTATATATATCTATATATATATGTGTATGTATGTATGTATGTATAATGTGTGTGTGTGTGTGTGTGTGTGTATATATATATATATATATATATATATATACTAGGTGCTTCATTGCGCCCTACGGGTGCTCTTCACACTGTCCCAAGGCCCCTTAACCCCTGCATGCCTTTCTGGGGTTCAATATTTGTATTATACGGAGTATTACCTGAGGGCTGTTTGTAGCCAATTTGTTTCCAGTGGGAGACTTAAAAATGCTCCCCCCCATTGACTTTTTAAAAAAAGCCCTCCCCCCCAGATATAAAAACAAATATTTTGTGTGCGGCTGGAAACGGGGTGTGGCCTTGTTACAATGGACGTGACCTTGTTAATATGGGTGTGGCCTCGTGTAAAAAGACGAACTTACACCCCAGTTTGTGCCCCTGCACCAACAGATCACCGGCACCACAGGAAAAAAAATAATTCCACCAGAATAAGCCCCACAGAGTAATGACCCCTGCACGATATTATGCAACACACCGCAATTCCCTTCATGCATTAAATTCCCATTTGCCACATGATGGCATGCAAGAGTCCCTGTTTTACTGTCACGTCTGAGGATTCTTGTGGATCCGGATTTGGGGAAGATGATTCTGGTGCACTTGGATCTCTGAATAACAAACGAGCGGGACGGATGAAGGTCTTGCGCATTTATTACTTGGAGTAGTTTAACAGGGTTCGCCAAAGACAGTTGAATAGAGATACGACTGTAGGTTAGCGGGTGGCTGAGGATACCGGAACCGTGACCCAGTACTTTAAAGTAGGAATTCCGAAGGCTGGATACTGCGGCGTCCGGAACAGGTAGTTAGGTAGGACACGGGAACAGAGTGGGCAGTCTGCATAAGGCTGTATCAGGAGGCTTGCGTAATTTGCTGTAACAAGAACCTGACACTGGAGATGCTGCGGGAGCACAGAGAACTAGCTTCACAGATACTGGGAAAGATGTTGCACTGGCAAATTCCCTCCTCCAGGCCTTCCTGTATTATAGCAGCTGCTCAGAGCTAATTGGCCACAGGAAAGTGATAAATTGGTGAAGTATGGGCAAGACAGGCTTTTTGCTCACATCAAAGATGGCCGCCGGGAACACAGCCCAGCCTGTTCACAGAAGCCCTGGCTCCACAGCAGCACTGCTAATCCCTGCCGGAGGGACATGCTGCCAGTCTGCTGAGCTGCCAACCAGTGCCCCTGCCTGTCCTCCCAGCACACCCTGCCCGGCGCCAGCAGCCCGCACCTCCGCCAGCTGGACCTCCCCAAAGGGACCGGACAGGTAAGAGCCGGCTACCTTGCACAGTCTCCCGCCGGACCGTGACATTTACACATTGCGGCAGGCACGAATCCCCATTTTACACATTGTGGCAGGCAAGTTTCCCCATTTTACACATTACGGCAGTCAAGAGTCCCCATTGTACACATTACGGCAGGCAAGGGTCCCCATTTTACACATTACGGCAGGCAAGAGTCCCCATTTTACACATGACAGCAGGCAAGAGTCCCCATTTTACACATGACGGCAGGCAAGAGTCCCATTTTACACATTAAGGCAGTCAAGAGTCCCCATTGTACACATTACGGCAGGCAAGAGTCCCCATTTTACACATGACAGCAGGCAAGAGTCCCCATTTTACACATGACGGCAGGCAAGAGTCCCATTTTACACATGACTGCAGGCAAGGGTCACCATTTTACACTTTGCGGCAGGCAAGTGTCCCCATTTTACACATTGCGGCAGGCAAGTGTCCCCATTTTACACTTTTCGGCAGGCAAGTATCCCCATTTTACACATTACGGCAGGCAAGAGTCCCCATTGTACACATTACGGCAGGCAAGAGTCCCTATTTTACACATGACGGCAGGCAAGAGTCCTCATTTTACACATGATGGCAGGCAAGAGTCCCCATTTTACACATGATTGCAGGCAAGGGTCCCCATTTTACACTTTGCGGCAGGCAAGTGTCCCCATTTTACACATTGCGGCAGGCAAGTGTCCCCATTATACACTTTGCAGCAGGCAGGTGTCCCCATTTTACACATTACGGCAGTCAAGAGTCCCCATTGTACACATGACGACAGGCAAGAGTCCCCATTTTTCACATTACGGCAGGCAAGAGTCCCCATTGTACACATTACGGCAGGCAAGAGTCCCTATTTTACACATGACGGCAGGCAAGAGTCCTCATTTTACACATGATGGCAGGCAAGAGTACCCATTTTACACATGACTGCAGGCAAGGGTCCCCATTTTACACTTTGCGGCAGGCAAGTGTCCCCATTTTACACATTGCGGCAGGCAAGTGTCCCCATTTTACACATGACTGCAGGCAAGGGTCCCCATTTTACACTTTGCGGCAGGCAAGTGTCCCCATTTTACACATTGCGGCAGGCAAGTGTCCCCATTTTACACATTGCGGCAGGCAAGTGTCCCCATTTTACACATTACGGCAGTCAAGAGTCCCCATTGTACACATGACGACAGGCAAGAGTCCCCATTTTACACATTACGGCAGGCAAGAGTCCCCATTGTACACATTACGGCAGGCAAGAGTCCCCATTTTACACATGACGGCAGGCAAGAGTCCCCATTTTACACATTACGGCAGGCAAGAGTACCCATTTTACTCATGACGGCAGGCATGTGTCCCCATTTTACAAATGACGACAGGCAAGAGTCCCCATTGTACACATTATGGCAGGCAAGAGTCCCCATTTTACACATTACGGCAGGCAAGAGGCCCCACTTTACGGCAGGCAAGAGTCCCCATTTGACACATTGCGGCAGGCAAGTATCCCCATTGTACACATTACGGCAGGTAAGAGTCCCCATTTTACACATGACAGCAGGCATGTGTCCCCATTTTACACATGATGGCAGGCAAGAGTCCCCATTTTACACATTGCGGCAGGCAAGAGTACCCATTTAACACATGACGGGAGGCAAGAGTCTCCATTTTACACATAACGGCAGGCAAGAGACCTCACTTTACTTATTACAGCAGGTCAAGAGTCCCCATTTTACACAATACGGCAGGCAAGAGCCCCATTTTACACAGTATGTCAGGCAAGACTCCCCATTTTACACATTACGGCAGGCAAGAGTCCCCATTTTACATATTACGGCAGGCACGTGTCTCAATTTTACACATTGCGGCAGGCAAGAGTCCCCATTTTAGACAGAGCGGCAGGCAAGAGTCCCTATTTTACACAATACGTCAGGCACGTGTCCCCATTTTACACAGTACGTCAGGCACGTGTCCCCATTTTACACAGTACGTCAGGCACGTGTCCCCATTTTACACAGTACGTCAGGCACGCGTCCCCATTTTACACATTACAGCAGGCAAGAGTCCCCATTTTACACAGTACATCAGGCATGTGTCCCCATTTTAGACATAACGGCAGGCAAAAGTCCCCATTTTACACAGTACGTCAGGCAGGTGTTCCCATTTTACACATTACGGCAGGCAGAGTCCCCATTTTATACATTACGGCAGGCAAGTGTCCCCATTTGACACATTACGGCAGGCACAGTCCCCTTCTACAAAGAGATAGAGAGAAAAAGTTATAATTGTGTTTGCACTGCAGCGGCATCCGCTGGCCAGAGGTTCTCTTCCATCCCGCCAGGTATTACTGACAGGGGAGTGAGGGCTCAGCTGCTGCAATACCTATATAGTAGGGCAGATATGTGACTCCGCCCAGCATTAGAGGCCAAGGCACAGAGTCACAGATCTGGGCTATTATATAGGAGATATATATATATATATATATATACACACACACACACACACACACACACACACACACACACACACACACACACACACACACACACAGCACTGGCAGCACTCCTTGGTCTGGAATTGTGGGGACATACACATGATATATATATAAGAAACCCCCCTGTAAATGTCCTGCGTTTGCCCCTGTGACTGGTCCCTTTCCGACAAGGAGAGTGTTGGAATGCAAAAGCACTGAGTAGACCGGAATCAGTGATGGGAGATGGGGAATCCGACTGTCAACCTGCCGTAAATGGTGCCACTTCCGACAGGCATTGCATACACCCCTTAGTCTGATTTTTCGGCATATGTATAGTGTAGATTTCTTTTCTTTTGTCTTCTTCAGTTGCCGGAATGTTGTGAGCTACAATTTCAAGTCACATTTTTGCTTAACTCATTCACAATATAGTTTGTATCCTTTTTGATATTGGATATATAAAATGTCAATAAAAATTGTTGGATGTCAATAAATGTTTACAAAATTGTCACTTTTAAAATACTTCTGAGACTTTCAGGAGCTCTCACATACTACTTTATCTGGTGAAAGAGCTTCCTTGAAATATACAGCAAATATTCACAAAAAGCGTATTGCTTCCTTGCTTGCACAGCGAAAATATACTCCCCCAGTAGGCGGCGACTATCTGATCGCAGGACAGCTGAAATCGCTGCCTAGTGATCAGATCTGAATTACCCCCTTAAAACAATTGCCTACATTATACTTCAGTCGTAATACCCTTTCATTCTATAAAAGCGTGGCTTAAAAGGTCTTTGAATTAAAAGTATTGCATTTTAATTTGTTTCCAAATAAAACCTAATTTATTTGTTTAGCTTTGTCACTTGTACTCATTTCCATATCTCTCGAGCCTCCTACATGATAACACATGAAAATGTATCATTCCTAATGGCTTAATGATTACTGCTCAGTGGCTCATTTTAACACTTCTTTTTATGGAAACAAGTCTACACTGGGATACACTTTGTAATACTTTGCAACGTCATCATGGGCATTTCTTACTGGCATTGTTCTAGGGTGATGTAGATACAGAGATAAGCAGCTGAGAGGGACAGACTGCAACAAGCAGACTGGTTGAGACTTGTGGTTCCATGCAGAGAGTCCCGCTGAAGTGAAAGCTGTGCTTACTTGTTGGAGGGAAAGGCTCATTCTGACTCAATATACTACATTGGGCCTAACCGCATCCCGTACATTGCTAAAATAAAACCATTTACAGATGGAGCCACACTAATCGTGGCTCTGTCTGCAACTAGGCGAGGCGCACCGCTGAAAACGAATGGGGGCGCGTGCGTCGTAGACACACACGCGCTCTATTCAAAGTGAATAGGAGAGTCTCTACGCTCGGCAGCGTGCCAAGGCGCAGACGCGCTAAGGCACGCCATGCGCCCCCGCCTGCGATGCAGCCGTGCTCAATGAGCATGGCTCCATCTGTACAGTACATATTCATAAGCATACATAGTTCCACAATATTTTACTTGTAGTTGTATATACACTTAAAGGGCACCAATGTGCATACAAAGGCTCAGATGTGACCTGGATTACCAGGTCTCCATCAAATTTCATACTGTTGCGGACATTGGTATTTGGGTTAAATGACCCTCCATTAATTAAAGGGACAATTATAGATTGCTAGCAGATTGCATATTGGGGGTAATTCCAAGTTGATCGCAGCAGGAAATTTTTTAGCAGTTGGGCAAAACCATGGGGGTAATTCCAAGTTGATCGCAGCAGTAATTTAGTTAGCAATTGGGCAAAACCATGTGCACTGCAGGGGAGGCAGATATAACATGTGCAGAAAGAGTTAGATTTGGGTGGGTTATTTTATTTCTGTGCAGGGTAAATACTGGCTGCTTTATTTTTACACTGCAAATTAGATTGCAGATTGAACACACCCCACCCAAATCTAACTCTCTCTGCACATGTTAAATCTGCCTCCCCTGCAGTGCACATGGTTTTGCCCAATTGCTAACTAAATTCCTGCTGCGATCAACTTGGAATTACCCCCCATGTGCACTGCAGGGGGGGCAGATATAACATGTGCAGAGAGAGATAGATTTGGGTGTGGTGAGTTCAATCTGCAATCTAAATTGCAGTGTAAAAATAAAGCAGCCAGTATTTACCCTGCACAGAAACAAAATAACCCACCCAAATCTAACTCTCTCTGCAAATGTTATATCTGCCCCCCCCCCAGCAGTGCACATGGTTTTGCCCAACTGCTAAAAAGTTTCCTGCTGCGATCAACTTGGAATTACCCCCATTATTGAAGGTTTATGTAAATATCCAGTTTTTTTGTATTGTGTATTTTGTATTTATAGAATTTGTAATAAAGAAACATTCTGTAGTTTTATAGTGATAGTTAATTAATGATAAAGTTAACAGTAACTTTAAGACTGCATTTAATTTATTGTGAACTTAATGTACATGTAAAACTAATGTAATTTATTACAACCATCTTGCTGCCTTATTCCAGTTCTTAGCTGGGATCAGTTAAATTAAATATTCCATTCTTGCACAAGCTAGCCTGGTTGTGCATTTACTCTGTCCGGGGGAAGAATCTTTGCCTCTCTGCTGAGGCGTGGTCTGAGTTAGAAGTTGTCAAACAACAATGAAGCTAGAAGCTGAATCTCTCAGAGAGGTAACTACAAATTGCACCCACCCATTACAATATTGGACTGTCCCTCAGGCCTACAGGGGAAACCCCTGGTAGGCTTACATCCTCCTCTAGGGATCAGGTTCCAGACTGTGCATTTGAATTATACATGTTACATTTAGAGATGAGCGGGTTCGGTTCTCAGAGAATCGAACCCTACCGGACTTCACGCTCCGAGCCCACATCCGAGTCAGGCTCGGGTTTTCCCGCCTGACTCGGAAACCAGAACGAGGCAAGACGTCATCATCCCGCTGTCGGATTCTCGCGGGGTTTGGATTCCATATAAGGACCCGCACGTTGCCGCCATTTTTACTCCGGCATTGGTGAGTGCAGAGAGTGGACGTGTCTCCGTTCTCTCAGTATCCTCAGTGTCCGTGTCTTGTGCTGCATCTGTCCAGTCACAGTGGTTGTATCCTCTGCTGCCATATGTCCAGTGCTGTCCAGTGGTGCTGTGTTGTGCTGCATCAGTTCAGTGGTGGTGTTTTGTGCTGCATCAGTCCAGTCACAGTGGTGGTGTCCCCTACTGCCATATGTCCAGTGATGCTGCATAATAAGTCCCTTACAGTGTCGCTGTGTTGTCCTGCATCAGTCCAGTGGTAGTGTCCTGTGCATCAGTCAGTCCAATGACCAGTCACAGTGGTGTCCTCTGCTGCCATATTTCCAGTGCTACTATATAGGGTGCTGTGTTGTGCTGCATCAGTCCAGTGGTAGTGTCTTGTGCTGCATCAGTCCAGTCACAGTGGTGGTGTCCCCTGCTGCCATATGTCCAGTGCTGCTGTATAATAAATCATTTACAGTGTTGCTGTATTGTCCTGCATCAGACCAGTGGTAGTGTCCTGTGCATCAGTCAGTCCAGTGACCAGTCACAGTGGTGTCCTCTGCTGCCATATGTCCTTTGCTGCTGTATACATCCAGTCCATTGCAGTGGTGCTGTGTTGTCCTGCATCAGTCCAGTTGTGGTGTCCCTGTGCTGTGTATATGTCCAGTGATCCTGCCATATATGTCCAGCGGTACTGCCGTATAATTCCAGTAATCCTGCCGTATAATTCCAGTGATCCTGCCCTATAATTCAAGTAATCCTGCCGTATAATTCCAGTTATCCTGCCATATAGTTCCAGTGATCCTGCCGTATAATTATAGTGATCCTTCCATATAATTACAGTGATCCTGCCGTGTAATTTCAGTAATCCTGCCATATAATTCCAATGATCCTGCTTTATAATTCCAGTGATCCTGCCGTATAATTCCAGTGATCCTGCCGTATAATTACAGTTATCCTGCCGTATAATTACAGTAATATTGTCGTATAATTCCAGTGATCCTGCCGTATAATTACAGTAATCCTGCCGTATAATTACAGTGATTTTGCCGTATAATTCCAGTGATCCTGCCGTATAATTACAGTTATCCTGCCGTATAATTACAGTAATATTGTCGTATAATTCCAGTGATCCTGCCGTATAATTACAGTAATCCTGCCGTATAATTACAGTGATTTTGCCGTATAATTCCAGTAATCCTGCCATATAATTCCAATGATCCTGCCGTATAATTCCAGTAATCCTGCCGTATAATTACAGTTATCCTGCCGTATAATTACAGTAATATTGTCGTATAATTCCAGTGATCCTGCCGTATAATTACAGTAATCCTGCCGTATAATTACAGTGATTTTGCCGTATAATTCCAGTGATCCTGCCGTATAATTCCATATAAATCCATATAATTCCGTATAAATCCAGTCCATTGATGCTGCCATATAAATTCAGTGGTGCTGTCCTGTGCTGTATATTATTTACTCTAAATAAAGGGGTTATTAATATTTAGTCCAAATAATTTCTACAGGGTTTGCCCTGTGAGGTGTAGGGGTACGCTCTCCTGTGCCGCATATTGTGTTATATAACTCCAGAAAAATAATGGAGAACAAAAATTTGAAGGATAAAATAGGGAAAGATCAAGAACCACTTCCTACTAGTGCTGAAGCTGCTGCCACTAGTCATGACATAGACAATGAAATGCCATCAACGTCGTCTGCCAAGGCCAATACCCAATGTGATAGTAAAGGGCATGTAAAATCCAAAAAGCCAAAGTTCAGTAAAAAGACCCAAGAAATTTTTTTTAAATGGTCTGAGGAGAAACATAAACTTGCCAATATGCCATTTACGACACGGAGTGGCAAGGAACGGCTAAGGTCCTGGCCTATGTTCATGACTAGTGGTTCAGCTTCATATGACAATGTGGAGAAGATGATGTTCATCAAAATGAATTATAAATTCCTCCGCGAAGACCTTTACAAGAAATTGCCTCCAGAAAGTACACAGGGACCTGTGATGGTGGATTCCAGTGGGGACGAATTAATACTCTGTGAGGAGGAGGATGTACACAGTGAAAGGGGTGAGGAATTGGAGTATGAGGATGAGGTCGACATCTTGCCTCTGTAGAGCCAGTTTGTGCAAGGAGAGATTGATTGCTTCTTTTTTTGGTGGGGGCCAAAACCAACCAGTCATTTCAGTCACAGTCATGTGGCAGACCCTGTCGCTGAAATGATTGGTTTGTTAAAGTGTGCATGTCCTGTTTATACAACATAAGGGTGGGTGGGAGGGCAAAGGACAATTCCATCTTGCACCTCTTTTTCTTCTTTACATCATGTGTTGTTTGGGAACTAGTTTTTTAAAGTGCCAACCTGTCTGACACTGCCGTACAACTCCAGGGGTACTGTCGTATACGTCCAGGAGTACTGCCGCATAAGTCCAGTCCAGTGGTGCTGTCTTGTGCTGCTTCAGTCCAGTGGTGATGTCTTGTGCTGCCATAAGTCCAGTGGTGGTGTCCTGTGCTGTATATTATTTACTCCAAATAAAAGGGTTATATACATTAATTGTATTATTATCCAAATAATTTTTGCAGGGTTTGCCCTGTATGGTGTAGGGGCACGCTTGCCTGTGCTGCATATTATTATAATAGCTTCAAATAAAAGGGTTATTATTATCCAAATTAATTTTACAGGCTTTGCCGTGTGTGTGTTTGGTTTAGGGGTACGCTATCCTGTGCCACCAATATTGTGTGTGTATTACATCTGGGCAAATTCCAGCACGTCCCATGTTGTTTGTGCCGCACACTTGTGTCGCTTAGCTTAACCATACAGCTACCTCATTGCACCTCTTTTACTTCTTTGCATGATGTGCTGTTTGGGGCATAGGTTTTTTAAGGTCCATCCTGTCTGCAACTGTAGTGCCACTACTAGATGGGCCAGGTGTTTGTGCCGCACACTTGTGTCGCTTAGCTTAGTCATCCAGCTACCTCATTGCACCTCTTTTTCTTCATTGCATCATGTGCTGTTTTGGGCCTATTTTTTAAATCTGCCATCCTGTCTGCCACTGCAGTGCCACTCCTAGATGGGCCAGGTGTTTGTGCCGCACACTTGTATCGCTTAGCTTAGTCATACAGACACCTCGGTGCAACTTTTAGGCCAAAAAACAATATTGTGAGGTGTTCAGAATAGACTGGAAATGAATGTTATTTAGGTTAATAATAAAGTAGATTCAAAATGAACCCCAAATTCTGTGATTTTAGCTGTTTTTATGTGTTTTTCCAAAAATTATCCAGATCCAAAACCAAAACCAAAACTCGAAAGGGTGGTTTTGGCAAAACCAAGCCAAAACCAAAACACGAGCGGGGAATTAGAACCAAAACACAAAACACGAAAAGTGCCAGCCGCACATCTCTAGTTATATTATACTGCACAGGACTATGGTGTTTTTTTCTACAGTGCATTGCTGTTATAAATTTGGTATATTATCATGCATGCACTAGCAGTATTTAATATATATGTTTATCAAGGGCCTCAGGCCATGCCAAACTTCTAAGCATGGACCCCTACCACTGTATTTCCCTGGTGGGCCCTTCATGCCCCAGTCTGACACTGGCTCCACACCATCCATAATAACACAGCAAAATAAGCGGGGTATCACACTCCCACTTTCTATCTCTCAGTCTGTAACTTCCCAGTTGCCTGTATTCACTTACTTATGACAATGTACTTCACATTATTCTGTACTGCTATAGTACCCTGTTCCTCTCAGTTTGTATCTTCCTACTTGCCTTTAGTCACTTCCCTATTACTGGTCACTGCTGCCAATAAAAGCAGCACAAGCTCTGATATAGTTTATGCCAAAGTTACTGTTATAATTATCTGATTGGCTAAATGTTATTTATCTCTTTCCACTTCAAAATTAGGGTACACTTTTAAGAACTAATAACATAAACCTGTTCCGATACTAGACAAGTACAACTAAAAAATTGGTCTCTATTTTTAACATTGCATAAAGATGTTGAGTAGAAATTGCTGCAATGTGTTTTGTTGAAGAGATTATAATAACAGGCTCCCCCCGACCCTTTTCTGAACGCCCCAAAAAAACATACCCTTGTGTGAAACCAGCCTTGCAAGTCATACATATACAAAGTATTTGACATGTGTCAAAAATGACGACAGAGCAATTGCATGGGTGCCTACAAAGGACATGTGAAACTACTGTTTCTGTGTGATGTCATTCCTGCAATAAACTTTTAAAGTCATGTAATAGAGTACCTCTTTGATATCCTTTTTCCATTGCTGCAATAACCCGTGTGATTGCTGGGTCAACTCAAGTTGTGGCTTAGTGTAAAAGAGTCCTTGAAAAATAACCCGGGTAATGGTGCATTGTAAACAGTGACTCAGGTTTTCTGACCTGGGTTATGCTTTAAAGCTGCTGATGTATGCAAAGGTCAGCCTTATTCAACCCGGGTTACCTTTCAAAGCTTCTGATTGGCTGCGTAACTGGAGGCCCATCTCAAGGGAGTGTTTAAAGTGACGTGCAGGGCAGGCATGGATTCAGACATAGGTTCAGTGTAAAAGGCTTCAACCCGGGAATAACCCAGGATCAAGGTGCAGTGTGAAATGAGTATAGGAGCTAAAACCCCCATGTACAACCCATGTTTAATAACCTGGGAAAAGCAGAGTTGGCTTCAGTCTGAAAGTGGCATAAGTGATATTTATTTTCAGAATGCTTCCACCATTAGCTAATAACTTCTTAGAAATAGCTAAACTGTGAAGCGTCATTTATTTTTGCCTTCAGTTTCCAAATATATTTCATTTTCTCTGTGCTGGTGTGTCAAGTGTCTTGTGAAAATAATATCTACCATCTATGGTGTCTCCAAAGGTGAAATGGTTACTTTTTCATTAATTTAAAAATTTGTTAACAACATATACAATTACAGTACATATTATTTATATATGGATATGAATCTTACATAGAATGGAAGGTGTTAGTCACAAGCTCTCAACCTGATGTTCACGGGTTCCATTCTGTGATGAATCAGCAATTTAATTTTGCTGTTATTCTACAAGCTCTGCAATTATTGCAATCTAATGACTAATACATACATTCATCCTGTAAGATAAATATTGAATTTAAATGTGTTATATTAAGAAATAATCTGAATATACACTAAAATGGTGTGATGCATATCTGCTTCTCCTGCTTAGTACCATTGCCCATATACAGTTGTACATTCTTGCTGAAACCCAGATAGGTCATATACAGTATTTTTCATATGGGATCAGTATGATATGCCGGCTGTTGGGATCCCGGAAGCCAGAATACCAGCAGCGAGTGCAGCGTGCTGCACTAACCACGGTTTGGTCGTGGTGGTATGGACCACCCCTGAGTGGGGATTCAGGGCGGCGATCGGTATTCTGGATGGCGGTCAGTATTTAGACCGCTGGCATTTCACCAGGTGTTGAGATATTCGATATCCTGACCGCCTGTATCCCAACAGCCAGCAAATTGACTGCCTCCCTGTCATGTTGCTGGTTTTACCCACAATGTTCACCTTTTTATTTTGCAAATTCTCAGTGCCAAGGCGAAACAGTCCAACTGAAGTCCTGCCTGGTTGTACATGTAGACCACACTTTATTAAATTGAACTGTTGTAATTATTCCATTTTCTCCTGAAATACTACTTTTGATAGAATGGTTTCAACATGTCTTTATTTAGGTGTCATAATTGTGAGATTTGTAATATCCTATGCATTGGAATATTTCTTATTAAAGGCTGAGCAAACAAAACCTAATTAGAAATTTGGCAACAGCACATAAAGGTGTTGAAATTAAGAATTTTAATTTGATGAAAAAGCTATTGAATGGCCCATAAAATAGAAGTGCAATCAAGTTTATCATTAGTAATGTCTTGTATACATAACAAAACTAGAGATATGTGCCGACCTCTATGTTTTAGTTTTGGTTCTAGTTTATCATCGTGTTTTGGTTTGCCACCATCATGTTTGGGTTTTGGATCTGTATTTATTTTTAATAAAATGGTAAAACAGCTGAATTCATGTAATTTGGGTCTGTTTATGGTTATACATAATTATCAACCTCAATAACATTAATTTCCACTCAATTTTGACCACCCCACAGTTCACAATACTGTTCACCAATATTGTCCAAAGGCTGGCTAAACTAAGCAGCAGAGCAGCGGCAAAAACATGCAGTTTAAAAGACTATAATACATCTATGATACATTGCCACACAGCAGTAGCAGACAGGATGACAGTTTAATAAACTATACAACCCCATAGAAACCAAGGGGTATATTTACTAAAATTCGTAATTTACTGAATGAGGTTAAAGTTCAAACATGAATGACATCGAATGTGTGAAATTGCAACTTTTTTAATTTTTTACGACTCATTTACTATGCTGTCGTATTCTGCAATTTCGAGTTTTCCGATGTCGATGTCATTCGTATTTTCAGGCAGTGTTTTACGGGAGTGAATAGTAAAACACTGCCGACATTAACACAATGGGGTAAATTTACTAAGAATCGTATTTTCCCGTTTGAGGTCAAAGTTCAATCACGAATGACATCGAAAGTGTAAATATGCAACTTTTTGAATTGATTACGACTAATTTACTAAGCTGCCGTATTCTGCATTTTCGGGTTTTCCGATGTCGATGTCATTCGTTTTTTTTGGCAGTGTTTTACTTGAGTGACTTGTAAAACACTGCCGACTTTAATACAATGAATCTCGGCCGGATCTGAGAGATCCGTGCTGGGCTTCATTGTGCACCTTGTAAAAAAAAAAAAAAAAAAAGTTTAAATGTAAAAAAAAAATTGCGTGGGGTCCCCCCTCCTAAGGCAAACCAGCCTCGGGCTCCTTGAGACGATCCTGGTTGCAGAAATATGGAAAAAAAATGGACAGGGGTTCCCCCATATTTAAACAACCAGCATCGGGCTCTGCGCCTGGTCCTGGTTCCAAGAATACGGGGGACAAAAAGCGTAGGGGTCCCCCGTATTTTTGAAACCAGCACCGGGCTCCACTAGCTGGACAGATAATGCCACAGCCGGGGGTCACTTTTATACAGTGCCTTGCGGCCATGGCATCAAATATCCAACTAGTCACCCCTGGCCGTGGTACCCTGGGGGAGTGGGGACCCCTTCAATCAAGGGGTCCCCCCCCAGCCACCCAAGGGCCAAGGGTGAAGCCCGAGGCTGTCCCCCCCATCCAATGGGCTGCGGATGGGGGGCTGATAGCCTTTGTTCAAAGTGAATGATATTGTTTTTAGTAGCAGTACTACAAGGCCCAGCAAGCCTCCCCCGTAAGCTGGTACTTGGAGAACCACAAGTACCAGCATGCGGCGGAAAAACGGTCCCGCTGGTACCTGTAGTACTACTACTAAAAAAATACCCCAATAAAGACATCACACACACACCTTGAAAGTATAACTTTAATACATACATGCACACCAACATACATACATACTTACCTATGTTCCCACGCAGGTCGGTCCTCTTCTCCAGTAGAATCCATGGTGTACCTGTAGAAAAAATTATACTCACATAATCCATGGTTGAAGGCTCCTCTGCTTGTAATCCTTTTGTAATCCACGTACTTGAAAAAATAAAAAAACTGATACCCGACCACGAACTGAAAGGGGACCCATGTTTTCACATGGGACCCCTTTCCCCGAATGCAAGAAACCCCCTCTGACTTATGTCTAAGAGGGTTTCTTCAGCCAATCAGGGAGCGCCACGTTGTGGCACCCTCCTGATCGGCTGTGTGCTCCTGTACTGTCTGCCTATGCGCTCCATTGTAACCAATGGTGGGAACTTTGTGGTCAGCGGTGACGTCACTTTCGGTCAACCGCTGACCTGAAAGTTCCCACCATTGGTTACAATGGAGCGCATAGGCGCTACATTGTAACACTGCCGTGTGCCGCCTGTCAGACAGTACAGGAGCACACAGCCGATCAGGAGGGTGCCACAACGTGGCGCCCCCTGATTGGCTGAAGAAACCCACTTAGACATCAGTCAGAGTGGGTTTCTGGCATTCGGGGAAAGGGGTCCCATGTGAAAACATGGGTCCCCTTTCAGTTCGTGGTCGGGTATCCGTTTTTTTATTTTTTCAAGTACGTGGATTACAAAAGGATTACAAGCAGAGGAGCCTTCAACCATGGATTATGTGAGTATAATTTTTTCTACAGGTACACCATGGATTCTACTGGAGAAGAGGACCGACCTGCGTGGGAACATAGGTAAGTATGTATGTATGTTGGTGTGCATGTATGTATTAAAGTAATACTTTCAAGGTGTGTGTGTGATCACTTTATTGGGGTATTTTTTTAGTAGTAGTACTACAGGTACCAGCGGGACCGTTTTTCTGCCGCATGCTGGTACTTGTGGCTCTCCAAGTACCAGCTTGCGGGGGAGGCTTGCTGGGCCTTGTAGTACTGCTACTAAAAACAATATCATTCACTTTGAACAAAGGCTATCAGCCCCCCATCCGCAGCCCATTGGATGGGAGGGACAGCCTCGGGCTTCACCCCTGGCCCTTGGGTGGCTGGGTGGGGGGGACCCCTTGATTGAAGGGGTCCCCACTCCCCCAGGGTACCCCGGCCAGGGGTGACTAGTTGGATATTTGATGCCACGGCCGCAAGGCACTGTATAAAAGTGACCCCCGGCTGTGGCATTATCTGTCCAGCTAGTGGAGCCCGGTGCTGGTTTCAAAAATACGGGGGACCCCTACGCTTTTTGTCCCCCGTATTTTTGGAACCAGGACCAGGCGCAGAGCCCGGTGCTGGTTGCTTAAATATGGGGGAACCCCTGTCAATTTTTCCCCCAGATTTTTGCAACCAGGGCCGGCTCAAAGAGCCCGAGGCTGGTTTGGTTTAGGAGGGGGGACCCCACGCATTTTTTTTTGGAAAAATTACAACATTTCCCACCCCTTCCCACTGATAAATATGCACGGATCTCATGGATCCGTGCATGCCTATACAAACACGGGATAAAAAAGCAGGTCTGTTTTTTTTTTAGCACTTTTTCACGATTTGTATTTTAGCACGGCAGTGTTTGGCTATTGTCGGCAGTGTTTGTGTTTTGCACTTTTTAGTAAATGACCGATTTCTACCAAATTGCAGGCGTATTTGACCGATGGTGTATTGATTCATGATTTTTTCCAAGGACTTCCAAAATATTACGAATGCCCTCATCACTGCCGTGATTTTTGCTTAGTAAATTACCGAGATGACACTTTGAAGAAAAAACGGCATCTCGGTCAAAATCGGGACCTTAGTAAATATACCCCAATGAATCTCGGCCGGATCTGTGAGATCCGTGCAGGGCTTCATTGTGCACCTTTAAAAAAAATTAAAGTGTTATAAATCAAAAAATAAAATGCGTGGGGTCCCCCCTCCTACGCAAAACCAGCCTCGGGCTCTTTGAGCCGGTCCTGGTTGAAAAAATATGGGGGGGGGGAATGACAGGGGTTCCCCCATATTTGATCAACCAGCACCGGGCTCTGCGCCTGGTCCTGGTGCAAAAAATACAGGGGACAAAAAGCGTAGGGGTCCCCCGTATTTTTTGTACCAGCACCCGGATGAGAGATAATGCCACAGCCGGGGGATACTTTTATATAGGTCCCTGCGGCCCTGGCATTAAATCACTAACTAGTCACCCCTGGCCGGGGTACCCTGGAGGAGTGGGAACCCCTTAAATCAAGGGGTCCCCCCCCTCCAGCCACCCAAGGGCCAGGGGTGAAGCCCGAGGCTGTCCCCCCCATCCAAGGGCGGCGGATGGGGGGCTGATAGCCTTGTGAAAAAATAAGAATATAGTTTTTTGCAGCAGTACTAAAAGTCCCAGCAAGCCTCCCCCGCAAGCTGGTACTTGGAGAACCACAAGTACCAGCATGCGGTGGACAAACGGGCCCGCTGGTACCTGTAGTACTACTACAAAAAAATACCCCCCAAAAAACAGGACACACACACCGTGACAGTAAAACTTTATTACATACATGCACACCTACATACACACATACTTACCTATGTTCACACGAGGATCGGTCCACTTCTCCATGTAGACTCCACGGGGTACCTGTGAAAAAAATTATACTCACATAATCCAGTGTAGCAAGTGTCCTCTTTATAATCCACGTACTTGGCAAAAAAACAAACCGGAAACCCGAACCACGCACTGAAAGGGGTCCCATGTTTACACATGGGACCCCTTTCCCCGACTGCCAGGACCCCCCTGACTCCTGTCAAAGAGGGTCCCTTCTGCCAATCAGGGAGCGCCATGTCGTGGCACTCTCCTGATTGGCTCTGCGCTCCTGTACTGTCAGTGAGGCTGCGCACTGAAGATACAATGTAGCGCATAGGCGCTCCATTGTATCCAATGGTGGGAACTTTGCGGTCAGCGGTTGAGGTTACTCGCGGTCATTTTTTTTTTTTACATTTTTTAACCCATTCAGATCCTTCTCCATTAAGTTAATGGAAGCCCTGGACAACAAAATTGCATTCATGTCCTCCTCCCACTCCCTTCCCAAACACTAATTTTTATTTTTTTTCTATAAAAATGTACAATATATCACAAGTATGATGAGCAGGCAGGCAGCGGGGATTGGCGTCATCGGACTGAGGTGCAAATTAGTGGCGGAGGGCTGGGTCAGTTGATGGTGGGCTAGTTTGTAAGCCATTGGCGGTGGCAGCAGGCCGGAGGCGGCGGTAGGGGTCATCGGCAGGATTCGGCGGACATTATGGCTGTAGTGCCTCACCAGCCTCTGACCTCACCGCACGCCGCTGCTGAGAACAGATATTTGCAGCACACTGAGCACTGTCAGATATGGAGCGTTTTTCAGGCAGAGAACGTAGATATTTGCACTTGCAGCACACTAAGCACAGATATTTGCAGCACACTGAGCACAGATATTTGCAGCACAATTTGCAGCCCACTGAACATAGAAACTGAGAGGACGCCTGCCACGTCCTCTCACGATCATCTCCAATGAACGAGTGAAAAATGGCGGCGACGCGCGGCTCCTTATGTAGAATACGAATCTCGCGAGAATCCGACCACGGGATGATGACGTTCGGGCGCGCTCGGGTTAATTGAGCAAGGCGGGAGGATCCGAGTATGCCTTGGACCCGTGTAAAATTGGTGAAGTTCGGGAGGGTTCGGATCCCGAGGATTCGAACCCGCTCATCACTAGTTTGGTGGCTCGCCTCTGAACCCTTTCGAGTTCCAAGATATCTTTTTTATAGTGCGGTGCCCAGAACTGTACACAATATTCCCGGTGTGGCCGTACCAATGATTTATACAGTGGCAAGATTACACTCTCATCCCTCCTTGTCTCCATTCCCCGTTTTATGTATGCTAACACCTTATTTGCTTTTGTTGCTGCATTTTGATATTGTGTACTGCTACTAAGTCTATTATCGTTGAGCACACCCAAATCCTTTTCAACTACCGTTATCCCTACATTTTCCCCATTTAATTTATAGTATCCACAGTGCGCCTCCTGACTGACAGTGCAGGAGTGCACAGCCAATCAGGATCGTGCCATGACGTGGCGCACCCTGATTGGCTGAAGGAACCCTCTTTGACAGGAGTCATGGGGGGTCCCGACATTCGGGGAAAGGGGTTCCATGTGTAAACATGGGACCCCTTTCAGTGCGTAGACCGGGTATTTCGTATTTTTATTTTACCAAGTACGTGGATGTTAACTTTGAAGAAGAGGACCGATCTACCCCAGATTCATTGTAAGTATAATTTTATTTACAGGTACCCATGGATTCCACTGGACAAGGGGACCGAGTG
This sequence comes from Pseudophryne corroboree, assembly GCF_028390025.1. Classification (NCBI taxonomy): domain Eukaryota; kingdom Metazoa; phylum Chordata; class Amphibia; order Anura; family Myobatrachidae; genus Pseudophryne; species Pseudophryne corroboree. The sequence continues at coordinate 254,209,048 of NC_086448.1, read as the reverse complement.
CTTTGAGTCAACATAGGTAAGTATGTGTGTATGTAAGTGTGCATGTATGTCCCATTAAAGTTATACTTTCACGGTGTGTGTCTCTTGTTTTTATTTGGGTATTTTTTTGTAGTAGAAATATATTTAATTGCTGATCTTTGGGTGTGAGAAAGCTGCTTTCTTAAAGAATAGATTATGTTACGTTTGGAGAAAGCTCTAAAAATGTTTAAGTGGTCAAAATGCTGATGTTAAAATTTAAAAGAGCGGTACCTGTGGGAAAAAAGGTGTTATTAAAATAATGTTTACACCCTTTTGAGTGAAATTGTAAGGAGTAGCCCGCAACACTGTTGTTATTAGTCCTGATTTGCCAGGTGTTTGTTTCCTACCTGTCCCTGCACTAGGTTGTTCCGGAGCCACTGGTGTTTGTGAGCACTGTGGCTCTGATCCTTGTGTGCGGCGGATGGCGTGGCTGGCGGCGCTGAGTCCCGCTGCGACCAGCGGGCTGTGTTCGCAGATGGTGTGTTCCCGGCTCCCGTCACCACTGATGTGAGTGGGTCATGTTGCGGCCAATGTCCTGGCCGTGCGGTGGGCTTATCTTAGTGCAGTTGCACTTTTTCGAGGAGTAAATAAAAAATAATTTTTTATTTACTCCTCGAAAAAGTGCAACTGCATGAAACGCGTTGGTGACTGAACTATTGAAAGGAGTGTCAAAGTCGAAAAATATTGCAGTACACACATCACGTACAAACTACACACAGATGGCCTTCCTGCATGCACTTGTTCTGTCGTGCGTGCGCATATCCGCAATTTGCGTATGGTCGCTCCTGCGGTTCTGCGCATTAGCGCGTGGTATGAGTATTTATGGAAGAGTTTGTGAACGCACGGAAGGCTATCAAAACACATTACATATTTAATCCAAATAGTGCACAATGTACACATAGTATCCCTGCACCACATCTGAAAGTAACAACAGTTTAAACGGTAACAGAACAAAGGGATTCACCTTTACAGAATAGGAGGGGACAGAAGAAGGTCATAAGGTGGTGTTTGGTATCCAGCTGAAGGGTATTTTAAGGGTAACATTCCGGTGTTGGTTTGAGAAAGATCGCATGTTCCTTCGGATAGTTATGTGCAGGAGCATAATATAGATATAAACTGTATTTACTGTACATTATGTATGCGGTGGGAATCCAGAGGAGACCACCCACAAGAGCAGTTGGGAAAGATATCGCCTACCTATTCAAACCGACCTATGACCTCTCCTGTACTGTAAATGTGCATTCCTGTGTCCAATGGACAAAGAGATTACAGTATCTATTGTATTGCTTTTTGGAAGAATTGTGTAAAGAGAGCTGCTGCAGGCCTGGTCTGACACAAGACTCACAAAGTTATCTATCAGATGATCGAGGACCGGGCCGAGAAGCGCAAGCGAATCTACTCACGTAGGTACCATTGAATGTAGCCATTTACTCTGTTATATTATATTATATTGTATTGTTTGTATTGTAACCCCCCTTTTAACAATAATCCACTGTGGTGTCGGAACCCAGCGGTAAAATCACAATTGGTGTCGTGTCTTCATTGCCCTGCTAAGGTTTAAGGCGTATTTTCATTGCATTTCATAACTGTTCAGGGTTTGTGGTGTATCTCTGGGTGTGTACACGCTGTGAGTACTTTGTACCGTCAGCGCGGCGTTTGTACGTGAAGTCCGTACGCAGTACGGGACTTTGTACGCTAATAGCGTACAAAGTGCGCAGAGTGTGTGTTAAGTACAGTGGCCGCAGCGGCTCCATGGTAAAGTGTATTTAAGGTGTGTTTAAGGTATAGCTTTCTTTCCTAAGGATATTTCAGCATTATCAATTGGGGGCTCTCCGGTTTTCCACATACTTACTACCTAACAGGTCACAGCAGACTCAATCTATCAGCAAAAGGGTAGACAGAAAGTATCCTACGTATCCTTTTCTTGGTCTATGGATGCTGAAAACCCTGCTTGATTGCTGATTAGATGGCGTCTGCTCTGTATGGTTTGTAGAGATGCTGGTAGAACCCGTAAGGTAAACAGAAAAAAAGCTATTTAAAATCTGTGAATTTCTTTTTGGCGCCAAAACCGTTTACAGCACCCATACTCTTTGCATACTCTATCACATTGTTGCCATAACATTCAGATTGCTAGATTCATTTAAACTTGTGTGAAACCGGAGATATTTGTTGCTATATAGTTAAAAAAAAAAAAATTAAGGAAGTAAGCGTAAAGCACAAACACAGTCTGGCCTAGTTGTAAAGGTTTATACAGAAAGAAACTGTGTTGTGTTTAGTGGGCAATAGTAGTTTTATTGCTCACATTTATATAAGTTGTGTGATCTGTTTTATTGCGTACGCACATTGGTATATGTGGTACGGAACGTGAGGACAGCGTACAAAAACGTGCACGTAGCGCAAGGCCGCACACGTGGCATAGAGGTACGCACGGTTGCGTAATTACGCAAGCTTGCGTAGGGTTGTGCGCGCATAATAAAACCACACAATAGGTTCCTTTAGTTAAAAGGTGGGACAGTAGCCACGCTACAATAGCACCAAACCACACGGTTTCTAAAGAAATTTAGTATAAAAACAAAATTTAGTATAAATAATTTTTTTTAAATTGCCTCTGGGGTAAAGCTGCCAACTTGAATGAATCCTAATTTTCTGTACAGAAAAATAAAGTGTATTTGAGTGAGCAAATGCAGAAGTGAGTGGATACTGAACCCAAGAACTGAAGTGGTCTAGGTGGTCTAAGCTAGGTGGTCTAGGTGGACACACTGGGTTAGTAGAGGCCCGGTGGCGTAGGGTTCGCAACCCTGCGTTATTAACTTGGTAGTCTTAGTGGAATGAGTGGTATCCCATACAACTCTTAGTGGTCTGAAGTGGTCTAGGCTAGGTGGTCTACAGCAATCGTAGGGCATATAGATAACTAGTATCTATAGGCTGTGCTATTGCATCACATGTCCGTTTGTTCTGCACAGCGCAACGTGATATTATTGTGTCATATGCACTGTGGAAGAGCATACGCAGATGTGATTGTATAGACAAAGGGGTTTTACTTTGATAACTTCGGGAAATCTCCCTGGTGGGCTTCACTGGAAAGGGTGAAAGATAGTTATCTAATTTTTCACCCTACAAACAATTCCAGTTGAAAGATACCGAAAAGGAAATTTTCACTGCTTCTCTCAGGAAAATATTCCAAACAGAACTTCCACCGAAAGAAATTACGGTGTAAGGTCTGATAGCAGCCCTAAGTTGGGTACATTGCGATCCGCTACCAACAGTGTATCGTTGTACTGGCCAGCGTGGGCGAGAGCGAGTGGAAGGCGCTCGGGTATACTTCCACCGTCTACTTATATTGAGTATTTTGGTGTTTGTGGGATTTTTTTAAAAATTATTAGAAGAGACCCACAAATATGGGAGCCAGTTGCTCAAGTAAGAGACGTTTAGACAGGGTTCAGGCAGATGTGTGGCCAAAAGGCTCAGCAAGGTTTATCATGTGTGAAAAATATGGCTCACACAGAAGTTTTAGCAATGAGTGGGTATGTATGACTAACAATGATAGGGTACCATTCCCTAGAGTGGGCAGCTTTGAACCAGGGTATTACAGAACTTAAGGTTAAGGAAATGTCTGATAAAATCCAAGAAACAAAGGATTAAACATACAGACTGTTTAAATTTATGGCAACAGGAGGGGGATATGCAAAGGGAATTAGCTCGCGCAGCAGGTTCCAAACCTAGCGGGAAAACAATGGTGACCGCACCACCACCACCATATATTGTTGGGGAGACAATGGCTACAGGCAATGATACATTGGTACAGAATAGGAGTGTAATTGCAAAATGTACTAACGCTAACCCTTGCCAGTTGTACCCTGTTTTAAATTTTCCCCAGGACTGCGAGCAAGAAGATGAGCCCAGCACGATATCGGCACTCTCTCTAGCAGCCACCATACAAGACACTCAGGTGGGCACGGCCCAACCAACAAGAGCAGTAGTCAGGCCCCCTAGTGGAGGGATAAGTGAGGTTTTGTCCACAGGTAAGTACGGTACCATACATTATGCAGAGACAATAGCACCTCACATTGTAGAGTCAAATCAAAATGATGTAATTGAATTAAATCCTGTCAGGGTGATCGCAGTCCCCAATGGGAAGACTGACGCTCATGGAGTAACTCCCGTCAGGAACATTGCCATGCATTGCCACTGGTCCCGACCAGAATTAAGGTCAATTATGTCAGAATTTCCCGATCCCAGAAAAGATCTAGTCGCATGCCAGAGGTTCATTAAAGAGTTAGGTAACGCCACCGAACCCACAAACAAAGATTGGCGAACAGTGCTACGGAGATGTTTACCCTCCAATATTGACCCCACAAAATTTATAATTGATTGCAACTTAGACGCAGAAGTACCTCTCACTGATGAGTACATTCAGGAGAATGTACGACTAATCAATCTGCAATTAGGAATATATTTCCCTACTGTTGTCAAATGGAATAAAATCTTTTCCATAAGACAAAAGGTAGGTGAAACGGCATCCGAATATTTCCATCGAGCACTGCAGGAAATGGCTAGATACACTGGGATCGAGGACATTAGAGACAATGTACATCATAGGGAGGTAGCTGTTTCAGTATTAATGGACGGGTTGAAGGAGGCACTCAGAACAAGGGTACAGACCTCTCTACCAAACTGGAGAGGTATCTCGGTGGCTGCACTGAGAGAGTACGCTATCGAGCATGATAGGAACATCATTAAACACAGGGAGTCACAGGGGGAAAAACTGATGACGGTAAGTATAGAGGCCCTTACGGCAAAACCCCATCAGCCGAAAACCCGGACCCCTGTTGTTTGGGACAGACCTAGAACATGTTACGTTTGAAGGAAGGAAGGGCATTTTGCCAAAGACTGTAAGAGTAGCAGAGCGCATAGCCAAGATAGACCCCTAGACAGAGAATACGAACCACACTACTACTCACATAATTGGGATCAGGGACCACGTAGGAGAAGTTATGGGCCACATGCAGGGGAAACAAGGAGGTACCCACCAAGGAGAGATGGGCAGACCTCCGGAAATTCTCAGCTACCTCCCTCACATATCGTAGCTGCCAATGCGCTGTGGGAGGGTCTCACCACACAATAGGGGTTGGGCCACACCTGTAGTCTGCAGCCAGTGAAGTTGATTGCTAGCCTTGGTAGTGAACCTGAGGTCACGGTTGATGTAGCTGGTGTACCATTACCTTTTCTTGTAGATACAGGGGTGGCCAGGTCAGTGCTAAATTCGACTGTAGGTATAAAAACCACGGGTAAAACAATTTCGGCAATGGGAGTAACAGTAACGGTGCAACACTACCCTTTGAGTAGACCGGCAGAGATTACGATAGGGCACCTGCAGACCAAACACTCTTTTCTGCTGGCTGCATCGGCTCCGACTAATCTGCTCGGCAGAGATTTATTGTGTAAAATGCGGTGTGTCATATATTGTACTCCTGAGGGTGTCTTCTTGGATATACCCGAGAATCACGTTCAAGAAGTGCAAGATATATTAGACATCCCTCAAAGGCTAATGTCGCACTCTGCTGTTATAGACAAGTGTCCATCAAAGGTAGAGGAAATGATCTCACAAATACCGGGTTCCCTTTGGACCAAAGATGGACAAGATACTGGATTGATGGCGAATGTAGCTCCAGTAGTAGTGCAAGTAAAAGATGGTAGGATAGCTCCAAAAATCCCTCAGTATCCTCTGAAGCCAGAGGTAGAATTAGGAGTGTACCCCGTCATAGAGCGGTTGCTACAACAGGGCATCCTAGTCAGGACGTCCAGCACTGCCAATAATCCCATCTTCCCTGTGAAAAAGAGTGGGGGGAGGGCTTACAGGCTAGTGCAGGATCTAAGGGGGATAAACAAGATAGTTGAGAGCCAATTCCCCATAGTGCCCAATCCAGCTGTCATCCTCATGCAAATTCCCCCTACTGCGAAATTTTTACTGTTATTTACCTCTGTTCTGCTTTCTTTTCTGTCCCTCTGCACCCTGACAGCCAATACCTCTTTGCATTTACATACAGAGGAGTACAGTACACCTGGACTTGTCTCCCCCAAGGATTCATTGACAGGCCGAGTATTTTCTCCCAGGCCTTGCATGACTGTTTACAATCCTTTCAACCTGAGAGTGGATCAGTGCTAATACAGTATGTCGATGACTTATTGTTGTGTTCTGATTCACTCGAATCGTCCTAGAAAGACACGAAACAGCTTCTGTTTCATCTTTCCCAAACGGGACACAAGTTTTCAAAGGATAAGTTGCAGTTGTGTCAGACCAGGGTAAAATATTTGGTACATTGCTTGACTCAAGGACTTAGACACCTCACCGCTGATAGAATACAGGCGATTCGCGACATGACTCTACCACAAACGCAGCAACAGATCCGCACTTTCCTTGGAATGTGTGGGTACTGTCGAAACTGGATTCCAGGGTTCTCTATACTGCTTTACCTTTGCAAGAAATGGTCTCTTCAAACAAACCAGAACGGGTCTCGCACACAGATGAATGCGAACTGGCATTTGAGAGACTCAAACAGTGCCTATCACAGGCACCTGCATTAGGTATGCCAGATTATGGGAAACCCTTTGAATTATATGGTACAGAATGTGCAGTGTGCGCGGCAGGAGTTTTAACCCAGAGACATGGTGATGCCAGCAGGCCGGTAGCTTACTACAGTGCACAGTTGGACACGGTAGCGCGGTCTCTCCCCACATGCTTGCGAAGTGTTGCAGCGATAGCTTTGCTAGTAAGTAAAAGCGAGGACGTAGTGTTAGGACACAACCTGACCATCCATGCACCTCATGCAGTATCAGCCTTACTGAACTCCGCCCAAACCAGACATGTCTCATCTGCTCGGTTTACAAAGTGGGAATTATCACTGATGGCCCCTGTAAACATCATCATTAAGAGATGTAGCTCACTAAATCCTGCAACTTACTTGCCAAGTGTGCCTGGACAGGCACAAAGGGTGGAGGATGAGAATGAGGGTGAAGGAGGATTTGGTGCAGACACTGATACGCGTGATTGTATGGAATACCTGAATCAGACTTTCACAGCGAAACCTGACATCCGTGACAACCCACTGGAAGGGGTAGACTTTACCTTTTACACTGACGGTAGTTGCCACAGACAGACGGACTCGGGAGACCTGTGCATTGGATACGCAGTTGTAGACGACAGTGGTATCATAGAAGCTGAACCCCTGGGCCCACCGCACTCAGCACAAGTTGCTGAGTTGGTCGCCCTAATCAGAGCGTGTGAATTGGCCAAGGGTAAGTCAGCTAATATATACACAGATTCTAGGTATGCCTTTGGAGTGGTGCATGATTTCGGGGCCCTATGGCGCCTCAGAAATTTCATGACGGCAGCTGGCACACCTGTAGCACATGCGTCCCACATAAAAAGACTTCTAACAGCGATACAGGAACCAGACAGAGTGGCTGTTATCAAGTGCAAAGCACATACTTACAACCAAGACCCAATTTCACTTGGTAACAGCCGGGCAGACGAAGCTGCTAAATCAGCAGCCAGCACCCCCATACAAACGAACATCACATCACTGATGACATTTAACACGATCAATACACAACAATTAATTGAAATACAAGATTTGTGTTCTCTACAGGAAAAGGCAGTCTTGAGGTCAAAGAGATATGGCCAGGAATCCTCGGGACTGTGGACAGGTGGACAAGGTAAGCCAGTAGCCCCCAGAGCATATCTTCCAAGCTTAGCTGAGGAGGCACACGGTCTGACTCATCTAAGTAAAGAGGGTATGTGTAAGCTGGTGAGAGCCTACTGGTGTGCGCCAGGATTCTCTTCTCATGCAGGTAAGAGAGCAATGACATGTTTTACTTGCTTGAGGAAGAATATTGGAAAGTCAATACCAACAGAGCAATCCCATATCCCTCTGACAGACGGCCCCTTTCAGGTAATACAAATCGATTTCATACAGTTACCACCCTGTAGGAATTTAAAATATGTGTTAGTTTGTATTGAAAATTGTGCAGGAATTTGTGTGTAGATATGGTATACCTAGAATAATTGAAAGTGATAGGGGTACCCATCTTACAGGTGAAGTCTTTCAGGTCATGTGCAAACTGATGGGAATTAATAGCAAGCTGCATACTCCGTACCGTCCACAGGCGAGTGCAAAGGTGGAGAGAGTGAATAGCACTATTAAGAACAAGCTGAGCAAATTAATGGTTGAAACTGGATTGTCGTGGCCAGAAGCTTTGCCACTAGTGTTGTACAGCATCAGAACCACTCCCAGGTCTCCCCTTAACCTATCACCCTTTTAAATCCTTTTTGGTCGACAACCTCATGTAATGATAAAACCCCAGGATGATTTGAAATGTAATAATGAAGTGACTGTGAAATATTTGGTTGGGATGAGCCAGCAGCTGAGAAATCAACAGAGAAATTTAAAGCTGGTGATTCCTGACCTACCGAACAGTAATTGTCATGACATTGAACCTGGGGATTATGTGATGATTCGAAATTACTTACGCTCAGGTTGCCTCATAGACAGGTGGGAAGGACCATATCAAGTCTTGTTAACCAGCACAACAGCATTGAAAGTCTCCGAAAGAGAGACGTGGATCCACTCGTCCCACTGCAAGAAGGTCGCTGACCCGGAGAGAACTCGTGACAAAGAGCAGAGTGTAGAGAATCTCGTATCACTGGAGTGTCTGTTCCGGGAAAGTTGAGAGGCAGGACTGTTGAAGGGCATCTGAGCACAGAGAGTAACAAGAGCTAGAACGGTTGTCGTACCACTTTCTTTTTTTCACCTCCCCCTACATTTTTTCCTTTCTTTTCTCCTTATTTTCCTCCTTTCTCCTAACGAAATGGATCGATCACAAGAGACTGTGTTTTGGGTTCTGTTAGTAATTCTGGTTTTGATAAGGACAGTTTGTTTTGGTGAGGGTCCCAGAGAGGTCGAGCAGGGATCTGGAATGGGTTCTGATGGCAAGTACGAATTTGTAGGATCTCAGGATCAGCACATCATTTTGGTAAAGGCTGGCATCAGTAAGCGCTCTGGTAGTCAAGGAGCTCGGAGGCACTGTGAGGGGTTATTGTCTGATGAATATTGCATTTGTAGGAATTGTGAGAATATAGTTAAGGATGGGTGCATCCAGAGATGTCAGTCCAGCCTTAATATCGACATGGACCGTCATCCGTTGAGTGATTACCACTCTCTAGTGGGTAAGGTCTTAAACCAGACAGAATGCTGGGTGTGCTCACAGGTACCTCAAGGTCAGAGCAAGTCAGGATTAGTACCGTACCCTTTAGCAATAGATGAGGTACTCGAATTACGGGGTGGGAGACCGGTGGACAAGAAATTCAATATCTCTAGACCCCCTAGTTTGAAGCTCCACCAGTATCATGTAGACAGATCCTTATTATGTTTCAATATTTCCAATTACCGAAAACCGGGAAATTGGGAAGTGACGTGGAATAACCAGACAATTACCTTTTCACACAGAGCTGATAGGATACCCATAGACTCTGAACTTGTACGCCAAATAGCCAACAGTGGGAGGTATTTCCGGTATAGGTATACTCGTGGAAGCAAGACCATGTGGGTTGGAAAAGTATCGCCAGGGTACTGTGCTCATATCATCCAGCCCGATACTTGTACTGAGCAGATAGGAGAACTAGGGATTGGTTTCTTCACTTGGAAAGTTTGTAATATGGTGATTTTATATTTTGTCCCCTATGTTCTCCCAGATGATGCCTATTTCATATGAGGGAGGAAGGCATACAAGTGGCTTGCCCCGAGCTCAGAGGGATTGTGTTATATTGGGAGAGTACTGACAGAGGTCATGACCATAACCCTGATAAGATGAAAGACATTCACCGCAGTGCTCAGGCTCCTTATACTCATACTCACTATGAACACATCATCAAGAGACACCTCATAGACAGGACAGAGCACGCAGCCTCTGATTTGATCCACGAATCCACCGGGATTCAATTCCTTCTCGCATTAGACATCACCCGTACTGCCAGAGGAATTATAAATTATAGGTATATCCATGCGCTAGCGAACTTGATAGATAATATCACTGAGATGTATGACGACACCTTCAGGTATACGGGAAGGGAGTTACAAGCTTACAAGAAGGATCTGATTCAGCAGAGGATGGTCCTAAATTATACCACAGCCGTGACAGGTGGGTACTGTGTTACTCTGGCAACTCAATATGGGGTGAAGTGCTGTACGTATATTACGAACAGTACTGATGACCCAACGGAGATTATCGATCAAAAGATGGACGATATCTTGCAGTTGAAGTGGGAGTTCAGGAGGAAACACAACCTTACCTTGGCGACTGTGAGTAATGATCTGACCGTCTGGGTCTCATGGTTGAACCCACGAAAGTGGTTCTCAGGTTTAGGAGAGTGGGCTGAAAATGTTATTATAAGTGTAGGGAAGTTTCTCCTTTGTATCCTGGGAGTCGTCATAATTATTGGTTTGATATTTAGGTGTGTTCGAATTCTGACGCGGCACAAAGTTGATGAGCCTAAGGAGCAAGGGCGCTGTTATAGCAGCAGATTTAATTTATGACCCATCCATAGAGACCGTGTTATGATAAGGATTGCAAATGAATTCCATGGCCTGTTTCTTTCACCCGTTTTTCTTTTGTTTCCCCCTCTGCCCAGATACATCCATCCGGAAAAGACATCAGCCCTACCCAAAATGTTTATGTGAATGTATTTTAGATATGTGTCTTATCTTCATCTCTGCAACCTCCAGTTAATGGCACACATAGTCAACAGGTGATATCCACATACTAGCACTCACATATGTTCACCCTCCATGTATCATCAAATAAATGTGCACCCCATTTGTTGGAACAAGAAGCCGAAAAGAGCTCGGTAGTGTTTGTTGGCCCATCTACAGACCCTTAGTATAGCATGAGAAGGATTTAATGTATACTTTGCAATACCTCGAAGCTTATTTAGAACATATACGGATGATACATGCCCCTCAGACATGGATTCATACATACATGCTTTTTACTATCCCACTAGGTCATACATTTCCCACCTACAACTCTCTCCGATCATCAAAGCTTCTGTAGATATTGTATAGATATTTTTCTGTTTAGTGATTAGATAGTGGCAGTTATTGGTGACTGCCAAAGGGTGGACTGTCAAAGTCGAAAAATATTGCAGTACACACATCACGTACAAACTACACACAGATAGCCTCCCTGCGTGCACTTGTTCTGTCGTGCGTACGCATATCCGCAATTTGCGTATGGTCGCTCCCGCGGTCCTGTGCATTAGCGCGTGGTATGAGTATTTACGGTAGAGTTTGTGAATGCACGGAAGGCTATCAAAACACATTACATATTTAATCCAAATAGTGCACAATGTACACATAGTATCCCTGCACCACATCAGAAAGTAACAACAGTTTAAATGGTAACAGAACAAAGGGATTCACCTTTACAGAATAGGAGGGGACAGAAGAAGGTCATAAGGTGGTGTTTGGTATCCAGCTGAAGGGTATTTTAAGAGTAACATTCCGGTGTTGGTTTGAGAAAGATCGCATGTTCCTTCGGATAGTTATGTGCAGGAGCATAATATAGATATAAACTGTATTTACTGTACATTATGTATGCGGTGGGAATCCAGAGGAGACCACCCACAAGAGCAGTTGGGAAAGATATCGCCTACCTATTCAAACCGACCTATGACCTCTCCTGTACTGTAAATGTGCATTCCTGTGTCCAATGGACAAAGAGATTACAGTATCTATTGTATTGCTTTTTGGAAGAATTGTATAAAGAGAGCTGCTGCAGGCCTGGTCTGACACAAGACTCACAAAGTTATCTATCAGAGGACCGGGCCGGGAAGCGCAAGCGAATCTACTCACGTAGGTATCATTGAATGTAGCCATTTACTCTGTTATATTATATTATATTGTATTGTTTGTATTGTAACCCCCCTTTTAGCAATAATCCACTGTGGTGTCGGAACCCAGCGGTAAAATCACAATTGGTGTCGTGTCTTCATTGCCCTGCTAAGGTTTAAAGCGTATTTTCATTGCATTGCATAACTGTTCAGGGTTTGTGGTGTATCTCTGGTTGTGTACGCGCTGTGAGTACTTTGTACCGTCACCGTTGGCGGTGGATGGGAGGCTGATGGCCTTTTTTGTAAAAAAAGAATATTGTTTTTTGTAGCAGAACTACCCAGCAAGCCTCCCCCGCAAGCTGGTACTTGGAGAACCACAAGTACCAGCATGTGGGGGGAAAACGGGCCTGCTGGTACCTGTAGTTCTACTACAAAAAAATACCCAAATAAAACAAGAGACACACACCGTGAAAGTATAAATTTAATGTACATACATGCACACTTACATACACACATACTTACCTATGTTGACACGAAGCACTGGTCCTTGGGTGTCTGGAGGGGGGACCTCTTGATTTAAGGGGTCCCCACTCCTCCAGGGTACCCCGGCCAGGGGTGACTAGTTGAGGATTTAATGCCAGGGCCGCAGGGACCAATATAACTGTGTCCCCCGGCTGTGGCATTATCTCTCTGACTAGTGGAGCCCGGTGCTAGTGTTAAAAATACGGGGGACCCCTACGTTTTTTGTCCCTAGTATTTTTTGCACCAGGACCAGGCGCAGAGCCCGGTGCTGGTTGTTAAAATATGGGGGAACCCCAGTCAATTTTTCTCCCTGTATTTTTACAACCAGGACCGGCTCAAAGAGCCCGAGGCTGGTTATGCTTAGGAGGGGGGACCCCACGCAATTTTTTTGGGGATTTTTAACACTTTGTGTACCTTAAAAGAAGTGTATAATGAAGCCCTGCACGGATCTCACAGATCCGGCCGGGATTCATTGTGTTAAGTCCTGCAGTGTTTTACTAATCACTCCCGTAAAACACTGTCTGACATTACGAATGACATCGACAACATAACAACATATCGTCTGCATAGAGTAATATAACATCTACCCTCTGCCCTATCCGTAAACCTAGGATCCCTGGATCCACGTGTATGAGGCAGGCAAGAGGTTCTATGGTCAATTCAAACAATGCAGGGGACAGTGAGCACCCCTGTCGTGTTCCTCCAAATGAAATGGGTCTGATATGCGCGCTGTTGGTTCCGCATATATAAATTTAATTAATCTTATGAAGCGGGGGCCAAACACAAATTTTTCTAAGACTGCCGACAAATAGCCCCATTCTACTGAGTTAAAGGCCTTAGCAGCATCCAATGATACCACCACTGCCTCCGACCCAGCCATACCACCTCCGTGCAGCTGACTACAGTACATAGTCTTTGTAAATTCTGTGCTGTTGACTTCCCTGGCATGAAGGCAGTTTGGTCTGGATGTACTATCGACATTATTACAAAATGTATTCTCAACGCAAGAATCTTAGATATTATTTATACATCTGTTGTCAAATGCGAAATAGGTCTTTAAGACTCTAAGCATAAGGGATCCTTCCATGGCTTTGGCAGTACCACAATAATTGCCTCCATCATAAAGGGAGAGATTGAGCCCCATTCATATAATGAGTTAAATAACTCTAATAGGTATGGAGAAGAAAATCCCTTACATTTTTTTATAAACTTCTGCCGGAATTCTATCAGAGCATGGAGCTCAAGATGATGGAAGAGAAGATACTGCATTCTCAACCTCCTCCAACGTAAAAGGAGCTTCCAGAGCTTCAACCATCTCCCACGACAATTTAGGCAACTTTAGCTGATCAAGATAGCCATATAATTGTTCCAGACTGTATGTGGCCTTAGTTGAATATAATGAGAGATAATGCTCCTTAAAAGCATCAGCAATTTCCGACCTTGTGAGACACTCCCGCCTCTGGAGGTTACGAACACGTTGGATCACCCCATTATCACTTTACTCCCTGGCCAAAAAGGCCAGATATTTTCCTTCTACTTCACCTTGAGAATATTGTGTACGCCTAATAAACAACACCCTATGCTTTGCTTTATCATGGAGGCGATCCGACCACTCCCTCTGCGCATCCAACCATTTTATTATTATTATTATTATCCTTTATTTATATGGCGCCACAAGGGTTCCGCAGCGCCCAATTACAGAGTACATAAACAAATAATCAACTAGGAAAACAGCAACTTACAGTTGGCTACAATATAGGACAAGTACAGGGTAAATAAACATAGCTACATCAGCAGATGACACTGGAATAAGTATCAGGTGGCAGAAGACTGCTGGATTCCTCCCTTATACTTGGCAGAGCCGAAGCTACATATTGAATCTTTAATTTTTGACATTTTTCCTCCAATTGATTTTCCTCCTTCCTATTTCCCATCTTAATCCTAGCTACTTTTTTGATGAAAGTTCCACACATATATACCTTCAAGGCATCATGTCTGATAGCAGGATTATGATGGGATGAATTCTCCTCTTTAAAACGCTCCCACTCAACCACCAGATCCAGTCCTTCCTCCAATTGAGTCATCAAATATGGATTTAACTTCCAAAATGATGCCCCGTTATTATTTGCTAACAATATGTTTAAATGCACAGGGGAGTGGTCGAATATACCCCCAGACAAATACCCAACTTCACTAACCATTGGGCCAAGACCTGTAGAGACTAGAACCAAGTCTATATGAGATAAAGTATGGCAAGTTGCAGATTGACATGAGTATTTAGCAACTGTAGGATTACGTACCGCCAAATATCTATCCAGCCTAGTTCTTCTACAAGTCTTGCAAATGGGGTTTTAAAGGAATTCAGTGTACCTGTGAAAGGCTTCCTGACCACCTATCCAAACTATTATCCATGACATTATTATAATCCACAATACTTATTACTGGAGTATCTGAAACATAGAAGCATTGAATTTGACGGCAGATAAGAACCACTTACCATATTGTTATCTCAAACCTTATTTGATCCTTATTTCTTTGTAAGGATATCCTTATGCCTATCTCATGCATGTTTAAATTGCTCTACTGTCTTAGCCTCTACCACCTCTGATGGGAGGCTATGCCACTTATCCACTACCCTTTCTGTGAAGTAATTTTTCCTCATATTTCCCCTGAACCTCCACCCCCCCAACTCCCCCTCCAGTCTCAGTGCATGTCCTTGTGTCCTATTGCTTCTCTTCATTTGGAGAATGTTTCCCTCCTGGACTTTGTTAAAACCCTTGATATATTTGAAAGTTTCTATCATGTCCCCCCTTTCCCTTCTCTGCTCCAAAGTATACATACAGGTTGGGTCTCCCTTATCCAAAATGCTTTGGACCAGAGGTATTTTGGATATGGGATTTTTCCGTATTTTGGAATAATTGCATACCATAATGAGATATCATGGTGATGGGACCTAAATCTAAGCACAGAATGCATTTATGTTACATATACACCTTATACACACAGCCTGAAGGTAATTTTAGCCAATATTTTTTATAACTTTGTGCATTAAACAAAATGTGTCTACATTCACACAATTCATTTATGT
Organism: Pseudophryne corroboree; assembly: GCF_028390025.1. Classification (NCBI taxonomy): domain Eukaryota; kingdom Metazoa; phylum Chordata; class Amphibia; order Anura; family Myobatrachidae; genus Pseudophryne; species Pseudophryne corroboree. The sequence continues at coordinate 254,193,533 of NC_086448.1, read as the reverse complement.
TTCATATACACCTTATACACACAGCCTGAAGGTCATTTAATACAATATTTTTAATAACTTTGTGTATTAAACAAACTTTGTGTACATTGAGCCATCAAAAAACAAAGGTTTCACTATCTCACTCTTACTCAAAAAAGTCCGTATTTCGGAATATTCCGTATTTCGGAATATTTGGATATGGGATACTCAACCTGTATTGAGATTTTTTAATCTTTCTGGGTATGCTAAGTGATGTAGGCCATGCACCATTTTAGTTGCCCTTCATTGTACAGTCTCTAATGTAATAATATCCTTTTGAAGATATGGCCTCCAGAACTGAACACAGTATTCTAGATGAGGCCGTACCAATGACCTATACAGTGGCATTATTACTTCTTTTTTTCTGCTGCTGATTCCTCTCCCAATGCAGCCAAGCATCTGACTAGCCTTCCTCATTGCTTTGTACATTGCTTACCTGCCTTTAAGTCACCTCAAATAGTGACTCCTAGAACCCTTTCCTCCTCAGTAGTTTCCAGTATAGTGTCATTAATACTATATTTGTCAGGAATCGGCGCTCTGCTGCGTCTCACTTACCAGCGCGCTGGTGTGCAGGCCTCCGGAGGTCATGGCCCCAGTTGCGGCTGCATGGGTGCAGTGACCGCGAGCGTCATCTTCCACATTGCTGAGTATCCCTGAGTCTGATCCTGTGTGGGTTTTGCTGCGTGCCGGTGTCCGGCCTGTGTGGACGTTGCCATGACACCTGCACTGAGCTGATCCTGGTGTTCAATCCAGTGCTGTATCTCCGCCTGCAGCTCTGTGTCCAATCACTGCTGAGCAAGGGGTTTAACCTCCAGTCCGTGGCTCTCTCACATTGCCTCGGACAACGAGTCACATACCGTGTGCCTAAGTTCTCCCGGTTCCTGTGTTCCTGTTTCCAGCGTTCCCCGTGGTTATTTCCATTGTTCCAGTTTTCACCTTCACAGCTCTCCTGTTACTCCGGACTTCAATTACATCCAGCCACAATCCACCAGCAGCAGAGACTCTCCTCAGGTGTTCGTATTACCATCTTACCTGTGCACTTGCTATCAGTATTCCATCTGTGCATTCCAGCAGTATAACAACTAGTTGCTTAGAGACTGTCTCCTGCTTGGGCCTAGTAAGGCTACCTGGACTTGTGCTTTATAGAGACTGTGTGTTTCTTATGCATATCGGAGTTCTGCTTTTCAAGTTACTTTATCTTATGTTATACCGAGACTGTGTGCTATCAAGTACTACTGGACTTTAGTTTATATCATCTGCCTTCAGTATTTGTTGTTTCATATTTCCTTTGCAAGAGACCTCAGTTATTCAAATTCCATTATCAATCATTCCATTACCGGTTTTCTGTTCACTCTGTGTTATCCCATCTGCTCAGTTATAAAAAAACATCAGCGCCTATGCGCAGGACTTTTATATTGCCTCCACATTTTATCCATCATACCAACACTGACTCACTAGCGCCCCCGCTGGGGACAGACAATGCTAGAGACCTGACAATATTTAGCCTTTGGATTTTTGAGAACCAAGTGCATGATTATGTATTTTTTTGCATTAAACTGTAATTGCCACACTCTTGACCATTCCCCTAGTCTACCTAGATCCTCAATCATTTGTTTTAACCCACCTGGTTTGTCAACCCTGTTGCATACCTTTGTGTCATCTGGAAATAGGATTTTAAATACCTACTGGTAAATCCTTTTCTCGTAGTCCATAAGGGATATTGGGGACAGAATTAGTATGATGTGGTATAGATGGGTCCAAAGGAGCCAGTGCACTTTAAATTTCTTCAACTGGGTGTGCTGGCTCCTCCCCTCTATGCCTCCTCCTACAGGTCAGTTATAGGTAAAACAGTGCCCAAAGGAGAATGACATACTTGAGAGAAGGAACATAAGAGCAATAATGGTGGTGAGAATTATACACCAGTACACCAAAACATAACCAAGCCAGCAACATCTGGCAACAGTAACAGCAACATCTGAACAGGAAACAGAACAGAGAACCTGCAGAAAGTAACCGCACAGAATCGGGGGCCCAATATCCCTTATGGACTACGAGAAAAGGATTTACTGGTAGGTATTTAAAATCCTATTTTCTCTAGCATCCATAAGGGTTCTTGGGGACAGAATAAGTACAATGGGGATGTCCCAAAGCTTCCAGAATGGGTGGGAATGTGTGGAGACTGCTGCATCACCACCTGCCCAAACTGGGTATCCTCTTTGGCCAGGGTATCAAACTTGTAGAACTTAACAAAAGTGTTCTTCCCCAACCAGGTAGCAGCTCGGCATAGCTGCAAGCCAAGACTCCACAGGAAGCCGCCCAGGAAGACCCCACTGATCTAGTAAAGTTGGCCTTCAGAGATGTAGGAACAGATAAGGCTGCTGACACATAGGCCTGTTGGATAGTAAGCCTAATCCAATGAACAATGCACTGCTTTGAAGCAGGACAACCCTTCTTCTGCACATCATAGAGCACGAACAAGGAAACCGTCTTCCTGACCCGAGCTGTGCATTTGACATAGATCTTCAAAGCGTGCACCACATCCAAAGACTCTGGAGAAGCCGAAGTGTCAGAACAAGACGGAACCACAATAGGTTGATTCAGATGGAAAGCGGAGACAACCTTCGGCAGGAACTGCTGTCTAGTCTGGAGCTCCGCTCTGTCCTCGTAAAAGACCAAGTAGGGACTTTTACATGATAAGGCCCCCAATTCTGAGATGGATCTAGCAGAATCCAGGGCCAACAACATCACTGTCTTCCATGTGAGGTACTTGTCTTCTACTGTCATCAGAGGCTCGAACCATGAGGACTGTAGAAATTGCAACACTACATCCAAAGCCCAGGGTGCCGGAGGCGGCACAAAGGGAGGTTATATGTGGCGTACCCCTTACAAGAAGGTCTGAACTACTGGCAACACAGCCATTTTCTTCTGAAAGAAAATTGAAAGAGCCAAAATCTGGACCTTAATGGAACCCAGACGTAAGCCTTTATCCACACCAGCCTCCACGAAACATAGGAAACATCCCAAGTGAAACTCCACAGGCGGATACGTGTGATCCTCGCACCAAGAGACGTATCTCCTCCAGATATGATGATAATGTTTTGACGTCACAGGTTTTCTGTCTTGCACCATAGTGGCAAGGACCTTTTTGGAAAGCCCTTTGTGAGCTAGGATGTTCCGCTCAATTTCCATGCCATCAAAAAAAGCTGCCGTAAGTCTGGGTAGACTAACGGTCCTTGCTGAAGAAGATCCTTTCGTAGAGGCAGATGCCAAGTGTCTTCTACGGACATGTCCAGAAGAGTTGTGTACCACACCCTTCGGGGCCAATCCGGTGCAATCAGTATTGCTTGGACTCTGTGATGTCTGATCTGTTGGAGCACTCCTGGGATCAATGGGATCGGAGGAAATAGGTAGACCAGCTGGTAAGGCCAAGGTGACGTCAGTGCATCCACTGCCCTCACCTGAGGGTCCCTGGTTCATGAGCAGTTGTTAGGAATATTTGTGTTTTGTTTTGCCTTGCATTACCTCATTCCTGCCTCTAGGGGTCTCACTTGTTGCCTCAGGTCTGAATGGCAGTTGCACACTGCCTCTGCAGGGTAATTACCTGATTGTGTGCACCTGGAGCCCAACACCCTGCTGCTATTTAACTCCAGCTCACAGGCACTTAGTTGCAGATCATTGCGGTTCCGTATGGAGTGAGACTGGGCTCTCTCCAGTTACCCTGTCCAGATTCTGCCTTATTTGCTTCTTGGAGACTTCCCTGCAGTTTGCTAAAACGCATGTGCCTTGCTTCTGGACTTCTTACCCTGCCAGTTCAACATCTACATTTCTGGACTATTATTTGCAGTTTGTTTCCATTCCTGCCTGATCACTTCATTTTTGGTATGTTATTTTTCCCCTGCTTGATTTAAACCCGGATTTCTTCATGTTTTTTTTGCATCTATGTTTAACCTGAAATATTCCATTTATCGTGTTTTGTTCCATGTAATCAAGCATCCAGTTTATATTTATTTTTACCACCCCTTTTTCCACAATAAACTTTACTTAATTTTCACCTGGCTTCAGCTGATATCTTTCCAAGCACGCACACACAGAGAACTCTAGAAATCGTTACAGAATGATCTGCCAAAATAAACGTGTGCAGGAGTTTTGTTTTGATTCAGCTGAATCTCATAAAATGGCTTCACTTCAGAAAGGTTCCCTGCCTCTCAAGTTTTTGCCGTTTTTGAGTTCTGCATTGCTGGTGGATTTCAGAGAGAAACTGGAGGGTATTCAAATCCTATCTTCAGAGATACTGTCTGCTCTGCCTGAAGATTCAGTAAGGTTACCTGCTCCCTTTAAGGAGACGCAGGAAAAAAGGGGAAAAGATCAGTCTGGTACTCTCAATTCTGGCTGCTGTTTTTCTAGCGTAAGCAAAGGCAAGTTTTGGAGTTTTCCACGACCCAGTCTCTCTGAGGAAGAAAGGAGACATAGAAGGGATAAGAAGCTCTGTTTTTATTGCGGCAGGTCGGGACATTTTATTCAGTTATGTCCTGCTCGCAAACATAAAAAGAGCTTTCCTCATTCTGCCATAGTGCCAAATTCTGCTCAGTTATGCCACTGTGGTGCTCAAATTTCGAAAGGAGGGGTGTCCGGCCAAGCGACCCCAGGAGGGGTGTCCGGCAAAGCGACCCCAGGAGGGGTGTCCGGCCAAGCGACCCCAGGAGGGGTGTCCGGCCAAGCGACCCCAGGAGGGGTGTCCGGCCCAGCGACCCCAGGAGGGGTGTCCGGCCCAGCGACCCCAGGAGGGGTGTCCGGCCCAGCGACTCCAGGAGGGGTGTCCGGCCCAGCGACTCCAGGAGGGGTGTCCGGCCCAGCGACCCCAGGAGGGGTGTCCGGCCCTGCGACCCCAGGAGGGGTGTCCGGCCCTGCGACCCCAGGAGGGGTGTCCGGCCCTGCGACCCCAGGAGGGGTGTCGGTCCCTGCTGCCCTTGCCTTCGGGCATGAGGTCCCTGCTGCCCTTGCCTTTGGGCATGAGGTCCCTGCTGCCCTTGCCTCACGGCATGAGGTCCCTGCTGCCCTTGCCTCACGGCATGAGGTCCCTGCTGCCCTTGCCTCACGGCATGAGGTCCCTGCTGCCCTTGCCTCACGGCATGAGGTCCCCGTTGCCCTTGCCTCACGGCATGAGGTCCCCGTTGCCCTTGCCTCACGGCATGAGGTCCCCGTTGCCCTTGCCTCACGGCATGAGGTCCCCGTTGCCCTTGCCTCACGGCATGAGGTCCCCGTTGCCCTTGCCTCACGGCATGAGGTCCCCGTTGCCCTTGCCTCACGGCATGAGGTCCCCGTTGCCCTTGCCTCACGGCATGAGGTCCGAGAGGTGCCCGCTTCGCCAGAGGTCCGAGAGGTGCCCGCTTCGCCAGAGGTCCGAGAGGTGCCCGCTTCGCCAGAGGTCCGAGAGGTGCCCGCTTCGCCAGAGGTCCGAGAGGTGCCCGCTTCGCCAGAGGTCCGAGAGGTGCCCGCTTCGCCAGAGGTCCGAGAGGTGCCCGCCTTGCCAGAGGTCCACGCCTTGCCAGAGGTCCGAGAGGTGCTCGCCTTGCCAGAGGTCCGAGAGGTGCCCGCCTTGCCAGAGGTCCACGCCTTGCCAGAGGTCCGAGAGGTGCCCGCCTTGCCAGAGGTCCGAGAGGTGTCCACCTTGCCAGAGGTCCGGCCAAGGCCTGTCCAGCCCCAGGAGGGGGCTCTGCCTGTCCAGCCCCAGGAGGGGGTTCTGTCTGTCCAGCCCCAGGAGGGGGTTCTGCCTGTCCAGCCCCAGGAGGGGGTTCTGCCTGTCCAGCCCCAGGAGGGGGTTCTGCCTGTCCAGCCCCAGGAGGGGGTTCCGCCTGTCCAGCCCCAGGAGGGGGTTCCGCCTGTCCAGCCCCAGGAGGGGGTTCCGCCTGTCCAGCCCCAGGAGGGGGTTCCGCCTGTCCAGCCCCAGGAGGGGGTTCCGCCTGCCCAGCCCCAGGAGGGGGTTCCGCCTGCCCAGCCCCAGGAGGGGGTTCCGCCTGTCCAGCCCCAGGAGGGGGTTCTGCCTGTCCAGCCCCAGGAGGGGGTTCCGCCTGTCCAACACCAGATAGAGGTGCCTGCCATGCCCGAGATCCAAGATTTGCCCGAGGATCTGCCTTACTTTTATGGAAATATCTCTCACTGTTTAGCTCTCTTCAGATATTATCTGAGTTTTGATGACTTGTCCCCTATTGATATCATTGCTAACGTATGTATGAGATTCAGAGGGAGGGCCTTGAAGTGGGTAAATGGTCTTATAGATAAAGGAGATCCAGTGTTACAAGATTTGCCCGGTTTCCTCAAGGCTGTGACCGAAAGATTCAGTCCACCAACTGTCCTCACGCTCCTAGATGAATCTACTAAGGTGTGCCCCTCTGAGAACCTGCCTTTGCAGTCTGGGGAGCACCCTCAGTTTTTCAGATGTGGGCAGGTATCTCTAGGTGTTCACGCAGATTGCTCGGCAAGTTTAACATCTACAAGTTTACCATCCGCTCTTGATTCCATCCAGGAAAATAAGAGGTCAGTTCTACCGCTGGGTGGTGGCTCCGACTCTGAGAGTGAGCTTCTGGATGATCCGAGACTCGTTTTTGATGGACCTGTATTGCCTAATAGTGTCTTTGTGACACCTTCAAATAGGGTTAGGCAACCCAGAAAGAAAAAAGGAAAAAAGAAGAGAAGGTGAACTTTGAGGCGTCTGGAATCCACCTGTTTAAGGGGGGGATAATGTTAGGAATATTTGTGTTTTGTTTTGCCTTGCATTACCTCATTCCTGCCTCTAGGGGTCTCACTTGTTGCCTCAGGTCTGAATGGCAGTTGCACACTGCCTCTGCAGGGTAATTACCTGATTGTGTGCACCTGGAGCCCAACACCCTGCTGCTATTTAACTCCAGCTCACAGGCACTTAGTTGCAGATCATTGCGGTTCCGTATGGAGTGAGACTGGGCTCTCTCCAGTTACCCTGTCCAGATTCTGCCTTATTTGCTTCTTGGAGACTTCCCTGCAGTTTGCTAAAACGCATGTGCCTTGCTTCTGGACTTCTTACCCTGCCAGTTCAACATCTACATTTCTGGACTATTATTTGCAGTTTGTTTCCATTCCTGCCTGATCACTTCATTTTTGGTATGTTATTTTTCCCCTGCTTGATTTAAACCCGGATTTCTTCATGTTTTTTTTGCATCTATGTTTAACCTGAAATATTCCATTTATCGTGTTTTGTTCCATGTAATCAAGCATCCAGTTTATATTTATTTTTACCACCACTTTTTCCACAATAAACTTTACTTAATTTTCACCTGGCTTCAGCTGATATCTTTCCAAGCACGCACACACACACAGAGAACTCTAGAAATCGTTACAGCAGTAGCAGCGAAGCTTCTTGTTGAGGCGGGACACCATCATGTCGATCTGCGGGTATCCCCACCTGTTGACAATCTGTTGAAACACTTGAGGATGTAATCCCCACTCTCCCGGGTGGAGGTCGTGGTGACTCCGAAGTTCGCTTCCCAGTTGTCCACTCCCGAAATGAAAATTGCGGAGAGTGCTCTTGCATTTCTTTCCGCCCAGAGAAGTATTTTTGACACTTCTCACATGCAGGTCTTGATTTTTGTCCCACCTTGTCGATTGATGTACGCCACTGCCATGGCGTTGTCCGACTGAACCTAGATAGCCCGATCCCTGAGCAGAGGGGAGGCCTGAAGTAGAGCATTGTATATCGCCCAATGGGCCTCTTGGGCAGACCACCTGCCCTGGAACTGCATCCCCTGGGTGACAGCTCCCCATCCTCGCATCCATCATGAGGAGGGTCCAATCCTGAATCCCGAAACGTCAACCTTCCAGCAGGTTGGAAGACTGCAACCACCACAGGAGCGAAATCCTGGCCTGGGGTGACAGCTGAATCAGTCGGTGCATCTGGAGATGTGAACCGGACTGCTTGTTCAGGATGTCCAATTGGAAAGGTCTGGTATGGAACCTGCCAAACTGTATAGCCTCGTACGAGGCTACCATTTTTACCAACAACTTTATGCAAAGGTGAATGGAAACTCGAGCAGGATGGAGAACCATGCGAACCATCTCTTGGAGTGATCTCACTTTGTCCTCTGGTAGAAACACTCTTTGAACTACAGTATCCAGTATCATACGCAGAAACAGGAGCCGTTGAGATGGTTCCATTTGAGACTTCTGAGGGTTGAGGATCCACCCGTGGTGAGACAGAAGTTGGATAGTGCGATCTATATGAAGCAATAGAAGCTCCCTGGAACTTGGTTTTATCAGGAGATCGTCCAGGTAAGGTACAATGTTTACCCCCTGGACTCTGAGCTGGGACATCATTTCCGCCATCACCTTCATGAACACCCTCAGAGCTGTAGACAAGCCGAAGGGCAATGCCTGAAACTGGTAGTGATTGTTCAGTAGGGCGAGTCGTAGATAGGACTGATGAGGAGGCCAAATCGGGATATGCAAGTAGGCTTCCTTGATATCCAGGGACACAAGGAATTCCTGTTGTTCCAGGTCCACGATCACCGTTCTCAAAGATTCCATCTTGAATTTGAAAACCTTCAGGTAAGGATAAAAGGTTTGTAATCCTGAGAGATAAGGTCCCTTACCCAGGCATCTTGGCAGTAACCATCCCAGATGTGGCTCAAGTGATGTAATCAAGCTCCCACCATGAGGTCCCAACGGGGTGGGTGGGCACCGTCATGCTGAAGTCTTAGTGGAAACTGAACTGGTGCACTGGTCTTGAGAGCCGGCAATGGCTGGTTTCTTAGGCTTACCTCTGGAGCCTCTAGCTGCATTGGAGGCACCCCGGGCCTAAGATCGATATCTGGAGGACCGAAAGGACTGAGTAGATGGTCCCGGGTAAGTATGTCTAGCAGGTGGAGCCCCTGAAGGGAGAAACGTGAATTTTCCAGAAGTAGCTTTGGAAATCCATGCATACAATTTCCCTCTGAAGAGCCATTCACCCATGAAGGGAAGAGATTCCACATTACGTTTGAAGTCAGTGTCTGCAATCCACTGACGCAACCATATGGCTCTGCGAGTAGACACAGCCATGGCAGTGGTTCTAGGCTGTATACTGCCAATCTCTTCAAGGGAGTCACAGAGGACTCTTGCCATGTCCTGAATGTGTTTTAGGAAAGTTACAGTAGTAACCAAGGTCATATCCCCTGAAAGGTCCTCTTGAATATGAATAGCCCATGTATGAATGGCATGTGTCATCCAGCAACCAGCAATGACCGGCCTTTGAGCTACACCTGCAGCAGCGTAGATAGATTTTGGAGTGGTCTCTATTTTCCTATCCACAGGATCTTTCACCGTAAAAGAGCCCTGAGCAGGGAGCACCGCCTTTTTAGAAAGGCGAGAGATGGAGACATCCACTGCTGGAGATTCTTCCCAGAATTTCCTACCTTCATGGGCAAAAGGGAAGGTTTTTAAAAACCTCTTGGACACCTGATATTTTTTATATGGATTTTTCCGGTTAATTTTTTTTTTTTTTATAATTTGTTTATTGAACAGCCAAAAGTACATATGGGAAAACAATTACACATCTGGAAAGTACACAAATGAACATCATCAAAGGACATAAACACAGTATATGTCCAGAAATTAACATAACAAACATAGTGGCTGAACTATTTTTAATATTTTAATAGAAGAAATTAATAGATAGGTCAGGATACAAAAAGAAGAGAGAGGAAGCAAAAAGAGGGGAATGGAAAAAGAAGGGGGATAGAGGGTATGGGGATAGGGAGGTGGGATGCCCCACATTACAAAAAGTTTAGATAATACGTTGGCACACTTGAAATACGACGAAAGCAGTCAGACAATACCGCTGTTGAACAACACCTTCTTGACTGCACATACTTAAGGGAGAAGAGACGGCTGCCCACGATTGGAGACAGGATCAAAAAGCCTGTGCAGCTGATCTCGGGTATGTGAAGACATAGTATTTAAAACCAGACCCCACTTCTTATAGAAAAGGCTAATACCACTGGTAGCAAACACATTTGCCGTACGGCGCTCATGATAGATGACTTCTAATAAAGCAGTCTCCCATTCCTGTATAGTCGGGGCCGTCGGGTGTATCCAGTGGGAAAGTATTATCTGCTTTGCCACAGTTACCATGACCGTCAAAGCCGGGACTATAGTGGAAATGTTGGAAATTCCCAACCAATCTGAAATATCAGCAAATAACATTGCTCGAATATTTACTGGTAAATTCAAGACAAACATTTTGTTAAAGTAGGCACAAAGTTTATGCCAAAATTTCTTAATCTTACAGCAGGACCAGAAATTGTGAGTCAGATTAGCATTCAGCATGGAGCACCTAACACATAACCCTAATTCGGAGGGGTTGAAATGCTTCCTCTGTGCCGGGGATACGTACATTCTATTAATAATCTTAATATGAATTTCTTGCAACCTAACCGGTTTCAAATGTTTGAGAATTTGTTTCGTGTTACTCAAAATGTGTGTGATGTCTGGGAAATCTGGAACTTCCCTCCTCCAAGCTAAGGACAGGGGGAGCCATGAAGGAGTATTAGCATTGATTAAATCAGCATATAAGTATTTAATTTTGAATGGGCGAGAGCGGCAAAGAACCAGGACATTCAGTATTTTATGAGAAGAGGGGGATGTACAAAAAGGACCCTTAAGAGTCGTAACCTAGTGCCTAAGTTGAAGATACATGAAGAACTGCCTCTGTGGTAGAGAGAATTTATCCTTCAGTTGGGAGAAGGAGAGGATTTGGCCACCTGGATCAAAAACATATTTAATCGCAGAAATACCCTGCAATTTCCATGTGTAGAACAATTTGTTGTGCAGTGATGGTAGGAAATTAGGGTTTCCCCAAATAGGGATGTAAGGAGTGATATATGGGTCAGCCTTAAAATTTTTATGAATCGATACCCAGGCCTTATATGTGTCATGAAATAAAATATTAGTTCAGATTTCTTTTGGGAGATCTCTCAGGCAGGTGTGCAGAAGTGCAGCCGGAGAGTATGGGGCAAAAAGGGCTTCCTCTAGGGGGAGATTAACATAAGATGTTTGATTGAGGATCCAGTCTGAAGCGTAGCGGAAAAGGGCTGATCTGGCAAACAGTTGGGTATTAGGTACACTGAGTCCTCCCTTTTGTTTAGGAAGGTACGTGCGGGACTTGGGCATGCGCGGTTTTCCATTTTTCCAAATAAACTTGGAAAACACTCTAGAACAAACCAGCGCATCCGATCTAGATATTGCTACAGGCAGCATCTGGAGCAAATATGACAATTTCGGAAAGGTCACAGATTTCACCACTATGGTCCTGCCTAGGATAGAGAGGGGGAGATCAACCCAGTTTTCCAGTTGACGCTTCATTTTCTGGATGATTTGCGTATAATTACACGAATAGATTTGGGAGGTATGTGAGGGGATATTTATTCCTAGGTATTTTAACGTGGCTGTGTTAAGTTTGAGACGAGGCATGAGATTCGTAAGGTCTACCGGGGCTAATTGAGAGCCTATGGGGAGCAAATCAGATTTGCTGACATTCACTCTGTATCCTGCAAATGATCCAAATTTTGCTATGACATCAAATATGGCCGGGATGGTGGTCAGGGGGTCGCGTACAAACAAAAGCATGTCGTCTGCGAACAGACTCAACTTAATTTGTACATTGCCTACCTCAACACCAGAAAAGGTGTGAAGGAGCCAGGGGTTCAAGGGCCAATGCAAACAAGAGGGGCGAAAGAGGGCAGCCCTGCCTAGTACCTCTTTGGGTAAAGAAAGGAGCGGAAAGGAATTTGTTAGTGAAGATTTGAGTGAGGGGTTCGTGATAGAGAGCCTGCAGCATGGAAACAAATGCAGAAGGGAAGCCAAACCTCCGGAGAGTCTCGAACATGTGGTCCCACGTCACCAAATCAAAAGCCTTCTCGGCATCCAAAGATAGCAGGAAAGCAGGACCACCAGGCCGAGAGGACTCCAGGGCCTGCATAACAGCGAGAATGTTCCTAATATTTGTCACCGAATGCCTTCCCCATATAAAGCCAGTTTGGTCTTCATGAACGAGGTTCGGAAGCATTTTCTTCATCCTATCCGACAAAAGTTTAGTGAAGATTTTATAGTCGACGTTGAGTAACGCAATAGATCTACATGAGGAAGGCAATAGCGAGTCTCGCCCTGGTTTGGGCAGTACCCTAATCGAGGCCGAATTTAAGTATTGAGGGACTTTGTGAAGGGAGCAAATGGAGTTATATAAGGATGCTAAGAGGCCACTAATTTTTGTCTCAAGAATCTTATAGAACTCTGCAGACAGACCGTCAGGGCCCGGAGATTTAAGGTGTTTAAGAGAGTGAATGGTATCTAGGGACTTCCTGTGCGGTGATGGGGGCTGTGAGCGATACCGAATGA